>NC_044346.1:24297274-24897274 GCF_007364275.1 Archocentrus centrarchus | reverse complement strand
AGGCCCTTCAGGGCTGTGTTTAGTACACAGCGCAAGATGGCATGTCAGTGCAGCTTCTAGGAAACAGCTCGTAGCGTGGAAAAACAGGGACTGTTGCTTAGATACTGTTTATCACATTGATTTATAGATGCCAAGGATTGAAGTGAAAGTGTCAGATTTATATTGAGACGATGACAGAGCATGACTCACTGAAGGTTTATTTTGAGAGTAAACACACAAAGTGCCTGAGTAAAAGAGCAGGAAGTTTAATCTCTGTGAGATGTGCATCCCAGTTTTCCCTTTTGTGTTGTTGCAGGCAAACTGCACATTTTTACACAACATTGACATGTATTCACTTGCAGTGCCCCAACACATCAAGGATAAATGAAAATTAACTGATATATTCTATTGCTGTTAAATAACACTAACTAGAAGAAAAAAAAAAGGGGGGGGGGGGGGGGGGCGAGTTTAAACTTGCATGATGTGTTTGATTGCCAAAGTACTTTAAAGTTTTTTCACTATAGCAACATATCAAGTTCCTCTGTGCAATGTGTTGGCACACACCAAAACACATGGTTGGCATCCCACTTCTCTAAGATTGATACTGACCTGCCTTTGGGTTTGGCTTGTCAAATTCTGATTATTTTGACAGAAGAGTGCACACCATTTTGGTGACAATTATAATATTTTCTTCACCTCTTGCATAAGGCTACAGTGTGTAGTCATATTCTAACTGCATTTGTTCTATGAATTTGATTGAGTATGTTTGCCTATATTTTGTTAAATTGCTAGTTGCTTATGTTAGCTGGGTAAAATATAAAATATTATCCCATTTGAATAAAGTTCCTGCTGGCTAACAAATTTGCCAAGGAAATATGGAAAATATGAAAGGTTAGAACAACTGCGGTCTCAGGCTTGTCCCTTGTGGTCTTGTGGCATTCAGACAATGCGTTTGACCCTAATTTCTCCCCACGGCCAACTAATCAGAGCCAATGTGTCTAAGTGTGTATGTCAGTAAAAAAGAGAGAGAAAATGTAACTATGTGCTTGTGGGTAAATTCATACAACTGAGCAGACTGCATGTAAAGTGTGTGTTAAAGAGAAAATATGTGTGTGAGGGGAAAGAGAGGTGGAAAAGGCCACTGTGAGGCAGCACAGAGGGCCTCACAGCTTGGCAACCCTCCATATGCCCCATTGGATGCACATAGAGTCCACAAAGAGAATAGGAAATGTGGGACATGGTGCACAGAGTTGGTATGCCTACATTTGTGTGTGCAATTACCCATTCAAAAATGATTTTGTCTAAGAAAAAAACTTCATAATCCTAACATTTCAAAGTGATTCTAGCATCAAATGAAGATTTCCACTATGCATCAGTTTTGTTCAAAGAGACCCAACATGTCGATTTTTAGCGCAAGCACACAGAAAATTTGTTTCCACGGACTAAACAAACAATGAATAGCATCACTGTATTAAATAACACAGTAAAATCCAAGTCACCTTTTTTTTTTCTGGAATTCCCTTTAACCTCATAGACTTGCCCTGTTGGCTTCTTCTGTCCACATGTTCAAAAATATTTAAAGTCTGACAATCATGTATATCATGATAGTTTTAAATAATGGGGTCAGTTTATTTGTAAGTAATTCGTTTGAGTCAAAAGCCCAGACTTCAGAGAGCTCTAAAGCCTCAGAGAGATACCATGCAGAGTCTTGGCTCTGTTTGATATCAAAAAGGGAGGATATCTTTAATACGGTCATCTCAAGCATACAGCTTATATTTCAGAAGGGCAGCCAATCAGAATAAAGTTGGCCTGAAGGAAAGGGAGCTAAAATAGCTTATTTCAGACAGTGGGTGAACTGAGGGGCTGCATAAAGGCCCACTGCAAGTTTAACAAGGATTATTTAGATAATATAATAATTTTTTTAAAAATTTGTGTCAGTGCTTTACAAAATATGTGAATCCTAAATTATGCAAATCTGCTCTAGAATGTTAAGAGTAAAAATGTGGAAGTGGAAATGAGCAGAATGACTTTGCATTAAATTAATTTGGAGACCAAAAGATTTTAGGAAGTGAGTTAAAACAGAGCAGAACGTCTTTGGAACGTAAATACAGGTGCACACTGTTTAAGACTATTAGACGTCGTAGTATGACTCTTGTATTAATTAAGCAATACCAACTGTAATTTACCCACTATTATGATAATTATGCACTTTGCAAGAGGAAAATGCATTATTATTTAAATTTCAAATATGCAATGATAAAGCACTTTTATTCATGGTATCAACAGTAGTGGACCATTTTAAATTCAGTAAGAAAATTACTCCATAATATTGTCACAAGTATGTGCTCTCTCTACTCAGTTAAGTTGGTTCTTCTTAAGTTAAAGGGTTAAACAGATCCTGAGTTGTCTCATCTCTTCCCCCCACCATTTCAAATTTATGCTACAATATGTCACAAAGGCCACGTTCAGCAGAAATATACAATGCTGTAGACACAGCACAAGAGGATTTCAACCCCTTGTGTATGTCTGCATTTGTGTGTGTTCTGTATAATACAATGGTCTTGTTAGCTTCCAAAGGCTCGTCTGACACTGCAGTTGTCCTGCTTTGATTTTGGTCCATAAGGACACTCACAATGCAACTACACACCCACCATACAACCCATACATAAGAGCGTGAGGTCATGTGCATATGATGTAGTTTTCCCCATTTGGGGATTTAAAAAGAGAGATTTTCAAGAAGAATATTTTCTGACTTTCACCAACTATTGCATTTCTGTCTGTCTGTTTTTTCTGATCAGGGCAAAGCGGGCTGGGCAAGTCCACTCTGATGAACACACTGTTCAAATCCAAGGTGAGCCGTAAGTCTGTGCAGCCCAACCTAGAGGAGAGGATCCCTAAGACAGTCGAGATCAAGTCCATCAGTCATGGTATGCCAGTGTTAATATTTAGTAGCCCACAGCCTAATGTTACACATATTAATATGTAATATGGGTTTTCCCGCGGATCTGTCATAATAAATAAATAAACACATTTTGCTTTCAAAAGTAAATTATTAGTATACTAATTATTTTTTCCATATCTAGATATTGAAGAGAAAGGAGTGAGGATGAAGCTAACAGTTATTGACACTCCTGGCTTTGGGGATCAAATCAACAATGAAAACTGGTGAGAAAATTCATGTGTGTACTAAAAGCACTGGATGATTGAATGACAGTAAAGGTTTGAGTTTTGCAATATTTCTTGGTCAAAGATGATATGATAAGATTCTTAGCTGATTTGATGTTGCTGGCGAGGGGGCTGATATACTAACTGACCTCCTTAGAGAAGCTGTTAGTGCCAAATACAAGAACCTCAGTTTTACCAGGATTGAGATGGAGGAAATTTGAATACATCCACCTAGTAATGGCAAAGAAGCATTCACTGAGGCATGAGAGGCTGTTGAGGTTGTTGGGCTTAGCAGAAAAGTACAATTGTCTATCATCTGCATAGTAATGGTAGGAGATTCCTTTGAAACTATTAAGTAGCTGACCTATATAACCTATAACCTAACCTATATAAAGAAAACCGAATTGGTCCAAGAATTGAGCCCTTGGGGGACTCCATATATGCAGATGAGGACATATATTTGTTAATATGAAATCTGAAGTATCTGTCAGATAAGTAGATGAAAACCATTTGAGAGCAGTGCCAGTGATGCAAACCCAGTTTTTTAAAGCAGTCTGTGATTCTGCCTTTTTTTTTTTTTTTAAGAAAGTGTAGTTTAATTAGTAAATATGTTTCAAGACTGTCTGCCGCATGTCAAAACTACTACATTGCCAACAGCAAAAAAAAAAAAGCTTAATAGTTTTGTCTTTCCAAATTTCCTTGGAACATATAAATTAATCTTACTGAACATAAGGATTTCAGTGTAGCTCAATAACTGTTTACAAGAGGTGTCGAGGGTGGGCTAATAGTTTCTCATCCCTTAATTTTTTTTTAATTTTAATTTTTTTTTCAGCTGGCAACCCATCATGAAGTTCATCAATGAGCAGTATGAAGTCTACCTGCAGGAAGAAATCAACATCAACAGAAAGAAAAGGATCCCAGACTCCAGGGTCCATTGTTGCATATACTTCATACCTCCCACTGGCCACTGGTAAGAGCCCGTATTAACATGACACACACTGAGCGACCTACTTTTTACAGAGGCCCTTTTGGGAATCCCCTCTGACCTATTGTCTGTCGATAGCTCTTTAACCACGTCTTTTTTCTGGTCGTTTTCATCTCACTCTCTAATGATCACATGTGGAACTCATTCCCTCCTGAAAAACACTTAAGAGTCACTTGAAGGGTCACATTTCACAAAGAAACTGAACTCTACAGTTTCCCCTCTATTGCTTTCATTGTGATCCATCTCTCTCTCAAACAACTCTCGGCTTTATCGTCTGTGACTGAATAGAAAGATGTGATAGCAGTTAGCAGATCTTTTATGATAGAATCCAATATGACAGTGGTCAGAGACAAGCACATTTCAATGAGCCGGTGTGCTTCCAAAAGACAAGGCTTGAGGCTAAAGCAGAAGAAAGATGCTGCAAATGATGCAAACAGACCAAAGTCACTGGGGTGTGCAGAAATAAAACTGGTCATGCCACTCAATGCGCAGTGTCTCAACAGAGTGCATTTTTCTCATTTAACAACTAATGGTGTGCCCCTCATTTGAACTAAAGAGCAGGGAGGACACTACTTTTCAGTGTTTGTGACTGATAAAGCCATCTTAGACTTATAATACTGTACATATGTAAATAAAATCAGTTACAGCCTTAATGTGCACCAGCTATAAACAGTCATTAGCTGACCTTCTTACCGCAGATCCAAGTGATAAACCCATTCACATATTTCCTTGCACCAGTAACTCAACAGTTGTCCACTTAAATGTTCTTTCAAGGAGTGAGAGATGACATGTGTGCGTCCCACTGTTTGACAGACCCCCTCATCATCTGTTCATGTCGCCACAGCTGCTGCTTCAGAGAATGTGTGTTTGTGCGTACCCTTATACATGTAAAGCAGGGTGCAGGGAGTGGACTCAAGTGGGCAGTGGGCATGCTTAAACTTGCATGACTACGCTTATGTGGATGCCCTGAATGTGTTTGTGTATAATTGTGCTTACAGCTGCAGAGTTCAGTTGGTTCAATACTAAAACCACCCTCTTCACTGTTCTGTTGTGACTGTGCATTGCTTTTCTTAGTGCCTATGTCCTCAAATGTCTTCTTTATAATAATTGTGTTGCTGCCAGTCACATACTGTGCGTAAGCAGAGATGCCTGTTTTACTAAAACGTTTGTGAATACGTGAAAATTCATGCTTCTTTCTAAATCAAAGTTCCAAACATCTGTCAGGAAGTGGTCTTCCTTACAGCTAACCAGAGTTGTAGGCAGAAAATAAAGACATCTGCTGGGGCTACCGTTGGGGCCTGACACGTGGTAAAGACAGTTTCTGTTTGACAGTTTCTCGGGTACATACGTTTCAATGTTCAAAATAGGACGCGCACAAACATACAGCAGATGCTTGCCTTTTTTTTTTTTTTTTTTAAACTTTTGATAAATAATGCACTTAGCAGAGTCCCTGAAAGAATCACAAAACTCTTACTCTGTTATGCTCTTGTTGCTTATTTTCCCATTTTCAATTCACACAGTAATGCCAGTTGAAGGTTTTTAAATGGAGCCTGTTACCAATTACACAGACATGATGCCAAAAGCTTCTGGATGCTTGCGCCATGTGACCAAGAATGACAGGAAGGAAAATGATGACAGAATGAGCTCTTATAAGCCTCTATCATTGGAAATATGCATTTCAGTTGCTACTGTGGTTTCAGATCGAAGAGCAGTGTTCAGTGAAGCAAGACACAGTCTTGGCATCAGCAGCCATTTCCGATAATGGCAGAGTCAGCCACACTATTTTCCCTCTGGGTAGTATTGTTGTTACTTCATTTAACATGTCGTCCTGAGAAAAAGAAGGCTCCACTTTGGCTCTCATCAACTCGGAACTGGTTTCTGATCCATTACTGAAATGGTGGGAGGGGAGAGCTGCTTCCAGTGTGGTTGGTTGTTTTCTCCTCATTTCATTTGACCATTGAGCTAACTGTTCTCAGTTCATTTAAACATGATTGCTATGTTTTTTTAACCAGAAGAATTTGTTCATACATGCAGACATACAATTATACATTTGTGCATGCATGAATACATGTTTAATTTATAATTGAGTATACGTGGGTATTTGAAAGTCTGCATGTATGCTCAGTCATGCATATGATGAAGCACACTGTAGATATTGCCACAGTTTATTTATCCACTGACATCAGACACAAACCTGGTCTTATTCTCTCTGGGGGCTTTTTTGTTTTGTTTTGTTTTTTTTTGGGGGGGGCTATCCTTCCTGTCTGCATTTTTATTTCACGTGACATTTTACCCCTGAGCTTCTGATGCATCACTTATTCTGCATCACTCCTCTCTTTACGTCTGTGCTGCTCTGTCTCTCCTTTCTGTTCTCCATGCTCTGTGTAGCACAAGCTCACCAGTGTTTTCATCCCGTT
Organism: Archocentrus centrarchus; assembly: GCF_007364275.1. Classification (NCBI taxonomy): domain Eukaryota; kingdom Metazoa; phylum Chordata; class Actinopteri; order Cichliformes; family Cichlidae; genus Archocentrus; species Archocentrus centrarchus. Next base: position 24,890,728 of record NC_044346.1, on the reverse strand, counting down.
TTGATGGTGACATGTCTGTCAGTTGCTCTGGAGAACTTGCCAGGCCTCCTTCCTTCCTCCAGCTGCCCCTGGGTCTTTGAACCAGGCTGGCTGAGGCTAATTGGAGGGCAGAGCAGACAGCATGAAGGGAGTCTGTCTGCACGAGCAACTGGAGGCAACATGGATCAGCGGTGTACAATGTAGAGTGAAAGGACAGCCCTAATCATTGCTACACTAGGCACAATCACAGGCTGTTATAAGAGATGATAAGACAGGTGAAAACTTTAATCAAGCACAATTTTAAGATGTGAAGGACTGAAGGAGCTAATGGGGAGGAATGCTTTCAGCCAAATTTGCTTTGAGTTAGGCCTGTTTTTGGAAGCAATCCTCAAAATGTGAACTTAACGTGCAAGCTCCTCTGTGTGTTACAGTAACACGGTTTCAGTGAGAATAGAAAAGACTGGCAGCAAGTCAGGATATGTTAAAGCACAATTCTGCCAGCATCAGACACTGGGGTGGATTGACTGGAATGGACTGTGACTGCCCTCTAATGGTGGTTCTCTTTCATTACCTCCTTGTGCATTCCTAAATATAACTTCCTGTTGTCAGTGTTGGGAGCAGTGAACTACATGTAATTAACCAAGTAGTTTTTTTTTTTGTCATTTTTGGTGTAATTAACACTGAAAAGAGGATTTTTTTTTTTTTTTTTTGGCCAGTTCTTCTCAATTACTGCATTAGGCATTACTCAGGAACAATCTCCTCATCAGGAACAATCTCCTGAAAGCACTGATTATTGATTTTTATTACCAAATGTTAAGAAGCAGGATATTTTAGAAGGTACCTGCCTAACTGATTAATCCTGTATGTTGCAATACCCCCACCTGGACTGTGTACAAATCCCAAAATCAATGCTGACATTCCTGCACTTTTACAGAAATTATTATTATCCACTCAGAAAATGAAATAAGAAATGGTTTACATCTTGATGTCTCTTTTAGCAAAAAATTCAACAATCTGTAATGTGAATTGTTTTCCCTTTCCTAGTGTCCTCTCCTTCTACAGTACAAGATACCTTAAGTTGGAACCTCCATGCTTTATTTATATATAATACATTAATTATTTTAATGTAAAGTAAAGTTCCTTTCTTTTGTTTTGTTTTGTTTTTTTTTTGTTTTTTTTAAATGTTCTAGTCTTAGGCCTCTGGATGTGGAGTTTATGGGGCATCTGAGTAAGGTGGTCAACATCGTTCCTGTCATTGCCAAGGCAGACACGCTCACCCTGGAGGAGAGGGACTCCTTTAAACAGACGGTGAGAAAAGTTTGTTTGCATGCATTTGTGGGTGTGTGTAACTGTTTGGATGATCACTGTGTATGAGACCTGGTTCTCACTTGTGACATTAATGTAATTGATGTGCTTTATTACCATCACACCTGCAGTTACCTGTAGGAGCACTTCAGAATATGCTTTAGATAGGTAAATAAAATGCGTTCATAGATCAGGCTACAGTTTTTCATCATGAACACAGGTGTCTGTACTTCAGTTATCAGTGGTGTATAATACTACATAAGAAGCTGCCATGCACCACAAATGGAAGCCATCTGGGCACTGCAGCCATTCCAGGAGATAGTCTATTATCTCTGTAACTGTGAACATTTTAAGGTCTTATTCCAGAGCCAGCCAAAGAGGCAGTCCTCAAGATTTAAGTTTTTTTTTTAGGATATGGAACTTCTGCCTGCTTTCCAGCTAAGCAAGCAGGCTCTTCATTCGGCTGCCGTTGAATTATGGGGCAACCGTACAATGTAGCCAATTTCAAAGAGGTCTCCACTGTGCAATAAAACATGACAAGAATTAAATGAGTTAGAAATTTGCATTTTAGGCAACACTGAATATTCATCAGTTTATCTAAATAATTTGCGATAATTAGGCTGTTTTTCATACCTCAGTGTTTTTGTTTTTTTGTTGTTTTTTTTTTAGCAACAGAACCTATGTTTAAATACTAAAACATTGGAATCATAGGCTTAAAATGTACTGTATACATTTATGCTTCTCAAACTAAGTATCATAATGAATTTCATGGTCTCCTTGCTTTTCCTGTAGTTGAGCAATGAAGTGGACATTTTTGGAAAATGTCAAGAAATCTTAGCATCTTCATTTCAGCCACTTTCAGCTCTGGCTCCTGTCTTTTTTTGTCAGTGCCACTCTGTCCAGACCCATATATCATAGCAGGTCTCACTGAGCTCTGAAATTTTCACTGGGAGTAACCAGGAGGGACAGGATTAGAAATGAATTGACTCATAGAGAGGTGAGGCTGAGATGGTTTGGACATGTGCAGAAGAGGGACAGTGGATAAATTGGACAAAGGATTGTGAAGATCAAGCTGTGAAGCAGAACAAAAAGAGGTAGACCACAGAGAAGATTCATGGATGTAGTGAAGAAAGCTATGCAGAGGGCTGGTGTGATAGAGCAGGATGCTAGGGATAGCGTGTGATGGATGCAGCTGAAAGAAGAAGAGGCAAATGCAATATATATTTTTTTTATTAGTAATGTATTGCTACAAGGAAGGTAAAATTCCCCCTGTTCAATGCTTCTACTACCAAATAGTTGCAAAAACAACAGCAAATGATGTCATGCAAATACACCAAACTAAGATGACCACAGCAAACTTTACTTGCTAAGTAGCAGCTTGCTGGCATTATCATTGTGCACATGTTAGTATGCTGACATTAGCATTTTCAATAGCCTGACAGAGCAGCCAGCATGGCTGCAAGCCCTTATATTAGTATATTCTAACTAGAAGTTAAGAACTAGCACAATAAATAAGGGTACATAGAAAATTTTAGTTTGATTTAGCTGTGTATGGGTGTCACTTCCTGTTCCTCTTGGCAGTGTACTTAATACATTAATCACCGCTTTCTTAGCAGACATACATGAGACTGTTAGGTCTGACAATCCTCCACAGTAACCCCACAGCCCTCACTCTTTCTTCACCTGGGTTAAGTCTTTGAATCTCTTCCTCACTGCAATTCTGGTGGATTATTTTCACTCCACAGGAGGCAGACAGCCACCTGCCTTCCTCCATCATTTCCTTTATCTCACCATCCCTTCATTTAAGGATACAGACTTCCCAACAGCTTTATTCATCTTAGAGAGGTGGAAGCACTATGGGTGTCTTGGATACCAGTTTCCCCTCCGATCCCAGTAACACTGTCCAATAAGAACAAAGCAGGGTTTGGCCCAGGCCCTGGCAGAGAATAGACGCCTCGGGCCCTGTAGCTGGATTGTTTTGGTTGGCTACACAAGCTCTGTTTGACCCTGAAGATTATTGACTAAAAGCTTGTTGTGCCAATTTTTTTTTCCCTTCAGCAACTTAACATGCAACCAGAACAAGCCCAGTTTTTTATTAAATGTTTGGTCTCAGTGTGTTCAGCTATGAATGTGTGTTCATATTACTTTAACCAACAGTTGATGTGGCTTTTTTGTAGAATTTCACTTGGTTTGCATCCTTTAATGTAACCCTGAGAAAGCTTCTAAGGATAAACAATAAAACGTTTGATCAAGGACCAAGTGGAAATTGTCAGAGTAGTAATTGTGGGAGTGAACAGTCATTCATTAAAAGGACATTTCTCTATGAAACTTTCCTGTGTCTGTGCCCGACTTTTAAATTTTAAAGACATACTGAAAGTAAGGGACGGAGATTTTGTGAACCATAAGTCTGTCTGGATGTTTGTCTTTATTTTATTTTTTTTCCTCTCATTGTTACCCTCCATGTCCACTCTATCAGCAGCTATATCAGCAGCTAGTATATATTGCATTGCTTTACATTGTTTTGTATCAAATGCTCACAGTCTCAGTTTCAATTTGGAAATTTCTATCTGTGTAATGACTTAGCAACGTTTTAAAGACGGCCTTAGACTGATATAATAGCCCTGTTATTTATAATTTTACATGCTGTTATGATGTATTTTAGGTCATTTTAACTTTCCTGTATTTTGTGTGTCATTGTGTGTTTAGATTAGGGAAGAGCTGCGAGCCAATGGGATCGATGTGTACCCTCAGAAAGAGTTTGATGAGGATGCAGAGGACAGGATGCTCAATGACAAAATCAGGGTAAGTTCATACTGCCGGGCTCATTCACTTCAAATTTTAACAGTAAAACCAGATATAATGTAAGCCTTTATTAGATGTAACCTTTTTGGTCTCCTGTTTGTTTATATATTTCTTTGTAAAAGCCATGATAATTGAGGAGATTGCAGCATACTATGTTGGCAATGGAAACCAACTAAATACACGACCTGAAAACAAATCAGTGCAAAGACTTTGAGTATTTGTCTTCATCTTTGCATGTGTGCACTCAACAGGAGATGATCCCTTTTGCTGTGGTGGGCAGTGACCAGGAGTACCAGGTGAACGGGAAGAGGATTCTGGGAAGGAAAACAAAATGGGGCACCATAGAGGGTAATATACATGAATTATAATATACACGTACATAAAATGCCACAGCTGGTTAGTTTCCCTGCCAGATAATAGAAAATGAATAACAAGGTGTAATAATGAATGTTCATTTACTGTCTCAATGTAGATCAGACATGTCCACATGTAGCTGTCTCTGCCAGTGGCACTTCTTCTTCCAGCAAAGCAGTAAAAAAAAAAAAAAAAAAAAAAGACTACAGCTTGGCCTAATAATGTGTTATAATGTCCATCTGCTCGTTTGGTCAAACCCTAAAATGGCCCATTTCCTATACTCATAACTGGGTCACACCTGTCCAGATGACAGTGCCAAAGCTATTTGACTTCACTCTAATAAATAATAGAGCAACATTCATGCTACAGTTGCTACCACAAATACTAACACCAGCAAGGTGAGGCAGCTCTGCAAAGAAAATAACAGATTCTCATTTTGGTCTCAGCATGTGGAAATTTAGGGACTGCTGCTTGAAAATGTGGCCAGCTAGTTCAACCATCTGCTGTTTGAATACCAGGTGCTTGTTTACATAAGTTTCTCTGAGTCTGTAACTAGGGAGATGTAGCAGACAGGAGGAAAAGATTTGCAGACACTTTCTGTGTCCTTTGAGATGACAGGAAGAAACACAAATCACGCACACACTGCCTCGCAGACACACTTGCATGCAATAACTTGTGTGATGTGGTTTACATTCGTTGGCCTGTGCTGCACACTCACAGTGCCAAAGAGATTCTTAGCAAGCGGCTGTCCTTGCATTACCCGTGTGTGTGTGTGTGAGAGAGAGAGAGAGAGCGTAAGATTGAGACAGAATGAGAGGACATCTCTCTGGACATGCAGTGAAAAGACAAAAAGACAGCTGAAGGATGGCTCAACGGGGACCTATCACTGTTTAATAGTGTCTCCTTCTGAGGACGCCCTTCAGCACAGTCCTTGCAGAGCATCTAGTTTATTTGCTGTCCTATAAATGCGATGTAATGTATGAATCATTCACCAAAAAACAAACTATTTAATATCATGTAAATTATTCAGACTATATTTGATTTGTGATCCTCTCTGGTTGGGGAAACAGCCAGTGTTCACCACGAATATGACTTTAAAAGGCTTTGTGTGAAACAACAAATATAAGTAAGTAAAACAACACAGTAACGTGCAAGAGAAATGAAAAGGTTATTTCAAAGATTATGATTTATACAAACAAAATTCCAAAATATATTGTGTAAATTGTAAACAGAGAGAGAATGCAATGATTTCCAAATGTCATAAAGCCATATTTTATTTACTATAGAACATAGAAAGCATATCAAATGTTTGAGCTGAGAAAATGGCAGCAGCATGTCTCAAAAGTTGGGATGGGGCAACAAAAGGCTGGAATAATAAATGGTACTACAGAGAAACAGCTGGAGGAATTATTTTACAACTAATTAGGTTAACTTACAACAGGTCAGTAACATGGTAATGTTGTGAAGACCTTAAACATCTACAGTACATAATATCATCAAAAGATTCTGAAAATCTGGAGAAATCTCTGCAAAGTCCAAAAATCAATACTGGATGGCCATGGTTTTCCAGCTCCCAGCCAACACTGCATTATCCAATAATATCAACATTAGATGATCTTCTAGATGAACTGCATTAAAAGCAGACGTGATTCTCTCATGGCCATCGCTGCATCGGCTCAGGAACTCTTCCAGAAATCATCATCTATAAATCAGTTCACTGTGCCATCCATACATGCACTTCAAAGTGCTGTCGTGAAAAGAAGAAGCCATATGTGAACATGATCTAGAAATGCCACCATCTTCTCAGGGCAAAAGTCATTGAAAATGTACTGAGCCAAAGTTGAAAACTGTTATGTGGTCAGATAAATAAAAATTTGAAATTCTTTTTTGAAAAAGTGAATGCTGCATCCTCCAAACTAAAGACAAGGGGGTCCATCCAGCTTTTTATCAGTTCTCAGTATGGGAGTACATTAGTGTAACTGGCACTAACATCGTCAATGCTAAAAGGTTTATACAGGTTTTAGAGCAACATAGACTGCCATCCAGATGAAGTTTTTTTCAGAAAAGGCCTTGCATATTTTAGCAAGACAATGTTAATCCATATACTGCAACTATTATAACAGCATGGCTTCATTGTAGAAGAGTGAACTGGTCTGCCTGCAGTCCAGACCTTTCACCAACTGAGAACATTTAAAACATCATAAAAACAAAAAGCACAACAAATAAGACCCAGGACTGTTGGGCATCTAAAATCCTGTATCAGATAAAAATAGAACATTACATTCCCAAAAGTCTTAGCAGCTGGTCTCATCAGTTCCCAGACATTTACTAACTGTTGTTAAAAGGAGATGCACAGTGGTAAACATGGCCCTGTCCTAATATGAGATGTGCTGCTACCATCAAATTCAAAATGACCTTGTTTTTTTCCTTAAACTAGTACATTTTCTCAGTTTAAACATTCAATGTTTTCTATTTTATTGGGAGTAAAATATGGGTTTATGAGAGTTGTAAATCATTGCATTCTGTTTTTGTTTTGTTTTTTAATTTACATTTTGCGCAGCATCCCAACTTTTTGGAATTGGATTTGTACTTTCTGGTGTATAGATCAGATCCTGCTTTAAACTCTGCATACAGGACAGAGGAAGGTGGCACTTTGGACTTTTAACCTTTCAGTTTTTGAATCTGAAGGTGTCTAGTCTACCTGTAGCATACCTTACAAATGAACTCCATAAAACTGCAAGGCGAGATAGGTGAAGTACATGGATTTCAGTACAAATGCAGTCTTGTCTGGCTAAAAGAGCAGTGGCTCAGTTCTAGTTAAGCCAAATGGTAGGAGAGAGAGAACAAGGAAAAACAAGGGAAGAGAAAGCTGCTGGGCTGCTGGACATGCTGGCACCACCATCATAAATTAGGCCTCAGAGGAGAAGCCAGAAGTTAAGTCTCTATATTATCATATGGGGAGAAGATACTGTTTATTTCCAGAGGCTGAGCTGGGAATGGTATATAGTAGACATGCGTATTAATTCATATAAGGACTTCTCACTACTACTTGAGGAGTAGAGCGTGTAGATGCCAGCAGTGTAGCTCGTTACAAGTTGGTATCTTGTTCCCTTGATGCTGCTAATCGGTGCTCGCAGGCCCAGCAGTTATTCCACTCTCCTACTTTCAAAGAGAATTTAATTTCCTGCCCTGGATTTCAAAGCTTTACTTAAGTAGTACCCTCCTTTATTTCATTTTCACTAGACATAATCTATAATTCAAACATGTGTTAGGCCTACTGGAGGCACCACAAGCTTGTCATGGGGAATTTGTTAAAATGTCTTACTTAAAGTTCTCCAGTATGGAGAAGAGCTAAGATGTATTAAATTGCCCGAAAGTGGAGGAGGGGAGTTATCCTGGCTTAAGAAAATTGCTGTCAGTGTCATGTTAGAGGATGCCCTTCAACTTGGTTGTGAACAACACTGCCATCTTGTGATGTTTTAAGGTATTGCAAGCATGCATGATTGGAAGGATTGTGTTGAGAGTTTAGTCTGAGTGTTTGCTCTTTTTCTCTTTGCAGTTGAGAACATTGCACACTGTGAGTTTGCTTATCTGCGAGATCTCCTCATCAGGTGAGCATCCATCACACTCCTGCATTTTTGTTAATGCTTTTTATTATTATTATTTTTAATAGAGGCATAACGTGATTTCAATAAACCCCCTGCTACAGGCTCATAATTTTGCTAAATCAGAAATCACTCACTTTATCTTGTAGATGTGTTGAAATGAAGTGGAGACATGAGTGACTCTATAAAGCTTCACTTCCCAACTGAAATCAATGCAAATGAAATTCCTTTTGATGTTTTAAGTGCTTCCCAGGACAGTGGTACAGAAGCTCATGTTCTTCCAATGAATTTGTACATTTAAGTTGCTTGTTAGTTAATGACTCAGCCAGTGCAACTATAGGCAGAAACATTTATATTATTTTTGTCTTCTTAGTGTTTTTCTTTTTCTTACAAGACTCCTCTGACACAGCATGCAAACACATGCAATCTTTTCCACTAAACATGACCATGGGTAGCTGCATTTTTTTTTTCTTTTTTTTTTTTGGTCACAAGTATAAAAAGTGATGCCCCTCGTAGGCATTTCCTGTAAAGCTTGTTTTGAAGTGCTCTCTCATGTTGTAATACTCTCTTCTTATTTTCAGGACACACATGCAGAACATCAAAGACATCACTTGCAGCATCCACTACGAGACGTATCGTGTTCGTCGGTTAAATGAATCCAACGTCCTTTTCACCTCTCACCCGCCCGACCACCCTGCTGTTCAGCCAAAGGCCAACGGGCAGCCCGAGGAGCAGCCCGGCCCCGTGCAGGCAAACGGAGTTGCTGCTCAGCATGAAGCCTTGTCCCATGAGATGTAGAGGGTCTAATGTGGAGCCAAATTGCCAATTTATGATACCAGGACACAGCTCGGCGCAAAGCATACACTCACTCACACATATTCTGTTTACATAGACAAGCCCGCATACACACAAACACACTCGCATTCATGCTGTGAAGATCATTTTTATTACCAAAAAGGACTACCTAATGACATCTTTTAATTTAGCAGGAAGTTAAAAGAAGCATTGCGGAAAGTCAGTTCCTACATTTTCCATCCACGGAGCCGTTTTCTTATCTTTTAACGTTATTGCAGTTTAAAGCAAAATCATGTCCTCACTGTGACCCACATCATTTTACAGAACTTTTTTTTTTTTTCGTCTTCTTTTTCTGTCACCATAACTGTCACGTCCAGTCTGCGTTCAGGATTGTTTACAAAAATCCACAGAAGTTGTCCAAACACAGATAATCACAAATATGGGTTAACAGAAGTGTTGGCCATTCAAGGCTGCGCAGATGTGGAGAAATGTCTTAATTCAGAGCAGAGTACAGCATATGAGATGATGGTAGATTAGCTCTAAACTAGACCTAACTTAGTGCCACTGACCCAGTATGACTTGTGTTGTGGTGTATAGTATTGTATATTTACTAGGGTTAAGTACGGATACATAGATATTGTTGACACCTCCGCATTGTAGAATTAAACAGACAGTGGTAGCAGTGTGGAGTAGTTTTTGAAAAAATGAGTCTCGTAATTTTTCCATTGTCTCAGAATGTTTTTAAAACCCTTTTTGCCAAACCATACTGTTTCTTTCTATATAATGCCAATGTTGTGTAATACAGTCGTTTTTGCATTGCTCATTTACTGTTGTATTTTAATTGCTAATGTTCTTGTTCTAATTTTATTGTGTAAGTTGGGGGTGCAACTGTTGTCCCATGCAGCCACTTTGTCCATTTTTCTGACGAAATAAAAATCCTTTTTCTTTTCTAAAGAGAAGCACATACAGTATAGAGCTGGTTTTATCAATAGGTATTTATGTGTGTGTTTAATGTAATCAGTTTAATTCAACTTTGATTCCAGCTGTTGGCTTCCAGTTTGTTGCAGGTCTTAACCAGTGATGATAATTTAGTTTTAGAAGATGTTTGTTTTTTGTTTTTTTTAATCATACAGTATTTTGTACGCTGTTTGTGAGACTGTACCGTACCTGGCAACCAGTAACTTTGCAATAATGGATCATTTTGTACATTGAATTTTATTATTTACAATTAGTCATGCCAACAGTTAATGGGAAGACGGTGACTTTTACATTGCAAGCTTATAGCATTTCATCAGAGGCAGGTGTTCTGCCACAGCCGTGAGGGACAATTTGTGCCTAAATGCCTGAAATGACACCTCTAAACATTGCCTAATGTCATCATATTTCAGCAGCAACTGAGAATCTTCGACATTTTTTGAAAAATGTGTCCAGTCCTAAAAGCTCACAGGATATTTTATAGACTACAGCTGTAACTATACCATTCTAATTTCCAAACGAGGGTCAACAATATAATTGAAGTTAAAGATATTTTCATTACTAAAGAGAAAAAGAAAACTATTGTTTATCAAGAGAAAGTTATTGGATTACACTGTTTACCGTTGTATAGTTCTTGTGTAATTTGTCATGGTATTATAGATTAAGGTTTTATCTTTGATATCCTGTCTCAAAGAATAAAGATTGATATTTTTATTGTTTAAAGTTGGATGCCTTGACTTTTTAAAAAAAAAAAAATGCACAAGTGAAGAAGGGGAGCCCTAATCTTTCAATTTACTTTTGATTAAAATGAGTAGACCAGGCCTCACGGTGTTTAAACTCATGACAGCATGTTAGTATTTCATCAGTGTCTAAGTTTAAAATGATCATTTCAGTAGTTCACAACACCAGTTTATAACCTTTATTTATTATTATCTATATGGTTAATACAGGCTAATCTTTTTTTTTACCATTCAGCTGAATGAAACTGAAACTTTAATCAAGCTGTGCTCACTTTATTAGGTACACCTGTTCAATTGCGCATTCACACGGATACCTAATGAGCAACGCATTTAGGCATGTAGGCATGGTCAAGCCATCCTGCCGCAGTTCAAAAAGAGAAGAAAGATTACTTATGTGACTTGTGTGCCAGGTAGGCTGGTCTGTTCTGCTGGGATTTTCCCACACAACCATCTCTAGGGTTTACAGAGAATGGTCCCTAAAAGAGAAAACGTCTCGTCAGCAGCAGTTTTCTGGGTGAAAATGCCTTGTTGATGCTCATTATCATAGGAGCATGACCAGGCTGCTTTGAGCTGATAGGAAGGCAACACTAACTCCAAGAACCACTTATAACAGTCATGGTATGTAGAAGAGCATCTCTGAACCTTCAAGCAGATAGGCTACAGCTGCAGAAGACCACCACTTCTGACAGCTAAGAACAGGAAACTGACGCTGTAATTTTTACAGGCTCAACAAAATCAGACAACAGAAGATTGGAAAAAACGAGTCTTGAGTTCTGCTGTGACATTCGCATGGGAGGGTCAGAAAAACATGAAAGCATGGATCCTTCCTGTCTTGTATCAATGGCTCAGGCTGATGGTGGTGGTGTAATGGTGTGGAGGATATTCTTCAGCACACTTTAGGCCCCTTAGTACCAAGTGAGTATTGGTTACATACCTCAGCCTGCCTCAGTGTTGATCACGTCTATCCCTTCATGATTACAGTGTATCCATCTTCTAATGGCTGCTTCCAGCGGGATAACACACTGTGTCACAAAGCGCAAAACACCTCAGACTGGTTTCTTGAGTATGGCAATGAGTTCACTGTACTCTGATCTCCACAGTCACCAAATCTCAAACATATGAATAAGGATCAAAATAGAATATTACCCGCACTTTGATGAATCTATGCAACAAGGAATTACGGCAGTTTTGAAGGCAAAATCTACCTAATAAAGTGGCCAGAAAGTATAATGATATATTACAAAGACAGAACAGAAATGTTAAAAACATTCATTCAGTCATTTTTTCCCACTGATTGGCAAATAAGTGAATTGTGATGTCATGACAGAGGCACATCACCTACAGAAAAATCATTTTCTTTTTCTGATTACAGTTCATAATAATAGCCTTCAATCATGTAGTACATTGAAACATCAAGCACCACATTCCCAAAACAAATCCAACTGAGAGGAAATATGTCTTTGCAGTAGCATCACACCATGCCCACATAACACTGGTTTAATAGGGCTTTTCATTTACACCTCCTTTCACACTTTCTCAACTATTCTGCCGATTGTAATGTGTTGACACTGTTGCTTGTTGAGGATCATTGTCATCCTTTCACACGTCGGAGCTCCTGCTGGGGCTTTTGCAGCCGCCTCAGATTCAGCCCTTGGTTTGAAACTCTTCGGTGCTGAGAACGACACCACTCTGGTGACGAATGACAAATGTGAAGGTGAGAGACAATGAAATTTGCAGAAAGATCAGTATCTATTGAAAAGTCACATAACTTTGACACCTCTGTCTAAACAGCTTCTCTGGCAGCCACCCAGAACCATGAAGGTGAGTGATAATGACATCTCTGACACTGCTATGACAGTGCCAGATTCACTGGCTAGCAGAGGTAGACCAATTTATTGGTGCATATAAACTGACATCTGTACTTTTTCACTGCTGCTGCTCATCTCCTACAGTTAGCTGTTCCAATAGAAAAACCGTACATCACAGCAATAAACTGGGTAGTAGGAGGCCTTTCACAGATTCGAACCTTAAACTTTCAGAATCATGAAGCAGCAGGTACTAAGCAAGTGTAAAACAGAGTGTTTACATTTAATGACACCAGAGCAGATTTGCTGCAAAACCAAGCAGATTACCTTATGTTACAGAAACAGACTGTCAAAGCCAAATATAAAAACAACTCGGCAATGCCAAGTGGCTTGCTAGAAGCATCTGCACTTTAAAAAGCTGATATCTTTCACCACATGGCCTTCATCGGCATGAAGAAACTAGGTAACAGCACAGTACAGTGCCCTACATGAGCAATCTATGTGAACAGCAAAAGGATAGCTACAGTTAATATCTGTTTTTAGCAAAATGTTAATTTCACTGTACTGTTGATAATACTTCAGGATATATACATTCAATTTTGGGGACATCTTTATGAAATATAGGCCTATATGTCTTACATGTCTTGAGTGCATGTAATAAAGACTGAAATCAAAATTAAAGTCTCTATTTCTACCATATTGTTGTGTTTTGGTCTCAAATTCAAATGTATAAGCAAGGAAGAAGAAGAAAAAAAAGCCTGTCTCTACTGTTTTGGGGGAGCAGTACATTAAGCCTGGCCTTCATCAATATCCAATATATATTATGCATATCTTATATTGTATAGTGCACACAAATTAGCCAAAGTACTCCTGCACACAGTTGTTTTTCTTCTTTGTGGTTTTTGTTAGGCTCAGTTGTTTTGATGGCAGCCTCGGAGACAGGAGTATCGCAGCTTTCCTATCCACTTTACAGCCTCCATTATTGCAGGTGCGCTGCTAATCACCTTGTAAACTGATGTGATCCAAACGTAACATTAGCAAGTTAGCTGGTGGCAGTAGTGAGTAGAAAACGGAAATGTTGCTAATGCAGCTTGGTGTGCTTGGAATAAAACCACATTTTTTGTCAGCTGAGTGAAAACGTGGTGTTAATGACTGAAAACACTGTTTTGGCCTGGTTTGTTTGTCAGGTGAGAAGCAGACCAGTGTGGCAGGATGTGGGAGAGCAGGAGGAGAGCAGAAGTTTCATCTGAAAACTCCTTAGTGACATAAAGGTGATATAATTTTTTTTTATTTGTCATTTATAAGCTTTACTTTTGGAAACCGTCTGTGTCATTTATAGATTTGCGCCATCTTTATATACAGTGTACATAAATTAAACTGGTGACTTCTGCTGTACCTGTGATTAGAATATTTTATACACAGGTATTTTGATTATTTTAGTCAAAATACATACGCTATTAGCACTATATTAACTTTGAGTCTTTAAAAATAGGAATAAAAATGTCCTGATTTTTATCTAAGCTATTTCGATTATGCTAACTGGCTGCATTAAATTAGCTAGTAGCAAAATATGGTACAAGGCATTTTTCTTATGACATTAATGTTTCTGTGCATCGTCTCTTTCAAAATAAAGATTAAAACGAAACTGAGATGTTAGTGGATGAATAGGTTAGTATAACTCAGATCACACTTTTAGCGTATCCAATTTACAAGTTTTGTTTTTGTTCCTTACTTTTCCATGGGAAATTTGTAAATTGCTAACATTGCTGTAATTATTTACATTATCACATGTAATGCTTAGCTGAGGAGATCCTTGCTGGGTCACTGTGATTTACTAGTCCATATTTCTCATTTCAGGTCAATAAAAATGTATCTTCTGATTTTGAATGAGTATTGAAATATACTAACCATATTTGCTGAGTAGCTAAAGGTATAGATTCTGGACTGTCCTCATTCCTTCATTTGTTCATTCATTCATTCTTTGGTGTCTGGAACTTCCCACAGGCTGTCGTGAACGGCAGCTTATGATGATTCTGATCATCTGAACAAACAAAGCTTATGGCTGGCACTGACTGCTGGAAATGTCCTGCTCAGCACTTCCGAAAGACTTCTGACTCATTGTCATCATCATCATCATCATCACTCTTCAAAGTCTTTGTTTCCTAACAAATAAGTCACAAGAACGACAGAGACTTCCCCTGGGGTGCTTTATGTTTTTGAGTATTTTCCACAGATAGCAGATGTAAACACATGTTGAGTTCCATTATGTCTTTGCAGACAACCAATGCTCAGTTCAGGCAACGAGCCAACGTGTAGTGTCACGTCGTGAAACCATGGGTGGCCGGAATTAATTAGGCATTCAACAACACTAGCTACACAGCATAATTTGAGGCTATATAGGCTCAACCAAAGCAGATCTGATGTGTGTTTAAATTTGACAGCAAATGATGGTGAAATATGTTTTCCTGCTTTCTCTCAGACAGCGAGCGGCCCGTCTGCAGGTGGCCGGCTGGGCTTGTGCTTCACTGATGAAGTGTCAGCTGGATTGACAGCATTGATGGGGCAGCTGGAGTCTGACAAGGTATGAATGTGTTTCTTTTTTTTTTTTTTTTTTTTCCTCAGTGAGGCTTGATATAATAATTCAGAGGGATTATAGCCCTTTCAGTGGGATGAAAAAAAAAAAAGGGTTTCACTGTAACTCTGAACTGATTAATTTTGATGAAGCAAATGGCATCCAGACTCTTCCTCCATCACAGTGCTGCTTTAGAGAAACTCACACCAACTCTAAGAGCAGGTACATAATGTGTCTCAGTTGGATCATATCACCTAATATATCACTGCACTTCATCCACAACCATATTGCTCCGTTGCGGCATATTGCCAGTGTCTGCTGGTAGGAACATAGAAAAGTGGTTCATGTTGCATTTATTTAGGAGTGCAGATAACACACTATTCAGCTTTTTCTACCATTGTAGACTAACAACACACTGGCTTTAAAAATCTATGCTACAGGATATAATTTGTGCATAAACAGACACTAAATAACAAAGAAAAGTCAAAGCTGGCTTTTGAGAAAGAACAGAAAGGAGAAAAATGGGGTTCAAATACACAGCCTTTCTTGTTCCTTCACTGGCTCCGTCGTTACCAGGCAGAGTTCTTCCAGCCAGACAGCCAATGAGCCACCTGTCTAGCCAGACAACCAGCACGCCAACCACATAGACTTCCAGTCAGCCAGTTTCCCATCTGCCTGGTAAGTTTATCACTGAGCGAGCCAACGCCCATCTGCACTGGTGTGGCACTAGTGGCTACTTCTCTTGCTTCTCTCAGTCCCAAATACACACACACACACACACGCAAGCACATCTTTCATCAGCCTCAGTCTCCTTCATAGCTACTGATACACACACGCACGCACACACAACAGAAGAGAACTCTCTTATTTCTGCCTGTTCCTCAGTTCTCAGCCGCAAAACACCCTAAACAAAAGGCTGCTACCCGTTGCCCACCTCCCACATCCCCTGCTTCGCTCCACAGCGCCTTCAAAGTAATCGATGCAAGGTAATTTGCTGGTAATTAATTTGCCGTTCGTTTGCATTTATTAAAACTGTGCATGCTGACAGTTGTATTGTGTGTAGTCCGGTTCGCCCTGGGCTAATCACCACCTTTAGATTCGGCAAACTTATTTACACCAAAACAAATACGTGTACACAGACTACTATAATCCTCTGCTCTGTTTACCCTTGAGCCCAGCTGGACATGAGTCATAGTACCTCAGTTTACTGTTGATGTATGCGAATGTGCCACATCCATCCATTTGTCTAATTTAGATTTTGCTTGTTTCTAGCCATGTTCCTGCCCCTCCTACTCCACCATTCCCTCCCCTCACCCCCCATCCACACCTCCCATATTGCCTGTTCCTCCTCCTCCTCCGCCTCCTTGCTGTCTCCTTCATACTGCTACGACATCAGGGCACTCATCTGCCTAGATCGCAGCCAGCTCTGACGTGGTCAGGACAGAGGGAGTGTCCACCGTCTCATCCCGTCCATATGCAAATTAGCCCTGTTTTGATTAAAAGGCAGCTGCATATTTAATTAAAGTCACCAGTGTAGGTAAGACAGGAAAAAGCATACCTCTCCAGGGATGTGAAGGTTGTTTAGCTGGAGTCAATGTTGTGGGAGCTGCTGTTTAGTGCTGCTGTGGGGAACAAATAGAGGAGACGAAAGGGCTGCCCAGGGACTGCTTTGGGGTTTAATGGCGCTGACTGACTGGCACATCATTTAAAGCTCACGCTGATGCAGAATGCGAATGAATGTACACGGCATGATAACCAGAGCAATTGACAATGAAATATAGACCCCCATCAGCCTTCAAGGTACTTTGGCATGCCAAGTCAGTTGTATTTCTACCAACCACTGCCAGGCTGCTGAGAGAAAACAGTAAACCCAGGCAGTCTGTGTAATAACATGAGCAATGGCTTGTCATGTGGCCGTCCCTCTACTCTGTGGCAGATAGACTGTTCCCTGTGGATGGGGTTGATAGACAAAACTTTGCTTCCCCAGAACATTTGAAGCTTTTCAGAGTAATAAGTTGTTTCTATGAAAGGAGTCACCTACACGAGCTGCAGCTTTTCAGTGTTTAAGAGCTGACCTAACAATCGGTAGAATAAACCTACACTTGCATGAATAATTGACTGAATCCTTGTTACTCTAAGTGTGAATTTGTAAATTCCTAAATTGCATTTTTTTCCCCCTCCACATTATCTTTCTTTTTCTATTAATGGTTGAGGTTGACATTTGTCCAAGAGATGAAAGAGGGTGATGTATAGGTAGGTGGGCATGCTGTAGGGTTAAATAGTGCGAGTAGGAACGCTGGGGGAGGATCTGCTGGCATCAAGCCAGCTCCAGCTGAATTTAAAGACATGGGGAGAAATGAGAGGAGAAAGCTTTAGTTGCTTTGCATAATCAATCAGAAACAAAAGAAGAAGAGAACGAGTGTTTCTGGTTTTCTTGACAGGGCTGATTGTATTTATGCAGGGATGGAAGTGTGGTTGGGGGGAAAGGCATTTAAAGGGATTGGGTAGTAAGATGTTGGCAGGTGAACGGAGCACTATTATGGGTGGCCCCACTGCAAAGCCAAGGACATATACCCAAGAGATACTGATTGAATGCCATGCCAATAAAAGGAGGCGGTTTCATGCACCATTGACCGAGTTGGCATCCACACAGTCTCACTGTAATGAAACCCCCTTTGAGGTCAAGATAATATGAATCACATTGTGTTCGTCTGTAGGTTTTACTGCACAGAGAGAAAATGAAACCAAAAACCTGTTTTTCTTTCTTCTTCTGTTGCTCTTACAGTGTGTTGCATACATCTAATGTTTTCATTGTATGTCAAAATAAGAGGAAAATCTGATTGTTTTTTTGACAGAAATGAAAAGATCAAATTCTGAGTCACAATAGGTGGGGAAAATAATCAGATTTGAGCCTGCAGTGCGCTTACAGCCAGAGAGATTGTCCTTTCATTTTCTCTGTAGGCAGAGCAGCATGTCCCCGAGCAGACTAATAGAATGCTTGTCTTGTGTCTTCTCAGCCATGAACTTTTCTCTGTCACAATTACATTCAGTCTGGAAGCACGTGTGCCTTGCAGCCAAATGCAGTATATTAACTAAAATGAAGCAGTCAGTTGCTTTTGTTGATCTCAACAAGGGTATCCATTCATTGGACAAGTCTGGGTCTCAGCAAAAAAAAAAAATTGTTTATATTTAGTTTATGGAAAACTTACAAAAAAACAAGTATAAATATAGTCATCTGATAAAGCAAGTTTCATTGTTTCCTTCCTAAATAGATTTGATAACAGATTAATCCTTAAATTAGTATCATGAGGCTTCACAGGCCAAGAGGTGTAGTTTACAGTATGGTGATGTGGACTGGTGGACACAGGAAAAGACAGGGAGGAAAACATGAAGGAGACAACACACTGTCTTAGAACACATGGCAAGGAGAGGGCTGTTGCACCATGCAGTACAAAAAACAAACAACCAACCAAACAAAAACTGATTAAATAGTGTTTAAAGCATAGACTGTATATAAAAGATGGCCATAACCGCACTCTTTGGTTTGTGACGCCCTGTTTTGAAGCTGGCACTTTAGCCGTTATGCCATTGCCATCTTTGGACTACAAGGTTAAGTTGGTGCTGGTGGTGCTCTTTATTTATTCATTTGCTGCACAGGGTAGGTTTGTGTAATATTTGCATTTAGTGTTTCAGAATTAATTCTTGAGCCATTAAAGAAAAAATAATGCAACATAAAACAAGCTGCCTATCAGAGTGAAATGTTCAGAAGGCACATGTGTTTGTGCTGCTGATGTTGCACCAGTGCCTCCTGCTGTTTGTCCACAGCTGTAGCGTTTCAGGCTGGCGCACAATTACAAAAAAAAAAACCTCTCCAAAAACAATCTAATTCCCCAATGTTGGTCCCCAACATTAATACATATACTGATCCACAGGCACCTCGGAGCCCTCTCCACTCCATCCACCTCGCCTCCTCTGCCTGCTGCTCACTCATGTTATCAATTCACCGTTTCTCTAAAGGAAACTATAAGTTAAGCTCACCTTATTTACATTTATATGATCAGATTTTCTTCCTTATGGAGGGTATGCAAATTTGCCCTTTCTCGAGTCTTCGAGCCACACAGTGTGTAGATTTGTTGCAAGGAATGAGGAAAAAAAAATAATAACATTGCCCTCCAGGAGGAAAGAGACCCAAGTTAGGATTTCTGGACCTCATGAATTTTGTAATGATCAATTTTGTTTACCATACCTCTTCCAAGATTTATCGTTATTTTTGAGCTTGGGATGTACAAGAGATTGATTTACATCCAAAATGTCTATCTATCTTTTTTTTTTTCCTTTTTTTTACTCTATATTCTCTTGGTTGCTACCACTGCAGTGTTCAGGATATAATTTTTCATTTTCTTCATGTCTTCATGTGATGGCCTCTAAATTCCACCATCAGTTAGTGTTTCTGAGATGGGGGGAGGTGGCAGAGTGCACCCAGGTATCCATCATGTCTTAAATCCTCTGTCTGTTGAGGTGGGATGAAAGGCAAATCTGAGGGCTGGATGGATGAAACTTGAGCTTGTTTGAAAAATAAATTAATTAATCAGTTGTGTGTGTGTGTGTGTGTGTGTGTGTGTGTGTGTGTGTGTGTGTGTGTGTGTGTGTGTGTGTGTGTGTGTGTGTGTGTGCAAGTGAGGACCAGAAAATGTGTATGAAGGTGAGTGCTTTACTCCAGTGAAACTCTTGCACCCATTGTTCAATGAATGGTCAGGGTTTGCACTTAGTGTTTGTACACATGCAGGAGTGTATGTGTGGGTGTGTGCGTGCGTGTGTGTCCAGTGGAGAGAATAGCTTTCGAGCAAATTGCTTTCTGCCAGCATATTGCCAGCGCCAGTCTTTATTCCTCGGGACGGGGAGGCACGTCTCAGACGATTACAGCCCCCAACTCAGGCTCATGTTGCTGGTCTGCTCAGCTCAGCCCAGACCATAGCCCGGCTTTACAATACAGTCCTCTATACCATGCTATACCAAGCTTGGTGAATGCTGATGTGGAATATTTAACTGACACTCCAAGCGAAACCCAATAGTATAATCAGGTAATAAGAAATTAATTTTCTCCCTGGCTGCACTTTGACTGGGGTGTTGATACAGGGAAGGGGAAGCAAAATCAGGAGGCAAATGGTGAGGGAATGCAGTAGGTAGCTTGGCCTCTCTTTCTCACCCTCTCTCTCTCGCTCTCTCTCTCTTCTGTGTGTGCATCAACATTCCTCATGACACACTTCGGTGATTTGATAGCCAGCCCCACGTACCCATTCACACACCCGGTGCTCCTGTGCACATATAAATTTGCAGAGACTCTCACAATAACGAGGATGCCTTCGTCTCCACACCACTGAACTGATGACCAAAGCAAGAAAGCCACTCATGACAGCCACACACCAATACATGCATATAAACACACACAGGCTGTCGTTGTCCGTGAGGGAACTTGATGTCTTGACATTGTGACGTTGTCGTACGCCGTGAGTGGCAGTGCCGTGCTGGCCTGCGGCACAGATAGATATTGGTGTGGCTGATGGTTCATGTTAGTAGGAAGGAAACATCTTTCTGGTTTTGTGACTACGTTTTTTGATTTGTCCTCCCTTTTCTCAGTTTTTATTCTAACACTCACGCATATTTCTTCTCTCCCTCTTTGAATATCTGTGCGTGTCCTTTATGTAGTTAATTAGGAGGCAGGAGTCCATTGGTGTCATTTCTCTGGTGTTTTATTGTTCTCCCCTTCTTGTCCCCCCCAGTCCCCAACTGGGAAACATCAATAACCCTCTCCCCCAGCACACACATCATGCCAGAGTATCCACGGCCCTGCCTGCTCTCGGCTGGCATAGCCATCCATCTCTGTGCGCTCCCTCTCCTTATATCACCCACCACCCACCCAACTGCTTCTCTCTCCTTCTCCTCTTCCAACGCCCCCTCCCCCTCCCCCTCCCCACCCCCACCCCATACTGCTTCTCCATCCCATGCCATCGCCTCTCTACCTGGAAGCATTTGTCTTCCTGCCTTTCTGTGAGCTGCGGCCGACACTGTGAAAAAAAAAAACCCTCAGTGGCAATATGCAAAGAAAAAAAAAATGCAAAAAGGTAGATGCGAGTTGCCGTGGCAACGGCTCGGAGGTTATTTCCAAGCGCTGATGGAAATCAATGTCATGTGCCAGGCAGGCAGGCACCTCCGTCCTCAGGAAAATTAGAAAAAAGGGGGGGTTGAGGGAAGGAGGAGAAGAGAGGGCTGGAAGGACAAAGAAAAATGTAGAGGAACAGAAATCAGGTTTTCTCCTTTCTGAACCTTAAGGGCTCCTGACTTTACTTCAAAGAAACTCGAGGCATGTCGACATGTTATTCAGGTTCGCTGTGGGTCACTTTCTTTGCCTTTTGTTTCTGCCTTTGCGTTCACCATGAATTGTGTCCCTTTTCTGTGCATTTAATTACTGCCACCAGCCACCTTTCATTTCTTTTTTTTAAATCAACAAAGAGGAAAAAAATTATTTTTCTTGTTGTAAGGGCACCAAATCAACAAGATAAATAAAGCATGCAGGAAGAAGATGGAGAGGAGAACCAGACATGTAGTGCAAAATCTATGATTTTCAAAAAGGCATACGTGTGTGTGTGTGTGTGTGTGTGTGTGTGTGTGTGTGTGTGTGTGTGTGTGTGTGTGTGTGTGTGTGTGTGTGTGTGTGTTTTCTTCGAAACCACTGAATTTGATTTTGGAACAGTTTCCCTCAAGCATTTTGATTGAATTGTTTTTGGACTAGAGTGGCCCAAAGCTCCACTGCTAAATGTGTTGCATTGACAGCTGGAGCGTTGTGTCCAGTTAAGTAAAGAATAACTCTGTCTTGGTCATATTTTAGATGATGTTAATTCCTGCTTCTAAATTATCCAGTGCTTATAAGATGCAGCATATAAAAAGCAGCATGTGGTCAAAAGATGCTCAGATGCTTCCAACATTTGGAGCCATTCATACTACACGGTATATCCCAAAGACAGTGTAGAAACAATGTCAGTGCCACACACTGTATGTAAAAGATGGATGCATGTTTAAAAAAAAAACAAAGTTGGGCGCCTGGGTGGCTTAGTGGTGAAGCCGGCGACCACATACATATGCCGCGTTGCGGTGCGGGCGGCATAGGTTCGCGTCCTGGCTCATCGCCAATTTACCTGTGTATCTTTCCCCATTTCCTGTCTCTCTCCACTGATGACAAAAGCTGCTGTGGCCAAAAAAACATAAAAAAACAAAGTCAATGACGAAGTGCCTAAAAACTTGATTCTTTCTGTTGGCCAACAGGAGAGGAGGAGTGATCAGTCACTAGTTTCAAGTCTTATTATACAACACGATGTACATTGTGCAAATTCCATCCATCCATTCACTTCTGCTTATCCTGTTCAGGGTCACGGGGAGGCTGGAGCCTATCCCAGCTGACATAGGGCAAGAGGCAGGGTACACCCTGGACAGGTCACCAGCCTGTCGCAGGGCCAACACAGAAAGACAGACAACCATCTATACTCACATTCAGGCTCTCGTTCACACCTATGGCCAGTTAACCTAACTCCAGTAAGTGCATGTCTTTGGACTGTGGGAGGAAACCAGAGTACCCGGAGAAACCCCACACAGACACAGGGAGAACATGCAAACTCCACACACAGAGAGAGAGAGAGAGGCCCGGGCCAAGGTGGAATCGAACCCAGGCCTCCCAGATGGTATTCTAATTGTGAGGCAGCAGTGCTAACCACCGATTTTTCTGAATTAAAAATCAAAAAAGACCACAAAGTAGAGCATGCTTTAGAGCAGGTCAAAAGATCCTACCTTATGAGGGTGCACTAGCAGCCTTTAATGTGGGATTCATGGTACACATTTACATCATTTGTGTAAGTATTTGGCTTTGTGTATGCAACCTATGCAAATGTGCTTGTGTGTAGACCCCAAAAAACCAGTAGCGCCTAGCCCTGGTTGAAAGCTGATTGGTTCAAAAGTGTACCTGAACAGTAAAGGGAGCAAAGTTGCCACATAGAGAGAGAAGAACATAACATAAAAAAAAAATTAAACAGCATGAAAAGCACAGACAGTGGCCGCAGTGGACACTTTTAATTGTGTTTATGACTCCGTTTCAGCTCTTCATATGTCACTTTTTGTCTGGCTGGCTGAAAGCCCAACAACCGAGAGTATCTCACAAACTGGTTGTTCCAAATTTTTTTGACACTGCCACCTGGTGACAGTAAAGAGCTCCAACATGTAGAAGACTGTCTGCAAAGCTGTGCCTGTGTTCTGTGTGAGAGCAACCCACCACCACCCCAATCCATAAGTGAGTGTTTGTTTTTTTCCACGTCAGTAGTTGCAATTTATAGAGCTACAACCAAACCCAAACTGAGATGCAGTATTATGCAGACGACTAATGAGCACCCTAAGCTTTGTGGTTTATTGTTGCCTTGTATGTTACCTGCCTTGATAAAACATCCCTTTAGGGGTGGAGGAACAATAAAGTGTATATTGGAAAAGAAGGGCATTTTTATGATCATTTAGTTTACAGAGACGGATATACTGAATTGATTTTCCTAGGTTGGAATCAATAACCCATAAACTTGAATTTATAGTGTATGCTGCTGAAACTACCACAGGCCATCTCCGACAAGTCTTGTATCAGTGTGCCTGGCGGCTGTGGAATAGATGGTCCGTGCATGCCAAGCCAATAGGTTTTCCCTCCTTATTTGCATACCTAACATGGCGTTCACACTCCAGTTGACACATTTGCAACCCGCCACTTATCCCATTACCGGCTGTCCCTGGTCACAGCATTGTTTGCTGTGTCGGCACTCTCTCTTGTCGCCTCTCTGCCTGGCTCATTCCCTCCTCTGTTGTGTGTTGATGCACTCGCTGGTTGGTTGGATGCTGGTGAACTTGGCACAACTGGGTACACACTGAGATACGCATGCCAGCACACATGCTTGCATGCATATACAGTACTGCTCTCTATAGTGCATTCCAGTTACAACATGAGAGATGCATTTAGAATTAGATTTATTCAAGACAATCCACATGAAGTAATGCAAAATGTATTTTGCTGTAACCTTTTCATCTTTCAAACGGTCATAATGGTCTTTGTTTCAGCGATTACTGGAATAAGTGACATTCGTCTGAGCACCAACACAAAAGACCACAAGTACATATGCTCCTTGCACAGACACGCAGACACATGCATACATACACACATCCCATCTACTGAACCACCCCCTCTCTCTCTGTTTTGTGAGTTGCTAATATAGGGGTAATAATTTGTCTTTAAGGTTTAATTTTTGTTGGCGCCTTTGCTCTGGATGTTTAATTTGAGTCTTAAATAAATTCTCCATACCCTGCAGCCATTTTGCCTCCATGTCCTCCTGTCCCCTGCCTCCCTCCCTCTCTCCTTCCCTCCCTCCCTCCACATTCTCCTTCTCATTCCCTCTTTTCAGAGCGCAGCATTACGGTATAAGTAAAACTGATTCCCACTGGCAACAAAAAGAAACAAGGATGAGATACCTTGTTCACCTTCAGTATCGCTGCAGGATATAGTCTGTTACTGTCTCACAGAGCCACAGTGACATTTGCTTTTCCCCTAAATGGGAGAGTTAGAGTATGTTGCTCTGCAGCGAGTCTTTCAGAGTTTCATGTTTTACAGCAGGGGGTCTTGATATCTCTCACACAAGACTTACATGACATTTCTGTTGAGCTCTGTTATCAAATGGCTCCATAAACCAGCTTACACCGACACTCTGAACTCAATGAACTTAAAATCAGTGAGCAGATTCTCCATGGTGGAGGACTGCAGCTGAATGTTGTATGTCACCCGTGGATTTTCTGATAAGATCATTTTCCACCCTGCACATCTATTTTTGATGTGCTGTGTTGGTGGCAAACGGAATAAATGAATATTCATGAATGTTCGGAAAGCCTATATGTATCATAGTGATTTCCACCCATGTCATCAAGCTATGCAAATTACATCCTCACATCTCCATACGACCGTACAGCCCCCTCTTTCTCTTTAATTAATGGTGCTGAGAAAATGTTTTTTCTTCCAAGGAAAAATTAGCTCTTTCAAGGCAGAATTGGTGCAGATAATAATGAGAAGGGATAATTCAGGACTTGTTTTGCTTTGATGACTGAAGAAACACACATTCCCTAAACGGGCACACATCCTTATGTTACTCTCCTGAAACTAAAGTTACTGAACCCTATAAGGGATGAATATTCATGGTGACGGCTGATTGGATAGTCTTTTAAATGTTTGTAGTCTTTATCTATAATCCAGTTCTTCATCTTGTATTAATTAACTGACAAATCAAATATGCAAATGCTGTTTCCTAGATATGATGTAAAGCTCATTTGCAGTAGCAAATCAGTTCATATAGCACATGCTATATACAAACTGTTCAGTCATAGCCTCGTTTGTGTCCTTGCCCTTGCAACACTTGCTGTTTTAACTAAAACAAGATAATGCCAAAGATATGTTTTTATTAAGTTGTGGTCAGCATTTACTGTAAGAATAAGTCACCCTGTTCATTGGTATCGAAAAGGTAATAAAGGTACTTTTTGTAATAACTCTCTGCAGAATTTAACTGAAACATTCACCTCCAGGGGGCAGCATTTTACCAGTAAGCATGCAGAATTTTTTTATGTTTGCTGCTGTTTAACTTTTGATATTTCTTTATGCAAGCCGCCAAGAATGTGCATGATGATGGCTTTCTTGGTGACTATTTATGATTATATGTGCTTTAACTTTGCATTTTCATCTCAATAATATCATTGTTCTGTTGTATTTATAAAATTATAAAAAATACAAAAACTCTGTACTTCTTTGCCTGTTTAAATAAAGCAATTGTGAGTTGGCCACTTTAAGACCAATGCACATGGCTCCAAAAATAAAACATAAAGCAGCTTAACAGAAAAAGAAATGGTTTAACTTGCTATTTCTTTTTTGGACATAAAGTCATAGCACTCGTTTCTTTAGGATGTGTTGACAGTTTTAAGTAATTTTGGAAGTCTTACAGAAAATTTGGGACGCTATGTAAAATGTAAATAAAAATGCAAAGATTTACAAATCTCAGAACATTAAAAACATATCAGATGTTTAAACTGAGATATTTACTGTTTCATGAAAAATATTACCTCCTTTAGAATTTGATGGCTTAAAAAAAGTTTGGATGGTGCAACAAAAGGCTAGAAAAGTATGTGGCGCGAAAAAGAAATGGACAGAGGAATATTTTGCAACTAATTAGGTTAATTGGCAACAGGTCAGTAACATGATTGGGTATTAAAAGAGCATTTTAGAGTAAAGATGGGCAGAGGTTCGCCAATTTGCAAATGATTTTTCAGAATAAAGTTCAGTAATGTAAAATTGTGAAGACTTTGTATTTTTCATCATCTTCAATACATAATATCATCAATAGGGTCAGAGACTCTGGAGAAATCTCTGTGTGCAAGGGATAATGCTAAATATTAGGCCAAATATAAAATATATTATCAGACAATATCAATATTGGATGATCTTTGGTCCCTCGAGTGGCAGTGCATTAAAAACAGGGAATCACTGCATAGACTCAGAAACACTTACAGAATATATTAGTCATAGCTCTAGCATGCAAAAAGGAAGCCTTATATGAACATGATCGGTAAATGTCATTGTCTTCTCTGGGTCAAAGCTAATTTAAAATGGACTGAGGCAAAGTAGAAAACTGTTCTGTGGTCAGATGTATCAAAATTTGAAATTCTTTTTGGAAAACATGGACCCCGCATCCTCCAGACTAAAAAGGAGAGGGAGCATCCAGCTTGCTGTCAGAGCTCAGTTCAAACGCCTACATTTCTAAGTATGGGGGTGCATTAGTACCTATGGAATTAGCCGTTTGTACATCTAGAAAAAGCATCATCATCAATGCTAAAAAAGTATATACAGGTTTTAGAGCAACATACGCTCCCATGCAGACATCTTTTTCAGGGAAGGCCTATTTCAGCAAGACAGAACATGCTGCATCTATTCCAGCAGCATGGCTTTGTAGTAGAAATGTCCAGGTGCTGAACTGGCCTGCCTGCAGTCCAGACTTTTCACCAATTGAATGCATCATGAAATGAAAAATATGACACAGAAGACCCAGGACTGTTGAGCAGAATCCTATATCAGACAGAAATAGGACAACATTCCTGTGTGTCTGAGATTGCAAATCATTGGATTCTTTTTTTACTTACACTTTACACCGCAACTCAACTTGTTTGGCATTTGGCTTATATGACACAAAAAATTTACTATACGTGTCTTTTATGTAGGCAGATATTATCCCAGCACAACCTTTGACACTGAATGGCTGTTGTTTAAACATCCAACTGTTGAAAAATTGTTGTAAATTGCAAGCTTTTCAAATAAATGCAACTTTACCCGGCTGTTGATGTCTTTCATGACCATGCTTGACTTTCTAGCAAGTTCTCAAATCTTCTCATAACTCGTTACTATTAGTTATCCTATTTTATCCTACTGAACTAACAGACAATGCATTTTATATAGCAGGCTTATATTGCTTACACTGGAAGGACAGAGGGATGATTCTTTTACCATTATAGCTCAGAGGCCTTTACAGATCAGATCAATAAGTTGCAACACACAATGGCACAGGACTATAATTTACATGTAGATATAAAATAAAAATAAAAAAATAAATTATATATATATATATATATATATATATATATATATATATATATATATATATATATATATATATATATATATATATATATATATTTATTTTTTTATTTTTTAAACAATATTAGTCTTTGTATATGCAGTGGATGCCTCGTGGCTGGCTGAGCACAACTTAATAAAATTGCTATATTAAAAAAAATACAGACCGTTTGCATTTTTGGCAAAAATATGATCAAGTTCCTGCTTTGTCTGGGAGAATCTGGCTGGACTGCTACTGGGCCTCTGGCCATCCAGATCATAAACACAATGTGGTTTTTGGCATTGAACCACAAAGATTTTGGAGCGGGGATACAACGTTTGATTTCAAGCTGGATATGTTTCCTGCTTCTACTCTAAAAGAATTTTCATCATTTTTAAGAGACAGACTTGAACTTAAACGCTTCCCTGCTGTTAATCCAAATGCCAGCTCACTTGGCACAGAAAGTTTTTGTGTAACGTGGTAGAAATGACGAGTGGACATTTTCTTTATATATTCCTGCTACTCATAATATCCCATCACCAGATCCAATTTTTGGTATATTAATATAGTTTGTATAGTTTCTGCATCACTCTATTATAGAAATATTACAGACTCTCGTGTCTAAATGTGACAAGCATTTTAAATGAAGGATTTTTTTTTCTTACACATATCGGCATTCATATACCTGTCTTGTATGATATTGCTTAATTGGCATTTTTCAGTGTGCTACAGCACATCTAAAGCCCGCAACGACCCCCCCCAACCTCCTCTATTATAAGATAAAACACACCTGACGGTGGGCAGATTTGCTGAATTACAAGTCGTGCATACATATCATCAATGTGGGCGACAGCTCTCGTCTTCATCTTGAAAGATGAAAAAGATGATTGGTTGGGGGGGGGGGGGGGGACTCCAGAAGAAGAAGAAAAGGGCAGAAGTGAGGATAAGCAGTAAAGCTGACATTAGGGTCAAGTGCTGCTCTGGTGTTCACATTTCCCTTTTAAATCTATCTATATGCATATTCTCACATACACACATTAGGGTCTTTAGCTACCCGCGTGTGGCTGCACGCCCACATGCTCTGCTGGGAAAACCGCCAGACACACGTAAAGTCACACCGAGACAAAAAGCAGATGGATGAAATCAAATGAGTAAAGGAGAATATTGCATATTATTTAAGTGTGCTTGTGTGTGCGCGCGTGCCAGAGCGAGACTATATAGAAGAGAAGAGAAAGGGAGAATCTATTCAGGATAGAGGTAGTAGATCACTGACAGCCTGCACTGCCATGCTCAGCCAGTTCATTGCTGTCATTCCTTACTTCTTTTGACATTTTCAATTATGTCTTTCACACATGGCTGGGCACTTGTTTTTTTTTCTCTGTGCTCTTCTTATCATCCTGGTCTGCTTTTCTCTCTCAATCTCCCTTGCTAACACCTTCCTGTTCTATTCCCCCCCACCTTATTCATTCCATTTCCTCTTTAAGTGGCCGCTCCCTCTTTGCTTTGTATGTCAGCGCCTTTCATATATAGGGGTCAGGTAGCCCACAGATCCCATTACTTTCCAGCTCTGCTGTGGATGGAGCGAGTGGGGGACAGTGGAGTGAGCAAGAATAGGGCAACCGAGGAGTGAAAGGGACCCTGTCAAATATGTCAGGGAGCCCTGTTAAATTTATCAGGTTATCCTGAGGGGGACCTGACAGGGCACGTTGCGGAATATAGGTAGACCGGCTTCTTTACATGGTTACAACCTTTTTACCAACCATTCACAGGATAACAATGGAAAAGAGATTTACACTTGTCAGGATTGTCCACTGAAAAAGGTCTCTAGACTGTGACATTTATAAAGTTTTCTGGTATGTTGCTACTTCCACAATGTTAACCTCTGTGAAAAAATCTTTATTTCAGTTATGAGTGACAGTTACTATAATCAGTATTCTTCTTCTCAACTCCATGTCGCTGCAGTAAGGACAGTAACCAGATCAGCTACAGGGGTTCCCACTGTAATCAGTATTCTGCTATCCACAGAGCGATGGTTAATACAACTTCAGAAAATAATCCCGAAAATAAAATGATAACCAGACTTTAAGATTTGGTTCCCAGTGAAGATCTAGCAACTAGCAGCTTTTTTTTTTTATAATAGAGACATTTTTCTCAGTAGCTGTTTGGAAAACAGGGCTAAAAGAGTGAGTACTCTGCACAGTCTGCAAGCTAAGTCACCTTGTGTTGTGTCAGTAAGTAAATACAACCCAGTCTCAAAGCAAAATGTTGGCGCGCTACTGTAACTGTTACACACAACCTGTTACTTTCACAGGAAAAATTGTGTGATTCCTGCATATTTTTTTTTACTTGGCTTATCCTTGAACAAAACCCAAGTTTCATTCTGTCTGTGGACTAAAGGGACACCAAAAAATAATTAAATAAATAGAAAATCCACCTCAGGAGATGGCGGTGCTGGCATTCAGATACAGGATTTTCACCCAGGAAACTGAGACACTTGTTCCATCTGGTATCATTTATCAAAATAATTTGCACTTATTCTATGTTTAAGTTTAGACCAAACAAAACACTTGACTGAGAAAAGGTCAGCAACCTTCATTAGCAGAAGAGCCATTTTTGACCAAAAAAAAAAAAAAAATCTATATGGAGCCGCAAAATGAAGCCCGTCAGCATTATTAATAGGTTAAAAATAATTACTTGTTAGGCTTTAAAGTGGACTTAGAGGCCACTTTAAAGCCTAACATCACTAAAATCAACATCACAATACAACATCACTAAAATGTGAATTCATTAAAACAAAAAAATAATAATCCACTGATATAATATGTATGTAAAACAGACAGATGTTCTGCCTGCATAGTGAAAACTTTTAAGACTTTAATGAATTGTTGTAAAATCCACTTTAAACTGTGCACTTTAAGTAAATGTTTGCAGGATTTTTATAAATCACGACTGATTTTTACAAATCGTTATTATTACTGCAGTGATGGTAGTACTTCCTCCACCACACAAAAAATAGATTACAAAACCGGAGGCAGAGAATGAATGATGCATCAACACGCCAGTGACAGTAAACACAGACTGCATTTCCTATAGGAAAAATTCAAATACTGATTGATGGATTGACTTTCTCAATGATTATATGACTAACTAATTGATTGTGTAATAACGAGGACATGATGCTTTTCTCCACTAAGAGCATCAGAGGAGACACAACATCCATAATGCATGTTTCATATTAAGGAAAGAAGGGATCATTGTGGACCAACTGATGGATTTTACTGATTGATTGGCTGACTGAATGACTAATTGATTGGTTTTGTAATGAGGGGAAAACACATTTTTCTCCATTAAGGTGAACCAGAGGGGATTCCCCTTGCTGGCAGCCATGATGTAATGTGTAGGTTCTAATGACCTCAGCATAATCACCACCATTATGAAACAGGCATTCAGCTCTCTACACCACTTCATCATCAGAGTATTGTCTACTCATGCCGACAGCCATCGCTCATTCACTTTTTGCTCCTCTTTAACTAAGTGAGCCAAACAGATTACCGGCACTTCTGCCAGATTTGCAGCCAAATCGAAGCAGAAATTTAGCAGGCTGCCAACTAAGCTTTGTTTGTCTGAGTTTGGATGAAAAAGAAAGAAAGTGAGAGGCTGTGTGTGTATGTGAGGTAGTAGACTTTTGGCATTGCAAAAATGATGACCCTGGATGTACTCACTTTCACCAGGAGGCAGACAAGTAGGCGGAAGGCCAGATTGTTATTTTTCCAGGCTAATCATGAAAAAAGGGTTGCCAGGTATTTCCCCTCTAATCCCCCCACCCCCCGCTGACTCTTAACCCTGACCCTTCAGCAGGAGATCCCTCTCTTGGCAAGAGGGATGTCGAGAAAAAAAATTGGGGGAAGTCAGTGGCACGGGCTGAACAAGAGGAATGGAGAGTCATGGTCACGGGCTGATTAATGAGCCTTTAATTTAATCAGCAAGTCCCATCTCACCAGGGCCTCTCCACGTGGCTCTGTAGCAGCTTATTAGTTTTAACAAGTCTGTGATATCCCCCTTTTCCCTGTCTTTTTCCCCTCTTTCTGTCTTATCCAGTTCCTCTTTCATGCAAAGCCCTTATCTGTGTCAGAGTCAGGAATATGAATTGGGTGGAAATGATTAATGGATATTTAAGAACTATGAAGGACGCCTAACTGATGTGTCATTCTACACAGAGCCACATTTGTGTCATTTTGCCCTTAAATTTCCTTACATAGACTAAAAATATTTCCCTTGGTCTGATAATATTTAATTAACATATTCCATATTAGCTTCTCCACCTTATATTTTTTTAATTTGGGTAATGTTAACAATAAAATGACTCAGATTTCAGTATTAGGGTCAGTTTTTCTTCTGTTATTTTTGTTTTGGATATTTTTCCTTAACGCCACGCACAAATTGTAAGGCTTTAAAAAAATTCATGAAACACTTTTCAACTTCCAAAACAGTCAGCCCGACTGAGGGCGTTCAGCCTTTTTAAAATCCCGTCATCACTTTGCTGTCAAATTTTAACTAGTCTTTTCTCTGTTTGTGTCAGCTGTCATTTCAGTCTCTGATCACTGCAGCCCACTTTATCCCGTTTACATCAAGCTTCATGAAAAACATCTGTCTATTGTACATGTACCAGATACATCTCTCAGGTCCTTTGTCAGGTCTTTGCTGGACTTTCCCCTGTTTCTTAAGGATGTGACTTTTAGATGCTGCACATCTGCTGTAGTTTTTTTTAGGCCTGCCTCTTCTTCTTCTGTCCTCCACATTTTTTAAGGACACACTGCACACCAGGCAGGAAATATGCCATGTTTTCAGCCAAGAGCGCTATGGGAATCACCTTGTCATTCCAGAAATAGTACTTTATGCCCTTCAAACTGCTATTTTTTGGCATATTTCATAGATTCAGTCAAAGAAATGTGAACAAAGTGCCTAAAGATGCAATTTGCAGTTAATTCTTTGCTAAGTTGTCTGTTATGTGCAAATAAAAGACTTATCCCTTGAGTTAGCTGTGTTTTTTAAGCTCTGATATTTTATAGGCAAGGAGATCCCCCCCCCCCCCCCCCCCCCCCCCCCAAAAAAAAAAGCATTCCTCTGAAAAAACACAGCCAAAGTCCAGAGCCCTTCAAAAAGCCTGGAGGACTATTGCCACTTCAAAAATGATCAGCTGGTTCCTAGAGAGCAAAATATAAAGAAATCAGGGGTGGCTCAAGACTTTTGCATATTACTGTAATTATTCAAATTCTTAATTCTTTCTTTTAGTTGACAGTTGCAGATATTAGAAATACATGGCTAAAAGAGGTCAAGTGCAACATTAAATATGAGTGGTCACACAGTCATAACAAAAACAATGGATAAATCAACAAAATAATAAACTGGATTGTTTTCTTTAACAGTTTTTAATGTCTGTCAGATGTTTGTAGCCCTACAATTACAGCATGTATTAAAAACAACCTAACTAGATTCTCTGGACCTGTGTTTCCTCTTACAGGAGCTCTGCATAGCGTACGTCCCCCTGCTCACATTTTGGCTGGATAAAAACAGCACACACAGCACCTTTTTTCTAATGCAGAAGCAATGCATTTATTTCTAGATAATTAGAAATGATGGCAGGTAAAAAAAAGAGAGAGTAAGAAGTGATGGAATAAGAAAGGCTTTGTAGTGAGTCAGAATGGAGATGAGAGCTCTTTAATTCTTCCTCTGATTACTAAGTGGCTCCGTCCATTATCTTTACACAGTGAATAGCAGAACACCATAAAAGTAAAATGTGACTCATCCATCCCCACTAGTTATCACACTCAGTGGCTTATGGAAGTCAACCCCCCCAAACCCCCAATCCATCTGCACACAGACTGACAGTGCCTATTTAACACAGACCTTCAAAAAGTGCTTTAAGATGGTGTGTTCTTGTGTGTTTGTACATCACTCGAGGTCCAGACATTTGTTCATGTATGAATGTTTGTCTTTGCATGAAAATGTGCATACGTGTCATAGTAAGAGTGTGTTTATGCGTAAGGTTGTTTCTTCTCATATTCTGTGACAAGAGTATAGTACATAGGTCCTCTCTTCCCCTCTGCTGTGGTGTTCTGAGAGGTATTGCCTCTCTTATGGCTGCTGAAAAGTCCCATCAGTGCCAGGCATGCTGATTTATGTCCCTGATCCCCTCCACCTCTAGCTCCTTTCCATTAGGCTTTACAATATTCCCCCATTGTTCAGCTCCCTGCGTTATCGGCCCTGCCCAGGCCTGTCAGCAGGACCTGCCTCGCGCACAATCACACAGAGAGTAGTAAAGGGAGGGAGCCGGGGGGGGGGGGGGCTGATAGGATGGAGCAAGAGATCGACGAGGTGGGGTAGAGAGAGAAACAGAAAGATGGTGAAGGGGAGGGAAAACACGGGTTCTAGGATGAAGAGAGACATAGAAAAGTGGCAGGCAGAGATAGGTGGGGGTAGGGGAAAGGAAGGATAGAGGGGATTGGATGAAGAGGAAGATGAGGTGGAGGGCAGCATGTTGAGGGAAGAAAAGAAATGGGAGATGTCCATCTAAGCCACGGTTTTATCGTTTCTAAAAGGGTGGGGGTGGTGATTTGAGGGGGAGTGGTGCGGTTGGGGAGCATAAGTTAGACAAAATGTGAGAGGTTGACTGTAATGATGGGGGTGGCATTGCCATTTGGATGCATTACTGTGGGACATTCTCTTAGTGTATGTCCATTAAGATATAGATTTTATTGCATCAGAATGGGTTGGAGATGCTGTGTGTTCAGTGTTGACGAAATAAGGTGTTGGAGAGTGACTTGGCTAGTAAAGCTTTTGATATGAACTCCACTCTGCCAATTTCAGCCAGTTTTACTGCCTTGAGGAAAAGTAAGATGAACCAGGAGCGATGCACTTGGTTAAGTGTAGGTGCCTTTCAGACTGGTTTACAGATGCACTGGAGTTAAGTGCGGTACAATGACTCCTTGAAAGACAGCCTTGAGAAAGGTCAAGAGGGCTATGTGTGCAGAATGTGAATGAGGGAAGGCTACTAAAGAGATTCAGGATCAATGCCTGTCTTGATGATGTGAAAGCAAAGACGGAGCACATAAAGGTTGCTTGTTAGGGTAAAAACATTGAAAAAATGTGCTGGCTTACAAGCACTTCAAGGCATCTTTACATTGCTTCACTATTTAAAGCTGTATATCTTCAACTGCCAGTAATGTAAAGACAATTAAGTGCCATATCATCACAAATCTAACATGTATTCTGTCCCCCACCGTGTTTGAATTATAACCAAAGTCTAACAAATGTTTCAGTTCTGCAATTGCCTGCCCAGATAATGGGATGGTAAATTTAAAATCACCCTCATTTTTATATGCAAGGAGCTTCTCATCCTTTGAAGAGCTGTATCCTTCCTCTAAAAGATATTTCTGACATATACCTTTAAGAAGGGGAAGGTGAGAAAATACGGATGAAAAGAAGAAGAGGGAGGAAAGGAAAGGGGTAAGGAGGAGTGGCTGATAAGCTTGCTTGCTTTCAACTCTGTGGAGGATAAGGGAGAAGAAGTTTTAATATCTCTAAATCAGCTGCTCGATATTGAAAGTGTCATCTAATTGAAAATGATTTAGGACACCGGGCTCGCCTGGCAATCATATATAAATTCACTCCTGACACCAGCTCCAAAGTCTCTCTATTTCTACTTTATGAGTCATTTGCATGGTGGGGGCCTTGGAGAGTATAAACCATGCAAATGATATGGAGCGCTGCACAAGGTGATGTATCCCATCTCCCCCCCTCCCTCCCCTCCTCCATCTCTCCATCTCTCTCTCTCATTGCCCCTCTTAGCCTCAGGAGAAATGCTTTCTGCTTTGCTGCTGCCTTTGTCCAGAAAGTCATTTATTTCTCTTGTTGTTTGCTCGCTTGCTATTTTACTGCTTGCCACATAGGTTAGGAGGAAAAAAACAGCTGCCTCCCCATTCAGCTGAATGACTGTCATCTTCTATTTGCAAGCCCGGGTTGTACGTGGAAGTTATTTCCTTATTTTGTGAAAAGACAGATAGACAAACCCACAATAGAAGCTGTGGTGTATATCCTCACTGCTAGACATTGCAATCAATATACTTGTGCTTTAATGAGGCCTTGAAGTACATCTGTGCACTTCATACTGTAATGTGGAGTAATAGTGTCTGTGGCTTGAGGCTGAATGAAAATTTTTTATCTTTCAATGAGCTTCTTTTTTTTTTTCCTCCTTAGTAGTGTGACCATTAATGTGAACATAGACTGCTTTCAAGCCTCTAAACACACACTTGGCAGGTAGAATCAACCTGAATCGCATGCTAAAATCAGAAGCCTCGAAATGGTGTGAGGTCAGACAAGACAAAAGCAGAAACTCAAAATAAGATAGTGATGAAAGGAAACCTGCGCTCTTAGATTATTTCCAGAGCAATTCTTTACCTGACTGAACACCTCTTCTCTCAGATGGATATAAAGAGCAGCAGTGAGAGTTCAGAAGGGCCGATTGTACATGCTCACCCTTTACGACTCCTATAAAACTTTTATGACTTGAAAATCCTCTATTTCGCTCTCTGGAGAGAAAAGCTGAGATTAGGGGATGAGGGAGTAATGGAGACAGATGGAAAGCAAGCAAAGAGGGAGCGCGTCCCTTTTGCCTCTGCTCTCCCATAAATGGACTGAAATTTGAAAGCAAAATCCTTACGGCCTTTATGGCTACTTGCACCACCAAAGCTGGTGTTAATTAAGTTTAAGTAAACTGGCGTAAGGGCATATCCATGTTCACATTATCGTCTAACACTGTGTGGCTTTCTGTTGTAGAAACAGGGCTAAGTGATTCCACAGGGTGTAATTTGTGCGTAAACATGTGTGCCCTCTTTTTTTTCCCCCTGGATCTGTGGTTTTGGTCCATTTACCAAGAAGCACAGTGGTATGAGCTTCTTTGTGTGTGTATGTGTACATATGGTTTATGAGTGTGAGATTTTGCTATTTGTATGCCTGTATTTTTTTTGTTTTTTTTTAATGCGCCCAAACATCTACGCATGCAACATAATTTGGTTGGCTTTATTGCTTTTATTTGTGCCTATATGCACTGATAAATATATGCAAATGTAGAGTTAGCGTATACGTGTACATGTTCGGGAGACGGTGAGTGAATGACTGCGGCGGTTTCAAGTGTTGCCCAGGGAGCTCCTGTGTGCGGTGGCGGTCTTGTTTGTCTTCCAGCTGCTCAAACAATGGCTCCCCATGGGCCCGCTCGCTGCCTAATTGAGAGACTACAGAGAGAAGAAAGAAGTGATAGGGCTGCACTTAGACCAGCTCAGTTACACACACACACACACACACACACACACAAACACACCCACCTCCACGCTTTCACAAGTAAACACAACACACATGTAGCGGCATAAAGCATTACAAATTGCTCATAGAGCCACTCTTCATTCCTTTTATGTGTAGCAACAATACACACACACACACACACACACACACACACACACCGCTCACCCCAGCTGCACTTAATCTGGCAGCACTGAGAAGTCTCACAAGGCAAAAACACATTGTCAGTACAGTATTTTGTTGTATCTTCTTCTCTTTCACCAAGACATGCGTCTTCACTCATACAACTATAATACAAAGCATGGCTGATTACAAGCTCATGTGATATATAGTCAGTAAATTATAGCTACTCAGAATTGTGTGTATTAAAACTGGCTGTTGTTTATAAGTGAACACCACACAGAATGAGGTATGTGTACATGTCTTTTGTTTTTTAGTGTAAATGAATGTATAAAATGAATGTGTGGTATGTTTTATGACCTCATGGTCTCTACGTTGTTTAATCAGCATTCCTTAACTACAGTTATAGCAATTTGAATAACCTTGATTTGCCCAAATAACTTTAATATCCTTTCATAGTGCTGTGGTTAGTTCACCTAACAGGTGAAAGTGCCTGAATTTGAAACCCAGAGTTTAATTTTGCTCTTTTTTTTTTTTTAAATTGTTTACTCAACAAGAACTTCTGTTTCTTTAAGATAGAAATGAATGCTATCGAAGCTAGAATTTTATTGTTAGCCTTACAGGAATGTTGTAATTAGTCAAACAATAAACTTCAAGTTGCCAGATGTTTTGCTGAAAAGTGTAAATCTTAGTGAAGTCAATAACAGCAGCTAAAAGTTGAGAAAAAAAATGCTTCAAATCAAGTTCACTTGATATTTTGAGCTTTTGAGGCTTTTTCTTTTTTCTTTTTCTTTTTACAGTGTTCTAAATGAAGGACACTAAAAAAGGTTTATGCATGTTTTGGTATGTCACATGTTCACAAAGTTGTCCCAAAGTTCTAGTCCCAAAGGAGATGGTAGAAAAATTCCTCTGAGAGAGTAATCCAGATCTGCACCAAAATTCAGTAGTGTCTCTATAGTTTTTGTGTAATACTACCCATAGACAGACAGGCATACAGACCAACAATACTAAAAACAGTTTGGCTCTCAAACTTGTGGAAGGAATAAATCATTTTACATAGTGGAGCAGGTGTTCCCACCCTCATCTGAGGCAACAAGCGGTGGATCTTCTTCCAAAGGATGTCTGTGCTCTCCCTTAGAGAGAAAATGAGGAGCTTGGTCATTCAGGAGGTCCTCATAGTACAGCCACTACTCCTTCACATTAAAAGGCACCAGTTGAGTTGTTTTGGGCATCTAACCAGGATGCCTCCTAGGTGAGTCCCAGGACACCCTAGAGAAGAGCTACAGGAGGTGGCCAGGGAGAAGATGTGAGCAGCTCTCCTTAGACTGTTGCCCCCATGACCGGTCCTGGATAAGTGGCAGAAAATTTAAAAACTATACTGTATCTGCTATTTGAAAGAGGGAAAAAAAAAACTTAGGGGCCCTCCTCCCTGCACGCTCGTAGTTTGACAGCAATGGCCCAATATTTCTCTTGTATCACTCTGAGCTCTCCAAGACCATTATAGGAGGAGAAGGAGAGAGATTGTGTGTGTGTGTGTGTGTGTGTGTGTGTGTGTGTGTGTGTGTGTGTGTGTGTGTGTGTGTGTGTGTGTGTGTGTGTGTGTGTGTGTGTGTGTGTGTGTAGCGAGCTCTCTGGGCCTATTAAAGTGGTAGTGCAGGGCGACTACCTAGAGAATAGACTGCAGAAACAAGTGGATTAGGAGTTTCTAATAAGGACAGGCAATACCTCTTGATGGATGACAGCCTTCATACTGTACCGCCATGCTTATAGGTTGTGTGTGATGAAAGAGTTTACAGTATGTGCACATGTTAGTGTGTGATTAAGTCTATGTGTGTGTGTGTGTGTGCTGTGCATTACTTGAATGCCATTACTTTCTCTGTCTCTGTGTAACTCTCCCCCTCAGAAGGAAACGGCTAAAATTATATCTTGAATTTCACATCACCATAATAAGTTTTCTCCTTTCTTTTCTTTTCTTTTCTTGGCCTAATTTTTCTCCAATATCATAAAAGACTATCTCACGGATGTCAATATAAATATGTGCCATGCACTAACACTACAAACCTACTGGAAAAAAAAAAACCCGCTGGATATTGTTGAACAGGGTGCTGATGTTCAGCCAGTGTCATTGACACATTCACTTGGAAGCACAATAGAGCCCAAAGCGAGGAGGCATGGAAGTATTGGCTGCTTGTGTAGTCAATGGGACCCTTTTACAAGCTATTTAAGGGGATATAAAGCATGTCCTTTTCAGCATGACACTGGTGTCAGTGTGTTTCAAAGGTGCTCCGGGGCCAGTGACAGCGCCGCCCGCTTTGATTAAAGCGCCACAGTGCAGAAAAGAGAGAGGCAACACTCTGTTAAGTGAATATGTAAATGACCTTCGCCATCCTCTTTTGCTCCCACGCCAACCTTTCTAAACGCACAGAGCAGCGTGACACAAATGAGTATGCCGTGTTTCTCTTTCTGCACCAAGGCATTAAAAGAGCCTCCCTGTACATTTCTAGTTGTGTCGTAGCACTCAAGAGATGTGTGTGAGTTGTAGAAGAAAGGAAAGATATCAAGAAAGAAAAAGAATATGGTGTTTACTTGCCAGCTGAAGTGAGTCCTTATGGCCTTGCCAAAAAAACTAGATTCATTGCAATAAAGAAATTACTTTTTTTTTTTTGGTTTTAGTTATCAGCCTCTCACATTGTTACAGAGGAATTTTGGCCCACTCTTCTTTACAAGTGTGCTTCAGTTCATTGAGGTTAGCGGACATTCGTTTATGTGCAGCTCTTTGAAGGTCCTGCCACAGCATTTCAAGCAGGTTGAGGTCTGGACTTGCAACACCTTGATTCTTTTTCAGCCATTCTGCTGCAGATTTGCTGCTGTGCTTAGGATAATTGTCCTATTGCATGACCCTTTGTGGCTCAATGACTGTACTACGAAGCAGGATTTTGGCTTATCCATGTAACTTTAGGGTTAACCCTGGGTTTTATGTACCGTACTACAAAAATGGTTCACTTCTTACTGGGATAAATTGCCATGGTAACTTCCAGAATAGAGATCAGCAGGTATGAAATCACCGCCTACTGGCCAATAAATTCTCCAGAAAAGTGTGTTTTTCAGTAGCATCTAAAGTCTTTGTGTTTCCCTAATAAATATAGATTCTTTGCTGCCAAGATCACTCCTTTCATGTGAACGTGCAGGGGAAACCCTGGGTTAACTTAGTGAGCTGATAACCAGCTTTGTGTGACCATTTCTTCTGATTGTCAGTGTTAGGGTAAGTAACCCCAGATAACAGAAAGATACCCTGGATATGTTGAACTTGCTTCATAGTATAGAGCCCAGGTCCTGTGACTGGAAAACAAGCCCAAATCATCAGCCCTCTACCACTGTGACTGACAGTTATATGCTATTTTTGGATCAACTAATGTAGTGCTGTTCATTACTAATTATTAATTATCTTCACTTTGGTCTTGTCTGTCCAAAAGACATTGTTCCAGAAGTCTTACATTTATTTTTTCAGATGCAACTTTGCAAACTTAAGCCATGCCACCATGTTCTTTCTTTTTTTTTTTAGAGAGAAGAGACCTACTCCTGGCAACCCTTCCAAATAAGCCATACTTCTTCGGTTAACTTTCTTTAATTGTACTGGCATTAACTTTAACATTTAACATGCTAACTGAGGCTTGTAGAGCCTGAGATGTATTTTTTCTACATCTCTGAGTAATCACTTTAATCAAGTACATTTGATTAGCAGCACCTGGCTGCTGCTTATCCTCTTTATTCCTATGAAAGCACTAAGGGTGTACTTAGTTTTTCAGAGGACTAAATAGAGTCCTGTGGAAATGTTCTTTTTCTCTCCTCTCCTCTCCTCTCCTCTCCTCTCCTCTCCTGTCCTCTCCTCTCCTTCCGCCAAAAGACTCATAACTAATGCTGAAGATATATACACATAAATTATCTC
Source organism: Archocentrus centrarchus (assembly GCF_007364275.1). NCBI lineage: Eukaryota > Metazoa > Chordata > Actinopteri > Cichliformes > Cichlidae > Archocentrus > Archocentrus centrarchus. The sequence goes on along the minus strand of NC_044346.1, from coordinate 24,849,657 downwards.
TGTGCCTCTCTTTTTCTTCTCTATAAATATTTAGTTCAGGGTAATATATTCACATTTAGACAGCTTGGGCGAGATATACAAATTCAACCGTAGCCTAAACAGCTATGAAATCGTGATAAATTACTGTGAAACAAATATTTCCTTCATCTATCTCTGCAAAGATGCAAAAGAAAATGCATATACACCTACATACAGATCCTCAGTCATAGCGCAGATCACATGTTCTGGCTTGGCTGTGTCCTGTAGGTGAGCTCATTTGCATTTGCACTCTGTTACATGCCACTGGCCTTCAAATGGATGTCTCACCATGGAAGATTCAAGTAATTAACCCAGCACAACATAGTTGTCATCCAGTAATTGACCTAATTGTTTGGCTTGTCAGCTCCCGTTCTACGTATTAGGCATTAAATATGTTGGGCGTCATTAATCAAAGGATTATCATGTATTCAGGGGAAGGGAATGCACTGCGTCTTGCTCTTATTTAGCAGTGTGAGATGTTACAGTGTCCACAAGGTGTTGTATCACATTATTTTTCTTTTTGTATTTTAATCACCACAGCATATTTACAGGCTCTAAGCCTTTAATAGCTTGTGAAAGTACTTCTTTTACAACCCAACAACACTCCATCAAATTATGCACAGGGTTTACTGTGTGTTGTTTTTTCCAGGCAAACTGGGGGTTCTTTGAAAAGTGGGTAAAATTGAATTCTGTTTAGCCTGGGTAAATCGCAAATCAAAATCTGTTTTTCCAAGCACCATCATCCCATTACTGTAAAGCTCCTCCACTCTAGCCTTAATGTACTGACTGTGAGTGCTGACATCAGCTTACCAACTCTGATACTTTTCTGTAGGCCCTCATGGAGGTACTTGTGTGCTTGTTTGTGTATCTGACTGCGTATATGCTTGTGTGTGCATATATGTGTGAACAGGAAGATGGCACAGGTCCAATTCACAGCTGATTCATGGCTAAGGCTTATGTATTTAGAAGCAGATTGCCTCCAGGTTGCAATAAAAGGTGTTGAGCTGCCACTTTTATTGGATTTTTTAAAGTGAGACGATTACATTTCGAATATGTCTAATAGTTCCCTACATACTCCTTATTCAGTTTCAGCTCTCTTCTCTGGTCAGGCTTTTGTATTGTCTAAAGCAAATAAGGAGGGGTATGTTCCCTTATACCCAGTGCACACATCCAGTGCATTAATAACAATAACAATAAAAAAGGTAATTAAATCTGTAAAAACAATATGTACTTAATGTTGGCCCAAGATCTGCTGCTAAAAGCACACCTCATCAGACTGCAAATTAGTCTCAGCCATAACTTTATTATGGCCTGGCCCGGAGACGGGCAGCCATAAATAATTCAACTCCACCATCTCTGGAAGTGGTGAGATTTAATTCCACCGAATGGAAAGTGCGTGCACTTGCTTAGATACATGCATGCCTGCGAGGTTTTGTTTCAGCTAGTATGTGAATGTGTTTCTGAAATTAGACAATACCACCCTCCACACATGAATACTCATATAAACACACACGCTGCTAACACCGCCTTCCCCTCTCTCGCCGAGCTGCCATTGGCAGGCTGCTAGCCTCCTGTTGCAGAACATTCCCCGCCAGGTAGCACCATGGCAACGCGCTCAGCCGCATCCATCAGTCAGCTAGCACCTCAGCACTCCCAGCTTTAACCACCTAGTGAGAGACACACATGGGGAGAGTGGAAGGAAAAAGGGCTGGGGTACATCAGTGGAGACGGTACAGGATGAAACTCCTCAAAGAAAGGCAATAATGATTTCCATAACAAACACATTTTGTCACAGTTGGCTTCCCATTCATGTTATAATAATATAACCCGTTCCCATTCCCAGGGCATTAACTACTGTCATTGTGTTAAAGCCGCTGGCGTCTCACAGATGCAAGCTTTCCTTTGGCGTCTGTGTTATGGTGCAGCGGGTCATGGCAGTAGTGAGATGGGTCTCTCTCTCTCTACCAGTTGGTTACATTTGGATGTTTGAAAAGGACTTTTCCATACTTAAAAACATAGTTTTTCAACATGCGGGGTTAATATGCTTAAATGGCGTTTTTTAACCCAAAATTGAGTCTTTTCCTAAACCTCATCAGATAGGTTTAAGCATCAAAAACTAACTACTGAATTGAAGTACAAAGGGATTCTCCTTAAAAGAGAATCAGTCTTTGTCAGCATCCAGCATAACTACAGCCAGCCTGCTAACATACCAAAGCCGAAGGATAGCTTTGTTTGTATCTGGAGCAGTATTCGATGCAGTGGGACAAGAATTGGTTTAATAATAGTATACTCAACTCCCAGAAACAAAGCAAAGATGATGTTTAATATGACATTCATTAAATGTTTTAAATAAATCTCCAAGTTAGCCAAATTCGGAAAGTAAGCATGGACAAGTGGTAAAATCTTGACATTTTGTGTGTTTGGGTTGTTGCTCATGTAACTGCGGTGTCCTCCGTTTGAGTGCAGCAGGGGAACTCTGTTGGGTTGTGTTTTATCTTCCATTTTAGTGCAGCAGATAATTGAAGCAATCTTTCTAAAGTGGATACAAGGACCAACATTTGTGTGTTTGTCTCTCTGGAGCCATTAATTTGAAAAATACTATTAGCCACTTGAATTTTCCAAAATTTACAATGTGGCCTTCATTTCCATCTGACGAAGCAGCTGTTTTATTACAGAATTTCAACCACCGGATAAATTTCATGTGTTTACTCACAATTTATATGCTGTTGATTTTGACTGTATGCACCCCAAGTCAAATTTACAACTGCAAAAACTTCAGAGCTTCTTTGTTTAAAGTAAAACAAAATAATTGAGATGACACATGTGCCACGTGTTGCTTCAGTGGTTCAATGACAGTGCTGCGTGAGTCAAAACATTACCCTTTTTACCCCTTAGGTAGCACTAAAATGTCTACAACTGGGTTAGGACATTTAACATTCATCTGGTGCCAATTCTTTCCTGTGCAAACCAGTGAATTTCATGTGTTCGGTGCATGAAGACTGTTTTACCTTTGGCTCAGCTCTCTTACGCTTGCGCAACCTGTCATCAGTTTTTTAACCTCTTACTTTTTAACAGGCTAACATAGAGAGACAGATAACCGCAGCCCACCAGGGTGCCGCAAAGGTACTGCAGGGGGGGCCGCAGTAATACCAGAAATTCAGTTTGAAATTACTTAGAAGTATAGAATAGACTAGAATGCCTTTATTGTCATTATACAGAATGTACAATGAGATTGGAGTATACATAGTTACATATTTATTTAAATGTATTTATTTATATAAAAAGTGAATTAAAACTGGTAATAGGAGGTGGTTAGTTTGTGATATTGCTCATTACTTTGACATAAATCTACTGCTCTTGTATTGAGGTTTGTGGCAAGTGGGTCACTGGACCGGGCGGCCGGGGGGGCCCTATTGGATTTTCTGGTTTTTAAGACTTTGGTAACCACTGCAGCATGTCCATTTTTTTACTGTCAGCCAGCACTTCTGAGCATTTTTTATATTGCAAGCTGCATCCACAGACACATTTTTAACACTCATGAACACATGGATGCATGCGAGTATTTGGAGTTCAGTATGTTGCCCAAGGACACGTAGCGCCTTCATGCATGAATTATGAGAACCTTAGTCAAGATTTTTTTTTTTTTTTTCTGAATGTTTTTATTTCTCTTTAGGCAAGAAAAAAATGCAATTAAAATTTTGTTTATGAACCTATTTTTCATGGAGTTACAAATATGTCCACTCAGCTGGACACCATGCATTTGAGTTTTCAACCAGAGAAATATGTATTTAACACACCACTAACAGAAAATGATATTGCATCCTCAGATCGACTGTCACGACTGCTAATATTGACTAATTCTGATTCTGTTAATTAAATTCAAATAACAAATAAAAATTAAAAAAGCAACTCCCCATGACTGGCCAATCGGTAGCAGTGTATGGGATGATGCACAAGCATCCACTGTGTTGACCGATATGCAACTATAACAACAAAATACAGGCCATATACAAGAGAACAGCTTTGAACAGCCGTCCACTGTAGTGACCACACTGTAAACTCAGATTTTGATTCCACTTAAAAATATTGAGTTCATGTTACTTAAAATTGCCTAGAATGTGAACATTACTTGTTAATGCTGAGTAGACTGTACTTTTTGATGGTCTATCTTATTGCAATCAAGTTTTGCACCTGCTAGAATAGTTATCTAACAGTCTGGGTTTGATTCCACCTTGGCCTGGGCCTCTTGCTGTGTGGAGTTTGTATGTTCTCCCTGTATCTGTATGGGTTCCCTCCCACAATCTGAAGACATGCAGTTACTGGGATTAGGTTAATTGATCACTCTAAATTGCCCACAGGTGTAACTGGTTGTCTGTCTCTCTCTGTGTTAGCCCTGTAACAGGCTGTTGACCTGTACGGGGTGTACCCTGCATCTTACTGCCTTGTCAGCTGGGATCGGCTCCAGTCCCCCCCCCCCCCCCCAACCATGAAAAGGATAGGGGAATTGATTGAATAAAAGACATTTTATTTTTTCATGAACTATAAAAGATAAGTTTGGTCAATTAGAACATACAATTTAGTTCAACTGGAAATGGAGTAGTGCTTACTTAACAGGCTGAGTTAAATAAATGGGTGGTGATTGCTTAAACTAAGTATCTTCAGTTACTGAAACTCTGTTATTAGTACATTCAACTTAGATCTTTCATTCCATTCCAAAAGGGCCTCGAGTACATTGAACATAGTCCACTGCACTTATTCAACTGTTTCATTACTTTAAAAATTTAAGGCAACGAGTTACCTTGTTTTTTTTTTTTAAGTAGATTCAGCTTATCCAGGTTTACAGTGCACTATGCATGAAAGGGTTAAACATACAGCTACACACACTGGGCATCAAACCGCCAACTTTCTGAACAGTAAACATCCCACTCTAAATCCCAAGCCACCATAAACACTGAGATTTTTGAGGGGCCAAATGTGAGAGATAAAAAAAAAACAGTTTCTGAGTAATTTCAGACTTAACTAAAATTTACTTTTACATAGTCAAACGTGTATGATTTGACAATAAGATCATTCAGAAAGGCAAGTCTACTTTGCTTTATCAGAAAAATATATATATATTTTGTTGGCAGCCGTCTTGATAATGGCCACTATCTTGAAATTTTAAATGTCTAATGGGCTTTATCAAAAAAGTACGTTTATATAGCAATTTTGGTACTTGTATCTGCCTGTGAATTATTTCATTGTAATGTTATCTGTGCCACTATTTCGCCTCACTGTCTGTCAACTCGCTGCTTTCCCATGATAGCTAACTTTTTCACTGAGTAAATAAAGCTCAAAAAGTCTTACTCAAGTCTTACCAAACTGTCCATTTAGCTATCATACAGATACAGCTATCATACATACAGAGCTATCATACTTACACCTACATGTTACTTTTTTTTTTCTATTTGTGATTTTACTTTCAATTAAAGTGGCATTTAAAAAAAAAAAATCTAACTTCAGTGTATTGGTGTAGTATTTGCAGTTCTCAGTGATTATTATGGTGAAGACAATGTGTTCTCATCCCACGGTGTCAGATACTCAGATACTGCTGTTCTGTCTTTCCTTTGGGCATGAAAATATTGCACAGTGAGTCATCTTTTAAGGAGCAACAGTACATATTTGGAGGCTGGATGACTAGGAGTGAAATAATTCACGTGGGTTGGGGTTTTTCTTTTAAAAGCCATTTCACAATATTAATACCCCGGATCAAAAAATTGCATTTACCAAGCGTGTTTAAAGGTGATGCAAAGGGGCTTTTACACTCATAAACTTTGCATCATTTTTTGCATAATACTGATCAGCAATTCTTCAGTGTCAGAAATCAATAACTTAAATCAACATGGCACAACTTGGATTGAGTTTTGCATCTGACAGGACAGAGAGCTCATTTCCCTAAACTCTTCACTGACATTTTCTCATTGTGTCTGGAACGATGGACTTTCCAAATCACAGAGCAGACAACCATTGTATGAAATGATGCCTCAGGACAGATAGAGGATGTCTGCTGCCCATGAAATTGTCATCACTGTACCTGTGCCATATATCTTCATTAACACAGCACAGATAAGCATCGGGGAAATGTCCCCAGTTTGCCTAGGAATGCTCAAGTGTAGCGCATTAAGCTTGGTGTGGTGCACCACAGGCAATTTGAATTCATTGTGTGTATAGAATCAGCCTATTAGTGGCATTTAGTGTTGAGCCATGCAAAGTTTCTTCAGTATTTTTGCGTTAACCTGTCTGTATGTGTAAGGGTGGCAGCAAGAGACTGATGTATGGTGTGGTATAGCATCGGAACATATTACCAGGCTACTGTAAACTCTGACATATGCCACTCACAGAGAGGGACCTTCTTCTCCTCAGGGTAATGGTGAGTGGGTTAGGAGAGGGAGGCGGCATAAGGGGAGCTTTGGGTCTTGTAATTTAGGAGTGGAATGAGAAAATGTGAACGGGAAAAGTGAAAATAGTCCAAGAGGGAGAGCTGTAAGCGAATTGTGAAATGGTTTTTTGCCTTGTGGCTAGAGCAGAGGTTGTGGCTTCCTTGAAATTGCTGGATGGTGGATGATAGCGGTGGCTGCATTGAGGGGCATGCAGTGTGTGTGTGTATGTAGGCATGTGTGTGAATCTTGAATGATGTAACACTGAGGCAATATCAGTGGCAATATTGGTGGTCTAAGAAGGACCTGAGTGAACAGGACCTGAGGGACTTTGTTTCTCTGTCCCTCTCTTTGTGTGTGTGCAGCTGTGTTTCCGGTTCTGTGACAAAGTTACATTGTGAGTACTTAAATTCCTTAAACAAGTGCCCATAATGTGAATGATTACAGTGTTTGATAAAGACTCAGTTTATGATTAGAATAGATTTAGGGTCAGGAAAGACTAGACAAAAGTTCTTTAGGTTGCAGTTAGTCATTTAGAAAAGTCTCCAGGAAATAAATATAAGTCAATGCCTTCTACTGCAGTGACGTAAGCAAGACTGTGTGTGTGTGTGTGTGTGTGTGTGTGTGTGTGTGTGTGTGTGTGTGTGTGTGTGTGTGTGTGTGTGTGTGTGTGTGTGTGTGTGTGTGTGTTTATACCTAATAGAGCAACAGCTCTGTGGCCGCAAAGCATAATCAGTTCCACCAAGCTGACATTCCACCAGAACCTGCCTCGCCTCACCTCTCCTCTCCTCTCCTCACCCCCACACCATCCGTACCCCGTGGCTCTCTGAGTCTCGGCATAGATGCAGTGGTGCGAGCGATAAGGCCAATATTACTTGGGGATAAAAGCAGAATTAGCTACCTGCTGTGAAAAACGGGCACTGCGAGCCGTGATGGGGAGCCAGGGGGGTTCAGGAGGGAGGGTTTCAGAGCTTTACACTGTGTGTGTGTGTGTGTGTGTGTGTGTTGATGTGGTGGTTGTTCTGATAATATTGGATTCCTGTGAGAAAAATGGCCTTACAGCACCCCTTAGGTTGTGCTCCAGTAGGCTCCCAGATACTGACCCTTACTGCTGCACAATGATTCAGTTTCATATCCCCTTATTTTTATGTTTTGACTTCTTTATCTGTCACCATATATACCTTTTTTTTTTCTTTCTTTTTTTACCCTAAGCTCTCCTTTTTATATTTTATCTCAAGGAAGATCTGGTCATTTCAGAAAATGACCCAAAATGAGCAAGCCAAGCAGTGTCATAAAATAAAGTAGCAACACATGAAACTATTTAGCCATTTGTTAAATAGTTTTGCTACACTTGTTCATTTCTATTTTCCAGACAATAATCAGTGTCAGCTTCTTTTAAACTAATCATGATTGTTCCCGAACTTTGAACCCAGTTGTTAAAACTGATGGTGAAGTCCCCCCAAAACCTTTTGAATCATGATGTTAAGCCTAATCACAATGCTTTCCTGGACTCATAGTGTTCGTTTTAGCACAAATCGCTCTTCACCTGATCGTCATCCTCTCATCTTAGGTCCTAAAACCTTCAAACCTTCATGGAAACATATCAGTGCAATAATTTTGGAGGCCACAGACTGACTGACAGAGTTTTCCTGCAGACAGAAACAGCAGATTAAAACACATCTGTGTGTGCAAGAATAAAGGGGGAATTACAAATAAGGTACTTTTAAATTTTCTGGAAGACTTTTTGGATATTTGGACACTTTTTACACTTTAAATGACTGCCCGGCTGCATTGTGGTCCCATTACGCAAACTTCCTGAGCTGGTCTGGGACGCATTTGGCTTACTGACACTGGGATTTCTCCGAATTGGACCTTGAGATACCTGGCTTGTCGCTGCAATTCAGGAAGTCTAGGCAGCTGATTGGCCTTGGTAAGGCTTCTTATGACGGGAATGCAGGAAGTTACAAACTCAACTCAGACTCTGTATATCTGGAGCTGATTTGGAGAGGTAAGATCTTGGAGATTTATGTGTCTGTTTCTGCACGGCGAAGGAATGAACCAAGAAGATTTGGATGAATTGGATTTTTTTTTGCCACAGAGAGGTGCCAGAAAGACTAAAGGCTGTCAACAAATTAATCAGTACAGTCTGTACCCAAAACAAGTCGTAGAATCAGGAATTTGGCTCCCTGGCGGCCTTGGACTGCCACTTATCAAATTGTTTCTGGGATGTTTTGTAAACAGATGCTCTACGCCCCCGCTGTCCTGTCTTCTTCTGACCTGTGTTGGACTGATCTCCTTGACCTAGCTGCTGAGGAACTTTACATCTTATCAGAACTGTTAGCTGAGGAGGGGAGTTTGAGTCAGCCCCACAGTAGCTTGACCCCCCCTTTCGCCTCCGCTGGCTCCCCTTTCCATCCCTCCCCACCCTAGTGCTCCCATGCTATATGTTTATGCACTATTGCAGAGGTTTTTGTAACCTTATACTGTGTATGTATGTATGTATACAAAGTATGAGATGATTTTTTTTCCTCACTCATCCTTATATGTTTTCACTATTGTTTCTGTCTTTTTAATGGCAGCGCTTCAAGAAGGGGGGCAGAATGGCCACAGCTCACCTATCTCCTCATGTTTGTTTGTTTGTCTTCTTGGATGGGTGTTCTGTTAACTGTAATTTCCCCATTGTGGGATCAATAAAGTATCATTATATTTTGTTTTGACCTGCACTATTTTGCAAGTTGCAAATGACTTGGTCCTACCAGTCTGAGCATCTGAAATAGTTCATACATGTATAGAGGTTCTTGAATCATATTCTTGTTTTCTAACTCTTGCTAAACAGCTCTGGTGCTTCACTGGTGACAGATTATTGTGATAACTGTGCATGGGGCAATGGCAATGAAATCCGGACACAACGAGATGCTTGGGCATAGAAACCGTTTTAAAGGAGGATGTGTCTGGGCTGTCCAGTTGTGCTCTGATCACTCATGGTGCATTTTAAAACCAACTTGGGCCTTATTTATATAGATTTTGGATTTAGGTTAACATTTTATCCACAAAACTTAATCACTGAGATCTGAGAACGTGGTGATAATTATAAATCAAAGCCTACTGAAACACAGGGTGGTCGGGTGATGTCAGTATAATATCTAACATGGATGGTGACCTGAACGTAACCCAGCATTGTTATACAGTGGAATTCTATGATTGGGAAGAAGAACAATAAGAGGACATGAGAAAAAGACTTAAGAAGAAGAAAAGGGTGAGCTGTAAAACAATCCAGACTGATGAAATCCAGAATCAACAGCCTGTGAGGGTCTTTTTGTGGCTCACCAACAAAGTCCCCCAAGATAGACTGTATTTACACTTACTGGACGTACTAATACCTGTCGCTGAATTCATACTCAGTATGAAACAATCTAGTCTGCCAAAACAGACTTTATTGAGACCAGAACCAGACATACTCTGCCAAAACAAATAAGACACATTCTTCAGTTAATCCCCATCTGTGCCCATTTGTTCTTGCTTTCATTCAGACTTAACTGCTAATTTCCTGAAACAACCCTGCCTGAGGGAAGGAGAAGTTGAGGTGTAATGTGGGCTATCATTGTCCAGATAAAGAGAAATACAGTATAAAGAAAGAGTGCTGAAATATTGATGAGGGCCCGACATGGAGCTTGCAGCTCTATAGCTTGGCTACCATGAAGTGCTTTATCATTCTTAGCTGTAACTGAACAGTAGGTGAGAAGCCCTCAGGGCAGCTTGCAAGACCAAGCAGCTATTGGGCTGCTCCAGCCAAGGACCTCCCATGATGCCTCACAGAGTAAACCAGAGAATTGTGGGGAAAAGAATTTTGTATCTCATATTAATTGGACTTCATTTATCTTCCAAATGCTGCTAAGTCCATCTCTGCTGGGACTGACTGGAGCATATGCCTGGGCTCTACATGAGGACTTTTTCCTATTTTTATACATACATTGAACCTACTTGGTTAAACTTGGCTGGTGAGTGGTGCAGAGAAAAAACATTTCTTGTTGTCTAAATACTTGGCAACCAAAATAGATTAATTCAGAGCTATAAAGAAATTGCCTGTGTTAAAACTGCTGGAAGCAGGACTCTCTCTGAAACAAAAATGGTTGCTCAAATTTAGTCACATTTCATTTTATGGAAATGAGATTTAATTTCTGCTGTTACACATGATCCTGTGGCTGTTGGCTCAGTTTGATACTGAGATGTACAACAGACTCTTCAAACTGTAATTTTTGCACTCTGAAAAAACTTAGGGACACTGCCAGCAGCTCTTTTTACAACTCTCCCTGTTGATCCTTGGTATATGACACTTTCAACATTGCTCTCATTTACATATTTTGAGGAACTCCTCCCTGTGGAGCTGGCCATGATAATGACCGTGTTTTGCCCTTTCCAGCAAGCCATGTGGGCACAGGGGCACAGTTACTTGCCAGTTGGCAGGATGAAAAGGCTGCCTGGGGTTGATAACTGTAATCAAACAAGTGAGCGGATCTGTTGGAGGACAGACAAAAAAATGCAAAAGGGGTGAAGCGAGGAAAGAGTATAGAAAAAAAAAATAGATGGTTACAAAAATACTCCCAATAAGGGAGCTGGTGGAGGGTTTTCATGAAAGGCTTGCAGTTCAGGGACTAGAACCTGCACCCTGTGTCTCTTCGATACTCCCATTTAAATCAGTTAATTAGCATGAGGCTACATAGAGGGAGATTGACGAGTGTGTTGCCATGAGACGACTTGGTTGCTAATTAAGACGAGCTCTGGGAGGGCATGGGATGACTGCGTGTGAGGGAGTGAGCACACTCGCATGAATAACCTTTTGCATAAATCTGTGTGCATTTTTTTTGTGCTTGTGTATCTGCGTGTACACTTGCATGTTGTGCAAGGATCCATGTGAGCGTGTGTTTTTAGGGAGTGCAGGGGGTAGCGCAGGAGAGGAGGGGATGATAGGGGCTGTTGTAATCTGTGGGGTACCCGTGTGAAACAAGCGTGGAAGGTAGAAAGGGAAAATCTGTTATTTTGCGTAATTACCTCATAATTGTGTCTCTTACTATCAGTGATTGCTTTGTTTATTAGAGGGAGAAGGGTAAATGAACTCCTAGTGGTTTGACTCATACAGTCGCCGCTTTTTCTACTGTCTATATTTGTCATTAAGCATGTTTTCCTTGTAGTCTTGTTTGTTAGGGTACAGTAGACAATTGGTGTATTAATAAAGTGGTTAAAAAAGTAGCTTCAGCCAGCTTGATATTGGTGGAAGAGGTAGACATGTCATTGTGTCATATCAAGTCCATTCAGGTGTGTCACGTTATTGTCTGAACGGGGAGCATCATATTGACTTCAGAAATGTTGTTGCATCACTGCAAACTATTTAAGCAGCACATACTTTATCCAGATCTCATGGGAAAACATTAAATAATCACTAAATTATCTAATTGCATGCATGGACACTTACTGTTATGAGTATGATTTATTTCAGCCAGAAGTCTGTTTAGTGCCATCAGCATGTATGTACACTATATTGCCAAAAGTATTTGCTTGTCTTTCTTCACACACGTATGAACTTGAGTGACATCCCACTCTTAATCCATAGGGTTTAATATGATTTCAGCACACCCTTTGCAGCTATAACAGCTTCAGCTCTTCGAGGAAAGCTTTCCACAAGGTTTAGGAATGTGTTTATGGGAATTTGAATGACTTATGTTGGATGAGAAGGCCTGGCTCACAGTCTCCACTCTAATTCATCCCAAAGGTGTTCTATCGGGTTGAGGTCAGTTCTTTCACACCAAACTCACTCATCCATGTCTTTATGGACTTTGCTTTGTGCGCTGGTGTGCATTCATGTTGGAACAGGAAGGGGCGATCCTCAAACTGTTCCCACAAAGTTGGGAGCATAAATTGGGAGCACCAAACTTCATACTTGCCGTAATGCAGCCAGATAAGTACCATTCTTCTGGAAACCGCCAAACCCAAACTCATTCATCAGATTGCCAGATGGTGATTCATCACTCCAGAGAACGCATCTCCACTGCTCTGGAGTCTAGTGGTGGCGTACTTTACACTATTGCATCCGACGCTTTGCACTGCACTTGGTGAATTAAAGGTAGGATGCAGCTGCTTGGCCATGGAAACCCATTTTTGTTTTTGAGCTAATCTGAAGTCCACATGAAGTTTGGAGGGCTGTAGCAATTGACTCTGCAGAAAGTTCTTCGCGCTATGCATCTCAGGGTACACTGACCTCACTCTGTTTTTTTATATGGCCTTCCACTTTGTGGCTGAGTTGCTGTTGTTCTCAATTGTTTTGACTTTGTATAACACTTAGTAGTGAGGAAATTTTACAACTGGACTTGTTCCACAGGTGGCATCCAGTCACGCTGGAATTCACTGAGCTCCTGAGAGCGACCCATTCTATTCCAAATGTTTATAGAAGCAGTGTGCATACCTGGATACCTGACTTTATGCACCTGGCCATGGAAGTGACTGGAACACCTGAATTCAGTGATTTGGTTGGGTGAGTGAATACTTTTGAATTATAGTGTATGTCACCCAGGCAAAAATGAAAATGGAGCTTTCAACCAAGTGGTAAATTTTATCCCAAATTATGATCTGAACCAAGCATTTTTGATCCCTAAATGTAATCAAACAGCAGCAGAAAATGAAAGTATACAGTGAATTAATAAAGGCCAATTAAAAACAGAATCTCAAACACTATTTCTGTGTGGAAAACAAGTTTTTTGGGAGGTTAGTTAAACCAAACCAAATATTTCCATCTAACTGATTCTTGGCCTGAACACATGCAAGAGTTTTTTTTTAATTTCTAGAGTTTTACCTTCTGGTAATTCTTCTGACATTTTCTGGGCTATGAAAACACCTTTCATTAAAGAAACAGAGTAGAGGTTTCTGGCACAACTGCACAGAGAAGAGCATAAAGGCTCCAGCAACACTTGTACTATATAGAACAACTTTATAATTTGACCATTGCATTTTGGGTTGTGGCCTTCTGAACAGCCCTGATGGAGGAACTCTTTGGGCCAAGAATCAGTTAGGTGGTCTGCCTCCATAAAATTTAATGGGTATGTCACAAAGTGCCTGCAGACTGCATGGCAGGCTTGTTTCCAGAGTTGAACTTTGTGTCTGTGAACACAAATGAATAGATTCAATTTTGTGACTGTTTCACAAACTGCCATGAAACTGTGTTGTTTTCTACTCAGGAAAGATAATCCAGTGGAATTGTACATGCAGCTGTTGTGTATATCAAAACACTGTATTGTTCTTCTTCCTACCATGCCTAAAGGGAAAAAAAAACACACACACACATTGCAGCATTTGCTGTGATATATGGTGTAGCATTTGCATATGTTTTTATCATCCCACATATTTAGATTTGTAATTTTCTCTGCCCACAGTTTGTTATAGGTTTGGAGAATTTCGAGGGATTATTCCTTCTCCCTGCGGCAATGAGTTGTGAGTGATTACCACGTTACAGAGATTGCATATAACAAAATCTTTATATAGGGTGCAGTTTTACTGTTGTCTGTTACTACAACAAGGGAGTTATAATGTGCTGCTCGAGCAATTTAACAAAGTATATCACAAGAAGATGTGCGCTCTTAGCATGAATGGCAAACGACTTAGGCTATAGTATGCATACAGAGCTCTCAAAAGGGTTGGCTCATTAGAGAGTTGAGTTTATGATTGCACGCAGTGGGCTGTAACTTCAGCATGTGACATCTACTTTTGAGATATACAAAAAGTACTCTTTCCAGTTATTCTTAACAACTCAAGCAAAATCCCAGACTTTTCATGTAGTTCCACTAAAAAATGGTCTAGGGAAACAGCATAAGCAGAATTTTGCCTTAAATGATCCAGTCCACGTGTAAGATGTTTGCTTCATTTGTCATCCTCCTTTCTATTTTTCTGCCTTTCTCTTCGCCAAATTCAGATAGATAGGCTCAAAATGAAAGTACCGAATGACCTTCAGCTGTCTCTTTTACTCTCTGTGCTTCTCCTTTTTCTGTTGTCTTCTAAAAATAGAGCTCCCCAGTCATCAGCGGAGTTCTGCAACTGGCCCTGTGGGCACAGGCTTCGGCAAGAGGGTGCCAGAGATGAGCCTAATTAACTCATTGAGAAGGAGGGAGTGAGATGGGGGGTAACAGAGGTAGGGGGTGGGTGAATAATGACAGAGATGGAGAGAGGGAAGGATGGAGTGGTGCAAAGAGGAAGACGATGAGGAAGAAGGGAGAGTGGAGAGTAGATAATGAGAATGAGGGGTCAGAGACAGAGAAAGAAGAGGCGAAGCAAGGTCTCTGGGGCAAGAATATAGTCATGAACAAGGCAGAAGAAGAGTGATGGAGAGGAGCACTAATTAGACATAGGACCAAAGCCCCTTCTCACTTTACATGGGGGGAGAGAAGGAATGGGAGAGAAGAGGAATGGAGATAGATGGGTTGGGCGGCTGCAGCACCAAGATATGAAAAGGGAAATATGTAATCTCCAACATGGAGAGAGAGCAAACCGAGCGACGGCAATCTAGCCAACTCAATTAGCCCACGTCTATAAAACAAACTGCTCTTAATCGGCTCTGTCAGGCACTCATAGGCAAATGAACTGGCTGCTTCCTGCAGGAGCGGGAAAGAGAGAGCTAGAGATAACGGCAAAGATGACGACACCCCGGCACCATTCCACCCCTGCTAATGCTTATCTGACGTCCACTCAGTGTGCTTTAAAATCATGCTTTTTTTTTTTTTGCTTTTTTTAACTCAGCATGTTCATGTAATTTACCTTTTCCAGCACACTGCTCATTTTTTTAACCACACAAATTATCTCTGTCTTTTTCCCCTTTGTCACCTCATTTATTGCCCTATCTTCCTTCTTCACAGTAAAAAAAAACAAACAAAAAAAACCAGATTGAGCTCTGTTTGTTTTCTCTACGGGTCTATGTAAAATGATTGGTTTCTATTTTAGTCTGCTAAATATTTTCCAGAGTTGTTATTATAAGTGGATAAATACAGTTTCATCCAGAGTTTTAGAGGACTTTTTCAAGTATGTTAAAGTTAGAGCTAAATTATTATTTTTGATAAACTTTTATCTTTTTAACAGCAATGATTCAAATATAAGCCTAGTGATGGTTCATAGCTATATGCCACGAATTAGCTTTAAATAGCTGCAGTCGTGTGTAACAGTTGCGTATAATCACAGGTGTTCACCAATGAGACCTAATTAGCAAAACTCCTCTCCTTCTTTGCCATTCTGCTGACTGAGGTCTAATGAGCAGTGGAGCCAGGAGTTTTGATCTGCAAACAGGTGATGTACATCCATTTCTGGCTTTCTGGGGGATAACTTTGTAAATCTGACAAAAAGAACACTTTTGCATATTTCATTTTTTTTGCATATGCCGAGTTGTGGCTATGAATCTACACCAAGTTTCATGAATTTGACCTTGGATGTCCTGGTTTCCATTCATTTCCATAAGAAATATAAAAACCATCATGGCGGCAATCAAATCTGCATACATTATTGTCATAGTTGTTCTTGTGGTGTAATGCAGACATGCAGACGTTTAAAATGAATCTATGCTTAAACTGCATTACCGCTCCGTGATATTGTGATGCTCACATGAATTTATGCAGACTTTATGGCGGCCAATGTGTTTTGTTTTTTTTTTTCTATTTTCTTCAATCTGTAGGAAAACTACATTTAAGTACTCTAATGTATTTGACTAAGGTACCAGTTCAATCCCCAGAACAGCAGGATAAATCTTCACTGGGAAAGTAATATACCAGCATTTGACCCTCCCTCATCCTGTCACTGAGCTGCCATTGAGCAAGGCTCATAACCGCCTACTTCTTCAGGTTACATCTGATCAAATTATGGTTTTACAGAATAGGAGCCTTTCTGAAAAAGTTTGCATTACTTTTGGTGAATCTCTCCTAAATAAGAGGAAAAAAGGGGACAAGAACTGATCATTTGCATTCACAGACATTTCAAGATGCCAATATGATCCTTTATGTTAAACTAAATTTTCCTCATCTTTAGTGTGGGATGTTTAGTGCTGGACAGATTTCTAACAATCTTCACTCTTTGGTGAATCCATGCACCACATACCATCTCAGCCATATGTCTACACACTCACCTTGTCTGGCCAACTGTCTTGCATTCAGTGGGCTCTGATGAGTGCCCTGGCCCAGACTGACTGTAATTACCTAACAGGAGGAGCAAGTAGTCTAATTAACACATTAACAAGCAGCAGTCAGCCGACAAGGGTCTACAGCACCACCGAGCAAGGGTCTGACAAATTCATCCCCCATCTGTCACCGTGTGTGCGCAAAGACATGCACAATGTGTGCATTTGGTGCATTTGTGTGTACGCTACTTGGCACATGAGGACAGAGGAGGTTAACAGAGATGGAGACGCATAATGTTAAGCGCCTTTTCTTCATGAGACCCTCCTGATGCTCTTGTGTCACTGTGCGGGGGGTCCCTGCCAAAGCAGCACTATACATCACAGTTGGCATCAGCCAGGTGGTCTGGCTCGCTGTGCCAGGCCCAGCCATGCTGTGCTGTGCCATGCCATGCCATGCCACATTGAGGAAGGGCAGAACAGAAGTCTTCAAGCTGCTTCTATGTGTTTTTTTTTCACCAGCATGGTTTTTATTGAAAATTATAATTTAGATAGAATTATATTGAGACCAAAATAACCGACGAAGACTAGATGATCCAACCTTAAAATTAAAAGCTTAAAAAGATAAATCGCTTTATGAAGCAATTGTTGTATTGTATCATTTGAGGATAACCTAACTTATTTGTGAATATTACATTGGTTTGTTATAATAAGGACATGTTTACTGAGGAAACATTTTATTTTTCCTGCTCCATTGGCCAGCTATCTTATTTTGAAAAGGAGGCATATCATGAAGTCTGAAACAAGTGGAAATGAGATATTTAAACTCCAAAAGTTCAGTTGTGTTTAAATGGATCATTTGCTTGATTGCTCATGTCTGATTGTGTTATCGGATGTTCAGTCACCACTTTGCAAATGAAGAATTAATTAGGAGGTTAGTAGTCAAAGACTTGCCCTTTTCTCTCTGCTCTTTTAGGGGATACTGAGGTGTTCCTAAGCTTTACAAAAATACCTCATCTAGGAGAGGTGTCCAGGTCACAACTAGCTCCTTTCACTGTGAAAGAGTAATAGCTTTATGGGCTCAACATGGTTCTCCATTGGCAGTCTCTTGGCATTCCGTAGGCAGCTGCGGACCGCCCATCTACCTGTAGAGAACATCTGTTGCCAGAAGGAGAAAACTGACAACTGTGGTACCATAAAACAAGCATCACTCTGAGATCCTCTTGGGTGACTGAGTTCATCATCCTATCTCTAAGGCTGAGGCCAGACACCCTTTAAGGAAGCTCATTTCTAGGATCTTGTTCTTTTGGTCACTACCTTCACCTTATGACCATTAGTAGGAACATAGATCAACCAGTAAATGGACCATTTTGCTTTTGTCCTCGGCTCCCTCTTCACCACTTCAGACCAGTACAGCATCTGCATTACCAAAGACACTCCAGAAATCCATCAGTCTCACGCTCCCTTCTTCCCTAACTCATGAACAAGACCCAGAGATACTTGAACCTCTCCACTTGAGAAGATACAGACAGCTTAAGTGTCATTTCTGGTGTACTATTATACAGAGATGAATGCATCTAGACATGTTCAATATCATGTGCATCAGTAACACTCAGAGCAAAATCATAAGAGTTACTCATTTTGAAGCTCATGCTTGGATTTCTTATTTTGGACTGCAGCTCAGACTAATGTCAGGGTTCATGTTGGGTAGGATGATGATCAGGATGTTACAGCAATCAAGGATAATAGGCAACTTTTCAGTGCATTGCTGGTAGCTCATTAAGCATTCTTAGAATGGCAGTTGGGGTGAAATCAGTGTAGATAACATAATGGGCTGAATGAACAGTTTTGATTAAAATAGCCAGTCTCCATTATTTCATATTGTCAGTGGGTGCTGACAAATAGAGGCGACTATTTTCTGCAAAGGTTGGTGCCTTGGCACAGACATTTTTTTTTTTAATGTATTTTTTTTAATGGTGGTTCATGTGTGTTAGCGGGGTTTAGGAAGGCTTTTTCTGTCTGTCCCTTCTCATGTCTCGATCTCCATCCACTCTCAGGGTGCTTGCTCTTCTCCTGTTGTCAAGACAACCACACACAGTGGCTCTGCCTGTGTGTCCATTTGTCTGTCTGCCTGCGCCCGCCTGTCTATTTTTATTATTATTAGTGTGGTACTTTTTCAGATATCCAAGTACTTCACAAACTGAGAGCAGTGTTTGGTTGCAGTTCGGCGGCAGCAGCAGCAGCAGCAGCGTGACTGATCATAGAAAGGCTGCATCTGACTGATAAACTGGTAAATTTGGAGCTTTCTGCTGATGCTTATATAAATAAAATATAGGAGCCCCCCTTTTTTTTTTGCTTTTGTAAGTTGCAAATGTAAACTAAAAAGAAAAATTTTTTCCATGACCTGTTGTTGTCTAATCAGCTTCTTATTGTGTCTGTGCCCGAGGTCTTCAGTATCACACTATTTCAGCAAACAACATGCTTTCCCCAGCGGCACGGCGATGCTTCATATCCAATTGGTTTGATTTCCTCTCTGAAGGAATAGAAGGCGCGTCAGCCCCCCTCAGCCTTGTGAAGTGTGGCGGATAGTCTTTTCACGCAGTGCAGACCCAGCACTCTTCTCATTCATCAGCTTGTGTATTTGCATTTTCAATTAATTGCCAGCGTCACGCGTGGCGACTCCGAAAGCAGCCCCAGCTTTGTGTGTGACCCTTAATTGCAATCATTACGCAACGCAAGTAACCCGCCTTTGAGTGTTCAATTGTACACTCGGTTTAATTATGGGAACAGAGTTAAAAGCATTACTCAACAGTCTAATAGACCAGATATCGGAACAGTTTTTTTTTTTTTTTGGAAACTGAATGAATTGATGGTTGAATGCTGAACTGGTAATTGTTTCAGATTTGCATAGCTGCATGGTTTCAAAGAGGATGTAAGCATATTTGAAAACACAGCACTAATGCAGCTTAAAGGAAAAGTGTCACATTCAAGCAAAGCGGCTTATTATGTCTCACTGAGAGTTAGTTGAGATTAATATCCATTTCATTACTGTGTGCAATGTAAAGATGGAACTCTGTGAGGGAGGTGAGCTGGTTCCCATCACTTACTGTCTTTCTGCTAAGCCATTCAAAATGTTTTGCATATTTATGTAAACGATTAAATTAATATTTATCTCCACATCTAATTTTGGGTGAGAAAGCAAATAAATACTTAAATGTATGAATATTTCTTTAAACACAAACACATTCTGGGTCTCATATTCATTCAGATGCACATACTCACAGGCAGACAGACTTACTCTTATTTATTCATCTGCATGCTGGCACATTCTCACTCACAAATAGATTTTGCTTCTTGCGTGTGAGCGGTTAGGAACAAAGAGGCGGCGTGATGCAGAGGGATGAAAAAAAGCAATTATTCTGTGCAGGGCTCTGTACCTGGGGTTAGAGCCTCGCCTCTGGAGTAAATAAGTCACTGTGAGTGTGTGTGCTCACGTTGCAGAGCTAAGGAAGCCCCCCCCCACACACACACACACACATATGCGCCTGCTACCAGGACTAGGCACACAAATTCAATCTTGCATCTCGCTACAAATGTAGATCGCTCACATATATGCTCGCTCACAGATACACACACTCCCCATCCTTCTTTCTGTCGCACAGATAGCCCTTGCGCTCCAGTAATGAAGCCCTGTGTGTTGCATTCACACTTTGCCACTGAGCCAATAACACAAAGACTGCAGCAGAGAACCCCCCTCTGCTCTCCAACTCCTTTTTTTTTTTTTTCTTTCTCCCCTTCACCCTCTCCATTTTTGCTGAACATTTTTTTCCCTCTCTCCCTCACTCCTACACTTTCTAGAACCCTGATGAGAAATCATCCTTTCGGTGCCATGAAAGAAGCAAGGACAATTTGACTAAGCAAGAGGAAGATGGAATCAGTCTGTTGGAGAAAAGGAAAGGCAGGTAGAAGGAGCAATTGTGTACTTGTCAGTGTACTTACTGGAGTCTGATATAAATCTTAATACCCTATTTAAGGCTTTTCTTCATCATGAGCCCTGATTTATTAGTGGGGCTTCCCCTTCAATTTATCAAAATAAACTAGGAGCTCACGGTCATGGCCCGCAGGGCAAATTAAAGCAAACAGAGTGAGGGGGAAGGGCTGAGGAGACTTATACACACATATATTTATATCTTTTCATCTTCCTTTCTTTACTTCTTTCCATCTCCATCAGTGGCTCAATGAGGTCAGCTAGTGTAAATGGCTGAGCTTCCCAAGAGCCAGAGAGCGAGAGAAAGAGAGAGACAGAGAGAGACAGAGAGAAGGGGAGAAAATGAAGGAGAAGGAAAGCTGGGCGGGGGGCATAGATCCAAGACGCCAGGGAGAGCTTTGTGTAAAAGCTGGATAAATTTGTTTAGGGATCTCCAGTGTATCAGTTGTGAGGAAGTGAAATCTGAAATCCACTCAATTAGTTGTGTGTGTGTGTGTGTGTGTGTGTGTGTGTGTGTGTGTGTGTGTGTGTGTGTGTGTGTGAGCGAGAGTCATGTTCATGTGTGTGTCATAAAAGGCTTTACTGTATTTAGTTACTGTGCATGAATGCAGATTCTACATGATCCATGCATAGCAGATATTGCACAAAGTTCCTGTCAGTATGTGTTTGACAATAGGAGAGAAAGACATTCAAAAGTGTTCTTTTCTTGCAAATACACAAAATATTTGTGCATATATTTAGCTTTCTTTAGTAAAATGCACTAGTAGGTATTATGAATGATGATATAATATGGTACAGATTCATTGCTGCATCCACTACATATGGGGAATTTACATGTAAACTGCTGTTGTTGAACCTGCTCTAAATGTTCTCAGCTGTCTCTCTACCAAATTTGATGGAGCAAAAATGAAACCCAACTACATCTATTTTAGTCATAATAGTAATGGGCAGTCATAAGTGAGCGTGCCATGTTTGGTAACAATAGTGTCAGATTTTTAAAATAAATATGGCCTGGGTCCAGTGAGACCTGCTGTGATGTAAGGTTTGGAGATAGTAGCATTGGAAAAAAAAAAAAGATAAAAAGACAGGAGGCAAAGCTGGAGGTGGCAGAGTTTAAGATACTAGGATGTTGATTGGGAGTGACCTGGATGGACAAGATTAGAAATGAGTACATCAGAGTTACAGCTCAAGTTGAGCAGTTTGGAGATAAAGTTGAAGAAGCAAGGCTGAGATGGTTTGGACACATGCAGAGGAAGGATAATGAATATACTGGACAAATTATGCTGAATAGGGAGCTAGAAGAGAAGAGCGTAATGGATGTAGTGAGAGAGGACAATGCAGAGAGTTAGCGTGACAGAGGAGGATGCTGGTGATAGGGTGACATGGTGGAGACCCTTAAAGGGAGCAGCTAGAAGAAGGAGAAGAAGAATGGCTGAGGCCCAGAACAGAGGGCTCTAGAGAGAAAGATGTTAAAGCAAAACCTTCATTTGGGCTTTACCAAATGCTGCCTGAGTCTTACACTATCCTGGATGAAACAACAAAGATCCATGAGTACATCAGGAAAATGACCACAAAGGACTGTGTGCTTAGTGAGTACCTCAGGCAGCAGAAACCCAAGAAAGAAGAGGAGAAAGAACAGGAACCATCATGGAAGGACAGGCTCCTGCACAGCATGTACCACTGTCAAATAGAAGAAGTGACTGATTAAAAGAAAAATCTTACCAATGGCTGGACAAAGCTGGGCTGAAACATAGCACAGAGGCACTAATCATGGCAGCACAGGAACAAGTTCTAAGCACAAGATCAATAGAGGTTGGGGTCTGCCACACCAAACAAGAGCCCAGGTACAGGCTGTGCAGAGATACCCCTGAGATAATACAGCACATGACAGCAGGATGCAAGATGCTAGCAGGCAGGGCATCCACAGAACACCATAACCAAGTGGCTGGCATAGTATACAAGAACATCTGTGCCGAGTAAGTTCCAAGGTCAAAATGAGATATGCCCTCACGGATGGTCGAGAATGACCGAAGATCCTGTGGGACGTCCAGATACAGACAGACAAACTTGTAATGGCTAACCAACTGGACGTACCGTATTTTTCGGACTATACGTCGCTCCGGAGTATAGGTCGCACCAGCCAAAAAATGCATAATAAAGAAGAAAAAAACATATATAGGTCGCACTGGACTATAAGTCGCACTTTTGGGGGGGGGGGGGGGAATTCAGAAATTCCATCTTGAACGGCAATTTAAAATAATAATGGATTAAAGAACAGGACGAACACGGTTACGCCTACGTTATGCTAACGTAGCACATTCAGCTAAATGACGCACAACGAACACGTGTTCGGTATGTTAACGTAACATTAAGTTATTCAGATAACCATAGCATAAAGAACATACTAACAAGTTAACCAAACCATCAATCCATTGAATTCTTCATCCTCGGTGTCACTTCTAAACAATTCCGTACACTCCGTAGACGAAGCGCCGCTTCCTCTTCCGTGTCGCGTTAGTCAGACTCGTCGTCAGCTGCAGTTCCAATTATTCCAGCCTTTCTGAATCCCAACAGGATGGTTTGTCACTGAAGCCCATGTTTTCTTGATCCATCCAATGACTTCCAGGAAAGTTGGGTGGCGCATTCTCCCAGTTGCCGTTAAGCTGTGCTCTCCATCCATCATCCACTGCGCCCACAGGTTACGCAAGACTGGCTTAAAGCTGCAGTTCACGGAGATGTCAAGTGGCTGGAGTATTTTGGTTCATGTGTTATAAATGTCACATATACGTCGCTCCGGAGTATAGGTCGCACCCCCAGCCAAACTATGAAAAAAAGTGCGACTTATACTCCGGAAAATACGGTAGTAGTAGTAGAGGACAAGCAGAGGAAGAAAGTGATGGCAACATCAAGAAGAAGGAAGCTCGATAAATACCAAGAGCTGAGAGAAGAGCTAGAGAGGATGAAGGTAACAGTGATACCCATGGTAATCGGAACACTCGGCAGTGACCCCAAAACTGGGAGAATGGCTCCAACAGATTCCAGGAATGACATCCGAGATCTCTGTCCAGAAGAGCGCAGTCCTAGGAACAGCTAAGATACTGATCAGGACCCTCACACAATCGAGGTAAAATGTTTAGTTCATTGTGATTATTTTGATTTGAGGTCACCCAGCCCTATGTTTAATAGATTATGTTTTTTACATAGCTAAAGATTCTTAAAAATATATTATGTCTACATTTTTTATGTCAATCTGTTGATAGGGTCACTAGGTCAGAGGACACTGATATGAGTCTGACTTAAAGGCATTCACGAAAGCCATATTTTGCTTTTTGATTTATATTAACTGATAAATTTAGAGCATTCTTGCAGTTTTATATCACAGATATTTTGTGCAAAAACTCCTTTTATTGGTTTATTTATTATAAAACACATCAGATTTTAACTGTAAATTATTGAAAAATCACTTTGGTTGGGAGAAGCTGAAGCTCCAAGAAATTCAACTTCCCTCATATCTATGAAACCCCAAACAGCACACCTTTCAAAGCCAGTCAGTACACTGTACAGCCAGGAATGTTCTCTAGGGAGCCCAGCCTTTGAGTGTGTGTGTGTGTGTGTGTGTGTGTGTGTGTGTGTGTGTGTGTGTGTGTGTGTGTGTGTGTGTGTGTGTGCGTGCCTGTGTGCGTGCATAGCAACCAAATGCACATGCAAGAAACAGAGAGGGTTTGTATGGGGATTAAATGACAGGTGAGGAAAAAGACACAGTACAGACAGGAGAAGACTGCTGGATGAGGGCTGCTGAGAACTTACACAGGGCAGCAATTTAAATGATATACACTGAAAAGGGAGAGCGGGAAAGCAGGAGAGTAAAGCAAGAGAACTAGAAATGAATGTTCTCCATTTATTATTTCAAATAGTATTTGGGAAATACTTTTATCCTGATGCTAATGTTGTTCTTGTAGGATCAATTATCTGTAATTTTTCTTCTTGTGGAGCAGCTGGGATTTCATCAGACGTGATTTCCCTGCAGGCAAGACGCAGCAATGATTTAACCCACCGGTCAATCAGCTGTGGGGTAACTGATCGCCAACCATGAGTGAAAGGGCTAGATGAGGTCACCAACCTTGTCACCTCGCGACCTTGCCCCTGTGACCTCTGGCTCTGTTGTGGCGGGAGTCTAGCGTAGGGACGCTGGGTTAATCAATAGCAGTGGCAGCATGCGGTAAAACAAGGGCTCCCCAAGGACGGTCCCAAACAAGCTATCAGTGTCCTGAGTGGCCAGGCTGTCTGTCAGACAACTGCTTTATCTCATTTACAGCATCATGCTTTTTTTACAGGCTTGTTTGTGTTAACAGCAACAGCAGGAGGGGCGTGTGGGCAGCACAGAGGGGAACAATCTTCTGTCAAGAATGAACTTGGAAACTGTTTTGTTTTGTTTTGTTGCCATTAAAGCTGCAGCAGGCAGTATAGGCGCGCACGCACACACACACACACAAAAAAAAACACCAGAATTTAAAAATAGATGGTACTCCCGCTGCGGCACTTGCTGTGTGAAATTTAACTTTTTATGCTGCTTCATACGACTCACCTGATCTGGTCTGAGAAGACATGGCCAAAGTCTCCTGTCATGGACTACATTTCTCTAAATCCTGAAAACAGAGCCCATAGACGGTGCAGGAGTCAAATTTGGACTGCGACCACTTGAATTGTAAAATATGTAAAGTTTATGGAATTTTTGTCTAATAATGCTCAATTTGTTACATCTTGAAATAGCTAATGACAAAGCTCCAGATGATTTATTTATGGCCAAATTATTCTGTTAAGTTTCTCTTTGTGGTAAACAAAGAAGGGGGAGCCATGTATTTGTGTACATTTAATGGATGCAGGCATGATTCTGGGTTTATTTTGGATTATCTGTTTAGTGATGCGCCACCCGAACTCACTGGGTTTGCATGCTTGGCTTATGGTGACAAATCACACAAGACTTTTATTTATTTATTTATTTTCTGAGTGCACTCCTACCAAATTACTGTTTCTAGGCAGATTTATTTTCACACACCCTCTTCCTCCTCCCCATCTCCCCATTTTCTTTCTACCAGATAAAACGGTCTAGCTGTTTGGCTTTTCTTCTCTTCTCCTGATCAAACCTGGGGTCCAACCTTCCATGTCATCCTACTCTTTCTGTCCCACCATCTCTCCATTCATTTTTCTTTTATCTTTGTCTCATCGAGGTCTCCAGTGGGAGTGGAGAGGTGACAGGCGTGTGTCTGCCCGGCCCTGCTGTCTGCTTTTCTAATGAGCCTGAAACATGAGGGGGGCAGCCTATTATGGAGATGAGGAGATTCGGGCAGGCCAAAAGGTGACGGACCTTGCTAATAAGGGCCCTCTCCATTGCTCCACCCTCCTACCCCTCCTCTTTCTCTTCTCCTCTTCTAGTTCCTCATTCCCACCATCCATTTATAAGTCTTTCAGTCAGCCCTGCAAGCTCTAATGAAGAGACTCATATGCTAAACAGGAGCTGCAGCCTCCTGCTTGCATTTTTCTTCCTCCCCATCCTTCTTTCCTTATCCCTTTATCTTTTCTTCCTGGAGGTTGTTTGAAATTTCTCTCCCTCATCGGTTCAATCATTTCTCTCGGCCCAAGGCCACCTCTGTTTTTCTGCTCAGCCTCAGTGGGGTCTCTTTGTAGCCCTGTGCTGGAGCCTACCGCTGATTCCTTCAGTATAGAAGTGTGTGCTTGCAAGTGCGTATGTGTGTTTGGGTTTACCATATTTCTTCAGACTCTCTTCAGTCATCTGCAGCTCTCCCTTCACCTGCTGGCCAGGCCTCCATCTGTCACGTTGGCTTTGAAATGAAGCCAGAAATGACAACAGTCATGGAAGCTGTTTTCTCATCTTTTAAATTTTTTGTTTGAAGCAGGAGGCGGCAAATGCACACCACAGACTGGCACATGCAGAGAAGAGCAGTCTCTTTTTTTCAGATCTGAAATACGTGATACACACTCATCCCTCCTGGCTGTGCCTCCTTCCCCATATTTTTTATTTTATTTTTATTATGCAATTTACTTTATTTCTCATGGGGGCAAGACAGTGAATTAACCCTGGGTAAATATATACCTATGACTGTTTAATATTGAGTTGTAGCCTTGATGAATCCATGGAGGGGTATTCAATAACCTTGGTGCAGCGTGAAGCAGCAGGGTCACCCACATTGGGTAGTGGCTCATTAAAAAATAAAAAAGGCTCGGAAATGTGCCTCATTAGCTCCTTCTTCAACATTTGATCTTCAGCGGTCCCAGGGATGTATTCTATTTTACTCATCCACAGTCAAAGGCTCACCAGGTGCTTTTGGTTGCCAGGTCAAATGGAATGATTAAACAGGAAGCGATTCATTGGTCAGATCAGGTGATATGCAGATTAGAGCCACCGTGCTGTTCCAATGCCTGGCAAAGAGAAAAAACACATACTCTGAAATGGTTGTTGCTAGGGGAACTTTGGGGGTTGGGGGAGCTATGATTTGTAATGAATTCACCTGCATCACTTTTAGCAGGCTTTGTGCATCACTTTATATTTTTCAGTTTTTGAATGCTGTGATATTTCTGAAGGTGTTGTTCTATTTAAGTTAAAAAGACCGCTCTTCCATAGGTTCGTATACGGCTAGAAAACTAACAGCGACAAAAGGGATGTTTGCACTTCTGAGGCCATTGGTTTGTCAAATCAAATCACGTGCACTTTGCCTATTTCAAATATTTGACACGATTTATTGAAATTTTATTAATATAATGCTCCAGGCTCCCATAATTATCTGATTGCCTGCGCCTGAGGTTCCTGCCTCTGAGGGATATTTAGTGTCATAGCTGAACTCACAGTGAGAGGTGGTCCCGATGATTAGCTCCTGTTAGCGTCAGGTCTCATCCACTTCTCTGTGTTATCCCTTAGCATTAGTCTAATGGCCCAGGAAACACAGATAATGACTTTCTGCACAGATTAGCATCTGTCGCCACTGCTACTGCTAGACATACACACACACACTCACGCACACATATTATACATATGGACACTTGCAAATCAGCTTTTTTCCAAGGTCAGATATTTTTTAGATGCTCCATAAAAGGAAAAACAAAAACACAGACTACAATGAATTGAACTGAAGGTCAGTGTCACACCCACACTATATTGCCAGAAGTATTTGCTCGTCTGCCTTCACACACACATGAATTTGAGTGACATCCCATTCTTAATCCATAAGGTTTAATATGATGTCGGCCCACCCTTTGCAGCTATAACGGCTTCCACTCTTCTGGAAAGGCTTTCCACAAGGTTTAGGAGTGTGTTTATGGGAATTTTTGGCCATTCTTCCAGAAGCAAATTTGTGAAGTCAGACACTGGTGTTGGACGAGAAGGCCAGTCTCCATCCTAATTCATCCCAAAGGTGTTCTGTTGGGTTGAGGTCAGGACTCTGTGCAGGTCAGTCAAGTTCTTCCACACCAAACCATCCATGTCTTTATGGTCCTTGCTTTGAGCACTGGTGTCAAGTCACGTTGGAACAGGAAGGGGCCATCCCCAAACTGTTCCCACAAAGTTGGGACTGGGAGCATGAAATTGTCCAAAATGTCTTGGCATGCTGAAGAATAAGGGGCTGAGCCCAACTCCTGAAAAACAATCCCACACCATAATCCCCCTCCACCAAAATTTACACTTGGCACAATGCAGTCAGACAAGTACCGTTTTCCTGGCAACCACCAATCCCAGACTCACCCATCAGATTGCCAGCATGATTCGTCACTCCAGATAACACATCTCCACTGTTCTAAAGTCCATTGGCGATGTGCTTTACACCACTGAATTGGATGCTTTGCATTGTGCTTGGTGATGTGAGGCTTGAATGCAGCTGCTCAGCCATGGAAACCAATTCCATGAAGCTCCCTACGTACTGTTCTTGAGCTAATCTGAACGCCACATAAAGTTTGGAGGTCTGTAGTGATTGACTCTGCAAAAAGTTGGTGATCTCTATGCACTCAGCATCCACTGACCCCACTCTGTCATTTTATGTGGCCTTCTGCTGTGTGGCTGAGTTGCTGACATTCCCTATTGCTTCCACTTTGTTATACCACTGCACAGTTGACTGTGGATTATTTAGTAGCAAGGAAATTTCACAACTAGACTTGTTGCACAGGTGGCATCCTATCACAGTACCATGCTGGGATTCACTGAGCTCCTGAGAGTGACCCACTTTTTCACAAATGTTTGCAGAAGCAGTCTGCATGCCTAGGTGCTTTATTTTATACATCTGTGGCCATGGAAGTGATTGGAACACCTGAATTCAATGATTTGGATGAGTGAGTGAATACTTTTGGCAATATAGTGTATCAGACACAACATTAAAATAGGAAGTGAATAACACTGATTATCTTTTTACAATACAAAACATGTTTTCTTGTCTGTCCAAAGCATGTATTAATCCAGTCTGTCCAAAATGCTGCTGCAAGGCTTTTCACTCACCCTCATAAATCTTATTATAGTACTCCATTTTTTAAAGTTTTTCACTGGGTACCTGTCAGTGTTCCACGTCCCGGCATTGACCTGTCCTCTAAGCTAACCAGATCCCAATCAGAATAAGTTTCTGCAGAGACAAGCCAGGCCCATGGAGACCCCCCACTTTGTAACCCATGGGATCCAGAGGATCTACTACCTTTAATCACTGCAGTTAGAAAAATACTTAATCAGCTTCCACTAAATTGATGACAGTTCTGCTGCAGCCGCTGTGAATGTCAACAGCGCAGTGAGTTTCTAAGCATTTAGCAGAGAACTAAAAATTGTACTGCGTAGTCGTGTTTGTGTATGAGTGCTTAGAGGAGGCCCAAGGCTTCATCTGTGATGTGTTTGAAGAAGGAGTCGTGTGAGGGTTGCAATGCAAATGAGTGTGTTTCTTCACGTTCCTGCACCAACACATGCACATGAATGTTTACAACCATATGGGTGAATGTTGTGTGTGTGTGTGTGTGTGTCTGCCTTGTGCATGTACGCATGAATGCAAGCCTCTGTGTGCAATCTCTCCTGCAGGGCAGTGGAGTGGGCTGGAGGGAGGAGGCTTTTTCTGTGCTGTCTGAAGTCTAGCCATCTATAAAGAGGCCTCTTCACACGTGGAGCACTGGTGATAGATAGTCACTTATGTTGCAGCTGACATCCAATCTGGCATCAGTGATTATAAAGCGCTCACCTCTTCATGTGTCCCTCTGTAGCCATTGGACCCCCTCTGCTCAAACACAGAAATCCCATTTTGTGTCACGGGGCAGTGAAATGAGGTTGTGTCTGGGTATGTCTGTATAAGTGTGTTTTTCGTGTGTCCCTGATAGGAGTGTGTCTTCATGTGTGAGAGCCCACAGGCTGAACGCATATGTGTCATTGTTCATTCTGTCAGTATTTTTTTCCTGAAATTGTTTGTGTATTTTTATTCAGTCTGAACAAATGTTAACGTTTCAGAGGCACGTAAGTGATGCTGCCTGACCATCTGATTCTTTTTGGCTGTTTTCACACACACACACACACACACACACACACACACACACACACACACACACACACACACACACACACACACACACACACACACACACACAGAAAAAATATCTGCTGAGTTGACAGGTGTCTCTGTTTCAAGACTCAATAAAGTCTTCTTGTTCATGTTTTATTCTCCTCCTGTCCCACTTTTACATTTTTCTTCTGTTATTTCTGCTCACCTGACCTGTCCTGTAGCTTCTTGATACCTGACTTGATCGTTTTTGATCCCCGTGTGTGACAGTACCAGGCGCTGTGATTGAGACACACACGCGCGCATTCGGTTGGCATTCACTGGGGAACTGTAAGCCCAGCACAGAAACTCCTTTGAGAGAGCTACACATAAATACGTGCTGGCTATGTGATTAGGCTCCTGCATGTCTACACGTGTGAATATGTGTTTTTTTTTGATATGGTCTTTGTATGTGAGAATCACAAGCCTGTAGCTTCTGTGTTTTTGCACTGGCCCCTCTCAACACCAATCTGTTGATCCTGAGGGAGTCTGGCACTCTTTTAATAAGCCTCTATTCACAAAGCACAAATAGCTCCAGCATAAGCCTTCATAAAAGAACATGAGTTTAACCCCCTCCCCCCCAAGTCAGTCCCCGTATTCTCTCAGACCAGGTATCTGTGAGCCTGCCTGACCAACCACATCCATCATTCCAGCATCTTATAGTATCCTGTAGTTCTCAAATTCTAATATTCTCTTTGTTGTAACAACAATTTTACCTTTAAACTTTCTTTGTATTAACAAAGGATTAGATTACTTTTTGATATGAATACAGTCACTCATAACAACAATTACCCCCCCACTTCATTTTTTCTTTTTAAGTCACCCATGCAGCTCCTGTCAGCCTCATTTCCAGTGCAAAAGATTAAATAAATCCACTGTTAACTGCTCAGAGCCATATATGCAAGCATGCATATAAGCAGATGGCACCCCATATTATAAGATTTTCAGTTTATATAAGAAAAATGTAACAGCAAAAAAATGTGGAGTTGGTAAGAGGAAGTGAATGCAAGCATTAAATAGATTTAAATAGATAGGAGACATTTCAACAATACTGTAACCATTTGCTTCAAAATGTAAAGTACAGTGAGATAACTGGCACTCACTGTTGTACCTCTCTCCGGACTTTCTCTATAATACTGATGATGATTTGAACCAAAAATTTCAAATTTGCTCCAGAAGATCTGTTGCCACTAATTTTCACTCCAGTTCTTGTGTAATTTGGCATACCTCAGCCTTTTCTCCTTGTCTTCCTTCCTTTAAGATGGTTTCTTGACAGCCACCCTTCCACTTCTAGGAAGGCTTTCCACAATGTTTAGGAGTGTGTTTATGGGAATTTTTGACCATTCTTCCAGAAGCGCATTTGTGAGGTCGGACACTGATGTGGGACAAGGAGGCCTGGCTCACAGTCTCTCCTCTAGTTCCTACCAAAGCTGTTGTGTTGGGTTGAGGTCAGGACTCTGTGCAGGCCAGTCAAGTTCTTCCACACCAAACTCACTCGTCCATGTCTTTATGGTCCTTGCTTTGTGCACTGGTGTGCATTCATGAACAGGAAGGGGCCATCCCCAAACTGTTCCCACAAAGTTGGGAGCATGAAATTGTCCAAAATTAGTTCCTTTCACTGGAACTAAGGGACCAAGCCCAACTCCTGAAAAACAATCCCACACCATAATACCCCACCACCACCACCACCACCACCAAACTTTACATTTGGCACAATGCAGTTAGACAAGCACCGTTCTCCTGGCAACCACCAATCCCAGACTCATTCAACAGATTGCTAGATGTAGAAGCACGATTCATCACTCCAGAGAACATGTTTCCACTGCTCTAGAGTCCAGTGGTGGCATGCTTTAATCATTGCATCTGACACTTTGCTTTGCACTTGGTGATGTAAGGCTTGGATGCAGCTGCTCGACCATGGAAACCCATTCCATGAGCCTCTCTACGCACTGTTCTTGAGCTAATCTGAAGGTCACATGAAGTTTGGAGGTCTGTAGTGATTGACTCTGCAGAAAGTTGTCGACCTCTAAGCACTATGCACCTCAGCATCCATTGACCCTGCCCTGTGATTTTATGTGGCCTTCCACTTTGTGCCTGAGTTGTTGTTGTTCCCAATCACTTCCACTTTGTTATCATATTGCTGACAGCTGAATATGGAATATTTAGTAGTGTGAAAATTTCACAACTGGACTTGCTGCACAGGTGGTATCCTATCACAGTACCACACTGGAATTCACTGAGCTCCTGAGGGCGACCCATTCTTTCACAAATGATTGTAGAAGCAGCTGGCATCGTTACATGCTTGGTTTTATACACCTGTGGCCATGGAAGTGATTGGAACACCTCAGTTCAGTGACTTGGATAAGTGAGTGAAAACATGGCCCAAAATTTAAAATAATGAGGTCCGTGTATGTGCATGTATTCCCTGTTAGCCAAACACCTTCTGACACTTTTTTTTTTTACTCTTTAGTCTATATTAAAGTGTTTTAATCAGAATAAAATTAGTTTGAAGGAAGAGGAGCCACAGCATCTTCTTTTAGACAGTAGATTAGCTGACAGGCTGCACCACGTCCCATTATATAATAAATATTGTTTTAAACAGTGCAATGCTACTTTGCATCCCAACAGTAAAAAAAAAAAAAAAATGGAGCTTAATAGGTCTCCTTTAAAGTAAATATAACTGGGACAAAATGTCCACCAGAATGACTGTGTAGTTACTCACAGCCAAACACTAATGTAGTTTCACATAATGGTGTTGTATAGTTAACACATCTTGAAGCAACTTCACACACTCTCAAGGATGCCAGTACAGATGGAAGAGAAACCGTGTGCCAGAGGCAGGTAGACGGAGCTGCAGATCAGAGATATCTGAAATTACTGGATAACTGCGGTCATTGGATGTTGTGGGTGTGTGTAGTCGTATGCACTTGTCTATGTTTTTCATGTATCTGTACTGCTTTTTGTGCATTTTGTGTTTCTCTGCAGATGCCTTATTCTTAGAAACTGGATTTCTAAGCCCCTTGTATCCCTCTATTTCAGACTTGTCAAATCTGATTTTCCTTTGTGGGACTCTGATTACAGCATACAGACATATCCGTGCCACATAACACTCTACAAGCTCCAAAATATGTCCTGGCACAAAGCCGGCATAATGGCTAATGGAAGGACTTTATGTCATTTCAGCAGAGGCATAAAAATGGCTTTTAATACCACCTCTGCTTTTTTCCATTTAAGAAATCTTTCCTCCACTTTTCCTTTTTCATGTGGTATTTTGAAACTCACCTCAGAGGAAAATGCCAAGAAGACAAAAAAGTCAAAGCCAGGATATTGTATGCTTAAGCAGCTGGTGATAATGATGGTGCACTGAGTCACTAATGGATTTTCGAAATAGCTTTTGTCTGCCAAGAAACAGCTTGACCCCTCTTTCGTTGTGCCTTTTATCAGCCAAAGTGCGTGCCGCATTTTTTCACGTTTCCTCAGTATGACTACACTATCTGTGTCATTGTGATTTTGCCAAGAATTCTAAGAAAAAGTCTCAATTTAAATATTTACTGGAGAGTCTTGAGAAAAAAATATATTTTAAGATTGTGCCTTTGGGTTATTTTCTACTTTAGACTGAGTGGCACTAGTTCTTAATTAAAACATTGCAGTCATTTTTAGCTAAAACAGAAATGTTTGTGCTTGAATTTTCTGTTCAGACAGGAAGCTCGTTAAATCTTACTAGAGAGTGTGTGTCATAATTGTAGATTACAAAGCAAAGACACAAGAACCCTGGCACTCATTTCCTATTAATCCTATGATGGTTAAATCTGAGTGTTGTAAAAATTCTCCTGTATTCAAAGTGTACAATTTACACTAGTATTGGTCTCTCTAAAGTCAATTAAAGATGAATATCCAAAATTAATAGCTCTCATTTATTGTGAGAGTTTGCCTACAGTAAAGATCCAGTATTGTCACTCTTCTTCCTTTTTTAATTTGTGTTTTTGAGCATTGTAAATAATCATATCACTTGTGAGCACCTCTATAAAAGCTGAGGTTTTGACAGTTTGGTGGGCTGGAGCATTCAGGTGTGTGTTAACACAATGCCAAGGGGGACAGACATCAGCAGTGATCTTAGAGAAGCAATTGTTGCTGCCCATCATTCTGGAAAGGGTTATAAGGCCATTTTCAGACAATTTGAAGTCCATCATTCTGCGAAGAAAAAGACTATTCACGAGTGGAAGACATTCAAGACCGCCGCCAGTCTTCCCTGGAGTGGACATCCCAGCAAATTTACCCCAAAGTCAGACTGTGCAATGCTCAGAGAAATTGCAGAGAAAAAAAGAGCTGCATCTCACACTCTGTTAGCCTCTGTTAGCATGTTAAAGTTAATGACAGTACAATTAGAAAAAGACTGAACAAATATGGCTTGTTCAGAAGGATTGCCTGGAGAAAGCTTCTTCTCTCTAAAAAGAACATGGCAGCACAGCTTAGGTTTGCAAAGTTGCATCTGAACAAACCACAAGCCTTCTGGAACAATGTCCTTTGGACAGACGAGACCAAACGAAATGTTTGGAGAAAACCAAACACAGTATATCAGCCTAAACACCTCATACAAACTGTCAGTCACTGTAGTGGAGGGTCGATGATTTGGGCTTAGTTTGCAGCCACACAACCTGGCGCCTTGCAGTCATTGAGTCAGCCACAAACTCCTCTGTATACCAAAGTATTCAGGAGTCACATTTGTGTCTGACTGCTTGGCAGTAATTGGGTCATTCAGCAGGGCAATCTTTTCAAGCACAGCAGCAATTTACAACAGAGTGGCTGGAAAATAAAAGGATCAAGGTGTTGGAATAGCCCAGTCAAAGTCCAGACCTCAGCCCAACAGAAATGCTGTGGTGGGACCTTAAGAGAGCTGCGCATTAATGAACCCCACAAACTGACCTGAAGCAGCGCTGTAACGAAGAGCCAGAATTCCTCCATAATGATGTGAGAGACTGATAAAAGATTACTTCAAGTTATTGCTGCTAAAGGTGGTTCTAAGCTACTGAATCATGGGGTGTGCTTAGTTTGTCACACACTACTTCGGCATTTTAGCTCAGTTTTTGTTAAATAAATAATGACACGGTGAAATATGCCATGTGCTCGTATTTACGTCATTTTAAGACCTGGTAAGGACTGGATATTCTTTTATTATGCCCTGATTATTAAAACCTTGGAATTGACAAAGGGTGTACTTTCTTTTTGCCATGATTTTTCATAACAGAGATGAGTCTGCAGCAGTTGTACTGAATGTTTTGAGCGAAGAGCTCACAAGAATTCTTCATCCTGGCCTAAATGCACTCTATTCTTCACTCTTTATGCCTCAGTACTATGGGAAGAGCTATTTACCCTCAATTTTCCCATAGGAAATAAAAGACAAGTTGACTAGTAAGGAAAATGGGGTACTTAGTGAGTGGTAATGTCTATAAATTTGTGAATAGTATATTTTAAACCCTGTTGTCAATGTGTTATTTTCAGCACACTGTACTTGATTAAAAGGGGAAATTTAAACAAAGTTTTGAAAATAACAGCAGATAAATTACTGTACCCTGTAAAGTAGGACATTTTT
The DNA here is from genome assembly GCF_007364275.1 of Archocentrus centrarchus. NCBI lineage: Eukaryota > Metazoa > Chordata > Actinopteri > Cichliformes > Cichlidae > Archocentrus > Archocentrus centrarchus. Next base: position 24,813,944 of record NC_044346.1, on the reverse strand, counting down.
TTATCTTTTTTAACAGCTGTAACTGTTAAAACACACAAACACAAACAGAATTACCAAAGGAAAAAAAAAGCACTCAGCATATTGCACAGTGGGGTGCTGTCACATTATATTTACTAAGATCAGAAACAGATGCTTTTCTCTTCAGTGTCATACATCCTGTTGTTTTTGTCCTCAGTGAACAATTCCTGCCTTCATTAATTAAATCCTTGGTTCTAATGAGTGTTGCAAACACTCTGGGAAGACTTACATACATTTTGGCTTCAGTGATTTTTTTGTTTGTTTGTTTGTTTTTACTAATAAAGATAGCTTTTTGTGTTTTAAAGCTTTTTGCCTGAATATTGCTGCACATATGTAGGGATGATAATTATTTTTTTATCAAGGAATTTACTGTATTGTTATTTATTTGCCATTTTATTGCAGTGCGTTTTTTCATAGTGGAATGGGGTTTTTTTTTTTCCCTTTTTTTGTTTTTTCCAAATTTCTTTATACTTTATGGTTAAACCTTTGTTGATTTGATAGTTGTTTTGAGAGTATGCATATTCACCAGATCACCAAATCCCACATATTCAGGTACAGTGGGCTAACATTGCAAATTATGACTTGTTACATGTCATTACAGGTTTTTGTCAGGACATGGCAAACAGTGGCAGTACCTAATAAATACAAAAGAAGTTATTTGCTTTTGAATGAAGACAGTTCAGCAAGTTGACTTTTTTGCCTTTATGTCTTTATCCCACAAAATCATTTTCAAACACACCAACATGCTGAGTTTACTTATATCAGACCTGTGTGGATAAGGATGATCAAAAAAAGAAAAAGAATGAAAAATAAATTGTTTCATGCATTTATAGGCACCAAAGCCCTCTCAGCTCTATGGTCTGTGAAATTGTGTTGCTCCATAAGGACCTCATCATCACACCACTTCAGCTGTGTAAACAATCACACACACACACACACACTTTGCTACGTGTACAAAACACATCCACATACAGTATATGCACATGCAGTCACACATTATACAAAGAGAAGCTCAGCATTGTCCCTGTCCCTCCTTTGATCACACACTAATTTACAGGCCATCATTGCAGTGATAAAAAAATACTAGGCACAGAAAAGGAGCCTCCCTAATGCGCTCTCATCACAGCAGGGTGCCTCATCTTCCCACATGCCTCCCCTACTGTACCTGCTCCCCCGTCCTTCCACTCCTCTTCCCCTTGGGCCCGGCTAGATACATCCACACTAATTGGATTAGCCATGACAGTAATGCACTACTGGGTCTCAGTAGCACAAACACACACTAATAAATTGTGTGAGTGGGAATTAAAGCATTCACTATCATTTGCAAGATTAAAAGAGATTATGAGTGGCAGAATTAAGTAAGTGTGAGTGCCCCTTGACGAGAGGAGGAGAAGGTTTCTGACCTTGGAGCTGTGGACCGGCACCAAGCCTGGACAGTCAGACACAGTAATTAGCCTGCAGACTAAGTAGCACACAAGCAGACAGGCTAATAATAGTGTCATTGCTATTAATAATGAGAGTGATAACAGCGCTCGTAATTATGACAGTCATAATCATAATGATGTAAATCATGTTCCGAGTTAGCACTTTAATCGTGTGTATGTGTGTGTTAGGAATAACATGAAGGTGATAGATTAATTTGAGGGTGTGTTTATGATTTAATGTCATTAGCGCCCTGTGTGTATCCACTGGATTATCATTTGTGTAGCACTGCTCTGTTGTGGGAGCTATCGTTATCTGTCTGGTTATCTATGTATAGCTCACTGTTACTTATGTTCATTTAAAGAAAAAAAAAAGCAGGTCCTTTCCACTGCTGCTCTTTGTAAGTCACACACACAGAAACAGACTAAAATGTAGCTCAGTCTTGCTTTCACGAGAGACGCGCACATACACACTCATGTACCACATGTCAGCTTCACACTTATTGCAGCCCCTCATCTGGCTTTCTTCAACTTACTCATTCTTTTCTTTAGGCATCAGTAACCCTCTGTTCCCAGTCCTTCCACTGAGGTTAGTGAACATGATGTTCCCAACTCTACCACATTATTTTTTTCCCCATCTAGCTAATTTTTACTGGTGCCAGCCGACCTTTTCCCAGAGCCTCATCTCCTCGCTTCCTGTTGACCTTTCGCTGGTCGTTGTGTCTGCTCTGTCCTTTTGTTTCGCCCTGAGGTAATATCTCACATTCATGCTTAGTGATTTATTTACCATCTTCCTTAACACTGGGCACAGGCATACGCACCCACACGATTGCCTGCCACAAGTCTAATTTACATCTTTAAAAACCAAAAAAAAAAAAAAAATTATAATTACCTTTATCCCAAAGGCACACATATTTACAGGTGTAAAAGGGAAAAACTCCAGACTGGCCAGTAAAAGCAGAGTTCTTTTTTTTTTTTTAGTGCCTGTCTAAAATGAGCCTTTATGGAATGGGCTGATTATGGCTTATAAGATGAGCACTTAATTTAGGTCATTCTTTGCAGGTGGAATAGGTTGTATCGCTGCTGATATGGATTGCCAGCATTTACCTCCAAACTCAAAACAGCACTGGGATCAGATTGCAATCCAGTTTAGAGATGTGCTGATGGAGGATGAACTCAGGGATCTACCATGGTCAGAATAATTGCTAATAGCTTGAAAATCAAGGTGGTTTATTTGTCCTTGTTTTCCCATGAATGCATTAAATCATCCAGCTATCAATTTTATTTGCTGCTTATCCTCTTAAGGTTTGTGGGCGGCTGGAGTCTGTCCATGGTGTGGTAGGATGAGAGAACATCTTAGACAGGTCTCCAGTCTATCACAGGGCTAACGCAGAGAGACAGACAATCATTCACGCTTGCATTCACACCTATGGCCAATTTAGAATCAGCAGTTAACCTGACATGCATGTCTTTTGACTGTGGGAGGAAGCCGGAGTCCTGGCGAGAACCCGTTTGAACCTTTATTAAATCAGATTATTATTATTAGATTCGTAATAAATTTAATCTGTTTTGTGTAGCTTCATGTTGCATCTCTGTATGTAAACAACACTTGCGACACAGACTTCTGTACATATGTGCTGTAACAAGCTGAAAAAAGGCAGAGATTGTGACTTAATACTGTTTTAGCTGTTCAGCTGATAGCCATATGCTTATTGTCGCTAACTAGATTAGACTAAATCATTTATTACTGTATGTAAACAATGTGGGCTCTCCATCTGGTAGAGCCTACAGTCTTTCTCTATATGCTAGAAGTGGGAGATAAACTCCCAGTGTCTTTCTCTGGCCCAGCAGCACTGATGTGTGGGTTTGGGCCACACAGAGTACACATTATGGAGAATGGATAGCGCTGCCTTAAAGAGTGCACGTTAACCCCCCACCCAATCTCCCATCCAGCATCCCTGCTGGCTGGGAGTGGGCTTACGTTTCTGTAGTGTCGCACATGATCTTAGATTCTGTCTTGTGTTCATACTGCCCAAATAATCTCATGTTAAATAACAGGAAGCCTCTAACCCCATCTATTTCATGCCAGCACCAACACAGACTGCGTAAACATCACATTCTCCCAGAGATTTAGACAGTTTGGGGAGAATCTAGTAGAGATTATGTACACACTTGTCTTTTCTCACATGTAGCACACAGTAGTGAGATATTCTTTCTCAGACACCTTTTCACTACTGGGAATACTCTGTCTTTTAGGCAAGGAATTGCTTGGATGGTGCATGATGCCCACTCACTAGCAGTCACTACATTGGAATATTAACATCACAGTTTGGGAGCTGGCATTACTATAGGCCGGCCGATGTCTGATTCATTTGTTTTCTCGTATGCACTTTTGTCTGGTGATGTCTACAAAAGGTCAGGGCTGCAGTATCAGTGAAAATAGCTTAGGACGTTGCCCATTTGTTGTTTAAGGGTGCCGGGACTGCAGCCACATTTTTAGACACCGCTGTAAAGTTTGTCTGTCCTCAGGTGAACCCTAGTTTCTTGGGCCCCCACGTATGTGCCTGTCTTGCACACTCACAGGTTGTTGTGAACAAGAAACATGAAGCAGTCAATGATCCACTTCCTTGGATCCCCAGCCATCAACCTGCGAGGTGCGAACTGGATCAGATGAATGTGAGAAAAGCAATGCGAAGAGAAAAGCGCGAATTCATTACTGAAGGACTCAAAATTCATTTGATTTAGCTCCCTCATATCAACGTAATAGCCAGAGTATTACTCGAGCTTGTTCTAGAAATTTTACAGTTGTTAGGATTTAATAAGAAAAGACCAACTAAACAATTGACTTCAGTTTAACCTTCTTCAACTCTGTTTCCCCTTTTAATCGGGTGACTCGTGCTTCTGTTATGACTGACTGTCAGTCAGCCTAAGTAGCATATGATTGAGGTTTATCGCAGCAGATTTGGGAACCTCTGTTTGTATTTGCCGCAGGGTTTTTCTCTGCTGTTATGTGCCGAGCTGAATTCATTACCAGGCACAGACTTGGTACATTTCTGCTGTAGGTGGCAGCATCTCTCATACAGAAGCTCTGCCAAAGTTGAAGTTTGCCCCAGGGGCACAGTGTGGTGTAAGAGTTTCTTTACTTTGATTTCTGAGAGCAGATTTGCTCTGCTATTGACCTATACTCCTGCGCTCACTATGGCAGATATCTCAATTTAAACATCAATCCTTCATCAAGGGAGTGCCTGCCAAAACAAATCCTTAAATCTCCTGAAGATATTCAAGAAAGTAATGCCTAAATTTATAAAATGTTTTTTAAGAGGAGTAACTTCAACAGTATAACACATGGAAAAGTGTTTTTTTTTCAATAGCTTAACATTTATATGATTTAATATTATGATTTTCTTTTTATCCAACTTATACTCATCCTTACTGCTACATAGTATATAGATTTTTTGAGGTATATATATATATATATATATATATATATATATATATATATTACAGATATATGAAACATATCTAATGGACTAAGGAAAGTTGTTCTATTGGCATTATTGTCCTATTACAAATAAAACAAAAACTAAATGCAAAGTCAAATTTATTGCAGTAGGATAAACCCCTGGAGATGTAACATCTTGTTTTCTATTAGTTCTACATTTAATTCTAAAACAGCTCATCCTTCACTTTCTAACAAAAAGGAAAACTAAATAAATTCATTTAAGCATTTAGATCAGTGTTTCAGTCAAGCTGTGTGACCAAACAGACTGTCAGCATTATCAGTACTACAATACCCATAAGCCCTGGGGTTTAGACTGTCAGCCAACCAATTAACTCCAAATGTTTCTGTCAGCCAATTATGCTGAAATAATATTTTGGAATCCACAACTCACTAACACACACACACACACACACACACACACACACACACACACACACACACACACACACACACACACAAACAGGAACACGCCCACAGATACCACCTTATTTCATCAACTTTGTGTTTTTGTATGCGTGTGCTCGAGCAAGTGTGTGATGATGATGAAATAGCCATCTGCCACGGGCAGTTGTGTGTGAATCCCAAATGAAGATGCGTGGCTGGCTTCAAACAGCAGAAGTCTGTAAATTGTAAATGAATGGAGAGCATTTTTTGCCTTTAGGCAACCTTAACCGACACAGCATCAATGCCACACGGTGCCTTAGACAGAGAAATGCTGGTCAATTACTCCACTTTATTCATTTTAATCCCTTTTCGCTTTCTTTCTCTTTTTTGTGTTCCCCTCTCTTTGAAGATGATACTATCAGAAGTGGGTCAACAGAGAGCTATGTCAGCTGTTTGCTGATATTTGTAGAGAATGATGTGCAGTGTGTATATAGTGTGTGTGTGTGTGTGTGTGTGTGTGTGTGTGTGTGTGTGTGTGTGTGTGTGTGTGTGTGTGTGTGTGTGTGTGTGTGTGTTATAAAGAAGGAGAGAGAGCTTTAAGTAAGCCGAGAAATGTGTTCACTGAGGTGTTCCCGCATTTTGCATATTATTGATTTGATGATGTCAGTCCAGCCCTAATAGTTAATGGCATTTTAAGCACCTGCTGTCACTATATAACACTGAAGTCAAATTGAACATTTTCATCTCTTTGATTTCCGTGATATCGTTCAGTTAAAGGCACCATCACTTTTTTCTTCTTCTTTTTTCCATCTTCTTGGGGAAAATATTATGGAACAGTTGAATCACCAAGCTGAAGTTCCACCTCTCACGAGATAATACATTTTGACATGAATGAATTAAGATTGTAATTCTCAAGTTTTTATCCTTTCCCAGCTGTTTCCACTGTAATTACTCATAATTAATTATACTGATGACACTGACCGCAGGTCTCATTCCTGGGGCTTGGAGTGCAACTTTTCATTCGGTCTTCTGGTTGCCCAGAAAACCGTGGATTTTAATTGAGCAAAATTAACCAATAATCCAAGTGGATGCAAAAACCTTTCCTCCAGGGTGTGTTTTGTGTTTGAAAGAGAAAATAAGATTAAAATCTAAAACATAACTTAGGATCATCATAGTCTCCCAATGGCATAAGAGACGACAGATGTTTGTGTGAGATATTAAAGCTACAGTGTGACAGCAATGGTGGCTTGTTGCCCTTCAGATCTTATCAGTGTCAGTCACAGTAAGGCTGCTGTGCAGGTATTATAATAGCTGTCATCGTTGTGTGCGTGTCATGTGTATGTGCATGTACACATGTGTTTGTTTACACTATATATAAGATTATTCCTATAGAAACGTGTGTGTCTTTTCATATCAGGCTGTGTATGCATCACGTCCCCTGTGTCTTGGTGTTTATGTAGTGCTGTGTGTGTATACACTTGCCTCTGCACATGCACGGATGTAGACGAGCCCCATATGAGACCTCTCAGACACAAAGAGGGTAATATATGTATAGAAGGGCCTCTGTGTCCCAGTCTTATGGAAATACGGTCTAGCTTAGTGTCTCCATGCTTCCTGGTAATGCCTGCTGCTAAACCCCAAATGGACCATTATGTATCTGCAGAGTGGGAGGTCAAGAGACCCCCAATGGAAATTGGAATGGGGGTAGGAAGGCATTAATTCAACTTCGGACTAGTGATACATGCTCAAAAAGGATATGCTCATTCTGTGACACAAACAAACACACACACGCACACACAAACACTTCAGAGACGTGTCCACCTAAAGAGGATAATTATGCACACATACAGAGCGCATGGACGTAGACCATGTGGGATATACATGCATGCTTGATTAACTCTTGATTTAAATGCATAAACACAGACAGTCTCTCTCTCACACACACACAAACACACACACACACACACACACCTATATGCATGTATATAAACGCCTATCCTATCCAGAACTCATCAAGGACCTAACTCGGTCCCATAATCTGCACTGGCCACATGCTTTCAGAGATCAATACAGTGATTACACCAGAATCGCCCTAACACCCCCACCACTTCCCACCCCCAGCAGCTCTGCTCTTCTCTCTCCTTGGTGACCTTATCTCCCAGACTTAATCAAATTGCCAACTAGATGTAGAGGCTTGCTGCTGAAGGTGGAGGATGGAAGATAGCCAGGGAGAGAGCACTAGAGAGAAAAAGAGGGGAATAATGAACGCAGCCATGCAGTTTCACTCAGCCTCAGAAAAGGAAAGGTGTTATAATAGATGTGGACAGACGTTCTCTGTCAGCAGACAGGGCTCAGTTCAGCCTCTCATCTCCTGCTTTAACACGCTCTCACCATTCCTTCCCTGCCTCCACCCCCTTCCTTCAACAATCCGCTGTAACCTTTTGCTATCTCTGGCCGTCAACCTGTCTCCGTCCCTCTCCTCATCCTTTTTCCTGCTGCTGTCTAACACCACACCTCTTTTTAGCTGTTTTTTCTTCCAACCCATTCTTTAGGCCTACTTCCTCTTTTCCTTCTTTTTCTCTTCCTTCATTCCTGCTCTTTCTCGCTGCGGCAGTGTCTCACTCAGATCTACATATCTTCAGCAGTAATTGACATTTTCTATTTGCCAGCCTCTTTTCCTGTCGGCTGCCAGCCAGCGTCACCAAGGCAACTGCAATAGGTCCCTGTGCCTGGCGAGAGAGAGAAATGGGGAAAGGGGAGGAGGGTGAGGGGTTTAGTAGGTCTGCCTCCGAAGTGGCTTTTCCCTCCCCTGACACACACAAACACGCACACAGCCATGCACACATACGCTTTGACCTGATAGGACCTTCGGCAGCCCACTTAGGGAATAGTTAATAAGCAAAAAAATAATCATGAAGGTGGTGTTCAATAAGGGCATTTAAGCTAATTTAAGGAATTAATGAGCATTTTACGATCCCCCAGGGCAGAAAGGGTTGGCAAGACTGGTTATGTGCTCTGTGTACACACATATAATCCTTCAATATGTTGTGTCCATATGGATTATGATACAGAGGGCTGTTAAATAAGTATTTCAAGCCTTTGCTGGGAAGACAAGAGCAATGTAGCTGTTTGATGTATATATTCTGAAGTAGGTTCAGATGTTGCATCGTTCTGTTTGTCTTGGATCTGTTCGACGCTCTGCTCTCCCATTCTCCTTCTCTTCTTCATATTTCCTTTGATCTTTTTGTTTCTTATTTCATGTGTGTGCATCCTGTGTGTGTCCTCCTCCTAAATTTGTGGCATAACTAATGTCCTCGTTGAGGTAATTTGTGACTTTAATTACCTCACTACATCTGAAATGCAACTTTGTCAGCCAAATAACCAGGCAATGCTTCACCCTGCTTCCCTCCAGCCAAATTAGCAGCTTAAGTAATTTTTAAATGATACATGAGTGTCATTTTAAAGCAATATAGATGAACAGGTTTTACTTTGTGTAATTTTTCATGTTATGCTGTTTTATTCATGAAATCCAGCTGTTGTGTCTGCATTTCATTTTTTGTAAAGTTGATGGAAATGCAAACTAGCAAATGGGATAAAATTAAAAATGAAGGTTTTGGTGAAAAGGGAGTAAAAGTAAAATCATTTGCCTTAATTAAGGACTTGATTCCCACCCTTCCTGTGTACTTTCCTAATGATCAGCCATAAATGTGACCAGATTTTAAATTGTAGTCAATGTGAAAAAAGACAAATGTAGGTCAATGCAATCAGTGGGATAAAATGTACTATTGTACTTTTTTGTTTGTGTAGCAAAGAGTGCTGTGACATCACAGTGTATCCTGGGACCAGAGGTAGCAAAAGTACAGACATTCTGTACTTAAGTAGAAGTACAAATACTTGTGTTGAAAAATACTCCGGTAAAAGCTGAAGTACTTCTTTACTCAAGTAAAAGAAGTTATGAAGGAAACAAGCAGTGAAAGGGAATTTAAAAAGCGCTCTATTTTCTGTTGCCTACATTGTACAGGGTGACTCTGCCTCCTCACCTAAACACAAAAATTAGTATAATCAGGGGTTAAAGCGGAATTCGATAGGTGGGGGAACCCTAAGATCAGATGGAGTGGCTCCATGTGGGGAAAAGAATCATAATAATTTTTATTGTGATCTCCGGCAGATTTTTTTCTTTGTGTGCAGGCTGTGATCAGCTGACGTCTGCTGCAGCTGCTCTGAGGTTTACTACTCTTTGTGGGTGAAGTGAATTCAACAAGATATAAGCAGATGTTCCACGAGCTGCTTTCCATCTGCTACACTGACAGTATACAGTTTATACTGTCTTTATACTGACAGTATACAGTTGCTATAAAGATGGAATCCAGTGAATGGATGTAAGCATCATCAGCTTAAATTCAAACTCATCTCTGCTACACTTGATGTAACCAAACGGACCATGAACACCACAGCTGCTGTGCACCAGTCCAGCACAGAGTTTTGCTGTAAATTCACCACAGTATGACAAGCTAACCTTTTTAACCTGCACTAAACTGCAGTATTCTCATGTAACCTTCAAATAACGCAAAGTAAGTATATCTCGGTTTGTTTTGCAGGATGTTTCACAATATAAAAAAAAAATAATAATTAGGTTCACATTCATATACAGATCCAACATCCGATTTACAAATGAGGACATTACATGTAAGCTTTAAATTTCCAGTTTATCAGATGCCACTGAGCAGTCCTCACCTTTAAATCTAACCTCTCTGCTTCCTCTTTTTTTTTTTTCTCTCATTCTGGGAAATACAGCAGCTGGACCTTTAGCTAGCAAACACACTGTGTGTCAAACTGCACACAAACAGTTTGTGTGTTTGCTGATAGAAACGTTGCTTTTGAAATTAACTGCCACAACACCTAACTCCCTTTATGCTCCACAACTGCGTGGTACTGCGACCACAACTTACGAATATCTGCACGCGTTCCAACCCACGGTAACCCCTGAGTACAGCACTATAAATGATGCATAAATTATACGGTTGTGCCTCTTTCATCTCTTTGTATGCGATAAGCCCGGGTGATGGATACACCAGCATGATTGGCTTTTGTGTGTTATTGTTCCTCCATTTAGGCTCAGATCTGTTTGATGTTTGAAGGCACAGTGATGTGAAATAAAAACTTCCCTCAAATGCGTTAAAAATAAAGTAGAGAGTCTGTTTTGAAAATATAAGGAGTAAAAAGTACAGATATTTGTGTAAAAATGTAGGGAGTAAAAGTAAAACATACTCAGAAAAATAAATACTGGTACTCAAGTAAAGTACAGATATCTGAAGATTTTTCTTAAGTACTGTAATGAAGTATTTATACTTTACTTCCCACCTCTGCCTGGGACCCAGTGATAAGAGTAAATAGTAGAGACATTCAGTAGCTTTTCTTTTCCTTTAGTCATTATTTTATTTTCTCTCTCTGGTTATTGTAATTCCAGAGCTTTTATTTGCAGTCTTAGTCTTTCAGTCACTAAGAGTTCGTGACCAGAGCTGAAGGTTGGCATGTAGATCAACTGCTGAAAAAAAAGCTCCCTCTTCATGTCCTGCTAATGTGACACCAACACATTGACCTGTCAGTCTTTTGCTCCATTTTCCTTCACTTGTGAAGAAGATTCTGAGATACTTAAATTCTTATGGCTAATATATAGTTCCACGTTTGTGTCCATCCACAGAGTGTCTACGCAGATGGTGTCGCAGCCTACGCAAATGTGCATGCATGCAGTCTTCTAAAAAAAACCGACAGCGTATAGCTCCACGTGGATGATGCTGTGTTTAGGTTGAATGCTGATTGGTTGAAAAGTGAGCTGGAAAAAAACATCAAAAAACTAATAATAATAATAATAAAACATCTTGAGAAGCATAGGTGGTGGCTGCAATGCACAACTTTTGTTTTTGACACTCAATTTCACTTCAGCTCTTTGAAGTAACTTCACTGTCAGCAGCTTGCTGAAAGACCAGTAACAGCACCAGCAAGAGTAGCCCAGGGGCTGGTTGTTTGTCACACTGCCCCCTGGTGACAGTTAGGAGCTATGTAGACAGCGGTCTGTAAAGCTGTCTGTAGGCTGTGCGCAGGACCACTGCAGAACCAAATTTTCCCCTATAGACTCAATTCAACCAGTTCCCACTCAGCAACATGCTGAAGGTCATGGTTTGAAGTCAGCAGAAATGCACCTTCTATAAAAATTTAATTCTGAGGTACCCAAAGCAGACAACCTCTTTCCTCAAAAATCCTACTCATGAAAATTTAAAAAAAACAAAAAACAGATTAAGTGACAAATTACACCATCGACTGAGAAACACATAGAAACATGTTTGACTTCCTGATGAGATCATGGAACCTCAAAGATACGGAGGCATCTGTCTTCTGTGGCAAGAAGAACAAGCAGTGCAAATGGTATGGTTCCTACAGAGTCCAAAGGCACACTAATTAGTGTATTTTCTGTGTGAGGTTTGTAAATTACTTTTGAAAGAACCCTAATTTTTAGTGTCTAAAGAATTTGCACAACAGTGTGAATCTGGTTCATACTAAACATATGTTCTCACTCATTACTAAGTAGAATATAAATTGTATGCTGTGAAATTTCCAGAAATAGCCCTTTACTGTGTCAACAATAATCACAGGCTGGCACACATGCACTGCTCTTGACAGAGCTGCATATGAGAATGTCTGAATTTGTCAGACAATCATTGGTCCCTACTCCAAAATCCTTTGTGATGTCTAATTGAGCCCATACAAGGAAAGAACAGGTAACCGGGCAGATAATTCAAAGAAAGCAAGTGAGACTTGTCATGTATCCTCCCTCCTGTTTGCACTGCACAGGTGCCAGGTGAGACAGTCTATAAACAGCTGCAGCTTTTGAAATATCACCAAAAACTTTAGACTTTTGTGTAAATACAAGACAGACCTCAAACTTGCACTTTTTAAATCTTTATTCAAAAATGCTCCAACTGTTTCCCATATGATGAGATGTGGGTTCTCCTACCATCAGATGGAGAGCTGGGAGCTCATAGTTATGTGTTTATGAGTGTTTCTGTGTGTGCTGGGGGGGGGTTACAGGATTGAAAAAGCAGATAATCAACATTACCGGAAATACGCCTTGTAAACTACAGCAATGGCTTTATTGAGGACCAGCGTGATCGCTGTCAGTATTGGGCTTTATATTGCAACCAGCAGAGATGCATGAGATATGGTCGGACTCTTCAATAAAGCAACATGCAAAAAGCAATGACGTGCATCCACAATCTAGTCTTGATCAAATTCATCTAGCACATATTTAGTCTGTCTTGTCATTAAAAATGCATCTATTTGGCTACCATGCAAAGCAGTCCTTCATCTAGGCCATTGGCATGGCAGAAGTACATCTGAGAATAACTTTCTCGACTTCCATTTTTATATAATAAGCGACACAGTCAGCAGCTCCAGGACTATGCTACTTTTTACACACATCTGCAGGCCACGAGAAAAGGCCCCTTCAAGACAAATTGTTCTATTGTATTTCTTCTTTGTCTGTATGCCTGCTTCTATCTACACCCAATGCTTTCCTGCCTGCTTCAAGGCTTGATCTTCCTCCCTTGATGAGCAGCTAAATTATTTCAATTAAAGTGTCACCTGTCAATCAGACAGCTTCAGGTGATGCTTTGTAATGTTGAGCCAATAACAGAGATCCCAAGCCAAACCAAACTGCCGGCGGAATTCATTTCAATCATCTCTGCAGTGCGTTGTAGAACCCAGGGACCGAGACAATCCCCCAGCCTCCACCGATACACACACCTCCTGTACTGTCTTACCTCCACCACCTCCTCCACGCATCCTCCCCTCGTCCTAGCATCACCCCTCCCTCCTGTCTCCTCACTTTAATTAGCTACAGATTAAATTAAAAGCTATATGTTGGCGCTAATAGATTTATCTTGAGACAGGGTCTATAATTACAGGTTCTCAATGGAGAGATCGACGCTGTGAGGCTAGAGGCTTCCCTCACTTCATTGTCTGGCTCTGTGTGTGTGTGTGTGTGTGTGCGTGCGTGTGTGCGTATGTATGTGATTGCCATGTTTGTTATTTTTGTGTGTGTGATCACCACCCTAAGCATAATAAGCATTGTTTAAGACAGCAAGAGGTTAGTGAACAAGCACCACTCAATGAGCATGGGAATAAAAGATGATGCAAATAGATGTCGTCTCACCATAATGAAACACAATTACAGCTTTATTAGAAGATGTAATTGCTTTGTTAGAGCATCTCAATTTGTCCTTGTTGTGCGCCGTTTACTCCTGCCATTATACAATGCACATGCTCATCTATACTTGACCTGCTATGTAATGTGTGACACCCCCCTTCAGTTATTATTCTGCAAGCATGGAGAGAGTTGTCTTTATTGTTTTCACGGAGAGTAGTGGGCTTTCACTGGTAATGGGTGGTTTGCTATGAAATACATTGAGCAAGCCTGAAGGCTTTGGCTGTATCACTGGCACTTGGTATTCTGCAGCATAACACACACACACAGACATACACATATGCCCACAGGTACACAATCAGACTAAAATGCTTCCCAAAACACGTTTCAGTGTCTAGATGTGCGCTTTTTCACTCAAACATCAAACCCACTAGACTTCATACACACATGCTCACCCTTCTCCCACCCAATTCATTTAATGGGGGGAAAATTAACCTGCCACACTCCAGTATTTCTTTCACCCCCAATTTTTCCTCTCAGTCCACTGTATGCATCCTAATAAGGGCCAGCAGAGTGCCAAGAGCCGTCTGTCTGTCAGTTGTAACACCACAAGCCGGCTGACTGGCTGGCATCATGCCCAGAGGTGTGAAATGAGCCCACTGGGGGCTATAGTCTGGCTTGAGCACTAGTCAAACCGCTCAGGACATCATGAGAGAGGAAAAGGGATGGGGTGGAGGCAGAGTAAGTGCAGTGAGGTGGAGGCGCAAGGAAGAAGCGGATGAGAGGAGAGAGAACAAAGGAGTGAGGGAGAAAGAAAAATATAGAGCCAACTCATCTGGAGAATGAGGGAGAGGGGAAAAGAAGGGAGGAAGATGGATAGAGGGAGAAAATGAGAGATGGAGAGGCATGGCTCATCTGCTTCTGTTTTCTGGCTTCTGAGAGATTGCAGGATTTCCTAGATCAGCCAACTGTGGAAGTGAATTTTTCCCCCGCTTGTCTCCTCTCTTCCTCCACCTCTCTCTCACATGTTCTCCCATTCCCTCATCACTCACTTTCTCTCACTGACCAATAGATTCAATTCCTATTTCTCTTCCAGTGCTGTTCTGATTATGCTCCCTTATTCCCTGTCCATATGTGTCCATAGTCTTATACCTACATGCTCCTTTTTTGTCACTTTTTTCACCCATTTTTATAATTAAAGCCTTTTGAAAAAAATTAAATGATATCTTTCCAAGGCTACTGACCTCTAGTCTGAAAAAAATAATAAATCTTAAATTACATTATAATGTTTCTTAAAGTCACTTTTTTCCCTTTTTGTCCTTCAGATGGGGCCAAAGAATAGTAATTAGAGTTGATTGGGTAGTTAGATCACCAGTTCATTTGTCCATCCAACAGTTCATTACTGCACAGACTAATGTAATACATTGGGTCAAGTTAGGCAATGCATAAGTTAGAGCTGAGTTGAGTTGAGTTGAGCACCTGTCTTTTTATGGCATGAGTTACAACAACACCATCAAAATCACCACAGCCCTGGACATCTTCACGTCTTCATCTGATATGACCAGGTCGTATTGGCAGCAGACTTGTAGAATGCATGGGATAAGTTACACAAGATAATATTTGTGTCAGTGGGGAGCTAAATTTGAGTAAAAAAAAACAAATATCAAGTTGTAAATTTTATCATCACACAGAGTTTAAACTCTCCCGCTCAGAATAAGTGATGAGGTTTAATTTTTCCTGTAATTTAATCTGATACTTCCTTAAGTTATCCCTGTTGTAGATTTATTATCAGGGTGCTAACTATGGCCTATAACAGTTTCTGGTCAATGAATGCCTTTCTGATTATTATACAGGCTACATGTCATCTGTCAACACTGGTGAACTGGATAGTAAAGGTTAATATCTGTCGTAAACATTAATTCTCCTCAGAAGTCATTAAAACGTCTGATCATATCCTATTTTATCGCTCAGTGCACTCCCATGATGTAAGTGCAGCGGTCTTTAAAAAAAAATTAATAGAGATAAACAGAAATGAGACTCGTGTTGTGTTTTTGCTTTGTTTTATTGTTTCTTTACCAGATTACCAACTTTTTGATTAAACTGGAATATAGCCATCTTGGTCTTTGAAAATTAAAAGAAAAAAAATTGCCATAACATGGGTGATTTTTGAACATGCAAAGAAAGTGAACATGCAAGCCTATCAGTAATGTGCTAAACTTTATCAGTCCCAGTGTGCCTGGGACAAGGGTTTCTCAGGGGTAGGTAGTTACCTGCTTCAGCTACCTCTTACAGAATATTACAGAATAGCCAAATGGGACTCTGTACATCAGTAATATCATAAAAGATAATATTTTATATTTCATGGAGAAAAAATGCTTATCTGTGTTAATTTTTAAAAAGCCTGTGATAAGTGGTTAGCCTCAATCTTCCCACGTCAGGCTAGCTATCAAAAACTCTAACCGGCCATCCTTCGAGATTAGAGTTTCCAGCCTTCCTCCATCTATCTCTCTCTTCTTCTGGACGGATGGACAGCAGATTAGGCCTGCCTGCACTGCAGTATGCTATACCCCATCCTGCGCTAAGTGACCTATGATTAATTGCACATTATTAACTTAACTGAGATAGTTCTCCAGATACATAGGCGTCGATAATGTCTGATTCCTCTTTAATAGGCCACTACTGACAGTATTCATAATGTGCCATTTGCCCTGATCTCTCCCTAATGTATTCCCGCTTTGTGAAATTTCAGCTAATTTAGGGGTGGGGGAAATGGGCCAAAGGGAACAGCAGATCAGGAGTGGGATGATACTCCCATCGGTTAGTTAGCCCACAGGCACAGACTCATGCCTTTGGGGATGGAGGAAAAAAGCAAAGTTTGCTGATGTGTGAAATCTTCATTCTGGGGGGGGGGGTTCACGAAGGAGATAAAGTTCAGCAACCCTTTAGATTTTCTGAATACGGCCTCTCCACTTTTTTAAACTGTGTATTTAGAGATTATTACTCAACTTGCATCTCTGTGTAGTGTTTTTATTTAACTGGATGAATCATTTCCCTTTTAGTTTTGATGAAACTAATCACTTAGACTGATGAGCAATCATGGCGCAGTCTTATACATTTGTGTCTAATTGATGTTACTTGTTTTATTTTGAAAATCCTGTACTCGCTGACTTCTGCGCTATAGGCATTTTTGCTCTGTGATTACTCTGCTCTCTCTAACTTCTAATCTTGCCATGACCGCACACACCATATCTCCAAATTGCTGTACTTACAGCTGCCAAACACACTCCAGTGAAACACTCCAGTTGACCATCTCCTTCTCCACTTTTGTTAATCTTCTTCTCTGCAATCTGCTGTGTTCATAAACTCGTACAGGTCATATCTTCAAATAAGGCGTCCACACAAGAATGACTTCATCTCTGTCTGGTAGAAGACCCAGCACACACTCACACACACACAGACAGGCACATGCACCTTAACCAACACATTTACTTTCCAGTCTTTCCAGCAGTACCTCTTGAATCCTCTTCTCTGTTAAGTGTATGTGTGTTTCTGTACATGTGTATGTGTGATTTTTTTTTTTTCTGTTTATCAGCATTTATGTGTATTGTAAAGAGCAGCAGGGTTTATCTTTCTACCTCTGTGTGATGTGGCACAAACAAAGGCAGGCCCCAGCCTGCACTGCAGCGGGACTGTAAACATTGTGCCGCTACAAAGGGAAAACCCTCAATGCCTGCATGCCTGTGTAAATCCCACTGCTTTCACCAATTAAAACCAGTGACGAAACAAATGGCTGATATTTGCCAGTAGAAAAAGAGAGAGAAAGACACAGAGAGGAAACATGCTGCTCAGTCGTACAGCACCTGTGGTACAGTTTGCATGAGATGACGTTTATGACTGTTTAGATAACCATAACCACAGTAGGCGGTGATGGTAATAATGCTGTGTTAACATTAGCCCAGGTGGGAATATGCCACATTGGAATGCTACCATCTAATTGCCACTTCTATTGTTGTGTAATTAATGCTTAATTAGCAAGCTTGCTTCAATCAGCGGTGGGGTCGTTAAGAGGGGTGTCACACATGCTATAAACAAATGTTACCTCTACGAATGCAAATTGAGTTTCTTTTTCTTTTTTTCTTGTGCCCTCTTTCTGTCCTTGTGCTGCCAAGCATGAGGAGTGAGTGCACTGAGGCATCCATCTTGAGAGCTGGATGTGAGTGCTAAAGGACTGAGTGGGGACAAGATTTCTCATGTGCCGCTTTGCACTGCTGCTGATTTTGGGGGGGGTTTTGTCTATCTTGGGTTTTTTTTTCTCAGGTAACTGATTTGGTCTGTTCTGTTCTCTGGGTTGTTATTTAGAGAGGTATCCCCTAAGCTACTGGGCTGTCATACTCCAACCTAAGCAGGGAGGCTTAGGAAGGGCAAGGAAGGATGGATGGAGTGGGTATGGGCGATACAGGCATTGGAGAAAAGGCTGTGTGCGTAGGTTTATAGATGGGGGAGACATAGCTGAGAGAGTTGAGGCAGAGAGAAGAAGGAGCATGCAGCGTGCAGCTGAAAGAGGCAGAGAGGAGTGGAGGCGTGAAATTGGCACTACACTGTCCACCACCCACAGCCCCCACCCCTCAGTCTCAACCTACTTGCCCCTCCATTCTGTTCCACCAAAGAAGGGACCATGTCTGCACAACCATAGTGTGTGTGCGAGCGCGTGTGTGTGTATGTGCGAGAGTGTGTCTGTGTGTGTGCGTGTTCTGTGTTTGTGTGTGTATATATATATATATATATATATATATATATATATATATATATATATATATATATATATATATATATATATATATATATATAGCTAGCTGTAATTGGAGTAGAGCAAGGTACTGGAAGGAGGGAAGACAAAGGACCTATTGCCCCTGAAATCGTTATGCACTTTATGTGTATACTCATAGATCTATAAATTCTCACCCTGAAGGCTCAACAACAAAAATACAAAAAACACTGAATTACCTGCACATTTAACTGATGTGTATACATATTAGTTGTACCTGAATACATTTGTGTATGAAGGAACTCTCCTTCTCCTTTATTCAACCTTTCCTCAGCTGTTTGTGCATAGTGACCTTGAGACATCCTGGTGTGGTGTAAGGAACTTTGCATGCATCCTTTACATGCATATATCTATACTTGCATTATGATTTCAAAGATATGTACAAAGACAGCCACACTTGCAAACATGTGTCTACACACATGCACACACCACCCTTTTCTCTTGTACTGCCTTATTAATCAGTGTCATAGTAAATCAGGGTCCTGGTGTGTGAAGGTTGGGGGGGCATAATAAGCTCATCAGGCCAGTGAGAAGGTGCTCTCTGCCACTGTGTTCGCTGTCATCTCAGGTAATTATTGCAACATCCACAACTGTGCTGTCCAGCCTCCTATGATTTTTCCATTGCCACTCCATTAGGAACTTACCAGGACTTCCAGGTGTAAGTCAACCTGTGTTTGGATTGGCTCACACAAAAGCAAGGCAGTATGAAGCTGATAAACTGTGGTGAGAGTCTTTCACAGTTACTAACATGGTGTGTTTATCAGAACATGTCCAAAGACTTAAGATGAAAAGGGATGGCAAACAGGAAATGGCTTTGATAACAGAAGAGAAGGTGCAAAAGATGCTTTCTATCATCCAATGTGTTGGGGTAAGCAAACTGTATATGCATTTCTAAAGTTATTCCATAATCTTAAAAAGGTTAAACTATAAATGTGGCATGTATATGTGTGGTCACCCCTTACTGCTTACAGCTGTGAGTTATTGTGTCTAGGGTTAGATGATGCTTGGAGGAGTGGTGTTCTTTCATCTTTGCAATATTTCCTGTGCCACATAACCACAAGCAGAATATTTACACCTGCACGCTTTACAGTTGGCTAGGTGATCTGGTAAACAAATGCTGCTCTGAACATATTCTTGTCCACAGGACTTGTTTTTCCAAAACCATTCTGGCACATGCAGATGTTCCTTTTCAAATCTGTTGTCAACTTTAGTGATGCGTTTGCAGGTAAGGTTACTTTCAGATGCTTCTTCCATGTAGACTGTCTTTGTGCATCAGTGCTGCACACGACATTTTGAAGTGGCGCCACCGGCCCCGTGTCAGCTAAAGCTTCCTGCAGATCCTCTGCAGTGTTTAGCTTTGCATTTCTTCCCACCAGCTGTGCAGTTTTATCTGAAGTTTGACTTGGTCTTCTAGATCGTTTCATGACTGCAACAGTGTGCACTCGATTAAGCTTCAGCTTCAACATTATTACAAAGGCTGCAACATTTGAATAAATAGGATTTGTTTTAGACATGTGTCCCCCTTTTAGATAGGGAACCTTTTTTTTTTCCTCTGATGACTCCAAAAGTACCCATTAACTTTTTTTTTCTAAAAGACAATTTTGAATAGTGTAACTTTCAAGCTGGAAGTGCTTTCATTTCTTTTGATAGTCTTACCCAGCTTCTTAAGCATCAATTAATTTGCATGTCCCAATTAGTTGTTTAGAGGGGCCCATGGCTGTTGAGTGTTAGCACACGGTTAAAGAGTATGAGGCTCTGAATTGTCATCTGCTGACAATTCCTAATGAATTGTTAATTTGTTAGCTGCCGCGCAAGTTCTGACAAGTCGACTGAGGTCAAACTAGTTAATGAAAGTTTGAGCATTAACCTCTGCACTTGCCACAGTGACTGTTTATTTAGCCCATGTATTAAAAGTAACTGTGCATTAAGAGTTCTGAAAGTTTTTATTTACCTGTTTTTACCCATTTTTTTGGGATGCTGAAACGTTTGCATTCAATAACATCCGTTGTAACAAATGTGTACATATACGGTATGTATAGATGGGTGTGGCCCGTGTCTTTATCACGTGGGTATCTTTGTAAAAAAAACAGGCAGTTACAGAAAATATAGGTCTGCCTTCCATTTTTCAGTTTCCATTGTGCTGCCATTAGACAAAGATTTGTAAGGATACACTTTGACTTTCCACTGCTGCCTTCAACAGCCAAGAAGAAAAAGAACCAACCTCTCCATTGTTATCTCTTCTTCCTCTTTCATCCCTCCCTCAGTGGTCAAAAGAAAGAAGGTAATTCCAGCCAGGTCCTACTTAACACCTTCAATTTGTCTTTTGCTGCTCACACCCTTGCACTCCCTCCTCCTGCTCCTCCTCCGCCTCATCCTTTCCTCTCTCCACCACCTCCCCCCTCCTTCCCTTTGCATGTCTCTCCAGCTATCTTTCGATCTCCATCCCTCACCTTCTCTCTCCCTCTCTTTCCCTTTCCCTCATTCCCAGTGATGGCTTTCCCTCTCTCTCAAGGTGATGGAGGCGGGTGTGTGTGGGTCTCAGAGAGCACGCCTCAGGGATTATACAGCCCGCTCGCATGAAAGATTCATGATGCTCAGGAGTGTGTGTGTGTGTGTGTGTGTGTGTGTGTGTGTGTGTGTGTGTGCATGTGTGTGTGTGTGTGTGTGCGCGTGTGTGTGTGTGTGTGTGTGTGTGTGTGTGTGTGTGTGTGTATGTGTGTCGCTAACGCTCAGGCACTGACTAGAAAAAGGGAACACGGAGAGACAGAGAAAAAAGGAAAGAGGGTGGGGGGGATGGAGGGTACAGAGTGTGAGACAAATTGATGGAGCACACCAGGGCTAACTCTCCAGGCTGTGATTATACTGCTGGCTTCTTTGTACACACTTTTAGATGCCATCTTAGTCAGGCCTGTCTTACAGATGACAAAGTTTGGAACAGAGACAAACCCTGTTGACTGGACGTGGAAAATACAGGAATGAATGAATGAATTTTCAAAAGAAGAAACATGACTGGAATAGAACCATAGCATAATCAGAGCCAAATTGAATACATACAGTAGTAGTAGAAAAATGAGACCTTATCCAAAATGCTACTGGTCCAAAAGATTATAACCAAGGGAGAACACCAACGGCAGCTGCATGATGCACTGTCAGTTAAGAAACCGCCATAGCCAGAAAGTGCATAAATTGGATTATTATATGCTAAGAATTTCCACAAACCTATAAAGGTCTAATTCAAAAACTTATTCAAATGAATAATTCTCAATTCTCTAGGCAACTGGGCAATTGATAGATACAAGATAATAGTTTTCAAACCAATTCGATACCTGTCAATATAAAACTCATTATTTAATACCATAAAGCTTTTCAGAGGCTGATGATTTCCTAAGATGTGGAATCTGCATGCCTTCACTTAGACGTACTATGTTATTTAAGCCCCATGTCCATTGAATAAGACCCTACTCAGCCTAATAAGACAATAAAATTTGGCTCCAGTCCAGATAAAGTCCTCAGTCAGGTCTTGGTTTCTTAGAAGGGTGAACCTATAAAGATATCTATTGTATTATTTTTTACAGGAGAGTTCTGTTATACAGAGCTGCCATGTAGTGCACCCATACAAATAAAAAGACCTGTAAATCAAATCCCAAGTTTCTTTTCACAGAACTGTGCAGGCGCTCAGTCTGAAAATAGCACTGTGGTAAAAATCACAAGCGTTTTGTCTGGGTGGTTGCATTGTTACAGGTTCTCATGAGATGAAGTGCAATCTAGAGGTTCGGTTTTACTGATACATCCACAAGAACACTAAACATAGGTTTATAATATAATGGAGCAAGAAATTATTTCCGGGAAAATATACCTACCAGAGCCCTGTACATCGAGGAGGTTGTGTTTCTGAGCAAGGAAAGTTGATCTGGCCTAACACAGAGACACATACAAATACACACTTTATACTGTGCAGATGATACGTGCTGACAGCGTTTTATGTGTAGTGAAGATTTCTGCAGATGGAACAAAAAACTGCAATGAGTAGGAGGTGGCCAAGTTTCATGTCAACACAAATAACTGGAAAAAAAAAACCTGATTAGTAATACAGAACTGGAAGTAAAATCTGGAAAATAATTTGTAGTCAGGAAAAGCAAGGGCTAGCAAAAAAAAATGCACAACTGATAGAGTTAAGGACTTCAGTAGAAAGAAAACTAACTTTCCCACTGTCCTCCTCATGTCTCTGTCGTTCTCATTCTCTTTCTCCCTCTCTGTATGTACATAGCTGCCTTCTTGTCAGGTTCATGCCAGGAAAGACCGTCTGGCACAATAAGTAGCATTTGCTATGAGCTTCTCTGCCAGAGGAAGTGTGTCATTGCCAAGCGTCTATTGGTGTAGGACAACTCTATTCATGTGCCTTCACCTTGGCAGTCTCTCTATGAGCAGAGAGAGGGGAGGAAGTGGTGGTGGTTGTGGAGGTGAGTATGTGTGAGAAATGTGAATGTGTTTATCTAAACCTCTTTCAGTGCCCTAATGGCCCTTTTCGGGCCTGTTATCCCTTCCTCTCTCCAGCATCTTCAAACACATTGCATTATTGCCACTTTTGATTGCATTTCAGATTAGAGAGTGCTGGTGGCGAGCACATAAGAGTCAGATAGAGAGAAAGAAATGGTGGCAGAGAGAAAGAGATGGATAAGGATGAGAATGGGAATGGGAATGCCCGAAAAGAGGCGGGACAGATCAAGGGTAGAGAAAAAAGAGAGAGACCGACAGTGAGGATGAGAGAGAAACAGCGCTTAAATGAGGGACAGAGAGAAAAGTGGAAACAAGAAAAACAGAGGAAGCTCTGGAGGAGCATATTATATGGCCCTTACCCCCCTCTGGTAAAGCAGCGAACGGGAGCGGCTGAGTACCCACTATTCCAGTGACCTTGGAGGGCAGTTGGAGGAAAGCAGCATTAATCAAAGTGACGCCCAGGCTCAGGCGGATGATAGCAGGCAGCAATGTTCACAACAACTACAAGCACACACTCAACCACAGCCATGCCCAGCATCCCCACCACACCACACAACCTCATATACACATCCCTCCACATTTATTTGCATTCTTTCTTCTTCTTTTTTTTTTTTTGTTTTGCATATTACCTTCTTTTCTTTTGCCTCTCTTTCACTCCCATTATCCATTCCTCTCCTCCTTCCTCTTTGTATGCCCTAAACTCCCTCTGGATCTCCAGCCACACACAGTGAATTAACCCATCTCCACCCTGTGTTAATGGACTTCTAAATATCAGCTCTTGCCTGTAGATATGCCACCAACATTTACATTGGATCTGGGATTAAGTCAGTTGCCTTCTGGCCACTTACAGACATATAGATATCAATTTGCTTGTGTTGCTCAGTGGTGCATATTTTGCGTAAATGACTAGTGGGTAGTCAAACATGCACATTCGTCTCTGTGTGTATATGTAATGTTTGGTCAGAAGTGTGTAAAAAATGATATGCAGTTGCAGACCTCAGACTCATGTACTCATATGGACTTTATTCCCTAATGTCAAACATGCATGTAAATACAGAACCAGTCATTCTTATAATAAATGATTCTATTTATTATTGACTTATAAGTACAAAAGCAAATCAATTATTTTGATTTGTTTTTCCATCCTTTTCAGTATCATAACAAGGTGAGGGCAGCAATCAGTGGATCTCCCTCTCCCCTTCCTATAGCTGGAGTTAGATAAAGCCACATAAGGGCCCTTTCACTCTTTACACTGTGCAATAAAAGCCAGCCAGAAAAGTATAATCAACAAGCGTGTACATGTGGTGGTTCTGCGTGTCAGTCAGTACAAACCAGTCAATACACCCAGGGCCCTACTGATAAAGATGTGGGTATGTTTGGTGTGTATGTAAGAGAATTGTGTGTGTGTGTGTGTGTGTGTGCTTGAGTCTGGAGCTGGGGGTTGGTTAGAGGAGGCTGGGTTAATCTGTGACTGCTTGTCTGTGCTGATGATAGTATTGATCTGATGAAGATCATCTGAAGGTCAGGATATGTTGTCTTTGTTTGGGGCGCCTTGATCGTGAGGCACTGACTGTCCTTTCACTGGCTGTGTAACTGCTTATAATACTTCATTTCAAGTAGAAATATTTCAATACAAAGTGAAAGGTGAAGAAAAATAAGCCTCCAGCTTTGGGCATTACTAGTATGAGATTAAGTGGGAAATGTGTTTGTGGCAGTGTTTTGACAGTGTTATTGTAAACAGTAGAAACTAAGGCTGAAAAGCAAATATTGTGATGTTAGCATTTTTTGATTGACACTTCTACTACCTTCCCTTTCTGTGGGTCATTATCATCATTTCAGAATGATGAAACAGAAACTAGGCTTGTTAGTACTTAATTATTCATTTGAATCCATAAAGGCAATCAATTAAGCTTAAGTGTGCAATAAATCTGATTAACCAGTCAGTTCCCAAAACACCATAAAATCCATGCAGGTCTTATATGCTGGTAATGAGTTTGCAAGTAGGGAGGGGGGAAGGGGCTAATAAGTGAGAGTGCTCACCCAAACACACACACGCACACACAAACCTTGGTACGCAAAACACAATTGTGGTTGATGTATTTTTTTTTTTTTTTTTTTCGGGTGATAATTTGATGTATTAGCTTTTGGGGATGAAAGATAAGCAGGGCTTAATGTATGCTAATATTAAGGTCTGCGGCTTGTAACAAAATAAAGCAAGGTCATCAGAAAAAGGCGCGTGTGTAATTAATAGATGAATTCATTACAAAAACAATGACTCAGTTTAGAAACACTCATTAACAAGATAAGGCATTTGAAATGGAAATACAAATGTTAACGGTAATGTGTTGACAATCAGAGCCACTAAATTCAACCTTGAAATGTTTTTAATGCAGTCCGTGCCCATTTGATTGGGCGAATGTGCTGGCCTCTTTTCCGCCACTGCTGTATCATTCCTCATTATTCTCTGACATACTTGCTTGCTGATGCTCTCCCTCCCTCCCTTTTATCCCAGCCTTCATCTATCCTTCTCTCCCTCCCTCCCTCTTTTGCTGGCCTTTACCTGCTCGCTTGTCTCGGGGGAAATTACCACAGCTCAGAAACGCTGTCCTACTGCCTGCACTGCAACGCTCCACTCTGCTCTGCCTCCCTCCACCCATACAGCACACATATGGACGCACGCAAATGCACACACGTGCACCATAGACATACAGTCAAATACAGGCGTGCATTCACAGCCATGCACTTAAAAGCACCAGCACATACACACAAAGGCTGCATAACTCCTTTCCCACCCCCAGCATTACCCTTTTACCAGATGCTGCTTACTGTTTTTTTCTTGCTATTGTAAAGCAGTACATGGAAGATTAGAGGCATTTACTGCCAATGTTTAGACTGTGTTTATGTGTATTTGCACATCTTTATGAACTTCATAAATGTATGTATATGGCTAAATGCATGCCTGTTTTAGTGCAGCTAAAAATGAGCATTACTTTTGTGCATCAGACCTCTTCTGTTCAGGGTAATTCACTCTTTAGTCTTAATGAAAGTTAATGAAAAGGATCCCTCCTCCTCTTCTCCTGGACTACTGTGCCTTCAGCTACTTGCAGTCTGCCTTATCTCTCATTGCAATGCTGCAGACCTTGGAGATGAGCAATGAGCAACTCAGCAGGGTTTTTCCACTCTGTGTTGGTATTTAATGGATAGGCACTTCAATCACACTGCTAATCAGAGTGAGAAAAGCTCACAATGAATGTTTCAGTTCAACCACAGAGCTACCACTTGCAAATTTTGCCTTGAAGTGGCAGAACTGGAAGAGTCACTGTGCAACATTCTCCTTTTATGAGCAGTTAGGAGATGGTCTCTTCCTGTCAGAATTATCATCGTGACGGCCCTTTTGCATATGTCAAGTCATGCCTTTGGAAATGTCACTTTGAGCGAAGTAGCAGTAGCTCGCTGTCTGCATTTTGATTACTCACATACATAAAGTCCAGACTGATGCACAGGATTGTGTATTCATAATCAATACCAAAATACTGACACCACATCATCAGTAAGCCCATATCATACAGCAAACTATAAATGTCTTCTTCTGTATTATCTAGTGAATGAGGTATTATTACCAAGGCCTACTTTTGGACTTAATAACCCTTCATATCATGTTTGGCTGATTCTGCAAAATTAAAGCTATGGATGGTACATTTGAAGAGGTGCTTTGTATTTTTGAATGAGGAAAAAAAAATAGACTGTAAGTGCTACAAATTCATTTAATGACCCCATAAATCTACCTGATCTTTCATAAACTAGATTTTGATCTCAGAAGACAAAAAAAAAAAACATAGTTCGCGGTTCTGGTTATGTAATTTGTCTGATGTGCCTGCGTTTTATTAATGTGTGTGTGTGTGCATATTAAAGTTTCAAGTAGGAGATACTTTGTCTCGATAAGATGTAGCCAGAGAGCATGTGCATTAAATTTGCATGTCGCCTTGTAACATATAAGTGTGTATGTGTGTTTGTGATGTGAGCAAGTGTGTGTGTGTGTGTGTGTGTGTGTGGTATGCATAGGAATTTGTGGCTTGGTGTATACACATGCATTCTTGTGAATATGTGCATGTGTGCGTGGCAGACTCTGGCAGCAGGCTTGAAATTAAAACCTTATGCGGAACAGAGCTCATGATTGAACTGGAATTAAAACAAAAGGCAGAAGAGCATGGAGGAAAAAAAAAAAGAAGACGGGAGAAGAGGAGGAGAGTGGCGAGAGGAGGAGGAGGAGGAGAGGTGTACTGTCTGAGAAGAGAAGTGAGCGATTGCCACCACTGCAGTACTACAGCTCGTCTGGGTTCTTTCTTATCAGAATGTCAGGCAGACCTTTCCCATTGACTCGCTTCTGTCAGCAGTCTTCTTAAATGTGAAAGCAATTAGGGAAATTGGCGAAGTCAAAGAAACATCTCAAAGGCACCTAAAAGAATAGCTGTGATGAGTTGGAGAGTGGATGTGGAACAGGGAGGGATGAGTGCATACTCACATAAAATACATGTATGTCTGCACTCAGAGAGACACACACTCCCTGTCGTTTTTCTTAATGCACACACACCTGAGTAGTTCTTGCCTTTGATGGCTAAGATCATGTCAAATCGCTGTCTTCGTCTCAAGTCTTACGTGTCCTTTGTGGTGCATACATTTCCACGTCTCTTTCATATCACATAAGTAATGTACTTTAGTTTGCTTGACCTAATAAATTCACTAAATTGATGCTTCAAGTAGGTGCATTCAATTAATTCTGAGACAAAATGATTACGAGAAACACACCTTATTCAAGTGACACACATTACAAGTAAATTCCTGCATTTTCACGTTTAATAGCCTGAACTACACTTCCCTTAAGGCGTTTCTAAAGGCATTCCCCTCTGCTCTCACCTCTCTTAACCCCTGAGCATGGAGCATCTGCTTTCTCCATTCAGTTGGAGCTTGCTGATTTAATAGCTCTGGGCATATTGCCTTGAAAAGGAGGAAAAAAACTTTTGGCCAGGGCCCCTGGCTTTCTCATTAGTAGTCTCTCCCAGCGATGTATAGGAGCTTTCTCACTGGTCAGCCTTCCTCTTTGTGGAACGCAGTCTTGACCTGTTCCCACCACACAGTGTGTGCGTGTGTGTGTGTGTGTGTGTGTGTGTGTGTGTGTGCATGGAGCGGTCATTTCCATGAGAAAGGAGTGCAGAGAATGGACGGGGGCTACGTTTTCTTTCTGTGAGATGGCTGCAGACGCGGCTCAGGGTGCACAAGGGCGACCTCATCCATCATGTTGTGAATAGCCTAAAATTATCGCCCAGTGTTTCTGGACATCATGTGATGAAGAGATTCTTGACAATGGTCATCTTGGGTAGAGCAACCTGGGTTGGATCTTTTAAAAGCTGAGCCCAGTCTCTTAAATAAAGTTCACAGTGCATATTCACAGTGCTTAAGGAATTTAAAGGGATCTTAGTCATGAGTCACGTGAACTATGGTACTCTATATAATATGAAATGTTATGTAAGAGTAATAATAATAGTCATTCATCTGAAATGGTTTGTACTTTTGCTGTAGTAAATTTATTAGCAATTTGTTGTTAGTATAAATTTGCGGACCCTAAAACAAAAACAATAGGTTAAAAGAAGCAAAATCTATATATTGGGTTTGTTACTATGAGCATTGTCTTTGGTATTATATGGAGTAATTCGATCCATTTTTAATTAAAATACTGACTTTTAATACCTAGTAAAATGCCTAAACTTTCTTCAGATATATTGCTTCTACAACATGACAGTCTCACATTTGTTTCTTTTTTTAAGCACACAGTGTTTGCTGCACGCTTCAGCAATTACCCTGGAAATATGAGCTGGCTGCCTCCATCCTTTTTTTCCTGCCTGTCCATCGCATGGCTGTATTAAAAAAGGTCCATCCTCGGTGGCCAGTTGGGAGGTTTGGAGAACGGAGGAGGGCGGGCTGAGTGGGTGGAGTTAGCGTCTGATGTTTTGGTTGGTCCGGAGTGACGTATCCGGAGCCACTTCCTAGTCTGTCTGCTCCCTGGGAGGAGGAGAGGGAGACTGCAGTGTTGTTAGTTTGAACAAAATGGCTGCGAGACCACTGTCAACGAGAGCTCACTGAACGCCTAATATGAGTGTCCGCTCCGCCGTCTGGATCAACACAGAATGTATTTCCCCGGAGTCGCTACTCACTTTGCATTTGCGGTAGCCAGCCCGTCGTTAGTCGTCCAACCGGCGACTTAAACAAAAATTCAAAAAAAATCTTTTGCACTTTAAAACAAGTTGGCTGGCTGGCTGACGGCCGTCGGCTTGCTCCGCGAGAAGTCATCAGCGATTTTTTTTTTTTTTTAACGAAAACTGCCTGATTTCTCTGGTTTGCAAACCCTTGCGACGGTCGATGACTTACAGCGTCAACCAGCTAACGTTAGCTTACAAAATTTAGCTGCTTTTAAGTCTTTTTTTTTTTTTTTTTTTTTTTTTTTTTTTTTTGTTATTAGTGGTGCTTCGTCCGCTTCCCTGCCCCCTCCGCCTGTTAAATTGTGACGTTTTAACAAATTGTTTTTGGCGAGACTAATTTCACGGCATATGTCTCTTTTTTTATGTTTTATTTAGATATTTTTTTTTTGCTCAAAGCATAAATTACCGTACTTGCTGTGTGTATATCTGGCTGCGTAGCCGTTGTTTACCTCGGTATCTTGTCACCAAGCTACTACAGCAGCAGTCGGCTTATCTACCAAGTCTGACTTTAATTGCGACTAAATCTCTGCTCCATTTCTTTACGGGTAACTTTAGAAAAGACATCGGAGAATGCTTTTATGCATTGTTTTTTTTTTTTTCTACCATGCATCGACTCTTAACTGAGAGCTGCCAAAGCTGTGATTAACGCAAGGTAAGTGGCTGTTCTGTACATGTTATCTATTTATTTTTCCTGGTAAACTGATGAATACTGTTGCTGATCAACATTTGATAATAAAAATCGCAGCGGCAGCAGAAAAGTAAAAATAGGTGTATTCCCCTATAATTAAGCTAAAGTATATCGCTCAGGTCAAGTCTCTGACATACAGAGTAAGTCCAGTTAACTACAGCAGTAATACCCCAGCAAGCACTAAATCATTGAAGCATTCGTTAACAGTTAACTAAGTGTATTTGTTTTGCCGAGATTTCCCCAAATTGTTTATTCAGGGCATCTTTAGAAAAAGAAAACGCTGATTGAGCCGAGGTTTTCCTCCATGTGCCTTTTACTTATGGGTTTGATGACAAATTTCACTATCTTTATTTGAAGGTTCTTGAATATATGGAGAACTTTTGTGTTATATCATCGCTCTTTCATGATTGGCTGAGTGCAGTGGAACACACTGTACATGAGTGTGTAATGTGATGGTTTCTTGGACCCACTGAGAGAATTGCCTTTCCTTTTTCAACGTCTGTGTGGTTATTAGAAGGTAATGGAGCGCTAATTTTATAGTTATAGCTTGATTGCAGACAGCATAGAGTTATATTAGGCAGTACCACCTTTTATATTTTTGTTAAATGTTTTAATTTGTGCCTATCCAATGTAGCTACACTTTCTTTAATGTGGCAAAGGCATAGTCCATTTTGCTCCCAGTTTTCTCTGCTCTTCAATCTGCGTTTCAGCTGTATCATATTATGTATCTTGTACACCATTGTACATTCCACTACACTAATTCTTAGTACATTATTAAACATAGCTGGCCTGTCTCTCTTCCCTCCTTTCCTGCACACAGGCACAACACACACACATCCAGCTCGGTGAGAGCCTGGATTTCTGATTGAACTGTCGCCTTCCATTGCTTCCCCCCTTTGTGCATCCTGTCCCCAGGCACTGGAGTATAGCTTTTAATATCTCCACCGCGTGTCTTAATTGAAGTACATAATTTCCTGTTCAATTTCAAACCCCCCCCCCCCCCCCCCCCCCCCCCCCCCCCACTGACATCTCTGTCACCACTGTCTTATCTCTACCGTCACACATCAGTTGGGTGATGAAATGAAAAATGAGCCCATGCAGCAGTGGCACACCATAGATTTGCAGTCGAATGGGGACGGTGTAATTTTGTGTATGGTGCATATATGCTCTGTCTGCGAATATAAATATTTCTGCGTCATATTCAACCAGTGACTACACATGTGCAATGCCTTTCATTTTGGCCATGGGACTGTGTGACTATTTATGTCTAGCTCAATACCTTTTCCATTGGGTAATGCCCTGCAGTTGCTGATCAGGTCTTGAGCACACCCTAAACGCCCAGCTGACACACAGACACAAACACATAGCCCTTTCTTACCCAGGGCTAAGGGTCCTTCAAGGCTGATGAGCATGCATTAAGGGGATAGCTGTGAAAAGATGTTGTGGGGCACTCTGGTGTGTGCAAAGTGAGTGAATGGAGAGAATAGGAAGCACTTTACCATGGAAAGTAAAGGAGGAGGGAGTCTAGTTTTTCTTAAATACCATACAGTTACTTTTATCCTTACAAGACACAACTGCTTTAGCAGTGTAGCTCCCACTCAAACAAAACATGCGGCTCATCTAGAAGTCAAGAGGGCAAATTGGGATTGTACATGGACCTTAGGCCACCATTGACGGGGTCACTCTGTAGGCAATGCATGTTATGTTGCAATCAAGATACAGATTTTCTGCCAAAAGCAGTCAGGACCAGTGGGTAGTATGCAATGATTTGGCATGGCATTGTCCACCTGCCTCCTGTGTGATACTGAGGGAGCACCTCTTGCAACTGTTGCTAATGAGAGCAGACACTGGGGAGTATAGTCCCTACTTCCAGCATGAAGAGAAACTACCATAAGCCATACCAACAGGAAAGCGCTGAATTATGCTTAACCTCATTCACATGCAGCAGTAAATTATTTAACCTGCTGTAATTTAGTGAACATAAATGAAGCAGTGTAAGTTGAACAACTCACGGTAAAACAGTGTTAAAAATGTGCTTGGTTCCTTTTTAAATTTCTTTATACTTCTATCTCATTTGAGCTATTTTTATGTGTGAAAATAAGGTTAACTGTGAAAGTGGGCTAATGTAATAGTTGTAGCTTCTTTAAATAAAAACAGTATTAAAAAAAAAAAAGTATTCCCTGACTGGCAGAAACTTGCATAGATATTGCCAATATTGGTTGATGCCAACAATTGCCATTAAAACATTTCAAAACTAAATTAGCTCACTCTTGTGATGTTTACCCCCCAGTGCAAAAGGATCCAAAATGAGAAATTTAGTCTCTCGCTGGGGCCCAGACTCAATGAATTATAT
Organism: Archocentrus centrarchus; assembly: GCF_007364275.1. Lineage (NCBI taxonomy): Eukaryota > Metazoa > Chordata > Actinopteri > Cichliformes > Cichlidae > Archocentrus > Archocentrus centrarchus. Next base: position 24,781,802 of record NC_044346.1, on the reverse strand, counting down.
TACTGCTTTTGCCTTTTTGGCAGCATTGTAGGCAGGAAACACATTACCCATGTTGGCTCTGGATCTAACCAGGCTGTGGGCTGTTGGCATCTAGACACTGTTTTGATTAGAGTGTATTGTAACAATGCTGGGAGGACAAATCCTGGCAGTAACTCCATCTGCAGCTCCTTATCACTAAAGGGGCAGGATCATTTATTTAAAAGGAAACCCAAGGCTTACTTTGCCTTAGTTGACCCTTTGCAGCCAAAATATGAACACTAAAAGTTGCTATCATTAGCATTGTTTTCACTCCAGGGCCAATTGTAAATGTACTGTATCCACCATACAATTTCAGTACAATAGTTTATTTTCCTTGTCAGATATTTTGTTTTGACCCTGGTAAAGCCCCTTTTACTTGGGCTTGTGTCTGGCTTCTGTTGTTAGTTCTCTCTCCCTGTCATTGACCCTAGCCCAGGCCTCAGTGAGGTAGTTACTGAGCCTGTGATTATGAGGCTTTTCAAATAACTGGCACAGTCGTGATAGATAACGCGGTTAACACCGCCGCAGGGTGCTCCTCAAGTAAGGGTGCATTGACAGTAGAATCAGCTGGATTGAATAGGAGGCTGCCAGAAGCCATTAACCTCTTCCTCTGCTCTCTGTATTGCTATTTTAAAGTCAAGGGGGGCAGGATCAAGATTTACCAGGCAGTTCTGTTTGGCGTGGCCACTGTACAAAATGAGGAGTGTTTATGTGTGCAAACCAGCGAGGAGGGTAGTATATCTTTACTGTGTGTTTGCAGTTGTAATGACAGAGCACCAGGAAGCCATAAATAGTTGCAGTATTCTTTGATGGATGGATAGAAGAAAGCCTTTCAGATTGATTTTAATTTTTGTGAGGTGATGTCTGTTCTGTATGGTGTAGACCAGGGTTTACTGTTGTTTTGGTATAAGATAGTGGTCTCATATAGCCATGATCTCATCATCTTATACACTCATACCCAAATTTGGCATTTCTTGATTGTGAACTTGCAAAAATTGAGGTTGCATTTTTTTTTTTAATAATTTTTTTTTTTTTTGTGGAATAAAATGCACAGCTAATTGAACAAAGGTTAAATTAGTTTCAGCTGTGAGTAAAGGGTGGCAGTTCAAGGTACTTGCTTGCAGCCAGCAGTCCCACATACAAAGTCAAGGGAGGTGGGGTGTGTCTGATTGTCCCCTCCTCCTTATCTAACTTGTCTGCCAATAGAGGGGGCAGGGGCTTTGGGGGCCCACCAAGGGTAAGCTAGGATGGGATGTAAGCAGGGGGATGGGGGGAGCGAAGCTGAAACCCAGCGAGCTGCTGCCTGTGATTCTTGGCAGGGGTCCAGGGGAATGTTGGACTTGCCGAGGTTTGGTTGGGGCCCTGGTCCCTCCCTCTACTCCATGTTGGCTAATTGGAGAGATGTGGAGAAGGGAGACTGGCATTACATAGAAACTGACAGAGAATATGGAGGACATGCAACCCATAATATTCCCTTTTCTTGCTTAAAATCAACATTAGACAGCCTTGCTCATTATCTATGCCCCTACAGCACTAACAAAGCTTACAGTTAAGGCAATCATGGTAGCAGGCACTGGCTGTCCCTACACTGATGTCATGGCTTTGGCTCATAATCGAGGTCAATTCTTCCCACCTAAGATCATCTTGAATGGAGACAATTAACTTTATCTGAATGCTTTTACTACATATTCATTTTTTTATTTATTTTTTTTTTGGGGGGGGGGGGGGGTACTTTTAAGGATCTTGTTTAAAAAACAAAACAGACAAATAGGTAGAGAGACATTTTGTTTATCTATCTTCACCTTTCACAGCTCAGTTTTTCACTTCAATAGATCATTTAAATTATTATTTCTAGTATACATATAAAGGGACAAAGCATCCAAGGAAACAATCATTTTTGTAAGTATTTTTCATCTTTAAAATGCTTTATTAATTAGTAGTTCTCTCAGTGTTTTAAGAGTTGGTGGTTATTCATTCTTATTAGATCAATTAAGCCAGTTTTTATTCTAGATACAAATTTCTTTGCCCAAACATTTTTGCTTTCTGTCACCTTGATAGTTGTAGATTTTCAGGGACATTTCTGTATCTCATCTGCTATCCAAACAGAAGGAGCTGTTGTGACTTTTTCGTGCCTTTATTCTGGTCCTCCAAGCTTTGTTCCTACGTCTAATCAGCACTTTCTTCCTGTCTCTCTTTCATATTCATTTGACTGATTGCTTATACTGTTAGCAGTCAGTAAATTTTTGACGGACGTTGTGTGTGCCTGTGTTCTTAAAAATCAGTCTTTGTGAGGACCAGGTTGTCTTTTCAGCCTTAAGTGTGTGGACATTTAGTAAAAGGTAGGGGCATTTTGGTTAGTCCTCACTTTCTGATACACCTTCTAAGGGCTATTTGATGGTTAAGGCTCAGTTTATGACTCGGGTTAGAGTGACATTTAGGTCTGGGTAAGGTAGCTAGATGTACTAGCTGACAGAGACAAGTGCCACTGGCGATGGTAGAGTTGTTGGCACGCTCACAGTACAGTCAACCTAGGGAAAACGCTCATAAACAAACACATACACCAACACATTCAGCTTGACAGCTTCTTCTCGAATTCACTAAGCTTTAGCAGTGGTTATGGCAGTGAGCAGGCTTACTTGGTCTTGTGTATTGTGCTGTTTTTCTATTTAATGAGCTGCCACTGTGTTAAAGTTTCATATCTGCTTGGCAGAGGCAGCAGCCAAGACCCTGAGAGATAATTTTCCGGAAGCAAACCTCAAAGCTGTTATTTATAGCACAACTCAGATTGTCCTATTATGTGATTGTTTGACTTTCTTCCTCCATCATGTGCCCCCTCAATCACTGCTCTCCAGAGTCCATCTCTTCTCTACAGGTTTTAACAACATAGAATATGTATGCTATAATCCACTGAGCAAGCGTAGTCTAATAGCAATAAAGTGCACTTTTTATTTTCACACACCACTTTGACCACCTGCTGTAAGCAAAGCTGGCGTGCACAGTATGCACAGAATGCTTACAAACCAAGCGGCCACTGAGACTGAAGGATAGAAAAACACACCGACATTGTTATTAGCACTCACCAAGTATGGAATTTACAGGCTTGTTCAGGTTGAGTAAACACAAATGCACTCCCACACACATTTGTGGAGAGTAGTTGGGGTGTGTTGCAGCAGTAGCAGGTATTGAGGAATTATTCCCCAGGTAAAGGCTGCCTATAATGTTCCATGTAATAAGGCTCAGGAGAGTCCCGTGGCTTCCATAATACCACAGGAATGGTGGTTTGAATGGCAGTGGTGGCGGAGAGTGGGTTTACCACATTCTGTGGTCACGAGTCCTGACTGCATTACTTTTTTTTTTTTTTCCAAGAAAGGAAACTCCCCTTCCTACTCTTCTTTTAGTGGTGCTGTCTTTAGCCTTTCAAAACATGTGAACCTCTGTGTTTTCATTGCACTTCTTTTCCTTTTTAAGTCCCATGTCTCTCTCTCTCTGTCATGCTGAGTATATAGCACTAGCAAAGATCCTCCATTTTTCTCATTCTCTAAAATGCCTTGCATTGTTTTTCCCCTCACCGCTCAGTTTTCTGCCTGGGTCTCTAGACACTAGTGATCAAGGTGTAGAAATATTTCAGTCCCCCCCCCCGTCCTCCAGTCTCTCCTTGGTCTGCCAGCCTCAATAGAACTTCATTCGGTTTTGTTTCCGCCTCCTCTCCAGTAAGGATTCTTTCTGTCTTTGCCCTTTTCCAGCAGTATTTTCCCTTTCTCTCTGTGCCCTGTCTAGTTCTCTGGCGGCTGTCGTTCTTAATTGGTATTGCTCTGCATCTGCTTTCATCCTCCGCCTGCTCCCTTTTCGCCATCCCTCCTCCCTCTTCTCTGCATCCCTCGCAGAAGAAGACAGGCATCAGACTGACTGCTTTCCTGTGTGTGTCTGTGTTTTTATGCGGGGTTTATGTGTGTGGTGGGTTTCTAACCTCTTTCCTGTATAGTGTGGTCCTTGTCATGTCTCCTCCTCTGTAACTTATCCCCACTTATGCTGAGATATAGAGTGGTTATATTCAGCATAGTAAGAGAGATGAATTTCCAGAGGCTTTAGTTTACTAAGACCTGATATATTTTCTATCTCTAATTCTTAAGAAAAACCACCAATGTAGAATCTCTAGTTGAGTTGTAACATGGAAAAATACGAGAAGCAGTCAGTAGCATATGAGAGATGAATTTAATTTCCCTTTTTTTTTTATTTCCTGTGGAATGATCTAATAAATGTGAGGGGATGATGGTCATTTGGACCCAAATATCCTGGTTTATTTTTTTTTTCTCGTCTAGCATTAAGTCTACATAGCAAATAATAGATATAATACATAACTGACTGACTTTTTTGTTTGTTTTTTTGTGACCAGTCCTATAGCTCACAAGATGCAACATGGAGACACTTTTTTTTTTTTTTGCACTTGAAGCAGATTTTTGGCCTTTTCATTGAGGCTAGCTATCCTTTGCTTTTATTCTTCTTCTTGAGTAAGGTTAAATGCACCATGCAGCTAACTGTCTGTTGACGTTTATCTTTTCGTCTGCAAGTCTCCATATTTCTTTTAAGCTTACCTTTTTAAGGGCAAGAATATGAGCTGGTTACTGGTTATCAGCTGTGGTGCTGCAAGTCCCTTTAATTTAAGAGAAGCTTGAGTGACACACACTGGCATTGTAGATCATTAATGTCAAAACAAGACACATTTTGCCTAATTGCAGTCTCGTACTGCCAGAGGGGTTAAACCTGATGCTGGGGGTGGGGTGGGGGGGTGCAGCAGTGAGAGATACAACCCAGAATCACTGCTGAGGAACTGCTGGTGTCAGCAGTACTGAGGCAGGGAGAGGCAGGTAATGTTACATGTGGGGCCAGTGGAGGTCAGTAGTGAAGCTAACTTTGGCGACGACGACGTCAGCTCAAAAGTCAACTGCCCACTCTCTGATTTCACATTCACGTGTTGTTAGGACATTATCATAAACAATTATACAGATTATTAATTATAAGCATGACACATAGGAAAGCTGCATAATAACTTTATTTGTTGTTTGAGTACTTGTACTCCCCTGACCTGATTTGTCCAACCATCGTTGTGACAACAGCGTAATCGTTGGTGTACAGAGACTATCAGGATGAGCTGTACTAGAAGAGGCTGTCAGTAGCAAAAGAAAACAAAAATATAGCACAGATATAAGAGGTAGTTTCTCTCACCTAAACTCCTCTGTCCCTTTCTTTCCTCCACTCACCCAAATTTGCTCCATGGCTAAAGCGTTTCATTCACTTTTTCCTTTTTCTGTTCTAGATTTTCATAGCAGTTTGCTATTTTCTATTATTTTCATGTCAGGTGGCTAGAAAGATACTTGGACTTAAATATGGAAGAGAATAAATAAGAATAAGGTTATTGGGTTATTTTACATGCAGTATATTGTTAGTGTTGTCAAAATATAGATTTTTAATACACATTGATTTGAAGTGGTTTCAGTATTCATTTCCCACAGTATCAATACAGCATTATCAGCTTTGCTTTCTTTGAGTTTTTCCTCACATTCTGAAAATGGTATAGAATATCATTATTGTATTGGTATTGTGTCAAATGTAGAAATCCCTGTATTGAAATTTCTAACTTTACACCGCACATATCCCATACCATTATCTGTATGCATACTGAAGCACACAACCACATCCACACATAATGGAGCCCCTATTCATTACCTGAGGGCAGCATTCCCTGAGCTGCTGAGATGGCACAATGACACACACGTACACAGTATGAAAAATAGGATTGTGTGAGTGTATGCATGAATATGAGGGAGAAAGGGAGAACAATGAAGCAGGATCAGGAACTGAGAAGCTAACATACAGTTCCAGGAGCAAAAAGGGTGCTGCAGGGAAGATCTGTATGTATTCCTAAATCTGAGTCCTTGCCGTTTGCTGCCATAGAGACATAACTGTCTCATTGAGGCCTCTCCTGTCTTTGTGATTGACAGCTCCCTCCCCCTGTCAGTGGGCAACACAGTGGGAGGCAGACCTTCTATTAATCTTCTGTTTGGAGAGTTATGATTCATTCATATATTCAGACTTTGATTCATTTCCAGGTTTTGTGTAGGCGCATTTTATCTTTTTCGTTTTGTTAATTTGAGGTGAACATTACACATTAATCAAGATTATGGTTTTGACTGATTTTTCATCATATAGATTATTAATCTGCTAGTTGTTTCATTAAACCAGATGTAAGTTCAGTCTTTAAATTATATATATTTTGCATATCTTCAATATGTTCTGAATGTTTTTGTTTCATAATATGTCATAGAAAGCATTTTACTCTAAAGAGTATGCTTTTCTTAAAAAAACAAAATTGTTTTTATTTATTTATTGGCTATAGATTCTGTTTGGTGAATTATTAAAAACATTTACATATTTTCTTCTGAATGGTGATATAGTTAATTGAAGTTTCTACCCGTTTTTACCTGCATTATCCACCTATAGTGTTTTCCATCAGATGAGCAAAAGTTCTACTTTTTGATTTTTAAATGACTGCCTCTTCTAATTAAACAGATATTTAATCAGTTGTTGGTTGAGATGATCAACAGTACTGATGAAAGCATTCTCTTAGACATTCTCAAGAATCTATACATTAGAAGCCAGGACATTGTACCCTATATGTAGCCCATAGGATTTGTCCATAGCATTACAAACTTGTGTGGCTTAAACAGCAAAAGCTAACAACTTGTTTTCTGGAAACTCATCATTTTTGAGGTTGCTCTGAATTGAACATGCTTGAGCAGTGATACAGTTTCTTAGAGCAAGTAACTTCCTTTCTGTTCATGAAAATGAAGCACAGTGGTTAATTTGTACAGGGCAGTCACACATGTGTATACCCACAGTCACGCTCTGCATGCTGGACCGCAAACGGGAATGGGTTGTTATTTTAAACTGACATGGAGAAAAGTGGTATCATGGATATGACACATACATTGATGTCCGTTGCACTTGGTGAAGCCCAAACACATACACACTCACTGCCTGTGTCATAGCTCATACCTCTAATAGTTTCCAGGAGCTGTCACTAAAGCTGAGCCAAAGGAAACAGAGACTGAAATGAAGTACTTAGTTTCCCCTGGGCCCTTAGGCTGGCTTTCTAGCTAGTTTGAGTCACACTGGAGACACAGACTCCCACTAGAAAGAGATTTTTGTTAGAAGAAGTTGTGGTTTATTTTGTCTGTGTGTTGGCCTTCATGTTTTCTTCCTTTTGATCCTTTAAATCCTTGCCTCTTTCTTCTTAACTTGTTTGCTCTTTTTAAACCAACGTTTTTATGCTGGCCTTCATTATTCATGTTCACACTCACTCTCTCTTCATCGCCCTCTTTTTTTTTTTTTTTTTTTGCAGTGTCCCCTTCTTTTTGTAGCCCAGTAGTCCTCCGTTTTCACCCTTTACATTTCAGTTTCTGATCATGAGGGAAAGTGTTCATCAGAAGTGTCTGGCTTGATTTTTGCATCCAGTGATGCTTCAGGGTGGAAGTTTTTTTTTCCAGTCACTGAGTGTGCTTTGGCTCTGACTTGCACATGGATCAGAAGGAAGGCACTAAAAAATTGTGTGTGCTTTTGAACATATTTGAAGTCCCATAAAATAAAAAGTGAGAGTAACATTGTGTTAGCATTTGAAGAAAGGATTCTTTTTGGTTATTTTTAGCACAGAGGTTTTATTTATATTCTTTTATTTCAAAAATCAACAAAATAAGCAATTTACATCAGGGAGCCCAGATGTCAAAAGTCTCTTAAGGCAGATCATAATAATTATAAAGTGAAGGTCACAAAATGCTCATCATTCTTTTCCCTTTCTGTCAGAACAGCTGAGAGAAGCTAGCAACAGAAGAAAGAGAACCATTTGATGGAAGAAAAGAAAAAGAAAAAACAAGAAGAAAAGACCAAGAAGGACGTCGCTCAGAAAAAGGTGAATGTGCAGCCTCTGTTGTGGTTTTACAGACATGTGACTGCTAATCATGTGATGTTAACATCAGCGAGTCAGTCACATCATTAAGAAAAATGTGTATTTTCCAGCTGGTTGTCAGGAAAAAAAAAATCTTGTGATTTTTTTTTTTGTTTTGTTTTTTTTTGCAAGCATATTGCTGCAATCATAGTTTGAATGGAAAAGACAGCCTTGTCTAAAACACTGACCAGCTACTTTCTGAGTTGTACTGAAAGCGTGACGCACACCGACAGTTTGCCTTCACAGTAAAAGATGTTGGCTGCAGCACTGAGGCACCACTTTCAGTTTGAAGCCAAACCTACGTTTCTGGGTTGTCACACTTTATAAAGTTGTACTACTGCTTGACTACTAGTTAGCGAGTTTTGCAGACAAACATGAAAAACGGCAAGCAACTGTGGCAGTCTGCAGTCAACCAAAGCACTCACCACCTTCTTTCCAACTAGTTTCACCCAACAAGAGCCAGGAACCACTGCCAACCAGTCGGGGAATACATTTTTCACTAACAACCAGCGATTGTATCACGTTCAATATGGCAGAAAACTCTCACACAATGTGCACATGATGTCACGTCCATTACACACTTTCTTTTATTAAAAATACTAAGGATACCACTGTAGCATTCCCTTAAGTTGCCACTGCATATGGAATGGCTTTATTGTAAGTACTTAATGGTAATAAGATAAATGGAATCAGTAGCCTTGGTTGATTTGTTGAAATGTAGGCAGGAAATTTCCATTAAAGGCCCAAATGACTACTTCTATTCACTGATATCTTGAAACAATAGACCCACTTTATTCACTAACACTAGCCATTTGATTTATTTGTGAACGTCATACTTTGTGTATTAAGTTCCTAAATCACTTTCTCTTCTCTTCTGCAGGCTGCTGATCAGAAACCCAAAGGTGAGCGTCATGAGCAGACAAACCACACCCGCCCATCGACATCATTTTATAAAAGTACATTCCAACCACCGGTGTACATTAATCAGCTCTGATTAATACATAAAAGTGCACACACATTATTCATGCATTATACACACATAGCATTTAGCATTCTTGTACACAGATGGACACACACATTTTGCACATGCGTGCACAATTGTGCCGTTTGACTCGGCATACACACACTCATTAGAGCAAATACAGTGGAGTTTAATGCAGAGTGATGCTCAGTACGCCAGAAGCACCAGGCAGTGAGGCGTGAGGGGACCCAGACAGCTCACTGAGTGTGGTGTAGGTACAGCGATGGGGGGATGGGAGTGTAGAAAGAAGGGAGAGGATGAGTGGAATAAAAGAAGCAAATGGTGTTCCACTGAAATGCAAAACTGAAAGAGCAGTGTCCTCATATCCCCTCTGTGATTTCCTAAGATGTTAAAATAGAGTTTCTTTGCGTATCGCTTCCTGTTCCTGTAATAAGCTTATAATTTTGGATATAATTTTATTTGTGAATCGTTTAAGTAACACATGTATAAAGATCTGCATGGTCACTGGATTTGCCTGTTTTTGTTTTATAGATTTAAAGTCTGCTGGGAGGATTTAAGGATTTAACTTCTGTTCAGTTCTGCTTTAATGCAGTAGTTCTAGTGCACATTCATATTGATAGTAAACAAAATAAGGAAGCGTTGTAATCCAGTTGTCTGTATTAAAAGGAATGAACGATGGTATTAGTTGAGAAGATCCAAAATGCTCCATCACTGGCAGTCTTTATGTCCGCTTTCAAACCTGTATTTGCATACATCCTGGACAATAATTATCAAGCAGACCCCTCCCGCTTTGTTGTCACTTAACAACACAGTGGTGGTGATTCCTGCGTTGACGCTTGAAATGATGCCATTAATGCTAAATATCTAAACGAAAAGGTTTCTTTATTATTGCGTGGTTGGGTATGGGTGAAGATGGCACAGCATTTAAGCAGTGTTTGCTTTTAAAATGTTCTTGGTGTGTCTGTTAGCACCTGTGCTTCGCCAGTTTGAGCAGCAGCTTGGCCATCTGGGTGTAACTCTGGGGCTTTAACAAAGGTCACCACAGCTTGCCTGGGACTCTGACCTGCCTATTTAATTACCCTCCCTGTGTTTCAGTGCACTGCCTGTGAGCTTGACCTATTAACCAAGTTGCAAAGCTGCCTACAATGCTGAATGCTTCCAATTTCAATAAGCATTTAATGCCACTGTTTTTCTGCTTCAGTGAGAGATTAAAATATCAGACTCCTCCAGAGTTGGTATTCAATTCAAAATTTGTATGGCATCTGCTTGCATGGTACTCAGAAGTGTGCTTGTCACAAATATTAAAGAACAGTAGGAGTGAACAAGCACATTTTATAGTGTGTTGTCTTTTGTGCAATTGTGTACACAGGACAGATTCACTGAGCTCTTTTCCAGGAGCGCCCAATTCATGCTCACATGGGATACAGTCACACCTGTAGGCTGGCATTCACAATAGCAGACTTATGTGTTTGTCACTAATGTCGCATTAATAATGAGGCAAGCAGGACTGCTGTATGTGTGTTTGTCTTCCCAAACTTTACCAATGGCCAGCATAATGGACGAGGCAAGGAGCAAGGAAAGGATCGTGGTTGATGTCAGGTTGTGGCAGTCCACATAGCCACAGGATAATATTGGCAACAATACATGTCACATGCTGCTTTGTTGTTAAAGCCTGTCTTGGTTCTTTGTGCTTCCTCCTGTTTGTCTTCAGACAAATTGTATTTAAACATGAGGCAATACTTTTCAAGCAATAACACATTTTGACCCTACAAACCTGACGCTGTTGCTATTTTTAAACCTAACCCTTCAATTTAGAGCACTCAGAGTAATTAGGTGCATTATATACATGAGCAGAAGTGTGCTATATCCACTGGTGTAGCTCTGAAAAGCTCTCTTCACTGTGTTGCTCTGTTCAGGAGCCCTTTTTGCTGGCTTGCTTTAAAATGTAGTCATATGTGAAGCCTGTTGAGCTGACATTGACATTTCCGTTGTTAAATTTGAAATCCAGTGTGCCAAATATGCATCTAAATAATGAAAAGCATAGCACACTTTTGATATTTTTTTGCTGCACTGTATGATCTGTTGTGTTGATATGTTGGTTGTGCAAAGCAATAGCAGGAATTGAAATGCTAAGAAGGGGGGAAAAAGGAAACTTTTTTTTTTTTTAGGAGAGAAGCCCGTGGATTAGGGTGCAGTTGCAAAAGAAAAAGGTGGGAGACGGAAGAAAGAAGAAGTGTAACAAGCTGTTTTGGTTCCAGATTAAAGAAAAATGAAGGAAGGAAAAAGAGGAAGGGAAGTAATGAAGCAGTAAGCAGCAGACAAGTGCCAAAAATGACCGTCAAGAGTCAATGACGACACTAATATAGCAGAGGACTAATGACATGGAGATTTATTTTATGGTATGTTTAATGAGAGATGGAGAGGAAAAGGGACGTGGGACGAGAAACTGATTGCGTTTATGTAGTGGGTACTCATGCAGACAGAAAGATAAAGAAAGTAGGTGAAAGAAGACTAATCGAGAAATCAGGACTCCTATGAGTTTGCTTATAACCTTCCATCTCCAATACCTTTCAAAAGGAAGGTGGCGTCAACTAGAATGAGATGGGTTTTCATGCATGACACTAAATAATAGAGGTGTGTGTGTGTGTGTGTGTATGCAGGAAGGCAGAAAATCAGTATGCGGTAGTGATTTGTGTCTTTCCATCCATATCAGTGCATTCTGTCTTCCTTATACACTTTCAGAAATTCATAGGCACATACACACTACGGCTCCCCACCCTCTCAGGCTTTTTCTGCTTTCCTCTCTGCAGGCCTCCCTGGTCCCAGGCATTTCAATTTGTTTGCGGTAATCGATCTCGGCCTGGCGCGTTCATATGTATGAAAATGAGATAAAGCTTCGGCGCACTGGAATTAACTTCTCTGCCCCCTATTAGGCATGGAGCTTCACAGAATGCAAGGTTCCAGGAGGCAGTGTCCAATTGCCCTCACCCCACCCCAACACACACACACACACACACACACACACACTCTGGCTGGACCTCTGCCTATACAGAGCCATCCCATCCTCCCCCACTTGATCCCCAGTACCTCGGAGGGATGCTGATTATTCACCCCCAGCACACACATAGCTTCATCACAATCTCTGCCGCCACTGCAATCACAATCAGTCGGTTAGACTGCTACACATACATACTTTATGTAGCATGTGACAAAAACATGTGCAAACACACACACGCGCGCGCACAAGGGTGTATAGGGAGTATTATTTGTCGAGCTGCAGATGTGTGTTCCTAGATGCCCACAGTCATTAAAACGTGCACCACTCATCCCTCCAGTGAATTAGTCTTCAGTGAACTTTTCACTGAAGGGAGCAATTACTTACTTTGTTAAACTACAAAACAGCCAAGACAGTGTCCTTGCCAAGGTGACTCTTAGCATGCACAAACACATGCACACACACAGATAATATTGAAGTTATGAGAAAACATGACCCAAGCCGGAAGCTAGACAAACAGAACTAAAAAGAAAAACAGGTGGCTACATGTAGAATCAGAAAGCCACAAGTATTACCACAGCGTGTCTGTTACATTCCCACACCCCGATAATCAGAAAATCTGCCATCTCCGTTTTTGCTGCTCATGTGCTTTTCACTGATGAAAGGTTGGAAATTTAATGTACTGCCTGTCAGTACCTCGCTTTTCACTTTTCTGTTTGATCACGCTGTTACTTCAGCCTGTTTCATTATCCTCCATGTGCCCCAGCGACTGCATCCGAGGAGAAGCATATTTACACGGTGTCACCATGGTGGTAACAGCATTATGTTTTCAAAGTGGCAACAGACACACATAAACACAAGTGTGTCCTTTAATACTGCATTGGATTCATTTGCAATTTCACATGCTATTAATTGCGTCAACACAGCTCAAATGGAATTTCATGAATTGCAATCTAATTAGAGGCTAATTTACTTTAACAATTGGGCTGCTTTTTTTTCTGATGTTAAACACATTTCTAAACACCAAATGAATTAATAGTGAATAGCTTGTGAATTACTTCCTGTGGATTTATGACTGCCAAGCATAATTGTTTTTCCTTTACCCCCGTGTACTCGCCCCACATGCATGTCAAGTGCTAGGGGAGAGTGAAGGACGAAGGAATAGAGCAAGGGAAGCAATAAAGGAAACAAGGGGGACGCTCAAACTTAAACAGTGCTTTCCTCTCCATATTCATGTTGTATGATCACTCACAAGCTGCTGACAGGAGTCTATTCATGGGCGTCACGCACCTCCCCCATCATTTTGTTCTCCCCCAGCAGTGAGCTGCTTTATGACAAATACCAGGCAGATTAATACGATGTAGCAAGAAGGATATGAATGACACTTGAGCCTGTTCTTGAGGGGCAAGGTGTATACCTATTTGTTTGTTTAATGTTAGAAAACTGCCTTGTTCTCTGCCTCAAATGGCAGTTAGCTCCCAAAAAGAGAGGTCGTCCATATGGCACATTATTCTTACAGCTGACATTCACTTGATGGATTCCAGTGATTTCCATAACCACCATGACCCATAGGTTTGTGATGCCCAGTTTTAAAACCACAGTGTTAGCCTCCTGGCCCTCTCCCATGTTGGTTTTTTTGAAGAGAAAAGTGATCAGAGGTGGATGAGATTGTGGATTGCTACATTAGCGGCCAACACTTTGAAAGTACATCCAGAGACTTTAATGGGTGCATCGCATGTATGCAGAATTAATAATTAAGTATTCTCTACATAATTATTTGCATAGTTGGGCATAGGAGTCTATGGGGATTGACTTGTTTTTCAGCCTTGGAAATGGTCTTTTGTGTAAAATGTAAGGCAGTAATGCCTAGAAGTTGTAATCAGACCTATGCATGAAAACATTCTTTTGTGGACCCCAAATGAGTGATTCCTAATTGTTACTGGGCTCCCTTGGCTCTAATAAGCCTAACGTTGTAACTCCGGGAGACGTTCTTGCTCATTTATGTGTCACCCTTAAAAAGTTTACAAACCTTGAATGTAACTATCAAAGTCAAAAGGCATTTATCCTCAGGCGGTTGTTGCCCCCAGGCACCGACCTCAGATAGAGGTGTAGTGTGATCTCATTAAAGCTTTTTACCCTGTGTGAAGGTAACTGGTATTAGGGTTAAAAAGCAAAAAAGGGTTTCTTGGGGCTACTCTGTCATAATACTAACAAGCAAGTGAGACACAGCTGAGATGAACTTGACACAACAAGAGTGTGGGGGCACTAATTAGAGATAGAGGGTGGACGAGGCGTGGTGTGGTGTGAGAAGGGGCCACACGGAGGTGCATTAGGCAACTGTCAGTCGCTGGTCCTTTTCCAGGAAGGGTGAGGGGGTGAGAAAATGCATTTTATTTTCTTTGTGTGTATTTGTGGTATATTTTCTGTTTTATTTTTTATTTTTCCTCTTCTTGTATAGACAGATGAAACACACCCACTTGGCCATTTGAGTGCATAAACACACACACACACACACACACACACACACTTACCTGTAACTGAAGAGTCATCTTGTCAAAACAGCCAGGCCTCATTTCAGTGTAGCTGTCCACAGTATTCCTGACTTCGCGCCATTACCCGTAATTCATAGTGGAAGCCGTACTTCCGTTTGCGCTGTTTACGGTTGCGGGCTTACGCACTTGTCGTTCATTTAAACGTTTTGACACTGCAGTTTCTTTTACCCGGCCTAAATGGTACCACATCGGAGGTGGATAGTTGCAAGGATGTTTTAAAAAGCAGCGAGGTAACAGTGCCTCACCCGTCATTTGTGTAAATGACATGAAATTATGGCCCAAAGTCAGCTACATCAACATTATCAGTTACCTTGTTTTTTCCGAAGGTGTTGATGGTGAGGAATCACGTAATTATAAGAGCACCAGATTACTTTCAAAGCAATAAAATCTATAAAGTAATGCTGAACAAACAAGGCAACGTTGTTTTCCTTAAAGCAGCTGTAGAGCCGAGCCAGCGCATCGGCCAAGCTAAGCGCTTAGCATGGGTCATGCTAAGGGAAAGTGAAGTGGAGGAAACAGTCAGCTGTTCCTGTATCGCTGATTAGGGTAATCATGTAGTGATGCGGCAGCTATTCTGTGGAAGGTATATCAGGATATCAGAGTGTTCAGATCACTGAAACAGAAACACTGGACTGGCCGAAGGCTGTGATCGGGGAGACACGCAGCTGTCATCTTGCTAACTGCTACGCGTTTACATGAAGGCAGGCATTGTTTAAGCTTTGTGTAGGCTGTATACTGTAGTGTCACACTATAAATAAAATAATGTAAAAAATAAGAGGCTGTACATTAAAGGAAAACTTAAAACATAACGAAAAAATACAGTAATAATAGGATGCGCAACTGGGTAGTATAATTTGGGGGAAAAAGAACAAATTTGCAGAATAAAATAATTTGAAAAAATGTACAGACTGATGTAGTGACAACCGACAACAGTACAAGTTGAATCCGAGCTCATGTTCCAACTAATAAAGCTGCCTGTTACAGCACAAAGTAACCGAATTTTGTCATTAACTCTGGCTCTAACTTTGGGTAACCGGAAGTATAAAACCGTACAGCAGAAGTAGCAGTCTGTCGTGGCAGCCTACGTGTGCTCTTCCAGAAACCCGTGGATATTAACACTGCTGGTACAGCAACTAACAAGGTAAACAAGAATATTTGTGCCATTTGTGAAAAGATGAAATGCACAGAGCAGTGTAATGAGTAACTATGTTGAAGGAAGGGAAAACATATTGATCTTGAATTGAGTAAAGAGTCCAGATATGTTTTGTTTGAGATTTGGGAAGGAATTGACTGTGGTGATATGGAAAAAGTCAACTCCTCATATTGTCTCTTATGCCTGTGCCTACATATTACCTGCAAATTGAGTGGACCTTATTTCACTACTTTTGCTAAGGCATAGACATGCTTCCTTTCTCTACCTTGTTTACATATGCAAAGAGGAAACATTGGTGCACACAGTTGTACACTATATAAAACCACTTGAAAAACCGCTTGTATAAAGTTATTGTGTATAACACGTTTTGTAAACTTTAAGTTTTTTTTCTTTTTTTCCACCTTTTTCCTACTTGGTTGTTGTTGCAATGAGAAATGCACCACTGTGTATGGCCATAGAAGACTCTGTGTTGCATGCACCCCACCCCCCATAAACATGGCTGCATAATAAAATGGCTCGGCAGACAATAGACAGAAGTGCAATAGACTGCACTGCTTGGCACTAGGCACGAGGAATAAATCAGTTCTTTACAATAACGGATACCTTTGATCTCCTTTGTGCCTCGTTCATGGATTTTCAGTTCTTTATCTGATTCCGTTATATATTTTCATTTGCTGTTGTATTCTTCATCTCTTTTTTTTTTTTCGCAGACTGTTCTTAGGCCACTGATTCTTTTGATTGTGTAATTGACCATTTAGTGAAAAGAATGGCTTTAATTAAAACTTTGGTGTGAGGTTGCAGAGAGTGCTTGAGCTGGAGGGTTTAATGGAATTTGCAGGGCACTTGATGCAGATGCTTACTTAATTGGCTCTCATTTTCAGGTTCAGTTAAAGGCACCGAGGCCAGACCACCACCACAGGAAAGCCTAAATTTGGTTTGAGATTCAGGTAGTTTTGTTAGTAAAATAAAACTATTTCCAGCAGTCAATTTGTCTTTGCCTGCATTTTTTTGTACATTAGTTTCTTGTAAATTTTACTGTCTTAAATGTTCAGTGAATATATCTTTAGATTCTTTTAAAACCTGTTTTTAAGTGAATATTTATACAATGTTATTTTACCTGTGAGCTAGAGTATCTAAGAAAATAAACTACACCTTAAGAAGGGATTAATAAACAGTGAAATCCTGTTTATGCATAACTGAGTTCAAATGCACTAACGTGCACAAATTTATTCTGTGAATTTCATTGCCATTCCCACTGATTGTTACCAGCATATTCTTTACTTTCCTCCTTTAATCTTTTATAGTTAGACTCATCCAAGGGATTTCCCCACTTCTCTCTCTTCTGCCCCCCCCCTTGGCAGTCTTTTTCTGTAAGCCCAACCCCCACCTCTTCAAAAGCACTTAGCCATCCATCATGGATTAGGAATCTCTTCGAGCAAAATGAAAGACGTGTCTCATTAAATGTATTTATGTTTGTGCAGGGTAG
This sequence comes from Archocentrus centrarchus, assembly GCF_007364275.1. Taxonomy (NCBI): domain Eukaryota; kingdom Metazoa; phylum Chordata; class Actinopteri; order Cichliformes; family Cichlidae; genus Archocentrus; species Archocentrus centrarchus. The sequence goes on along the minus strand of NC_044346.1, from coordinate 24,764,617 downwards.
AGGGGAACGGTGTCTGCTGCCTGTACTTTTTTTTTTTTCTCACCTCTTACGCACTCAGACAGCCTTTTTTGCTGTCTCATTTTTGTCTGTCTGTGCACACATACACACGCACGCACATTACTTCCCTCTCAGGAGAGCATTAATTCTCATTCTCAATTCTGATGTACTTGTTAAATACAGATTACACTAAGGGTGGTTACTGGAGAGATTTTTTTTTTTTTTAAGCTTTCTTGCAATCAAGTTTTTGGCAGTGTGGATTTAAATGTTTAGTAATTATGGTATAGAGAATCACTTTTTGTGTGGAAGACATTTGTTGTCTTAACGGAATTACAGCATGGATGCACCATTATTACTGTGTGTGTGTGTGTGTGTGTAAGAGAGAGAGTGAGTGAGTGAGAAGCATACTTGAACTAAAGGAGTTGTCTATATCTGTCTTCATCTGCCTACAAGGTAAAAAGTTGTCAGATTATAGTAACTTTTTTTTTTCTTATTGATCAAGTTATCCAAGGAACTAAGACACCCCATGAGCTCAGGAAAGCCCTTTAGTGCATGCAGGTGTTTATGAATTACAAAGATTGGCATGTCAGACAGGAAAAAAAAAAAAAGTTTGTCTAACTTTCATGGTTCATTTTTTTTTTTATTTATCTGTGTAACCACATGAACACAAGTACTAAAGAAGTCAGCTTTTACTTATTTATTTTCTTTCTGAACTAATGTGTTGTTGGATCTGAAATGGGTTCATTTTATTAATCAGTATCATTGACCTGAATGAATTTTTCCCAGTTTTCAAGTTTCAGTTTGAGCAATAATCAATGTCCAGTACAAAAGTGGCATTTTGGTGGTTCCTGGGGCCGAGTCTACATCCTTTTGGTAGCAGAAATATGGGGTACTGGAGGCAAAAAATTTGCAGCAAAAACTTTTGGCTGGAGCTGGAAGAGAGACTGAAGAAGCAAGGAAAGTATAAAGACAGGTTGAATGAAGGGGTGAGATTTGGAGTGGGGGATAAGGGAGTGTAAAAAAAGAAAATGGCAAGGAAAGAAGACAGAAACAAGACATGAGAGAAAAAAGACAGGCAAGCAAGAGATGAGGGATCAAGATGGATAAAGGCCCCAAGGGAGAATAACGTAGTGAGCAGTGAAAGGCACGGGGGTGGGTGGGGGGTGGGGGGGTGGAGAGAGTGAGCAATGGGGCTTTAAAGCAACCTACTGGTGGGAAGATGAAGGGGGAAACAAGGGTGGAAACAGAAAGGAAAGGGGGCAGGGCAGCATGTTTTCACCATACTGATGCACGATTGGCCGAGACAATGTCAGGCGGGCAGAGCTGAATTAAATCAGATGTGCGTCACTAGCTGCAGTTCCAAGCCAACAGCCAACCAGATAGGGCTGGAAGGGGGAAAGCTCTTCTTATCCATGTCCGTCTCCCTCTCACTTTCTCTATAAACTTGATGGAATGGGATACAAACAACTATGAAAGTGTCTTTTTTGCCTATATCGCTACCCTCTTAAAATAATAGCCCAAGTCATTTTTTTAATTTGATTTTTAGCCTAAATCATCATATTTTCAATATTTGGTTCAGTTTTTTTGTTTTCTGAAAAACATGGGAAAAAAATGACTGATGTATTAGTTTTCTCTGTGGACAGTGGTTGTAATTTATAATGTACACAGAGAGGAAAAAAAAAATTATAATTTGTGTGTTTCTTTCTGATGCATCAAATGTGAATTCCACAGCTGTTACTGTGTTTCAGCAGGTAGGCACCCTGAGAGGGCCTCTGTTTTCAGCTGTGCTTCTGGACAAGCTTTTGGCAGGCACAGCAAATACCTCTGCACTCTGATTTATTTTAACCGCTGATGCGGTTCTGTTGGCTGGTGTGTGCATGTCACTGTGTGGTTAATTACTACCACTGCAGTATAGGCCTGCTGTAGGAGTAGTTTAGGCTGTCAGAGCAGAGAGATTGAAGCCCTAAATATAACTGCAAGTGGCTATGGCCGGGGTGTAGTAACCTTCAAGCATTTGAACCTTTAGCATTTGTTGATCTCAGTGGGCATTTGAAAGTATACCACACACGTGAGCTGGTACATTTTTAGCAAACGAGACTTTAAAGTTTATGGTTTTAAATCTGAGAAAATGTTTACTGATTACCATGTTTACTGAAACTGGTAAGCCTTGACCTCTAGCTCCCAGCAAATCTCCATATGAGAACGAGTACCAGAGTCTGTCTAAGGAATGAGATCCTCTTTGGAGAAGCAGCTGAGTGATGTTTGCATACCAGTGAGTTGTCCATTAGTAAAGCAATCACATATGGCCTTGTTCTCTTTGACCAATATAAAACCATGAAATGAGTCGCCAAGTATGGATCGCTGATGATGAGTTGAGGCTACAGCTTGGGCATAAATGTAACCAAAATGCTTGGTTTTCTTCTGTTCAACTCACTCCTTTTTAAGTGGGTGGCATTTTGCAACCAATAATGATAACAATCACAAATTAGTAAGTAAATATATAATTAAGACAGAATGTAGAGAGACAATGTACCTCAAATGGATTTATTTCTATCCCATTTATTTCTCATTTTAACAAACCCGCCAACCCACCTTTACGCACACAAAAACTCATTTTCTCTGTCTCTCTCCCACACCCTCGAGTGAAAGCAGTCTCAGCTGTTGTGTAGAATGGTTGTATCTATCTAGGGAGTATAGAAAACAATGTCATCAACTATTCATCATGCATTTACCCATGCACCGAGAAGCTGTAATGCACAGCAGCTATTGGGTTAGTAGCTATTCATGTCGGTGTGAAAGCAAATATTTCTATGCAGCACAAAATGGTGAGGTAGAGTACTTACATGCTACAGACTCATACCAACAAGCTCCCCAGTTCCCATGATTAAAAAAAAAAAAGTGTGGTCTTTTTCTGCAGTTTTATAGCACCCTGTAGAGAAAACTTTAGCAAAGCCAATCTGTTTGGTTGCTATCTATCCAAGTCCTACTAATAATAACACCTTTCAGGCTAACACTCAATTAGATGGCTGGCTGGTCACTGTAACCACAGGGAAAGGTTCAGGCTGAGGCCAAACCAGCAGGGAAATGTGCGTGCGTGCATGCATTGGGAAAGAGAACGAGAGGAGAGTTTAATTAGGAGAAAAGAAGGTATCTCTCTGTGTTTGTGTTGGTGTTTTTTCAGCAGAAAAATCTTGACCTTTTCATAGATTGCAGCTGGGTCAGTAACATATGCTCAACCACAGGCTGCGTGAGGCAGTTACTTTAAGGTGATAGTCCAGACAGACAGTGTGGTGAAAAGGTTAGATGTCTAAATACCTGGATAGTATCATAAGTAAAATGCAATGCACAGAATTTAACTTAGAAACTGCATGAACATCTTTTAAGTAACTTTTAGTATCATTAATTGTACTTGTGTTCATCAAATAGTGCTAGGATATAATTTGATAAAATGGCAGTTCTTATGTGCTGTCGTGCTATGGGCTATGCATATGGGAATATGTATGACCACAATTTATATTAGATCAGTATTAATTAAAAACTGGACTATATTTTAGAGGCTGACAGACATTTTTTTTTTTTTTAAGTGTTGGTACTGCCCAGATAAATATATATCTTCTACTATATGTAGGCTTAATAGTGACTTACCCCCAACATTAATACCTTGCTACCTGCATCTGTCTTTCTGTGTGTGAATGCTTGTGTGCCCATGTATTGTATCTGTCCAGTGCCAGAGCCTGCTCCCACTAAGCCCAGTCCCGGCCCATCCCACCACCTCCACCCCGCCAGCCCCACGCTGCCCCTGTCCTCCTCCTCCTCTTCTGGCAATGGCAAGCGCGCCTCCTGCAGTAGCCAGCTCCTGACTCAGACTCCCCCTCAGCAGCAGTGCCAGTTGTCCTCTGCCAGTGCTCGCTACCCACCCAGAGAGGTGCCCCCGCGCTTCCGTCAGCAGGAGCACAAGCAGCTACTGAAGAGAGGCCAGCCACTGCCAGCAGGAGCCCTCAGCACTCTCACTCTCTCTTCCTCCTCCTCCTCTTCTTCTTCCTCCTCTTCATCCTCAACATCTTACTCTTCTTCTACGAGTACCAGCAGCACTACCCCAAACTCTACTACGTCCACTGCGGGCAAGCACCACCCAGGTTTGTGTCAGTTTAGTAAAAACATTGCGCCTGAATGGCTTTCTGATTCTTCTGATATATTTTTTTTCTTCAGTGGTCGCTTTAGGGTGATTTTGTCATTTCTGTTCTTATTGGCTGTATTTTGTCCACATTTTATTAAGTTTGCTTAATATATACAAAAACCCCACTAAACATTGAGGAATCCTCATCCATCCTGGGATGGATTGCGAGGGAGAGATGTTTATATCTGTAGATATAAATATAGATACTTCTTTTTGAGGATCATACATCCACTACATTTCTAACTTTGCATTCACTTTTTCTTGTCATAGATGCACTTTTATACAAAGCAGCACTGGAAGAACAATAAATAATGATTATATTTTCAGTTTGACAGCACATTTTCTCTGTCAGCTAAAGTAATGACAAGATTCAGCACCTAAGCATTGTGGGTAGACTGACCATGATAAAACAGGCCTCAGAAGCTTTCAGTTGACTTCTACTTTGTTTCCTTTTGTGGATATTCTCAAAGGATTCTGGGAGTTGTGTGTCTGTGTTGAATAGTCGTGTTTGTAACAATGATATATATATATATATATATATATATATATATATATATATAAATAAAAATATCATATAATTTCTTAAATGAAAGGCCATTTGGGTTGTTTTAGTGTATGAAGAACTTGGTTACTTTGATTTAGCTTTCTGCCCTATTTTAAAATCAGAAGAATACATAAACACTAAGCCCTGTATAGCCAGCGGTATGCTTTTAATGAACTCTTTGTTGGCCCTGAAGTTCGCTAATGCTGAACCTGCCTTAAGGGGGTCATTATACAGTGGTATTTATATCAATATTACAACTGTATTTCTCTGTTTTTGGACATTAGCATTTTTCATACAAACACTCATGGTTATAGCTTCCTGAAGATATCCTTGCATTCTTCTTAAGGGCTTTTATTTATTTATTTATTTATTTTGTTCAGTTTATAAAAGCATTCATAACCATCTGTTTAATGAACACAGATGCAAAAGCGAGGGTACTTCTTATCCTCCAACATAACACACCAAAGCTTTGAAGACACAGATGTGAGGCTACCTCTGTAGCACACCACACATTGTTTGAGCAAAATCTAGTGTGAGCATCTGCTTGTATCTTTGAGCTTCTTCTCCAGTCTCTTTTCCCCCCCTTTGTTTTTGATCATGCTGCTCTGTGCTGCCTTTCATTATTGTCTCTAAATTTGCTGTGCGAACACCAGTGTGCTCAGTAAACAAATCTGCAGCTGCTGTGGTGCACGGTTAGCTCGCCAGGAAGCTACAGTCCTCTGCATTGCACAGTCAGTTGGTCTTTGTATGCTCTGTTGCTGCTGTACTTGTATTCAAGTCTATGCCACCAATATGCCACAGCATCAAACAAAAGTTTAAAACCTATGTAGCCAGCCCATGACAGTCTGTTTGCCACAAGTTGTTTCTTATTATTCAATTTAGTCAATTTACTATGCTTGGATGTTATTCTTTACTATGTAGACATTGCTAATGTTTGCCATATGTACTAGTCCTGTATAATTTCATTAGATTTTAATTAGTAGCTATTCATTTTTAAAATATCCTAATTTTTACACATATAATAGAGCTTTTTAAGTTATTTTAAAAAAAAAAAGTATTTAATTTTCTTTTCCTTCCTTTCCTAAGACTGACTTGTAATGAATAATCACATAAAAAGAAAAACAATGAATATAAAATGTATTCAGTGTAATCTATTCTAAAGAATTTTCAGGTAACTCCCAGGGAATAAACTAAAGGCAACTACATTATTTCATTTTTTTATTGCAGCACATATTTTAAATTAAGGGCAAAAATCAACGCATTCATTCTGACAGCACTAAAAATATTTTTTTAAAAATTGTTATATTAATAATAAGATCCCCCCTGTACACAGCTATTTACTGCAGTGTTTCCTTAGCTGTGGTCCAGGATCTAAATTTAGCTGTAGGCATAACTCTCTGAAGAGTAGCATTAAGTCATAGCCTTTAGATTTGAAAACATATGTTTTTCCTTTGAGGTTTGGACATGTTAAAATGCCTTGACTGAGTGTGTTAACCTATAATGTTGTATTGTCATCCTAGTCCAGCACTTGTTGTCCTAATTGGCCTTTACCTACCTCTGGTTTTCCCAGGAGTCTCTCTGTACAACAGCTTGTGGCACAGTAGCCATTGGCTGGGTTTCCACCTCCTTTCCACTCATGTTCTTGTCCTGAGGGCATCGAGTCCACAGCGTGTTCTTTCCTGTCTGCACAGCTAATAGCCTCAAGCCAGTAACCCTGTTGTTGCAGTGCTTCTGCAATACATAATTTCGAGATTGGGCATTGTAGTTAAATAAATGTTCTGCGTTCTAGGCTTGAATCTGCTGCTTCTTTTCGTCCTAACATGAATTTTGCTGTAGAAAATTTTGAAAAGCTGCTTACCTTTTAAATGTATGTTGGTTGGAGCCTGTAACTAGTAGTTTATTTATAGCTTGGGGTTTTGAATTTAGAAATAATTTACTAATTACCTGTCAGGACTTGAATACTTGACTATGATAGATTGGATATTAAGTTATGCCTGTTCCTAGTCCTCCACTGAAATTTTTTCCCTTCTTCATCTTCTGTTTTTTCACTAGTTTTGCATTTGGCTAGGGACAATGTCACTACTGGTAACATGAGGCAGTACCTGGACCCTACAGGGGTTGCACAGGTAGTCCAACTCTTCCAGGATGGCACATCAATACGTGCCATTGCCAGAAGGTTTGCTGTGTCTCCCAGCACAGTCTCAAGATCTTTGAGGAGATTCCAGGAGACAGGCAGTTACTCTAGGAGAGTTGAACAAGGCTGTAGCTCCTTCACCCATCAACAGGACTGGTATCTGCTCCTTTGACCTCCAGCAGGTCACTGGTGTGAATGTCTCTGACCAAACCATCAGAAACAGACTTCATGAGGGTGGCCTGAGGGCCCGACATCCTCTAGTGAGACGTCTGCTCACTGCCCAGTACAGTGGAGCCCAATTGGCATTTGCCATAGAATACCAGAATTGGCAGGTCCACCACTGGTGCCCTGTGCTTTTCACAGGTGAGAGCAGGTTTACCCTGAGCACATGTGACAGACGTGAAAGGGTTTGGAGAAGCCATGGCATAACATTGTTGCTGGTTTGGTGGTGAGTCAGTGATGGTCTGGGGAGGCATATTCATGTAGGGACACACAGACCTCTACAGCACCCTGACTGCCATTAGGTATGGGGACGAAATCCTTGGACCCATTGTCAGACCCTACGCTGGTGCAGTGGATCCTAGGTTCCTCCTTGTACACAACAATGCCTGGCCTCATGTGGCGAGAGCATGCAAGCAGTTCCTGGAGGATGAAGGAGCTGATACTATTGACTACCCCCCATGCTTGCCTGACCTTAATCCAATAGAACACCTCTGGGATATTATTATGACGCTGCCAGGTTACACCTCAGACTGTCCAGGAGCTCAGTAATGCACACAGCCTTCTGTAGGTTGACTTTTTTCCCTTTTTTTTTTTTTTCATTCCTTTGTCCTTTAATTTTTTGAGCAGGATACATCAGTCTCTTTTAATTATATATCATAGACACTCCGCAAATAAAGACAAAGTTTCCTTTCTCTATGCAAGTTAAGAATGACCTTGGTTCTGAGGACAATGTTTCTGACCTCTGGTGAGTTTACTGAGGCCCTAAGGGGTGCCGTGATGTCATGGTTCACTTTTGTAGTTGCACACATGCAAACATTAACGCGTATATATAGTTACAATGAACGCACAGCAGTGACAGCACACTACTCTGACCTAGTTCTGTCCTCTCAGATATGTCTCCCCCTTGCAGGCAATCTGGCTCACAGTTTAAAGGGGAATGTACTCACACTGTAGTTTATAAGCTAGCAGCAGTACACTAGTATTATTGGGTAGACACTCTAAAGATGTTAAATCTATTTTTTTTTTTTTTTTTGACCCATTTTTGATCACTACAGGTTTGGTTTGAAATGTCTAACTTATTTATTATAGAGTTTGTATGAAATGTGTGCAAATGTGTAATGTATGACATTCCAACAGGCTATCACACAGCACCCCATCCCCAGTGTCTGAAAGGCAGTCTGCTCTAGACACACCAACCTCCCACATAACCTCTGTTTTCCCAACCCATTTAATTGTCCCACCAGACAGAGACCCCCTGTCCCACCCCCACCCCCCCGGTCACACGCACCATTCCCATCTCTCCAGCTGACTGGGGACCATTAAGTAGTCCGGAGCAGCCAGCAGCCAGACAGGCTCCCCAGTAGCAGGTGCTGGAATGGGGTCTCTTAAGACTGTGGGAACTGCAGCCCAACAGCTGTTTGCCGGTCACCCAGACAGAGCGTGTAGCCAGAAGGCACTCTGTTGGGTGCAGTTTAAACACTTGGCCCTTTCATTTTGCTGCCTTTGCTTTGCAGGTAAATTGGCTTAAATTTTCAATATATCATAAGTAAACTGTTTAGTGTTGGTGTTGCTTTTAATAAACACAAAACACCTTTAGAACACTTACATTCTTTAAGTATAATCTTATAAAATGGAGTTCACCTCTTCTAACATCATCTGTTTAAGATGTAAAAATGACTGACCCTTAGAGCTTGGTTATCTGTATGTTTTTAAAATCAAATAAAAAGATCACTTGGCCCCGAAGAAGCCTGGGAGGTATAGATTTCCAGGTATGTTCAAGCTGTGACACACACATACACACGCACAAATGAGAGAACCCCCTAGTGGCTTCATTAATCCAGCCTCTGTCAGGGAAACCAAAGAAGTCACCACGGTCTCGCTCTTCTATTTTCTCTTTTCTCTCAGCAGAGGTAAACCGACATGAATGATGAGCTTTTTAAGTCCACAGAGACCATAGACTCGGTCTTTCTTTTTCTCCCTGCTTCCGGAAAAACAAGTGCATGCCATCCTTGATGTGAGTGGGCGTAAAGTTCTCCTCAAAGAAAGATGGAGAGGGTCTATATAGTGAGAAAAGATTAGTAAACATCCCCTCCTCCTTTAGTTCTGGTTTTATGTCATCCCATAGATAGCACCAAGATGCAGAGCTGACTCTGTTGCTCACAATCAAACTAAAGGAATCACTTTGTTTCTACAGTTTTTCCTCATTCTGTTCATGCTTTCTTTTTCACTGTCTCCCTTCCTTTTCCCTTGTCACTGCATGTAACCCCCTACCCCCAGACTGTTTTCCATCTCTCCCTACCACCCTCTTCCTCTTTCTTTCTGTCACCCAGCCCTTCATTTCATTCAAAGGGGAGGGAAGGCATTTAATTCTTGGCTTATTGCCCATTTCCATGATGGCAGCTAGTCTCATTAACAGGAATTCACCTCTTGCTTATTTCTGCTTCAACTCTGGCAGGCTGGCGTCACGCAGCTCCACTGCATTGTTGCTGTTTGTCCGTGTTTTATAGCAAGCACCGTCAGTGTCCCTACATCAGGATTTTTGTTAACTGTAATCCAGTATTGCTGTAGTTCAGTGTAGCTGAGAATAGAGGCTTGTCTCCGTACAGACGTACATATACACAAAAAGGCTATCTTGCTCTTTGTTGGAAGCATGAAGAGCCAGCACATAATCACAGCTACCCTCCTAATTGCAACCAGAATGAAAGCAGCATATTACTGACGTGTGATTGCAAATGGTTGATGGAAGTAATTATCCCTTTGTATTTTTTTTTTGTCTTTAGCTTGCATTCACGCACCTCTCTAAAATCAGTGACTTGCCAAGAATCAATACCTTTTTCTGGAATGCCGGGAATGGGAGTTGGAAGGGGAACAATAGAGGACCCATTAAGGTGAAAAGAAAGAGGCTGTTTTGCATTAGTCCTCCTTGTGATGGACACAACAGCATTAAAACCTATGCAGTGTAATGCAGTCCTGTGATTAAACACTCTTTTTCTGGAGCTCATAATAGTCCAGGTTTGTTAAGGTAGATACCCACATGTATGGCTTCATTGACTAACCTGTTGCAGATTTACTAAGAGGACATCTGCTGTTCCCTATTCTTGTGTTGATCTGTGTAAGCACACTAAGAATAAGGCTGGTGTACTTCTCCTCAGGTATTTTTCCACTCTCTCTCTCTCTCTCTCTCTCTCTCTCTCTCTCTCTCTCTCTCTCTTTCAAAATGATATTTGTACACTGTTAAATGTGGTAAATTTGATAAAGGAGGACTCCCTTGTAGAGTTTAGGTCTGTCAAGTAATCTAGTTTTACAAATTATGCAAATGAAAGAGGGATATATGCTGGGTGGTGAGATGTTGACTAAACCAAATAAAACTTTACTAAGACTGCATCCCCTGAGCTTCCTGGATAGGGTCCATTGGGTGATGAAATGAAGCTCCTTTTTGCTTGAAAAGTGACCACTGATAGTTGGACAAAGAGAGAACCTAAGAAATCAGTGAGTTTTTCTTTCTACTTATAGAAAACAAACACACAAACTTATGATGCAAAATTTGAGCATTGCAAGTGTGTGCAATTTACAATTGAATTGAATGGCAGGATGCATAGATCTGAAATACTGACAGACAACAGGCACTAATCAGCATTGTAAGCAGTGATATTTGATAGATCTTGATTTAAATACATTTAGTATGAACTGTATTTGTCAATTCTGCACAGTAGCAATTTTTATTGGTGCAGCCCTCCACAACAGGCCCAGGTCCTCACGTGGCCCCTTGAGAAAATTAATTGCCCATTCATGTTTTAGACATGCGTCATTGAAACTGACATTCAACATTGATCTTTTCTCTAAAACCAAGTTGTCAGAAGACAAAAAAAAAACTCATGGCAAGTCTATTTAAAACCTTTCTAATGAAACGCTCACATCTGTTTTGTTCTTTTAAGTTTCAACAGCTTTTAATTGAACTTAAAAAGAAAAGTGCAGTTACAGGAAATATGAGGGATTACTTTCATTGTGATGTTTCAGTAGTTCTCTGTTTTCAACAGATTGCAAGCTGAACGTAGATTAATGTTGGTATGCATGTGTGTGTCATCAGTCTGATGACCCTGAACGATAAGACTGCCTGGGGAGTGGAGATAAGTAGGATGAAGTGAAAATTTAATTCATAGCCCCTCTGTAGCATGTTCAAAGTATCTTAAAACCATAATTTGCCAGCATTTGTGTACGTTTCCTCACATTTCAAACAAATAGACTTTTCCCTCTCTATCTTATGGTTTATAACTTCTTGTTAGTATTGATGTAACTGCAACAATTTAATGGAAAGTAAAGGCAGAATGATGGAAGGTAGGACAGATAAGCTTTAAAAAACAAGCAAATATTTTGGAAATGGCAATAACTTTATAATGTTAGTGAGCCAAACTGAGTGCAGCTGCATATAAAGATAGCCTGAAATGTATTATTGTCCATTAGGGCTCTGTTCTTTTTTGACAGTAATTGTTTGTCTGTTTGGTCTTTAAGTGCACTTTGTACATGAATACTCAAAGTTTATTGGGCACATAGCCATAGGGTATGTGAAGTTTGCATAAGAATATTTGTTACAGCATGCACAGTACTGTATATACTGTTTGAATTCTGAAACACATTACATTTTCTTGAATTTGGGGAAACAAAATGTCTCATCAGAATTACTTGAGGAATTTCTCCCTTAATATGCTTAGTTGGTGATATTCATAGCTGTACTTCTCAAAAGTTTTTCTGCCATTTGCCTGAGGTCTAGCCAATTGGTTAGAGTGTTTGGATGCTGGATCAATAGCTTCTCTGCTCTCACCCACTAGCATTAATAAGGTTATTGATTAGCTGCCTCCCACTGATTGATTACCCCTTTGCAGCATCAACCCAGTCTATTATTAGTTCACCATTTGATGGTGGCTGCTTTTGTTCATAATGATTCTGCTTTGGTACCATGGTGTGGATTTGTAGCTCATGCCTAAGGTTAATTAAGAGGACAAAATCTATGTACAATCCTTAGTTTTCAGTTTTTTTTTATATAGATGATTCCAAGATATACAGACTCAAACACACATTATTTGAATGCAGGTAGTGAGAAGCAAATTGACACACAATTATTCACACAAGTTTGGAGGAAGGGTTCTGTGGTTTCTTATTGCAGTGCAGTTGAAGGAGGAGTAGGCCCAGCAGAGCATAGGGAGTGATGGATGAGACGCCATCCTGGTTTCATTCCAATAAATGAGCAGCGTTCCACTTGGGCTTCCCTTCACAGTCCCAGCCACTGAAGCCACGATGGAGACGGATGGGTCTCCCGCTGCTGGGTGTTAGAGGAGAGTAGAAGGGAGAGAGAGAGAGAAATTAAAGGGTGAGGAAAGGGGTGGTGGACATAATGGGGAAAAGAGATAAGGGTGTAAAAAGAAATAGGTGAGACAAGTTATAATAATAAATAAAGGAATTTAGCACGTGAGAAGGAAGTAATGTGCAAGCCAGTAAACATCTGTATAAGAAGTGGAACTGGAAGAGGAGAGAACTGGAAAAAGAAGGAAAGAATGATGAAGAAAAGAAAGCAAAGTCTCCATTTCTGTGTGTCTCTTTGGCTGACTGCATCAGAGCAAGGATATATGGATATGCCATAGCTGATATGACATGAAGCACGCTTGGCTGTGCATTCTGATTATGTGTTAAATCCTGGAACGTGCAAGTGTGACCATCTCATCCTGCCAAGTCTGATAGCTGGCATTAACCAACCAAGAAGATAAAATTGGTTCAGGAAGCTAACTGTAGTCTGGTTGTGAACTTATATTACACGATTTTCCTTACTCTAACCTAATGCCCCCTCCCCCCCATTCCCCTTTTTCCTCCTCCTTTTTCTTTGTCTGACTCGTCTCCATCTACTTCCTTTGTTTCATTTCTTTCTTTCCCTTTGTCCCCCCCCCCCCCCCCCCCCCCCTCCTTTTTGTTTTCTCTTTAGGCATATCCTTCCAGTGTGGCCCTGGTGCCCAGTATGAGATCCCTCACTGGGGAACCTCTGTACCAGTTGACAGCCCCTCCAGTGCCAACAGCTGGGACAAAGTGATTATTGACAGAAGTGATACAGAAGCTTGGCCCTCCATCAGTCGCAGTAGTGACCCCAGCAACCCTGTAACAACAGAATGCCCCTCGGGCTCTGCCAGCTCTAACCTAGACACCAGTGCTGTCACTACCACCAGTAGGAGCAGTTTTCTGAGTATGGCCACAGGTGCAGCAGGCCAGCAGGCCCACTACCCCGCTCTCAAAGCTAACAATAACATGATGACAGTACCTGGGTCAACCAACGCATTAGTAGGTAATAGAGGCTGGGGTTCAGATGCTAAACAAGATTGTATGAATAGTGGCAGAGTTGGAGCACCCAATAACTGGGGCTCTCCCAATTTTAACTTGAATCTCAATCCAAATGCCAATCCTTCAGCCTGGCCTGTTCTGGGCCATGAGAGTGGTGGAGGTGGTGCCAGTGGGGTGTCCAGCTCTTCATCCCTCCCACCAGGCATAAATGGCAATGGAAATTTGGGAAATGGCAACATAGGAGGTGCTGATAATGGTGGGGGAAGTTGGGTTGGCATGATGAGTGCTACTGAAAATGAGCAACAGCACCCGTCAACCAACACAAACTTGTCCTTCAATATGGAGCCTGTTAACCTTAACACTGACGGACCAAACCACACTAAAAAACAACAAGCTCAGGAGCCTATGAGCCCTATCCATGGCTTAACTGGCTGGGGAGGCCAGTCACCCACTGAATCATCCCAGCTCAATGGGGATACAACTGGCAGCTCTGCATGGGGTAGTGGAGAAACCAAGGCAGCTGACTCCCCCAAGGACTCCAGTTGGGACTCAACTACATCTGGAGGCCTCTCTGCTTGGGGTCGCCAAGGCAGTGGTGGTGGGAGTAGTGGAAGTGGTGGCTGGGGTGACTGGGGGAAACCCCCTAGTGGTGGAGAAGCATCTAAAGGTTGGGACTCCATAGATGCTGGTAGTTCTGGCTCAGGCCAAGACCAGCAACTAAACTCATGGGGCCAGCAGCTTGGAACGGCCCCAGCAAGTGAGGATAGTGGAGACAGCAGTGAAGGTCGATCCAATCGCAGAGACAGATCCTCCAGCATGGAATTTGCCCCTCTGCTACCCCGGCAAGACCTTGACCCTCGAGTCCTGAGTAACACGGGTTGGGGACAGACCCCCATCCGACAGAACACTGTTTGGGAGATGGAAGAAGCCAACTCTGATGATGGAAAGAGCAGTAGCAGCTCAGACACCATAGGAGCATCCAGCTCTAATGGCGGACCCTCATCCACCAATGGCACCATAAATCCCAATATTGCTCCCAGGCCTGGGTCTGGAGGGAAAAGTGACAGTGAAGGATCTTCATCCTCTAGCTGGGGAGCTCCTGCACCTCAGCCAGTCCAGACTGGATCAGGATGGGGTGACCCCCCACAGTCAGTCAGCAAAGCCCCAAATGGCACTATTAGTGGCTGGGGAGATCCTTTGCCTTCCAGTGGTCCTAAAAATGGGAGTACACCATCCTGGGGTTCAGAGGATAAGTCACCCAACTGGGACGATGGCCTAATAAAAAGCAAGCCTGCTGGCTGGGGAGAAGGCCCCAAAAGTGCCCATGGGTGGGGCAACAGTAATGGTGGTTCTAACAGCTCCAACACAGGGGACTGGGGAGAGCCAGACATCAAGAATAATGGTTCCTCTAGCAGCATGTGGGAAGGAGAAGGAAGTAATGGAGGAAGTGGTGGATGGAAGGAAAGTCCTAGAGGAGGAAATGGAGGAGGCTGGGGCAAAACTCCTGCTGTGAGTAATAGCAGCTGGGGGGAGACTTCACGTGCCAATGGCCCACTGCAGGGAGGCTGGGGCTCCTCCAAGCCCCAAGAAAGTAGCAGCAGCAGCACTGGCAGTGGAGGAGGTGGCAGCATTGGTTCTTGGGGAGGTCCTAGTTCTGTGAAGCAGAACAGCTCTGGCTGGGTTAATCACAGCAAACAGGACCAGGGCATGGAGCCTACTGGCTGGGAAGAGCCCTCTCCTCCCTCCATCCGTAGGAAGATGGAGATTGATGATGGAACATCCACCTGGGGGGATCCCAGCACCTACAACAAGACAGTCAACATGTGGGATCGGAACAATCCCAATAGTAACCCAGGCAATAGCGGCCCACCTCCAAGTAAGAATGGTGGAATTATTATTCCCAACAATACCAACAACAATCACTCAGTTGGACCTAGCAACAACAATCACCATCACCCTCACCACATGCACCACCATCCCCATCCTGGCCAGCCCCCATCGCACCTGCAGCACCATGGAAACAACAATGGGTCACCCAACAATGCTGCGTCACATCCAGGTGTGGGCCCCCAGGGTAGACCTGCCCTCACCAACCCAGGTATTTAAAAATCTCAAAGGTGTTAACCCTGTAAAACCTGAACTATGAAACAATTACCAGAAACTGGAATGTTTATTGAACCTTCTGACAAAAAAAAAAGAAATATCAATTTGCATATACGAGTTTTAATTTTTCTCATATTTGCTACATCCAGCATATTTGTGCAGTTTATTGCTTAAAGATTTATTGTGCAATTTATCTGGGTTTTTCAGGGGAAAATCACACTTCAGACACATGTAGAGGTCTCAAAAACTCACCAAAATTCAGGCACCATACATGATACACTTGGCATTACAGAGCTAATGACAAACTTTTATTCTGTTAGTATTCAAAATAAAAAATGCTTAAAAAAATCAACAACAGAACAAACCGTCACATTCAACAAAATGTTTAAAAATTTCAAACTGACTTTTGGAAAATGCTTTTTTTGTTTGTTTTTTTTAACCTAAAAAATATATATATATTTGACAGGATAAATGGATTTTATTGAAGGGATACCGATCTCCTTGTCTTTCCACAAACCAAGGAGACAGACAGTTATTAAACAAAGGGTTTTTCCCCTCTGTTCCAGTAAAGTGACAAAATTGGAAAAATCTTGGCAACTATGGTCCTTCCTTTCAAAGGTTATTTCTTTGAAGAATTCACTCAGTGATTGTTAGTTTCAGAGGAACTGAAGTCTTTGCAGTAGTCACTGGTATATAACAGGAAGTTTAAGTTAGCACTTGCACAGGTTCTTATAAGTCTTTGTAAAGACAAAAGCTATGTGCAGCATACATACAGTGCATGCCAGCACTTTGACTGCCTTTAATTGTGAATGAGACCACTGCCATCTGCTGTCTACAATTTGTGTTGCACCTACCAAGGAGCATCATTTACACTATAAATAGTTGCCCATCTTTGCTCAAGTCATTAACTCAGGCCTTTCTTGAGCTACTGTTAAATTCTCCTATACCTCCTATACCATAGACACCACTTGGTAGACTGGGGTGGTCTGACAACAGGCCTGCTGTTGTTAGGAGGAAGCTGAGGAAAAAAGGCATACAAGACCTAACTTGTGCATGTAGTGCAGATTTTAAGGCTGGACTAAAAATCAAAGTGTTTTTAAACCTTTATTAACTGGAGGCTGACCATGATGGGGGTGGTTTTATCACTCCATTAGTTCTCAAGGAAGCACATAAGAGGATTAACTGATGATTTAAAAAAAAAAAAAAGAAAGTTGATTAAAATTTCTGCTGCAGTGAAACTCATTTCATTATTTTAACTAATTAGTTGGTCCTTCTTCCAGGTTGGGGAGAGATTCCAAGTGTTCAGCCCAAGTCTGAGCCTGCTTGGGGGGAGCCAGCAGCTCCAACATCGGCTGTGGACAATGGTACCTCAGCCTGGGGCAAGCCCCCAGGTGGGGTAGGAGGATGGGGAGACAGTGTCCATGAGCCCTCTGGCCCCTATGGCAGGGGTTGTGGACCCCCAGGTTCTGCACCTTGCAAGCCAGGTAACACCCAGAAAATAAGATTGCATATTAAGTAACTTTTCTGCTTCAAACTGTGAGCATGATTATAACCCTAGGCACTGGAAGTTTGGTCCACTATTTTATTTATAGCGTAATCTGTTGGAACAACACATTTCGGTTAGGGGGGCAGAAACAGGAAGTTTCTACAGACCTGTACTGTTTGTGCCAAATTTGAAAGTTTTTGTTAGTGCTGCTGGAGTGTTGCTTTGATTAAAGCAATTCCACGCCTCAGTGGATCTTGTGGTTATTTGTGCTGTTGGTTTGAAATGTTGGAAATGATAGAGGGAGGTGTAGGGAGAAAGTGCAGGCTGTCATGTAGCAACAGTGCCACCAAATGGTTGTGTTTAAAGTTGCCTGGTGCTCGCTTAATGAAATGGCTAGAGCAGGGTTGTCCAAATTTGCGGGCTGCTTCCGGCCCCGCCCACTTCCGGTCCGCGAATTGATGTCAAAAACAACATACAATTTGGCCCTTTAAGTTACTTTTTTGACATTTCGCTTAACCCTCTCAATTGGAGGGGAAGGCAAAATGTCAAAAAAGTAACTTAAAGGGCCAAATTGTATGTTGTTTTTGACATCAATTCACAGACCGGAAGTGGGCGGGTCCGGAAGCGGCCCCCGGGCCGCAAGTTTGGACACCCCTGGGCTAGAGTATTGATAACAGAGGAGACACAGCATAGATTAAAACATGGAAGCAGTTATTTATTTATTTAGTATTTCTCACAACTTAGTTCTATATTTTATATATTTTCCTCAGGCCCCAAACCTATGCAAGATGGCTGGGGAAATGGAGGAGAAGAGATGGGCATGTCTACCAGCCAATGGGACCATGAGGATGGGGATGTATGGAATAGCCCAACCTCCCAAGAGAGCAGCTCTTCTTGCAACTCCTGGAGCAATGGACCCAAGAAATGCCCAAACAAGGTCAGCAAACACACTTGTCAAAAACACATTTGTGACATTGGAAATATCTGCATTGTTGAATTCATGACATTAACTTGATGTTTTTTTATTGTGTGTTTTCAGGGGAAGATTGGCAACAAGCCAGATGAGGCCTGGATTATGAATCGTCTCATCAAACAACTCACTGACATGGGCTTTCCGGTATGGATCCAGTGTAATTAGAAGTCTTAACGCAGATCCAAAACACTAGCAAGCTTTCTTTTGTAATCTTTGCACTCTGGAATGAACTAATTGGATTTCAGTGATCAAACGTAACCATGGCCTTACAAAAAATATTTGGGCCATAATAAATGCAGCCTGCTAAGGTTGAGAAAACAGTTAAACAGTGAAAAATCAGCTCTTCTGCAATTAATTCCACTCTTGTTTAATTTCAAGTTGTTTTTGTACCCATGTGTTACAGAGAGACCCTGCTGAGGAGGCATTGAAGAGCAACAACATGAACCTTGACCAGGCTATGAGTAAGTACATCAGCATATTTCTGTGTTGACCTTGTCTATATTAGGCACATGCCTTTTTATGAGATGCTTTTATTCACAAGCATGAATTTTTTTTTTTTTTTTTTTATTCAAATAAATTAGTTCAGTTCAGCACTGTAGCTACATTTCCACTTAGGTTCAGCTAGGTGAAATATGAAGGCAAAGTATATATTTTTAATCACTTATGAGATTCAACAACACTCTAATGTAGTGACACAATATATTTTTCTAGATTTAATAACCTCTGTCTTCTCTGCTTCTAGCTGCCCTTTTAGAAAAGAAAACAGACCTGGACAAGCGGGGCATGGGAATGTCTGATTACAGCAATGGCATGAACAAGCCTCTAGTATGTCGGCCCTCCGCACTCTCCAAAGACCCCTCCGAACGCACCACCTTTCTTGACAAGGTAGGTCGGGCATGAATGCATGGTGGCACTGTTGCCCTTACTGTAACTTTGGGCTTTATTCTGATTATATGCTTAGATTGAAATAATAACATCACATTGGAAGGTAATAATATATTAGTCCTTGGTTAGTACAGATTTATTGGTTGAAATGTCTTTTCACATATATCATTTGTTTGTAGGATGTAATGTTTAATTCTGCTCTGTTCTCTCTTTATTCCCCCGTGAACTGTTTATTTTTCTGTGGTCTAGGATGGTGTCCTGTCAGATGACACCCCCCCATCACCGTTTCTGCCGTCCCCCAGCCTGAAGCTCCCCCTGGCCAATAGTAGCCTTCCTGGGCAGGGTCTGGGACAGGGCAATCCGGGGCTGGCCATGCAAAACTTGAACAACAGACAGGTAAAGCAAACAGTAGTTATTTTTCATCTGTTTTTATATGAAATTTGTACACAATTTGAAACCATATACCCGCTTTTTCTTTCTGGACACAAGTACATCTAGACAGCTGAATTAGTAGCAGTAGGATATAGAGACAAAGTTGAACCTTGTGTTTTACAGTGTAAATGCACAACCACTAATTTCTAGGGCTCTCTGTAGGATTTAAATATACATAGTGTAGTAGTAGATGAGTTAAATATATTTTACACACATCTCTCTGTCCACATGCTCTCCCAAATTTCCTCTTTTCTGTTGCTCACTTTTGTATATAACCTTGCCTGAAGAGCCCATTGAAATCAGATAGTTATGCTCTATCAAATATAACCCCTAGAGGCAGCAGTGACCCAGAAAACTACAGGATGTCCTTGAAGTCCAAACAAAGGCACTACAAGCAGTCTTTTTTCACACTGAATAGAAAGCCCTCTCCAACAGCATGGGATTAGAAATGTGAATAAGTGGCTTTTACAGGCTGATTTTGGTCAATTTAAAAAATAAAATTTTTGAAATTTTTATTACTTAACACACAGTTGCTCGTGCTTCTTTTCTCAGTTTAAGCTGTGCTTCAAAACGTGTCAATCAATCAATCAAATATACTTTTTTGTCCCCACAGGGAAATTTGTCTTTTCCCTGCAAAAAACAAGCTGCTACCACAATAATACAGTATAACAATAAAAGTCATTTTAAAAGTGCATAAATACCCCCCCCCCCCCCACACCCCCCCACACCTAGCCCTAGACGTGAATGTAAGTAAAATATTGTAGACACTTTGCCTTTTCTTTTTTTTTCTGTTCAATTCACTTTTTTTTTTGTTTGTTTTGAATAAACGCATTAGGTTAATAAAGACTAGATAGTCGGATGACCTACTCCTAACTGTACTTCTATTAAGTGGCCAAAAAACATGTATAGTATTTCTTCCAAATTCATTGGCTCAGCTCTTCAAGAATTAAGGCCTTTACAGACCGGATGTATAAACGGTGTTTGGTGTGTTAAAAATATTTTTCTGACTGAGCTATTCTTAATGCGGCCATTCACACGAACCACATAATTTCACATGACGAATTTGCCGCATTTATTTTATTTTTCGGATCAAGTTCAATTTTGCTGATTTTTGCATGCAAATCAACAGATCTGCCCAATCAGACCTCTGCATTTGGCAACAAGTGCGCTTGTACCTCAAAATGTGTACCGGTACTAAATATACAGTGATATGGAAATAGTAAAATAATACTATTTTACCTCAGACACACAGCTAGATGCTGCTTCAGGTCAGTTTGCTCTCAGAAATCATTTCTCTGCCTCTTCAGATGTGTTCCGAACTCTACCAATAAGAGCGTACACTGGCCCACTGAAATCCTGAAATATGTACGAAAGCGGTCATGATACAGCTTCGATCCTGGATCAGACCGTGACGTTCTCCCTGCTGCTGCCATCTCTTGAGAATTGGATGAATTCAGAGTCTCAGTTTCTTCTGTTTCTTGTTTAGAAACATGATGACCAGCTTGTCATTGCTTGATGCCGACTTCATTTTTTTTTTTTTCAGTGTGTTTTTTTTTTTTTGAGAATGATTTATGACGCCATATCCTTCCTCCTCCACAAGACCCTTTCACACATAGACACTGGTAAGGGGAACTATGTGAGAGTGCTGTTTGTAGATTACAGCTCAGCATTCAACACCATAGTTCCCTCCAGGCTGGTCTCTAAGCTGCTGGACCTGGGCCTGGGCCCATCCCTGTGCAGGTGGGTTCACAGCTTCCTGACCAGCAGACCACAGGTGGTACGAGTGGGTCACCTCACCTGGAGAACTGGTGCCAGGAGAACCACCTCCTGCTCAACGTCAGCAAAACGAAGGAACTGATCGTGGACTTCAGCAGGAAGCAGCAGAGGGACTACCATCCACTTGTCATCAGTGGTGCTGAGGTGGAAAGAGTGGACACTTTCAAATACCTGGGAGTGACCATCTCACAGGACCTGTCCTGGACTCATCACATAAACATCACTGTGAAGAAGGCCAGACAGCGTCTCTACCTCCTCAGGCGGCTGAGAGACTTCAAGCTCCCACTCAAGGTGCTCAGGAACTTTTACACCTGCACCATCGAGAGCATCATGCGTGGGAGCATCACCACCTGGATGGGAAACTGCACCAAGCAGGACTTCATGGCCCTAAAAAGGGTGGTTCGTTCAGCTGAACGGACCATCAGAACCACCATCCCCAACCTGCAGGACATTTACACCAAGCAGTGCAGGCTGAGGGCCATGAAGATCCTAAAACAGCCCAGCCACCCCGGACACTCTCTCTTCTCCCTGCTCCCATCCGGCCGGCGTTACCGCTGCCTGAGGGCTAAGACTGAAAGGTTGAAGAAGAGTTTTTACCCACAAGCCATCCGTCTGCTCAACTCTGAGCCCTAACTGGACCATTATTGCACAATGTAAATATTATAATTTATGATCTATAATTCCACGTAAAAGTGTGTATAGTGTATAGTATATAGAGTATAGTGTATAGTGTGAATTACTTTTTTATTTTTATTCTTCTTATTTATATGTGTGTGTATATATGGTTGCAGGTACAAAATACATTTCACTGTGCATTGTACTGTGTATAACTGTGCATGTGACAAATAAACACAATCTTAAATCTTAATTTATGCGCAGAAACGCAACGCTTTCGATGTGTATACACGTTATACAAGATTGCATTAAAAAAAATTTGGAATTTCGTGTCACTTTTTTGCAACGCGCTTGATGTATAAAGGCCTTTAGAGCACAATCAAAGATTTTATTGTACAATGATTCCTGTTTATAGATACCCAGTGGAATGTTTGGCAGTAATGGAGCAGCACAAACCCGGGCCATGCAGCAGCAGCCTCCTCAGCCACCAGTGCCACCTCTCAGCTCCTCCCAGCCTAGTCTACGTGCTCAAGTGCCTCAGTTTCTCTCCCCTCAGGTAGTTATCTACATGATAGTGTGCATATTGGATTTATTATGTGGCACTGTGTCAAGTCATAACAAGCATGAACAACTGGTTCAAGTTTGAACTGTTTGTGCTATGGTCATGCTGTGGTTTGTACTTTTTTTTTTTTTGGTGTGTTTTTAAAATTCTCATGAACTATACTATTT
The DNA here is from genome assembly GCF_007364275.1 of Archocentrus centrarchus. Lineage (NCBI taxonomy): Eukaryota > Metazoa > Chordata > Actinopteri > Cichliformes > Cichlidae > Archocentrus > Archocentrus centrarchus. The sequence goes on along the minus strand of NC_044346.1, from coordinate 24,742,223 downwards.
TATTTAATCTTTATTTTACCAGAAAAATCCCATTGAGATTTAAAATCTCTTTTACAAGGGAGTCCTGGCCATTGAATGTGTCCTCTAATGCCGCGTTTCCATTCCACTCAGCGCAGGCCAACTCGACTCGCCACGGTTTGGTTTTGTTTCTATTACAATTGAGGACCACCTCAGTGTGGGTGGAGTCGAAATAACGAGGGCAAAATCTCATGACGTAATATGTATGCAACTCAAAGTGTGTTAGCTTTTGTCTACACTGCTGTGTTGCGTGATGGTACCCGTGAGCAGCAATTAGCTTGGAGAACTCTTGATAAACTAATTTCTCGTCTCATCTCCCACCAAGCACAGAAATGTCTGCTCCTCCTCATTCGACCATGGTGTTGCATGCTTCCAGTTTCTTGCTGTCAGGTTTTAAAAATGTGAACATTGTCGAATCGCCTCGGATCGCTTGGAACCCCAGCTGAGTGGGTTCCATTAGTACCTGGTACCAGGTACTAATGGAAATACCTACAAACCGTTCCGAGTCGAGCTGCGCTGAGTAGGTACTAATGGAAACGCAGCATAAGTTTATGAATGCATCATATTTATGTTGAAATTCTCTACAACTTAGATTGCTTTTTACTTTCTTTTTATTACACTTAAAAAATATGTAGTTTCAATGATGTGTTGACATACTGTCGTTTTAACAAGATGCCTCTCAGACCTTTCACCTCCATTCTTTTCCTGCATGCATAAATGCCATGGTGACTGGTTTTTATCTTGCCAGAAGGTACTTTTTATATACAGTTGTTGTGATGTGTGGTGACTAACTTGTCATCTTTCCCTTCTGCCCCCCCCTTCCCCATTTCCTTCAGGTCCAAGCACAGCTCTTGCAGTTTGCAGCAAAAAACATTGGTCTGAACCCTGCACTTTTAACCTCACCAATAAACCCTCAACAAATGACCCTGTTGTACCAACTTCAGCAACTGCAAATGGTGAGGTGCCATCACTCTTTGCATTGTATTTGCAGCACAGCTTCTGCTTTGGGGCCTGAGGGAAGGATTGTGGGTTTTGGACTTTTATAGGAGATTTTGTCATTTAGTAATGTTAGGTTTTGATTTTTACTTCTGAATGTGTAATCAAAACATGACATTTAACAGTGCATGAGAAAGTGAGTATGTATAGCATTCATTGATCCAATTTTCCTTTTTTATTGTGGACATTTTTAACAGTGTTTTTTCTATTTTACTTCATTGATTAAGGCGTACCAGCGTTTACAAATCCAGCAGCAGATGATGCAGGCGCAGCGCAATGTTTCCGGCCCTATTAGACAACAAGAGCAGCAAGTGAGTCAATAAATGCATCATTAGAAATAAAACACAGCCATAAAGGTCTTGAATTTCATGTGTATGACTACATGTGAGCAATGACTCAGAGTACCGTGACCCAGCTTCATTGTTTTTTTTTTTTGTCACATCATTACAACAGATATTAAAAAAAAATGCTTTATAACAACAAGAGTTGCTTAAACTCTTCTCGCTGGCTACCAGCTTCTCTATTTCACAAAGGGGAAAGAGTTTGTTCTCCTTTTTATCTTTTGTCAGACTTTTCCCACAAGATATGGCTGTTGGTGAATAAGTGCATTTTCTTCTTCTTTCTTCCTTTATCTTATCTTTTCATGCCACCTCTACTTCCACTTTTCCACTTGTTTTTGCTTGCGTGTCTTTATTTTCAAAAATGTCTTGAAAGTTTTTATTTTCTAATCTCAGCTTCATCCCAGCTGCCTCTTTCTTTTTCTCTTTCATAATTTTTCATCCATAATTTCATTAATCTTGTTGCATTACTGGCCGATAGTTCCCAGTGCTTTGTTTTAAAATACTTAATTGTGACAGTCCCCCTGTTCTCTCCCAGGTTGCACGTACAATCACCAACATGCAGCAGCAGATCCAGCAGCACCAGCGTCAGCTGTACCAAGCGCTGCTGATGAAGCAGCAACAACTTCCCTCCCATTCCTCCTCTTCCTCTTCTTCCTCCTCCTCCGCTGGTCTGCATCCCCCTGGTGGCCCTGCCGGAGGCCATGGATCTGGCAAATCAACCCTGGACCCCTTCACAGGCCCACACCAGGCTTCGGGGCTTGCCGACACACTGCACACCAAAGAGCCGCCGTCTTCGCCCAACGCCTACAGCACCTACCCTCTCTGTGAGTCTGGTATACAGTCCAGGGTTGAGGAAAAAATGTGGTCACTTGGGCTAAAACTAAAAATTTTCCCTTTACTCAGTCATACAAGAACCATCCCTATCATATTGTGTGTTATAGCCTGTGTAGTTCCTCAACTTGTGTCATGTGAAGTAAAAATAAGTCAGCATAGCTAAAACACACCCATACTTTGCCATTTTTCTTTAGGAAATAACAGTAAAATTCTTGTCTTCTGTTAGTACATGCAACATCAAACAATGCATCACTCTAAAGTATGTTTGAAATATTTGTTCTTAAAATGAAGCTGCGTTGTCCAGTTGCTGTTATTGAATTTGTGCTGGCAAATATTAATGAAAGATTCCTGTGTTTTGTGTCCAGCTGGACTGAATCCAAACATGAATGTAAACTGCATGGAGGTTGGGGGTCTGTCCATGAAGGAGCCCCCTCAGCCCCAATCTCGCCTGTCCCAATGGACGCACTCCAACTCCATAGACAACCTCTCTGGCAACTCTTCAAATTTGGAGAACAACCTCAATAAGCACGGTACTTTTGCAGAATAACCCAGACAAGCATGCTCACAGAATGCAGTATATAAAGACTTCAAGAAAATGAGAAATGAGATTTTTTTTTCTTTTCTTTTTGCATAAATGTATTCCAATGCCGTTTTACAATTTTCAGATTTTGTGCAATCTTGCTGCACTTTTTCTTTTTTTTTTTTTTTTCCTTTTCCTTTTTTTGCACTTGTTAAGAATGATTCTCAGGAGCTATTACATGTGCCACACACCCTAACACATTTAGTTGTCTTTGGCTTGCTTCCCAGTGAGTAACTCACCAAATGACACTAACTTTTTGTCATTTGTATCTTGCAAGATTTTTAACTGTTTGTTTTTTCACACATTGTGTCTGCAAGCTCATTATGAATCCCAGTAAAAAGAACACTGAACTCTGAGGTGTCATATTTCCACCCATTCATGGTGACTGGTGTTGCAGAATTTGCTTAATCTTTTACGCTACATTTCTATTTAAGTGTGTGAAAATGTCACATCCTTAAATATAATGTGACATGTCACATAAAGAATGGATTACTCAAAAATGATTTCGTATATTTGTGACAATTTGAAACCACTGAAGCACAGTGAACCCTCGTTTATCGCGGGGGTTACGTTCCAAAAATAATCCGCGATAGGCGAAATCCGCGACGTAGTCAGCTTTATTTTTTTACAATTATTATACAGTACTATAGAAGGAAACCAAAGATCAAAACCTGCTTTCAAGCCGAACACATTTTGTACTGGACAGAGACGAGGGACGGAGGAGATTGATTGACAGCCAATCAGGACGCAGAACACGATGCGCATTCATACACTGTTAAAAAAAAAAAAGAAAAAAAAAAGCATTAAAAAACTGCACTAAAAAAATCCATGAAACAGCGAGGCCGCAAGAGGTGAAGCACGTTATAACGAGGGTTCACTGTACATAAAGCACATGGAAATAATGTCAGCCACCTGCCAAAGAACAATTTGTGTATTGTTTAGAGAAATGTGTTAACTGACACAACTTTCTCATCTCCTGCACTTTCCATTTTAGCATTTAAGATTTCAGCAGTTTCTGTCTTTTATCCACACTTTATTCTCTTAGTAGAAGCTTGAAAACACAATCTGTGAACGGCAAACAGTTATTTTTAACTTTAAGTTTTATCTGTTTTCTCCTGGTATGGAAAGATGTATTGAAGATCTTAATCTTCATCTAAATCTTATGTCTACTGATGCTCCAGTACTCTGAGCATCACATTTAAGGAGACACTAAATGTGCATTGACCGTATTAATGCTTGAAGAATCATTGTATTTTCATACTACGCTGAACTGGGTTCACTTGAGTTTCTTACTTTCCTTTGTGTGTTTTAGGTGCCATATCTGCTGCCTCTACCCTGGTCCCTCCTGGGAAGCCTCCTCAGCTGGAGGACTCATACAGCCCTTACAATCTAATCTCCAGCTCTGAGTCCCCCACCAGCCCCCTTGTGCCCCCTGACTGGGGCCAGGGCAAGAGTCCCAGTGAAAAGATCTCCAATGGGACCAACATTAACTGGCCCCCAGGTGAGAATGAGGTGTCGATACAAAAGAGTGTGGAACAGATAGGTGTTTTTTCTTAAGCTGCAAGAAATGTTTGTGAATCTTTGGAACTAAGCTGCCTTGCAGTATGAATTATTTACATTGTTTGAAAATCACCTGCTGCACTTTACGCCTTTCGTCAACATCTAATCTTCAAGTTTTAACAATCCTTCATTGCGTGCATGTTTTTTGTTGTGCTTTAGAGTTCTGCCCAGGGGTGCCATGGAAAGGCCTTCAGAACATCGACCCTGAGAATGACCCCAATATGACCCCTGGCAGCGTCCCCAGTGGTCCCACCATCAACACCAATATCCACGACGTCAACCGTTACCTGCTGCGAGACAGGAATGGAGGTACAAAAACAGACAATGCCACAAATATTAATACAACCAGTCACCCCACAGAAAGGGCATGCTATGTAAAGAGATGAATATACATTAATGACCACTTTGATAAGCTCACCCATGTAACCATATCTATTTCACCACAGACCCCACTGTTGTGTTGCACAGCATACATAAAATTACCCCTTTCTTTCTTTTTTTTTTTTTTTTTTTTTTTTTGGTCTGTCTGCTCACAACACCGTTCTCTACAACCATATAGCCACTTCCCCAGCTTCACCACTTCAGAATGGCTCTTTGCCTCCAAACAGCACCGACTGGCCTGTCAGTGGCTATTCTAGATCTTTCAGTCTGTCGTCCTGTGATGGAGATGGCTCAGGTACACATCCCAAGTATCTTCCCCTCGTGTGTGGACCTGCTAACCTTTCCTTGCCCAAATGGAAGCCCTGACACCTCACTGTTATAGGATTCTGCTTATCTTAACCCTTTCTTAACCTCTGAACTGTAACTATAAACATCCTTACCTTAAAGTCACACCTAAACCTTTTCCTTCAGTGCCTTTAGATAACCTTTACCAAAACGCTTTGACCAAACCCACATAAAAGGGAAAAAAAAAAATCAGCCTCACCCAGCTGGTCATGACATTGGTACACACCCCATGTGCTGTTTTATGTTTGTTTGTTTCTTCTTTTTCATCATGACAGTCACTTCAGTTTAGATTTCTCTTGCACCACATGGAAGCCACTGATCATTAACTGTATGTCATGGCTGAAATCACTATTAAAACATAAAAGTGCATGCAGGATTTATATGATTTAGTTCAGTTAAACGTTTAACAGTTACATAAATACTGTGAGAAAGATGTCTACGTTTTTGCAAAATGTGGTGTCATTTAAGTATGGAAGACCAGCGTGGTTGTGGTTTGTTTTGCTGTTCATTTTTCATGTTTTGAAGCTACTCTAAAGAAGTCCAAAATGATCCAACTGTACAGATACTTGTCATGAAATCTGTGCATCTTTTTTTTCTTTTTTTAAATATATAATTTTAAGATTTTTTTTTTTTTTTTTTTTTAAACCGTTTCCTCTCTCTCTCTCTCTGCTCTCTCCGTTTACAGGTAAAATGTCTGACATGAAATCCACCTGGTCTTCAGGGCCTATTTCTCAAAGCCAAGCTTCTCTGTCCCACGAGCTTTGGAAAGTCCCACAGGGGCCACGCAGCACTACAGCACCATCCCGGCCTCCGCCAGGCCTCACTAACACCAAGCCCTCCTCTACCTGGGGAGGCAATTCTTTGGGCCTGGCTCAAGGCTGGAGTGGCTCTTACTCCTCTGGTGAGTACTCAAACTTTTTTTTTATTAGAAATACTGATGTGAAACGATCTCATACATCATTTCTCTAGATTCGTCATCTAAAACTAGCTTACTATTGAAAGAAAGGGGGGGGGGGGGGGGGGGGGGGGGGGGAGTGAGTACTGACAGTTTAGTATGATTTAGACCAGAGTTAGGACAGCTTTGCATTTTTATTTAGTTCTCATTTTTCTTTTTTTACTTTCATTTTTCAGTTGACTTTAGTTTCCTGAGTTGGTTTGCTAGTTTATGTTCAGTATTAATTGTGTCTAGTCTTAGTTTGGTTTTTAGTAGTTTAAGTGTTAGTTTCAGTTTTGTTATTACTGAATGAGAAATATTATGATTTACAAAATTTTGAATCATAATAGTTCTAAACTATAAACTATAAATTATAAAACTATAATGTTTTATGACTAGTTTTAGTTTTAATTTTCAGTTCATCTTTAGTTAACAATAATCATGCTGATGCACGAGCCATTTTTTTTAAAAGAGGGGTATCTTATCATAATTGCAATATTGGCACTTTAAATGATGAGAAAATAAATATCAGGTTGCTGCTTCTGAACTTAAGCCACGTACAATCCGTTATTTACTGACGATAAATCAGGACAGATTGCTGCCACCATGAATACACCAATGTGGCTCTCTGATATATTTCACACTAGTCACAGACATGACTGATGATGCATAGGTGTGGCTTCTTCACAGCTGCGACTCTGCACTCACCAGCTCTTGCTATATTATAAAGGTTGACTAAACACACCCTGCTAAACTGACATCTTGAGGTTTACCGGCTTTCTGAGAAGCCACATGTAACCACGGTACGCGTGACAATGTGACCTTGTTTTGACATGACACGTCTATAATATGCAGCAAAGAGGAAATACCTTTAGTGTGGGGAATAGGTAGCAGTGTGTATAAGGTGTCACATTTTCTTTTTTCAACCTCAAGGCCCAGAGTCCCAGGGCTCTAGAAAAAGTGCCACAGTTATTTAAAAAAAAAAAAAGTCACATAATTTGAGAGGAAATTATATTTTGAACAGTTGTTTCCCTTTGTTATATTGGCACTATTACTTTGACACATACTCACCTTACCATTCCTACTCTTTCTGAAGAGAGAAAGCACCAAGGCCTCTTGCCGTGCATGTCTGTTTGCCAAGATTCAGTTTTGACTGTTGTAGTGACAGTATTATTGCAAATGAGTTTTTCAAGAAAGCTCTTAATACTTGGCTCTGTCTGCATTTATGTTACAGAGGGAACCACATGGAGTACTGACAGCTCAAACAGGACCAGCAGCTGGCTGGTGCTGAGGAATCTCACCCCACAAGTGTGTATTCTTTTTTTTTTTTTTTGGTTAGTTTTTCATTGAGTATAGTCTGCTCACATCTTTAAAAAAAAAAAAAAAGTATGATCTGAATCTGCAGTGCTAGATTGCCGCTTGCATAACCTGTTTATATAGGTACAATGACAAAAGACCAAAAAAAAGGAAGAAAAGAATAAAAAGAGAAGGCAGACAGTATGTAAGAGGAAAAAAAAACAGTAACTAAAAATGCATGAATAAGTTAAAATATTAGTTGTGACTGCATTTTTTTGCTATTAATCTCTTCTTCTTTGCTTCAGATTGATGGTTCGACTCTGCGGACCTTGTGTATGCAGCACGGCCCCCTGATCACATTCCATCTCAACCTGACCCAGGGGAATGCTGTGGTGCGCTACAGCTCCAAGGACGAGGCTGCCAAGGCCCAGAAGTCCCTGCACATGTAAGCGTTTAGCAGAAGTCTCTTAAATCAGCAGAAGTGGGCTTACAAAACTGAAAAAAAGGGCTCAGTTTTGTTTTTTTCTTTTTAACTTCCACTGACGTTCATGTGCACACATTAAGCAGCTAAAACAGGGAAGAAAATGGGCAACCGCTTGGTGGGGAAAACACAGTGTTCCTGATTTCATTGGTATCTTTTGTCCTGAATAGAACAGTTCAACATTCTCTGTAAAGCCAAACAATGTTATTTTTGTGTGTGGGACAGTCACATGGAAGAGGAGGTGGGGAATCACACCATAGTCAGATGTATTGCAAAATTACAGAGATTATGATGATAATCAGTACATCACGGGAGAAGAGCGGCGTGGAGTCATGTATCTTTGGCCTTCTGTGTCATAAATCCCTGATTCAGTTCAGCTAATAGCTTGTTTCCATGGAAATAAAATACAGGATGTGTGACCTACTTTTCATTAGCAGCAATAAATGTGGTTAAAGCATAACGTTGGTAATAAGCACAAAAAAAAATTCAATAACATTAAAAGCAATCATTTAGGTTTAGTACAGATTGTACTGATGTACTGATTTTTTTTTTTTTTTTTTTTTTTTCTTTCGTGCTGTAAGGTGCGTGCTCGGAAATACCACAATCCTGGCGGAGTTTGCCGGCGAGGAGGAAGTGAACCGCTTTTTTGCACAAGGCCAGTCGCTGGGGGCAAACACCACGAGCTGGCAGGCCAACCCAGGACCCAATCAAAACCGAATGGGCGGGGCAGCGCAGTCCCACTCAATTGGCCAATGGGGTAGCAGCGCCGGGGGAGGCAAGGCCGGGGGAAGCGACCTGCTGTGGGGCAGTGTGCCCCAGTACTCCAGCCTGTGGGGGCCACCTAGTGGAGAGGACACCCGCGTAATTGGAAGCCCCACCCCTATTAACACCCTGCTGCCTGGAGATCTGCTGAGTGGGGAGTCCATGTAGGATGATGCCACGATACACTAACCAACCAACCAGCCAACTCACCACCACCAGGTTATGTAAGCCATTGGTGGAGGGTGGGGTGGGGGGGGGAAAAAAAAACCTCAAAAAAAAAATCAATATGAACAGGAGCAAAACCCAAGCAAATCATGTGGCGATAATCAGTATCAATTTGAACTGTTTGAACTGTGAATTGTAAATCAGAAGTCTGGGGTCATTACCACAGACTGCAGACCCCGGTCCTTCTGTTTTACTTTGGTCCTTTTCTTGTTTGGTTTGCCTTTTTTGGGGGAGAAAACAGCCCTTTTTTTTTTTCCTTTTTGTTTTTTTAAAATGCATTATATTAAAAAAAAAAACTGAAGTGAAACGCAACACAAAGAAACCTTTTAACTGTTTTATTAGTTTTTCCATAAGTATACATGGCATTCTGTAAGAGGATTTCTTTTTAGGAGAAGCAATCAAAGCTGCCATTTGAGACTTTCCTTTTCCCTCCAAAAAAAAAAATTATCCCAAAATAAGACTTACAGCAACCATTCCCAGCATATCCATGGCCAATGATGTTGTTCAAAGACCTTTACTAGTTATGTTGATGTTTGTTTCTCAGCACTAATATTAGCCTTAAGTGCTCTCTGGCCCAGGTCCTTCCCAAGTTGTCTTTTTTTTTTTTTTTTTTTTTTTTTAACTTAATAAATTGCTTAAATCTTGCACAGTTTCACCTCTGAGCCAGCGAACGGTACAGGACACGACTGGTGACCAACTTTGTCACTGGGCAGTAAAAAGGCCTGGCCTGGCCACATGACTGGCACTACCAATCATCTGCTTTTTATTTTAATTTGTCTTAAAGGGATTGACACAGCTGATGTTTTTTGTAGGTCTAAATCCAAGCAAAATTTTTGACACCCATTACAAGAAATAAGCTGAGAGAAGATTATTTATCAGCCTTGCTGCATTTTGTCCGTTTCGTTATGAATACGTATGTCTGGTGGCACCTAATCATTGACCTTTACGAGTCCGGATCCTTCTGGTCACCTTTAAAATTGGAACCCAGTTGCTTTCTGGTGCTTTGTTGAATTTTCTAATGACGGATTTGTTACAAAGCCCTGCGGCCTTTATGGTCACCCAATATTCGGAGGAAAAAAAAAAAACTCAATTCTACTTTCAAGTGACAGTTACATTGTGCAATATACACCACAGACCTTTCTTCCGTCCATACTCGATGTCCACCGGAGCTGGTTTGTCTTCTGTTTTTGTTTTCTTGTTTGTCTTTTGTTTTGAATGTTGCTGATTTCAGCAAAAAGACTTTGGAACTTCAAAAACCTTACCCCCTTTTGTCAAAACTTGGATTCCCTCCAGACCACCAGTCCCCTTGAAACTGTTGGGGAAAACTCTGCAAAGAGGAAGAAGCAGCTGTTGGAACTGTGTATGCAGCAAATTGTACAAAAAAAGTGATACTGGGTACACAACAATGCACACTTCCTCTCTGCGTGCCACAGCCACACTCAACAGAGACTGAAACCACAGTGGGATTGGATGGTTCTGGGATCTGGCACAATACCAAATAAGAGGGGTTTCTCCTAATGCAGTAGACCTACGAGTGTTCCTTGCGTTTGGTACTGTACAAACAGAAGAGACTAAGATTTTTTTTTTTTTTTTTAGTTCAAAGGGTTTTTATCATAGCACTTATGAAGAGCAAATCGCTCCAACTGCAATCCAATAAATCAAAAAGGAGCAGCAAAAACAATGAAAACGACAAAAAAAATGTTCTGCTCTTTTATGTACTGTATGTATTCCATGAAAATGTGTGTGGCGGCGTTCCTCTGGTAGCAGGATGAAGGGAAACAAAACTGAAATGTACCATTGGACTTTGGGGAGAAACTTCAGTCTCATTTTTTTTTTCCCCTTCTTTGAACTATATCAAAGTGAATATCACTGTTACTCCAAAATTGTTAGCCTTGCTCTGTTTGGAGGCTCTAGACTTGCAGTGTCAGTGGTCTCTGACGCCCGCTGGACGGATAGCCAGCCAGTCGGTCGGCGGTTGAGTCAGAGTGGGGTGAGGTGGGGGAGTGTCCATTGAGTGCCTCTTTGCTGTGGTCCTCTGGATGTCAAGTGGCAGTCCCACAGCGCAGCACTTCCTCCTGGGCTCCACTTGACTGTCTCTCAGTCTGGCAAGAAAAACAGTTCCTCCAGGACTTGGCCAGTCACGGCTCTCTGCCACACACGGCATTTCCAACAGGGGCCCACTACCACTCGACCCTGCTGTCGTCCTGCCCTCTCCCGCCATCTCTCAGTTCTTTGACACAAAGATCACTTTAGCTGGAAGATGTAATAGTCATATTTCTGGAATTTTTGCCAGTGTACTTTGTATTTTTTGGAAAAGACCATTTGACTTTTTTTTTCCCCAGTATGTTGTATTGTTATTTTTGTCTACATGCAGTGGTCTACAAAATACTGGCTGCTGAACTAGCCCTTCACTGTTCATATGCAGAAACACTTTGGTCAGAGGTGCCTCTGTATGTTCATCCTGTGTATTGAATGCAAAATGAGGATCAATACTACAGACCGTTAATGATTGTCTATTTGTTGTTAACTGATCATGCTTTTTTGTTCAACAGTATTCTGTAGTACTTCCAGGTAGTATCTTGAGATGTGTAAAAATAAGGTGTCTCAGACGGGGATGTGGGTGTTTGTCGCTCCAAGCTGCTCCACCTGCCTGCAGGCTGTCCCCCCTTGCCCTTTGCCTAGCTGCTACGCTATGACCTCCTCTCCTCCACCACAACAAGACCCAGTAGCCCTCCCCTGACCAGGCACCTACAGGCCCTCATATCTGTTTCTATGCAAAAGACGAGAGGCTGGGGCCCTTTACAGCATGCCAAAGCTGTCTCGGGAATGAGCACTCTTCCCAGAGCTTGGCATAACCTAACAATTGTCCCCCATGCGCTCCTGTTAGCACTTCAAAATGGCCACAGTTTCTGTAAAGTCAGGCTCAGCCACCAGAACACTGTCATGTACTAAAGTCAGAACACTTTAGCAAAGGTCGGCCTTTCTCTCTGAGCTGAAGACGCTTCTGTCCAGCTTGATCTCAGGGTAGGGGAGTTGATGATACAAAGTATGAGATGCAGCTCTCCGTATCTGTCCTTTCTACTGTGAGAGCAAAGTCTAAAAAGGCCATCTACGCAGCAGTATGTACAGACCTCATGCCTCGAAACTGAATCCTTATTGTAGGGGAAGAGGCTCGCATTGAATCCTCTTCCCAAAAGGTGGCCTATTGTTAGTGTTTGGGGAGACATTGCATGTCAAAGATGCCAACGTATTGTGCCAATATAAATTTGCTGTGTCATACTGTATATTTATAGAGAGCACTTCTGTTCCCTGTTCGGAGGAGCTTTGATGCCCTTTGCAGAGGGTGTAGCGGGGGACAGGAGGGATCAAACAAAAGGGCGGCAGCATCACATCCTGAAATGACTGAGATTTTTTTTTTAATGCTTTTGTGGGGAATGCCCCAAGCTAAGGAGGAAATCTTTACTCAGTTGGGGGTTCCAGTTTGCTACAGTGCACAGTTGATGATGGGTAATCCCGGGTACATATTTTTTTAAAACCAAAAATGAAATTGCATTTTAACGTCATTTTTATGAAGTTTGACATAAAAATCTTAAAAATGCTAAAAAATCTAAATGGAAAAAAAAAGATCTATAATATGTTAAAGCTCTGCACTTCTAGCTGAAACGTCTCCAGTCATCAGCCTCTGCTACCAACATCTAAAGGAGTAGAGCGGTGGCTGGGGTGCCTTTTTTTTGTGGATGCTGTATTTATCTTGTTTTATGTTTGTGTCCTGCTCAAAGCAGGCCCACTGAACTGTACATTTCCACAGACCCAGATGGCTTGGGCCCACTGTATCAGCCTCACTCTCTGATTCTGCATCGGCAGGAGCGGAGAGGCACATTTCAAGAGGTACAAAGTCTTAAAAACAAAAAAAGCAAAAAAAAAAAAAAAAAAAAAAAAGATTAAAAAATATAGAAGGAGAAAAAAAAAAAGAAAACAGGAAAAGGCTACCTTTCAGGACTTGCAGTCCTGCAGCACACAAGCAAAAATCACTATTGCCTGTTTCTGTAACTGCCTTGATCCAAGCTCAGACAGACCCAATAGCCGAGGACCTCCCAGCATCCTGTACTAACTGGAGAACCCTGACAGTGAAGGGGGTTTCCCATGCTGCACCAGCATCGAGAGGCTCTCCTCTCTACAGCTCTGTTCTAGATAGCAGTATATGTATACACTACATATAAATATATATATATATATATGTATACTGTGAGTACGGCGTATGGTATCACCTCTTCAGACTTCTTGGATCGTAACCTCCGAAACTTTCATTTTTGTTTGAAAGGTCTTGGTTTAATACAACTGAAAAATGAGCAATATGTATTTTCCCCGCAAATAAGTGATACAAAGGAAAGAATTTGGGTCGGGTGTAAACTGATACTTGATTGATTTTTTTGAAAGCTACGTCTTTCTTGTACGGAGTCAGATATGCACGTTCTGGTTTTGATGACATATTACAGTACTATGAAGTGTTTGTACTGTATATGTGTGTTATTTGTTTGTTAATTAGGCTGTCTAAAAGCCCAACCTGAATCACCTGGTTTAATGCATATTTTACCCAGTTGATTAAAAAAAAAAAAATCACAAACATATCAAAACAAAACAAAATATTCAACAAATACTTGAATCATTGAACGCCCATAACATAATGTGAAGTCAGTAATTATTTTTTTGTTCTTTCCATCTGACAGGTACACTTAGGGGCTTTTGGATAATATCAGATATGTATTGCATTAAGTTACAAGTACAAAATCTTTGGAAGAAAAAAGTCATCTTAGATGTATGCTTGAAAGTCAGATGTTTGTATGAATGTGTGCTCAAGAAACTGTGTGTACAGGGCACATGGCCTGCTGTTATGTTCTACTCAGTATGTTATATTTTGTGTCTGTTTTTTATCTTTTTGTTGTTGTCGTTGTTAATCTGTCAAAAACTATTCTGATAGACATTGTTATCTCCTAACGTTGCACTGAGTGTCTTCTACCCCTCACTCAGCTAATCGTAGTTAAACGAGTCTAAGTACGGAGGGGCGATGGTGACAATTCATGTGTACATGTTTACTCAAGGACTTTGTTTTTTTTTCCATTCTGTAAAAAGTTTATCTACCTTATAGTGGCTTTTATTGTGGAATAATCCAATACAAGGATTATCTTGAGTATTGCACCATTTTGTTCCAATTATACAAAAAAAATGTAAAAAAAAAAAAAAATTTAAAATGAAAAAATGTTTATATAAAAAAAAAAAGTGTAAAAAAAAAAAAAAAAAAAACAAAGAACTGTGGCCATAGATAGCTGTAGAAGGACTAGTAATCCTGACTTCATGGAGAGATGGAAAGGGATAAAGTGTGGGAGGTGAGTTTGTTATGACTCATTTCAGAGGTGCCTATCTTTTCTGTTTTTCTTTTGCAAAAGCCACCCGTCGTTTACAAGCATTTCATTCGTGTGAAGTTCAAGAAAACAGGAATTTATAACAGGAATGTTTTTTCTTTCTTTTTTTTTTTTTTTTTTTTTTTTTTTTAAATGACAAATTTCATCTTCCATCAATTATGTACATGAAAATCTTGCAAAATGAAGATTTATGCTACTTTCAGAACTCTGGGATTGATCAGTGTTGTCATATTTCAATTTTTAATTTCTCTTTCAGTGTCGATGGACTATCTCTGTATGTGTTACATGATGATCTTGTGTTTTCTGTAATACTGCGACGCAGTTTACTCACTATCTTGCACACTCATAAAAAAGATGTGGATTTTGTCTCAGGAAGGCCAGGGTTCCAGAAACCAACTCCATCATTTCTAGGTTTGATGTTTGTGTGAAAATAAGCAACTAAGAACTATTAAACTCCAAGAAAGCACTGAAGTTTATGAGTTTAACAGAATATAGAGAGTACCATTGTTTCTTTAAAACAAAAAAAAATGTTCGTAGCAAGTCACATATTTACCAAATAAGACTGAGAATCAACTTTGAGAAAAGTGAAGCGCTTTACATGTGAAATTGAAGTAGAAATTGCTTTACATTTAAACAGTGATCAGTGGTTTGATTGTCAATAGGACAGTGACAAAAAATGCTTTTTTTTTTTTTTTTAATGTTTGATTTTGTTCTTTGAGTTTCCATCCTGTAGTTCAGGAGCATGTGCAAGACACTTTTTTTTTTTTTTTTTTTTTTTTAATAAAATCATCTCTCCTGCCTGTTACCTGCCACAGGAACAGACATGTTATTCAATAGCTGAGAGATTTCTTAACATGTAACAGATGGTTTTCAGAGGCATGTTGAAATGAATAAAGCTGGTTTTTAAAGGATCATGATCTATGCACAAGTGGGAGGGAAGAGTCCAAACCCTGCTGCCGTACTGCCGGCGTTTGTCGACTCAGACTCTGGGGTTCAGGGTTTGATGGAGGGTTTTCTTGTTTTTTTTTTTTTTTGTTGTTAATTGTCTTTTGCTGAAATTTCTTCCACTCCCACCCCCCATTGTCATCTAATGTTTTAGCAAAACATTACATTGCGTCGTCATGCTGTGTAATCCTTAACCAATGAGCGCTTATCCTGCTAAAGCACTGTGGGTTGTACTGAGAAAAAAAAAAAAGCCCATTACTTTTAAAGGCTGTCTGTTTTTTAAGGGGAGGGTGGGTGGGTGGGTGGGTTTGGGGAGTGGGGGTACTTTGCCTTTGCCTTTCTCTTTACTTTGGAAGAAAAAAAAAGTAAAAATGTCTGTAACAGAAATACAAAGTTGTGGCTTTTAATGTTCTTTTTTTTTTTCCTCATAGAATGTGATTGTTAAAGACATGCACCGGGGGGAAAAAAATGTTTCCATGGATTATGGAGCTTCTTTCGGACTATATTAATAAATTACAAATTTTCTTGGCTGTTATAAAGCGTCTTGTCCCTTTTTTTTTTAGCTCAGCTATTTTTGAAGAAAAACTAGAGCCATTGTCATAGCCTTGGTGTCGGCAGCGGCTTCTCTTCCACTAAAGCTTTAGTGCTGGCCATAACTCAGGAACAGTGTGACCTAGGATATTCAAAATCACACCATAGATGCATAATGTTCAAGCTAGACCTCGAACAGCTCTTTGAAAATGAAAGAGCTCACCCAGTTTGTCACAATAGATCATTTTCTAATTTGTTAGCATTTCATTTCATCACTCAGCCAAGTGACTTCTTCAGTCTCAGCTGATATTAATAGTATAGTTGCCTAAGAAAACCACCACCACCACCTAACAATGAGCCACAAGATCAGTTTCATCATTGTTAATGTTTAATTTGTCATGACTATTAAAGGCACAGTGAGTAATTTTCTTTAGGTTAAAAAAAGTGTACTCAAATATACATTGATTAGTGTGTAATTACCTCTTCCAGCAAAATGATACATTCTTGTAAACTTATAATTAATTTATTAAAAATGCATAGGAGCGGGTACCTGTTTGTGGAAGCCGCCATGTTACCCCACCATATTTGAATACAGTGGCCGGGAAGAACATCTCGCTTCTGACTAATTGTATTTTATGTAGCTATGTGGCTAGAGATACCAAACCTATGACATTGCTTCTGTAGTACAGTAGCAGAAACACACCGGCTGGCCACGGCCATTATGAGGTAGAGTCATAAAATTTCCAACTCATATGAGTGTGTATGCAGGTATATGTGTATGCGTATGTATATGTGTATATATATTATTATACTAATTATTATGCGTTATTGTGGTCTATGTGCCATAAATTGCCTCTCGGGGATGAATAAAGTTTTTTGAATTGAATTGAATTGAATTGAACAGGTGAAAGAATTAGCCAGAGATGTCAGGATACTACGGACAGTGTCCTCAACAGCTGACAGAGAGAGATAGATGCCAGACTTACATTGAGGATGTTGACAAGTGGGTTAAGAATTTGTCTGATAGACAACTCTAATGGTCTAACTAATGGTCATGAAAGTTTGCATATTATCACAAAACCGATCTCATGGCTCAATGTTAGGCAATGATGCTACTTGTGATTGTTGTGCAACTGTACTGTTTATAAGGCTGGGAAACCTGCGGTCAGCTGAGGCTGAAGAAATCGCTTGAATACGTGATGAAACTTCTCCCACTGAAAACGTGTTCAGAGGAACAGAATCAACTATCTTGGATAATGACAAGTGTTGGTTACCTTTTTGCTTGTATGACTTTGTAATAATACAGATTCTTCCTTCTCAGTTAAAGAAGAAGTTAATTTTTTAATCAATTTTATCTAATTGTTATATCTGTGTGCTTATTCTTGCAAATAAAGATCGTCTGCTGCCATCTCTTTCCTTTCGTGTCACTCCAACCTTCTGCATGTCTTCTCTACATGTGTCCTCACTACATCCATGAATCTTCTCTGTTTTTCTCCTGCCTGGCAGCTTTATCTTCAACATCCTTTGTCCAATATATCCTAGCAGTTAAAGTAGGACAGAACAATCTGTAACAGTGTTCTGACACCTTCGGTTAATTGAGCAATTAACTAGGCAGGTTAATACATGCTGTAAAATGAGCTGATTGTTTTTCATGTGCTTACAGTTGATGGCATGGAGATATTTGCCCAGTAATAAAAAAAATTAAATGTTGATGAATTAAGTTTTTGTGAAACATATTGTAAAAATTGAATGTAACTTAAATATAACTAAATAACTTAAACAAATTTTGTGTTTTTAAAAAAAATACACTGCTCAAAAAAATAAAGGGAACACTTAAACAACACAATATAACTCCAAGTAAATCAAACTTCTGTGAAATCAAACTGTCCACTTAGGAAGCAACACTGACTGACAATCAGTTTCACATGCTGTTGTGCAAATGGAATAGACAACAGGTGGAAATTATTGGCAATTAGCAGGACACACTCAATAAAGGAGTGGTTCTGCAGGTGGGGACCACAGACCACTTCTCAGTACCTATGCTTTCTGGCTGATGTTTTGCTCACTTTTGAATGTTGGTCGTGCTTTCACACTCGTGGTAGCATGAGACGGACTCTACGACCCACACAAGTGGCTCAGGTAGTGCAGCTCCTCCAGGATGGCACAGCAATGCAAGCTGTAGCAAGAAGGTTTGCTGTGTCTGTCAGTGTAGTGTCCAGAGGCTGGAGGTGCTACCAGGAGACGTGGAGGAGGCCACAGGAGGGCAACAGCCCAGCAGCAGGACCGCTACCTCCACCTTTGTGCAAGGAGGAACAGGAGGAGCACTGCCAGAGCCCTGCAAAGTGACCTCCAGCAGGCCACAAATGTGCATGTGTCTGCACAAACGGTTAGAAACCGACTCCATGAGAATGGTATGAGGGCCCGACGTCCACAGATGGGGGTTGTGCTCATAGCCCAGCACCATGCAGGACACTTGGCACTTGCCAAAGAACACCAGGATTGGCAAATTTGCCATTGGCGCCCTGTGCTCTTCACAGATGAAAGCAGGTTCACACTGAACACATGTGACAGAGTCTGGAGATGCTGTGGAGAGCGATCTGCTGCCTGCAACATCCTTCAGCATGACCGGTTTGGCAGTGGGTCAGTAATGGTGTGGGGTGGCATTTCTTTGGAGGGCCGCACAGCCCTCCATGTGCTTGCCAGAGGTAGCATGACTGCCATTAGGTACCGAGATGAGATCCTCAGACCCCTTGTGAGACCATATGCTGGTGTGGTTGACCCTGGGTTCCTCCTAATGCAGGACAATGCTAGACCTCATGTGACTGGAGTGTGTCAGCAGTTCCTGCAAGATGAAGGCATTGAAGCTATGGACTGGGCAGCCCGTTCCCCAGACCTGAATCTGATTGAGCACATCTGGGACATCATGTCTCGCTCCATCCACCAACGTCACGTTGCACCACAGACTGTCCAGGAGTTGGTGGATGCTTTAGTCTAGGAGGAGATCCCTCAGGAGACCATCCGCCACCTCATCAGGAATATGCCCATGCATTGTAGGGAGGTCATACAGGCACGTGGAGGCCACACACAATACTGAGCCTCATTTTGACTTGTTTTAAGGACATTACATCAAAGTTGGATCAGCCAACTTGTGTTTTTCCACTTTAATTTTGTGTGTGACTCCAAATCCAGGCCGCCATTGGTTAATAAATTTGATTTCCATTGATGATTTTTGTTTGATTTTATTGTCAGCACATTTAACTTTGTACAGAACAAAGTATTCAATGAGAATATTTCATTCATTCAGATCTAGAATGTGTTATCTGAGTGTTCCCTTTATTTTTTTTAGCAGTGTATGTACTAAGCATTTTCATACACTTTAATGCAGGTAAACTGGTTAGTTTGAAGTATTTTGGGGGACTTTTACAGTGATGCACTAAGTTGGACTGGTGATCTTTTTTTTTTTTGGTCAATGTTGGCAGACATCAACTTAAATTCAAGGTGACTATTCTACTAGATACATTTTGAGATACTTTTAAATTTCAAGTTATGGTTGGTAGAAATCAGCCATATAGCTATATGGCTAAATCCACAGAGAACAATGAATAGCAGCATAGGTCAGCTGATCATAACCTATACACATAAAAAATCTACTGGACCTCATAAAACAAATTGTTAGATGACTTATTTTAACAAGGGTACAAGGATCCTCTTCCTGTCTGGAGTTGCCAGAACACAGTCTAGCGCCTCTCCCGGTGACTGATTCCAGAGCCCAGGCCATGTGTTGAGGTGAGCTCGACTATATCTAGCCAGTATCTCTCAACCTCACGCACTAGGTCAGGTTCCTTCCATGTCCCAATTACCAGCCTCCGTAGCTGGGGTCAGTCTGCCATGGCCTCCACCCAACACACACTGCACCCGACTCCTAGAACATGTTCTGCTAGTGGTGGGCCAACAGGAGGGTGGGCCCATGTCTCCTCTTCAGGCTGCGCCCTGCCGGGCCCCACAGCCAAAGGACCGGCCTCTAGGCATTCTCCCTTGAGCACCCATCCCAGGCCTGCCTCCAGGATGGGGCCCCGGTAACCCTGTTCCCTTGATCTTTCTCTCATAAGGGTTGTTTGAATTGCTCTTTGTCTGGCCCCTCACCCAGGACCAGTTTACCTTGGAAGAACCTACCAGGTGGCAAAAGCCCCCCAGAAAACATAGCCCCTGGAATCACTGGGACATACAAACCTTTCCACCACAATAAGGTGGTGATTCACAGAAGGGGAGTTCATCCTTGTTTCCCCTCGGCTTGCTGCCTGTACATTGGAGTTTTCACTGGTGGACAAGAGGGTTGCTTTCCTGTGCCTTTGAGCCAGGGAACGGGTCCTGACTGTTGTTTGCGCTTATGTGCAGAATGACAGTTCAGAGTACCCAGCCTTCTTGGAGACACTGAGTGGGGTTTGTGGGTGGTCCCTCTGGTGATTCAGTCATCCTACTGGGAGACTTTTAACACTCACATTGACCATGACAGTGAGACCTGGAGGGGCATGATTGGGAGGAATGGCCTGCCTGATCTAAACCCGAGCAGTGTTCTGTTGTTGGACTTCTGTGCAAACCATAGTTTGTCTATAACGAACACCATTTTTGAACATAAGGATGCCCATAAGTGCACATGGCACCAGGACTTTAACACTCACATTGGTCACAGGTCAATGATCAATTTTATAATCCTCATCAGATCTGTCGCTGTAAGTTCTGGACACCTGGGTAAAGATAAGAGTTGAGCTGCCAACTGAGCACCACCTGGTGGTGAGTTGGATCTTGTGGTGGGGGAGGATGATGGACTTACCTAGTGCACCTAAATGTATAGTGAGGGTGTGCTGGGAACACCTGGCAGAGGCCCCAGTCTGTGAGATCTTCAACTCTAACCTGTACTAGACTAATTTCTGCACCTCCATTGTTGAGGCAGCTGCACAGAGCTGCGGCTGCAAAGTGGTTGTAATCCCCAAATAGGATGGTGGGCACCAGAGGTGAAGTAAACCATCAAGCTGCAGACGGAGTCTAATCAGGCTAGGTTAGCCTGTGGGACTTTGGAGGCAGACGATGGGTACTTGCAGGCCAAGCGGAATGCAGCTCAGGTGGTTGCTGAAGCAAAAACTCAGGTGTGGGAGGAGTTTGTTGAGGCCATGAAAAAAAGACTTTTGGCCTGTCTTGAAGCGATTCTGGAAAACTGTCAGGTGATTTATGAGGTGAAAGTGGTGCTCTTCTCACCTCCTAGTACCATTTTACCCCAATAGAGCACTCCGCTCTCAGACTGCTGGCTTACTTGTGGTTCCTAGGATACTTAAAAGTAGAATGGGTGGCAAAGCCTTCAGTTTTCAGGCCCGTCTTCCATGGAACCAGCTCCCAGTTTGGATTTGGGAGACAGACACCATCTCTATTTTAAGATTACGCTTAAAACGTTCCTTTTTTTATAAAGCTTATAGTTAGGGCTGGATCAGGTGACCCCGAACCCCCCTTTAATTATGCTGCAACAGGCCTGCTGGGGGATACCCATGATGCACTGAGTATTTCTGTTTCACTCTTTGTGTTTTTTTAAAGCACTCTGCATTTAATGATTAGTTATTTTTAATCTCTGGCTCTCTTCCACAACATGTCTGAGGTCACTCTACTGGTTAAACAACTCCTTGGTGGCAGGGCCCCTAGGGTGGATGAGATTTGCCCTGAGTTCCTGAAGGCTCTGGATGTTGTAGGACTGTCTTGGTTGACACACCTCTGCAATGCTGTGTGGAAATCTGGGGTGGTGACTCTCGATTGGCAGACTGGGGTGGTGGTTTCCATCTTCAAGAAGGGGAACCAGAGTGTGTGCTCCAACTATCAGGGGATCACATTCTTCAGCCTCCCCAGGAAAGTCTATGCCAAGGTGGTGAAAAGGACAGTTTGTCGTTAGTGGAATTCAGATTCAAGAGGAACAACGTGGTTTTTGTCTTGGTTGCAGAATGCTGGACCAGCTCTTTATCCTCTCAAGGATATTCAAATGTGCATGAGTTTGCCCATCCAGTCAACATATGTTTTGTGGACTTGGAGAAGGTATTTGACTCTGGGTATCCTGTGAGGGGTGCTGCAGGAGTATGGGGTATCTGGCCTGTTGTTATGGGCTATTCAGTCCCTGTACAACTGGAGCAAGAGCTTGGTCACCATTACTAGCAAAACAACCAATTTCCGGTGGGTTTGGGACTATGCCAGGACTGCCCTTTGTCACTGTTTTCTAGACATACCCAAGTGGCAGATGGCTTCTGCCTTGGTGGCCTCAGAATCTCATCTCTCCTTTTTGCAGATGATGTGGGCCTGTTGCCTTCATCGGGTGGTGGCCCCCGGCTTGCACTGGAGTGGTTTGAAGTGTCTGACATGGTGAGTATTAAAATTAGTCTTCCAAGTCTAAGGCCATGGTTCTCAGTCAGAAAAAGGTGGAGTGCCTATTCTGGGTCAAGGATGAGTTGATTGGGACTGTAGCTGCAGTGATATGGATGCTGCACCAGTCCTTTGTGGTGAAGAGAGAGCAGAGTATACAAGTGAAGTTTGTAATAGAGTGTTATTGTTGTCCTCTAGTGGTAAGAAAAGGGTATACTTGTCGTAGGGATAGCTCATAGTGGCCAACTTATTAACGCCACTTGGATAGGACTGGCTCCAGTGCTTTTTGGTTGTTGTTGTTCTGTCGTTCACGATTAAACACGTATCCACGCTCCCCTGCTTGATCCTTTCTAGCTAACTAAGAATATTACAAAGTTGTCAATTTATCAGGCAATCTACGTCCCTATCCTCACCTATGGTCACAAGCTTTGGGTAGTGACTGAAAGAACAAGATCACATTTAAAAGTAGCAGAAATTAACTCCTCGAAAGGGTGGTTGGACTCTCCCTCAGAGATGGGGTGAAGAGTGCAGTCATTTGACAGTGGCTCGGAGTGGAGCTGCTGCATCAAAATTAGACATATGAGGTGGTTCGGGCATCCAACTAGGATGCCTCCTGGGCACCTCTTAGGTGAGGTGTTCCAGATGTGTCCTACGGAGAAGAGGTCCCGAGGCAGAGCCAGGACACACTGGAGAGGTCTGGGGTTTCTCTGCTTAGGCTCCTTCCCCCATGACCTGGTCCTAGATAAGTGGAAGGAAGTGGATGGATGGACTTATTTCTAAGTAATTCTTTATTCCATGCTGCACTGCTACACCCAGTCTTAGGGTTCCCTCATCTGCCAAATCCTACTTTAGCCCCTGAATATATCCACTGTCCTTCCTCTGTACATGTCCAAACCATTTCAGTCCTGCCTCTCTTGCTTTGTCTCCAAACTTACAGATATAATTAATGACTATAAATTATGTGGGCATAGAGGAGCCTGCTTAGATAAATATTTTGTGCCTACACATGGAAGGGAAAAAAAATCAATATGCGGTGCAGACTGGGAACAGATTTGAAGACAAAATTATCACTTGCTTCCTAATATATCCCACCCACTTACAGGTCCCATGATGAAGACACAATCAGTGTTATTCACATCACCTGTCAGTGGTCATAATATGATGCTTGATTGGTGTATCTATTGGCTGTTTGATTAAATTAATATTCAGTCATCTGATTGTAGGGGTTTTCTCTCTATTATTGTAGGGTCTTTACCTTACAATTTAAAGTGCCTTGAGGCAACTGTTGTTGCGATTTGGCGCTATATAAATAAAACTGAGTTGAGTTGAGTTGAAAGGTTTTATTGTCATTTCAGGTATATACAAGTATACATTAGTTTCCATCATCATTTTCTAAACGGATTGCTCAAAAATGTCACATAACATTATAGTATTGTGCAGTTAATTTGTAACATTGGTTCTCTAAGTGAAGAGCCTGTGTTGTATTCAATGTGCAACAGGGATCATGCCCCTGCTAGTCAGAGCATGTGTATACTTTAAGACAGAGCAGCTTGCTGGTCACACCCCATGGCTTACATATACCTGTGCTGGCTAGACTTTCCACTCAAAGAACCAAGGTTGCAATGTAACCATGCATTCTCTACCCCTCCATTCTGTTACATATCCCATGTGTAGAGGGTAACACCCAAAGAGAAGATGGTGCAACCCAATATACTAATACGTCACAGTGCAACCAAGTGAACCATTCAGGATTGCACACTATTTACATGGCAAACAGAGGGGTGTGTAAAAAGGAGATGGAGCTAGTTTAGCATAGCTTTGTGTTAGCTTGTTGGCTTGAGAAAACCAAAAACTTCAGTCAGAGATAATGGGGACTGCAATTTGGCACTTCTTCTGCACATAATGGATCAACTGACCACTGCCTACTCCAATCCAATGCAGGTGCTAAGGATCTAGAAAGAATATGTATATAGGGATATGTAACAGAGTGGAGAACTAGTCTTGATAGTGTACAGAACATGCTATCACTATGATGGGAGATTTTATACACTATGCCTGCAGCAAAAGCAGCCAAAGTTTGTTTATAATAAGTTTAAGTCTATAATGTGTTGCTCCAGATGGACAGGGGGCTGTGTTTGACCGGGAGGCTTCATCCCAACCATCTCCTCGTAGACAGGGGCTTCAAGATGTGACATCATACTCTTACGTGCTTTGCACTGACAGTCCTGAAAGGAGAAAAAACAATGAAGGGTACAGACAGAATTAACACACGCCCTTGGTTTCCTGTGCAGAAATCAAAGTTTATCATCATCTCACAAGGCAGCATCCTCAACAGAAACTCTTCATCAAGTCTTAACTGGAGGGGCGGGGTACTGCATTTCAGTGTTTATATAATATTAATATTAAAGTAACAAGGAGAGGAGGGTTTAAATGTGTTCCTCACTGAACTTTAACATAAATATGCTGACAACTCACTGCACAAAGTTATGTAACCAGAGTGGGTTTTGTGGTGGATCTTGAAGGCACAAGCTCAACAAGCAGGTGCTATTCGTGGAAATACTTCAGTTCTACTTCCCCCATACTGCCACTCTTTATATATTCTTATGTATATATTCAAAGCAGCAGGGAGGTGGGGGTGGGGGGCACTCACTTTATAAATCACCACAAATCCAGTAAGGAGCAGAGGGAGAATGACCACAGCCAATGGCAAAGTGTACAGCAGAGAGGAGTAACACGGACCTCCACCCTGATCATCTGTACACATAAAGCCAGAGCATCCTGCAAGGAAACAGGGAGAGTCCATTCAGCTTCTCTGACACTGTGCTTCTAAATTTCCCATTAATTCAATCTTCCAGTATGCTATCGTTACATATATCACTTTCACAACATTTCCCTTATGAATGACAGATAATTATTCATTCATAGTTGCCATTGTCTACATTTTTGAACAGCTATAGGTTGTATATATCTTTCTGATCCAAAAGAGCATTCCACTAATTTTAATTAGTTTAACTCACCCCCCCCCCCCCCCCCCCACCCCCCACCCCCACTGCCAGATACTATTATGAGCAATGAGTCACACATATCCCCCTTCATATCACCAGTACCATCAGACTTATTGGCTGAATACCTTATTAAACCCATCTGACTCATACAATCGATTAATGTTTCCTGTGTTATCAGTTGACCACATACCCACAGACTAGCACCCTAAAAACAGGAAGATTGTTGTTGCGAAACTGATATAGCACATATGCATCATCATGATAGCACCTGATCTAATCATTGATAAGTACCCAGGACCCTCTTGACAGGAAACTGAGAGGAGGAGGAAGAATGTGTGCTGCTATGGTGCCACTTTGAGTGGTACAGCACCTTCACAGGTGCTCAGCCCTTCTTCCTCGTTAGAATCACCACCTCTAAGCCAAGCCTTTCCAATGTTGGCAAGGGAGCGCAGCTAAACCCCCAGTACGTGTCTCATCACCTCTGTGTCCACCCAGGGACATCTCCACAGGGAAAGAGAATAAAAGTGATGTAATGGACACAGGTGCAAAAAATATTTTCATCTGATGTTATTAGTTTATGTATGAATCTGGCACAATGGCTAATTTACAATACTTAAACAAAAACTGGATAAAAACTGTAGAGAGAGACGAAACTTAGGCAGCTCACTCAGAATCCATATAAGAGAAGCCTTATTAGACTTACTGCAGTTGTCAAAGGCTGCACATACAACAGCAGCATATATTTTTTTCCAGCTTTGGAATGTTTAGCTTCCTATAGGCAAAAAAACAGGTGAAACGTGTAAGTTAAACTGAAAAAATAGTCACCAGCTCCAACAAGGAGGAAGAATTCCATCTTTCCGGGTATCTTTTTATCTTTAGAGGAGCGATTTTCCACAACAAACTCGCAGTAGTAGCGGTCTGTGTCACTGGCCTTCAGCTGAGAGATGGTGACATTCAACAAGTGAAGGCTCGGGTCTCCACTGACACTAGTGCGGTTTTTGTCAGCATCATTACAAACTTTGAATTCCTCCTTGGTGTACATGAACAGCACTTCTGTGGGATGCAGCCAGGCACGTTTCAGGTAGACACCGAAGGGCTCTGGGTTACCCGGTTCAGTCTCACAGGGAAGAACTACAGATTCACCCACATGCCGCTTCAAGAAGTGAATGTCGTTGCAAACTTTATAAAAAAATGAAAAAAGAAAAGCATTACAAACAGAACAGGACCACACATTTATTTTGAGCCCAAAATGATTGTTAAATTGGGGATGCTCCTCCATGCTTTCATCCCCTCTCACTTGGATTATTGTAATGAACTGTATTCTTGTTTGACCAAAGAAAGCTGGGTTTTTAGGTCCTCAAATAGGGGCTTTCTTGTGATTCTGTATACCCGTCTGGGGGTTTGTGCCTTCCAAATCTTAGCTCCTAAACTCTGAAACAGCTTACCAGTAACGCTTCACACCCTTGACTCTCTGGCCTCTTTTGGGTAGTGTTGGTGTTTTCTGTCCTTTTTCTCAGTTTGCATATGTGCACTTTGTTCTTTGGTGTTGATACCTCTGTAAAGCACTTTGTGGCTGTTCTTTGTCTTTAAAAGCACTATTTAAATAAACTTTACTTGCTTAAATCCAAAAGCCCTGTTCCAAAAGAACTGGGTCTGACGATGACAATACAGACAATGATATACAGACACATAAATAAAAGTTAAAAAACAAAACAAGCAAAAATACTAAATATGTTTATACTGAGGAAACTATTCATTGTTTCATAATCTGCCCAGTGTTTTCAGCGTTACTTAGTAACACGTTACTCCAATCTGACTAATTTTTTTCGGTAACGAGTAATCTAACACGTTACTATTTGCAGTCCAGTAATCAAATTAAAGTAACTTAAAGTAACTTATAAAAACTCTGATTTAAGCAATTTGGACTTTTGCTTGAGCTTGAGTACTGAGGACTTCACCAACTCTTTTATATCTACTTGCACTGCTGTACTGGACTGTATTGCCCCTTTTACAACCAAACACACCAAACCTTCCTCCCAGCCCTGGCTGGATGAGACAACCCGCGCTCTCAGACGTGAGTGCAGATGTGCTGAGAGCAGGTGGATAAAGGATAAGCTCCATGTCTCCTTAGAGATCCTGCGTAACTGTTTGTTGAAATATCAGAAAGCAGCAAAATATGCAACGTCTGCTTACTTCTCTAACATCGTTTCAAGTAACATTTTCTTTTTCGTTTTTTTTAATTCACTAGCTGATCCTCGCTGTAATGTAAAACCAAGCAAATGTCTGTCCTGCACTGTGCGAAAATTTTTTGTGGAAAAAATTTCTGCCCTCAGACCTTCATCACCTCAGGCTGAAACAGACTCATCTGCACCTCCTCCCAGCAGAGCTGTCTTTGAGCAGTTTGAGCCTGTCAGACTCTTCACACTAAAGGAGGTGCTTCAAAATATGACACCTGTAATCTCTCCCACAGACTGTGTTCCCTCTTGCCTTTTTAGAGAGGCTTTTGATTCAGTGGGACCAACTATCCTCGCTCTGATTAACAGTTCTCTGGCATCTGGTTGTGTTCCAGCTGCCTTTAAACATGCAGTTGTACAGCCTCTAATCAAGAAGAAGAACCTTGACCCTGATGTTCTTTCGAACTGCAGACCTATATCTAAATTACCATTTTTATCCAGTTTTAGTACTTCTAGACCTGTCAGCTGCCTTTGACACTGTGGACCACGAGATCCTTCTATCCCACCTAGAACATGAAATCGGCATTAAAGGCACGGTTCTGACTTGGTTCAGATCTTCTCTTACTGATAGAAGTTTCTCTGTCCATCTAGGAGACCGTTTTTCTACCGCAGCAAAGCTTTCTTGTGGAGTGCCTCAAGTGTCCATTCTGAGCCCAATTCTTTTCTCATTGTATATGTTGCCTCTAGGGTCATTTTTTAGGAAACACAATATTTCTTTTCACTGTTTTGCTGATGACATCCAGGTGTATATGCCCATCAAACTGAACAGCAGAGATCCATGGAAACCCCTGCGTAACTGTCTCAGTGACATCAAGTCCTGGATGAGAAACAATTTCCTAAATCTTAATGAAAGCAAAACTGAGGTTATATGCTTTGGTAAATTTGCCCCCTCAAGTAACTCCTCTGGCACTCTGAGTCATTTGGCTCCTCACTGTCGTGATGCTGTGAAAAATCTGGTTGTCATTTTAGATAGCAGTTTTAAAATGGAGAAGCAAGTAAGTGCTGTTACCAAAATCAGTTTTTACCAGCTCAGAGTCATTGCCAAGGTAAAACCTTATCTCCCGCAGCAGGACCTGGAAAAAGTTATTCATGCTTTTATTACTTCCTGCCTGGACTACTGTAATTCCCTGTACTTTGGCATAGATCAATCATCTGTGCGCCGCCTGCAGGTAGTCCAGAATGCGGCAGCTCGCCTTTTAACTGGTATAAAAAAGCATGAACACATTACCCCAGTCCTGTCATCCCTTCACTGGCTCCCTGTCCGTTTTAGAATCGATTTTAAGATTTTATTGCTTACTTTTAAAGCCTTAAACAGACTGGCACCTTTGTATCTGTCTGAGCTGCTTCACAGTCACACCCCTGTAAGAGCTTTGAGGTCATCTAACCAGCTGCTCTTACAGAGTCCTAAAACTAGACTAAAACAGAGAGGTGATCGAGCTTTTGCAGCAGCAGCACCAAAGCTATGGAACGATCTACCTCTTCATATATGCACAGCTCAGACGATAAATACATTTAAATCTTTATTAAAAACACTTTTCCTTGGCATTTGGCTGCAGTGCTACCTCCTTTTAGACAATTGCTTTTATGGTAATTTTATGGTATTTGTTTTAAATGTTTTTAGTTATTTTATGTTATTTATTGTCTTTTAATGTTTTTATTTATTTATTCATTTTTATTTTTTATTTGAGTATAGTCCTTGGGGTTATAGATCTTGTACAGCACTTTGGTCAACGTTGTTGTTTTAAATGTGTTATATAAATAAACTTGACTTGACTTGACTTATCCAAGTCACTGTGTGTTACTATTTTTGTCATTTTCCTTAGTAAAAAGATATATTTTTGCTTTCTTCTTGCGTCTCGGGGAATGACGTCCCATTTTCAGCATGAGGACCATAGACATCAATACGTGTATACGTATATATGTCTATGATAAGGACAATAATAGCACACAAAAAGTGATCATCTGCCAAAAAGCGATTTCCAGTAGTTGCCAAAAAAAACGATTGCCTGTATTTAAACGGCTGTATTTAAATGACTTCTTGACCTATAATCTGTGAAACTTGTGTCAAACATATCTCTCCTGAATGATATCAGGTCATTTTGAGAGAGAAACGACATTTCTATCACAAGGTAGAAGCTGCAAAGTGACTTTTATATATATTCATTTTTTATCAAGGTAAAAACTGTCATTGACATTAAAAATGTCTTTTTAAACAGAAATCTGGCTCAGAAGGCTGCAGAAATCACAACAAATATAACATCACAGTTCTATAAAGATATTTTAAGTGGCCAAAAAGCACTGGATTCATTAGAACGTATTTGAAATAACACAGACTCCTAAAGACTCTTGAAAAACACTTTAAGAAAGTGACTTACAGTGGCTTAGCCCAGAAATGATCCCAGTCACTCTTCAGTTGCACACACCTTATAAAATGATGAAAGAAACCAAGTGATCAAACTACCGGCCTGATCTGCACAAACAAACTTACCAAACCCAGTCTGTGTGATGATAAAAGCCCACAGGTAAGCCAGGTACTTGATCCTGGTCATTTTTTTACACCACCACAAAACACTAATTAAGATCTGAAAGAATTCAAACATGTAAACTATGAGAGTATAGATGCCAGGACTCAAAACTGGACTTCAAAACTTGCTTAGCTGAAAATGACACCAAGTGAAACTTCATTAGCCCCACCTTCAAACCGAAAGCTGCAAACAAGAGGAAGCACAGACTAACCAACATCACAGCATCACAGTACTCTGCAATAGTTACCCACCATTGCTTTACATTTTGCTTCCAAGGAACCAAAAAGAAACCCTGAGAACTTGGCATATATTGGCATGATACGCAGTGTGTGAGGAAAGTGGACAAGTGGAGGACAAAAGAAGACGTGGCAGGTCTAAAAATCTATCGACAGCATATGAACACTATCTGAAAGTCGTGTTCTTAAGAAATAAGGAAAAATCCAGTGGAGAAAAGCCTGAATCCAAATGTAAAATTTTTGGTTCAGCTTGTCATCAGTTTGTACAGAGCAGGCCAGGAGAGCGTTTCCAGCCATCTGTAAAACATGGTGGAGGCTCTGTCATGGTTTGGGGCTGCTTTTCATCAGTGTGTTGACATATCTTACAGTTACTTTGTAAAAAGCACAGTATTTCAGCACTAGTATAAACATATTTGAAAAAAAACCAACTTTAAGACAGTGCAGAGTTACAGCACACTATGCTGGAGGGACTAATATATAAGCATAGATAGATTCAACTAGAACATCAGCCCAGCCAACACAGCATTGAGCAATGCTCAGGTTCAGGAAGAGTCATAGAGGTACAACCAGTTTACATCCTGATATATTAATAGAACCAATATCACTGAACTAGCACATTTTTTTTTAAAAGCCTGTCATGTCTGGCTGTATTCGCAATTGGAATGGTGATCCGAATGCAATGATGTACCAAACATATTTGCTTTTACAAAAACAGCTCTATAAGTTTTTTATAGGCTATTCTTGTTAATGTTTGTATTTTTATTTTTTATTTAGTTATTCATGCCAGATATACATACATACACACATTCACATGTCTATACAAATACATATACATATACACACATACACACACTGTTTGCAGTAATGTGTGAATGAGCCTCTGTCATGGAATGTGCTCAATGAGGGTAAGAACTGCAACCATGCCCCCCGCAATCCAGAGGCAAATAGGAAAGGACCCAGGGGACCCAGGCCATCCACAGCCCACTAGGAGCTCAGAAGACCTGAAGCCACACATCCTGATGGCAACCGAGTGCACACCCCAGAGGAGGAAGGAGGGAGACCCTAAACAAAGCCCCCACGGCCAAAGGGCAAGAGTCCAGAGAGCCAGAGGCAATGAGCAGCCCACCTCCCCCGCAGGCCGGCACCCCCAGCACGAGCCGAGCATGCGGGCCCCGAGGCCCCAAGCGCCGAGAACCGCCCGACACCCGGCAGCGCCCCCCCCCCCCCAACGCCAAGGAGGCCCAAGCCACCCCCAGGCCACAGCCGCCAAGGGAGCGGGTCAGAAACCACGCCAAGACATCCGGCCACATATCCCGGGACATACGGGCACCCACACCCCAGGGGTGGCAGTGACGATCAGTGGGGAGCAGCGTGGAGCGGTAGGGAGGGGTAATTCCCGCCCCTCCACAACCGTGTCCCACAGGTGCCAAGGCTCAGCAAGCCACAGACCCAGGCCCAGCTGTCCGCACACACACACACACACACACACACACACACGCTCCCTCACACACACGCTCGCTCACACACACGCTCGCACACACACACGCTCGCAATTAAACAAGTCAGACATATAAAAAAAAAAAAAAATCTTTATTGGATTATTGAAACGCTAAGCTAAAACTACCAGTGTCGGACAACAGCGCATGGCCTAAACTAAACAAAATAGGCAGGCTACTTTCTGTGAGGAGTAGATAGAAGAAGAAAAAAAACTGTACTTCAGCCGAGACGAGACAAAATCTTTCAAAAGCAGCGATTGGCAAAGTGTGGCTTTGTGAGACACAGACAAACATTCTGAAATATACTGTGGTTGAAAGAAACTCCTTTTTTTTCAGAATTATTTATTTATTTTTATCTTCTGTCTTTTGTAGTGATCATCAGGTCTTGTTCGATCACAGAATGATGTAATGTACTGATTTCATTTTCATGTGGACTTCTGGTAATATTTCTTTTTATTTTATGAACTTTTTGAGCTTTTTGATTGAACTGCATTCTGAACACCTAATAGTCACCTAAAGGTGGGTTGTTGTGTCATGTCTCTTTCTACTCCAATCATAAGAACCAATCACATCCAAGCATTCCTCCCCCAGAGCCATCCTAGTGTTAGCACCTGTAAACTGTGAGTCTTGACTGGTTTGATAAACTGCATTCAGCAGCAGACTCTTGCAGCTATTGCAAAGCAGGTTCATCCTAAAATGTTTATCATTAGAAGTTAGAGCTGCCATCACACACTGAGCCACAGATTCATACATTTCTCATGCTGACTCACGCAGTGTCCATTTTCTCTTGTGACCCAAAAAACAAATGAATTCTTTGAATGAAGTTATTAACTTCAGGGGATAGAAGGAAATACTCAAAAATCTATTGCACTGTAAACACAAAATCATGCATGCTGCTCAGAATAAAGTCAGGCTTGCACCATGGCTGAATACCTTATTAAACCCATCTCACACATACAATCTATTAATGTCTCTTGTGTTATCAATTGACCACATACTCACAGACTAGCACCCTAAAAACAGGAAGATTGTTGTTGCAAAAATGATACAGCACATATGCATCCTCTAATAGCCTGATAGCACCTGATCTAATCATTGATAAGTCACCCAGGACCCTCTTGACAGGAAACTGAGAGGAGGAGGAAGAATGTCTGCTGCTGTGGTGCCACTTTGAGTGATACCATGGTCACTTCTTTTCTGCTTTCAAACTGTGCACATATACTGGCATGAAACTGTGCACACAACAAAGTGTAATTTCCACATTTACACTTTGTTGAGCTATGCATGCCAAAGCATACCATAAAGACAATGATAATTAGAAGTTAATGTACTGTGTTATGTTCTTTGCTCATTGTGTATTAATGAAATCTAGTGGACATTTGAGACACAACACAGAATAATTTGTGTAAAATAAGTAAAATGTAGATAAATGCAGTGCAATGACAAAAACAGAATAAAAGGAAAGTGATTATTAAAGTACAAAAGTAAAAGGAATATAGAGATTCAATTCAATTCAATTCAATTCAATTTTATTTATATAGCGCCAAATCACAACAAACTGTCGCCTCAAGGCGCCTCAAGACCCTACAATAATACAGAGAAAACCCAACAGTCAAAACAACCCCCTATGAGCAAGCACTTGGAGACAGTGGAAAGGAAAAACTCCCTTTTAACAGGAAGAAACCTCCAGCAGAACCAGGCTCAGGGAGGGGCAGTCATCTGCCGCGACCGGTTGGGCTGAGGGGAGAGAAAGACATGCTGTGGAAGAGAGCCAGAGCTTAATATCAATTAATGATTAAATGCAGAGTGGAGTATAAACAAAGTAAATAAGGTGAATGAGAAGAAACAGTGCATTATGTGAACCCCCCAGCAGCCTAGGCCTATAGCAGCATAACTAAGGGATGGTTCAGGGTCACCTGATCCAGCCCTAACTATAAGCTTTATCATAAAGGAAAGTTTTTAGCCTATTCTTAAAAATAGAGAGGGTGTCTGTCTCCTGAATCCAAGCTGGAAGCTGGTTCCACAGAAGAGGGGCCTGAAAGCTGAAGGCTCTGCCTCCCATTCTACTCTTAAGTATCCTAGGAACCACAAGTAAGCCAGCAGTCTGAGAGCAAAGTGCTCTGTTGGGATGATATGGTACTATGAGGTCTTTGAGATAAGATGGTGCCTGATTATTCAAGACCTTGTATGTGAGGAGAAGGATTTTAAATTCTATTCTAGATTTAACAGGGAGCCAATGAAGAGAAGCCAATATGGGAGAAATATGCTCTCTCTTTCTAGTCCCTGTCAGTACTCTAGCTGCAGCATTTTGGATCAGCTGAAGGCTTTTCAGGGAGCTTTTAGGACAGCCTGATAATAATGAATTACAATAGTCCAGCCTAGAAGTAATAAATGCATGAATTAGCTTTTCAGCATCACTCTGAGAAAGGATGTTTCTAATTTTAGAAATATTGCGCAAATGCAAAAAAGCGGTCCTGCATATTTGTTTAATATGTGCATTGAAGGACATATCCTGGTCAAAAATGACTCCAAGATTTCTCACAGTGTTACTGGAGGCCAAAGTAATGCCATCCAGAGTAAGTATCTGGTTTGACACCATGTTTCTAAGATTTGTGGGGCCGAGAACAAGAATTTCAGTTTTATCTGAATTTAGAAGCAGGAAATTAGAGGTCATCCAGGCCTTAATATCTTTAAGACATTCCTGTAGTTTAACTAATTGATGTGTTTCATCTAGCTTCATTGATAGGTAAAGCTGAGTATCATCTGCATAACAATGAAAATTGATGCAATGCTTTCTAATAATACTGCCTAAGGGAAGCATGTATAATGTAAATAAAATTGGTCCTAGCACAGAACCCTGTGGAACTCCATAATTAACCTTAGTGTGTGAAGAAGACTCCCCATTTACATGAACAAATTAGAGTCTATGAGATAAATATGATTCAAACCACTGCAGTGCAGTACCTTTAATACCTATAGCAAGCTCTAATCTCTGTAATAAAATGTTATGGTCAACAGTATCAAAAGCTGCACTGAGGTCCAACAGGACAAGAACAGAGATGAGTCCACTGTCAGAGGCTCTAAGAAGATCATTTGTAACCTTCACTAATGCTGTTTCTGTACTGTGATGAATTCTGAAACCTGACTGAAACTCTTCAAATAAACCGTTCCTCTGCAGATGATCAGTTAGCTGTTTTACAACTACTCTTGTGATTATGAATGATGTGATTATGAAGACAGATGTCATTTGATGGAAATGGCACAGAATGTAGAAGGACTACACAGCACTAGAATGCTGACTGATGTACATCTATTGCTGCATTTAATATTGGCCTGTAGCCAGCAATCAGTGTATTCTAACACCTTTCTATCAGAACCATCATTAAATTTTTCAGCAATTTGAGCTATCGTAGCTCACCTGATGGATCAAACCACAAAGGCTCCCAATGTGCATCAATGAACCTTGGCCACCCATAACCCTGTCACTGGTTCACCACTATTCCTTCTTTGGACCACTTTTGATAGATGCTGGCCACTGCAGACCAGAAACACTCCACAAAAGCTGCAGTTTTGGAGATGCTCTGACCCAGTCGTCTAGCCATCACCATTTCGCCCTTGTCAAACGTGCTCAAAGCACAAACAAGTAGAGGAAGGCTTCAACACTTGCCCATTTTTCCTGATTTGAACACATAAACTTTGAGGGCAAAATGTTCACTTGCTACCTAATATATCCCATCCACTAACAGGTGCCATGATGAAGAGATAATCACTGTTATTCACTTTAAACTGCTCAAAAAAAATTAAGGGAACATATAGAAAATCAGATCTCCGTGGTAAAAGAAAATGATGCTGGATGTCTATACTAATATGGACTGGGTAATGTGTTAGAAACAAAAGGATGCCACATCATTTGGTGGACATGAAAATTATTAGCACACAGAGGGCTGAATTCACAGACACCCTGAAAATCAAAGTGAAAAATGATGCAGCAGGCTAGTCCATTTTGCCAAAATGTGAGGCTGGGCATAGTCATGCACCAGGAAGAACCCAGACCCACTGCATCAGTGTAGGGTTTGACAGTGAGTCTAAGGATTTCATCCTGATACCTAATGGCAGTCAGGGTACCGTTGCCTAGCCTGTAGATGTCTATGACACAGACTCCATGGATATGCCTCCCCAGATCATCACTGACCCACCACCAAACTGTCATGCTGAATGATGTTACAGGCAACATAGCATTCTCCACAGCTTCTCCGGGCTCTTTCACATCTGTCATATGTGCTCAGGGTGAATCTGCTCTCATCTTTGAAAAAACTGCCAACTCTGATATTTTATGGCAATTGCCAATCGGGCTTGACGGTGCCAGGCAGTGAGCACAGGGCCAACTAGAGGATGTCAGGCCCTCAGGCCACCCTCATGAAGTCTGTTTCTGATTATTTGGTCAGACATTCACACCAGTGTCCTGCTAGAGGTCATGTTGTAGGACTCTGGCAGTGCTCACCCTGTTCCATCTTGCACAAAGGAGCAGATACCAGTCCTGCTGATGGGTTAAAGATCTTCTGTGGCCCTGTCCTGCTCTCCCAGTGTAACTGCCCATCTCCAGAAATCTCCTCCATTTTCTTGCTGGGAAACATAGCCAACCTACTTGTGATGTCATGTATGGATGTGCCATCCTGGAGGAGTTGGACTACCTGTGCAACCTGTGTAGGGTCCACTGACCTTAGCTAAATACAAAATGAGTGAGAAAAAAAAACAGTCAGAGAAGATGAGGAGTAAAAAGATGTCAGTGGCCTCCACCTGTAAAACCATTCCTGTTTTGGAGGTTGTCTCATTGTTGCCCCTTTAGTGCACCTGTTGTTAATTTCATTAACACCAAAGCAGCTGATTAACAACACCCTACTACTTAACTGACCAGAT
The DNA here is from genome assembly GCF_007364275.1 of Archocentrus centrarchus. Taxonomy (NCBI): domain Eukaryota; kingdom Metazoa; phylum Chordata; class Actinopteri; order Cichliformes; family Cichlidae; genus Archocentrus; species Archocentrus centrarchus. The sequence goes on along the minus strand of NC_044346.1, from coordinate 24,705,768 downwards.
GAACAGCCACAAGGAGCAGTACCCTCCATGGAGAAGAAGACTGAACTGATATGAAACATGTTAAAGACAAAAATTTATGGCTAATTCTTTACATATTAAAAACCAAATACTTAAATATTTAAATCTGGAAATATTTCATAACCCGAAACTTAACTGGAACCAGTTTCAACACTGAGACTCACCAAACAAGGTTGGGGATGAATGTCTAACAGCATCATTTTCTTGGTAGATTTCTCAGAAAATGTGTTGCTATACACACTGTAGTCCTACTTTTGATCAGCAGAATGGAAATTGTTTGCTCACTGCAGAAACAGCCAAAATTCATTTATAAGAAAGTTCTTACAGAAATGCCAAAATGCAAACACTTACAAAAATGGCAATTGGCAGGAGATTAAAAAGATACAGAAGGTTTAACATTCTAACTGGAATCCAGGGTGTTTGGACAAGTTGAGGTGACAAGCCACTCTGATGATGCTGGTGAGACCCGCTCTCAGGGCTTCTCGGATGAGGATTCCTCAGAGGATTCCATTTCCTTCAGATGGAGAGGGGCTCAGTTTTGGACTAGGATGCTTCACCCTGGCCACATGCTAGTAAACTTCGTTGCGTGGCTCCGCACAGCAGTGTGCTTTGCCCTGACAATCACTGAGAGATGAGGGGCAATCAGTGAAGGGTACAAAAGGAGGTAACGTGCACTCTCGGTTTCCTGTGCTAAAATCAAGGTTTGTCATTTTTTTTCTCAAGGCAATGTCCTCAACACAAACTCATCAGAAAATCTTAATCTGACTCTTTCAGTTACTTGGCAAAAGAAAAGCATGGTATTTCAGCACTAGTATATATGCATTAAACAAACAAGTAGAGGAAGGCTTCAAAGTGTCCCTCAGTGAACTTTAAAATAAACATGCTCACAGTTGGCTGCACAAAATCATGAAACCAGTGTGGTTTTTGTGGTGAGCTGCAAATCAGGCTTGATCATAACAAGCAGGTGCTGTTTTGTTCTAATACTTCCGCTACATTTCCCCCGCTTGCCCCAGTGCACGTATATTCTTGTGTATATTCAAATACTGCCATTACATAAAATTTCTGACTTCTTTTTTTAAATATCTGTCACATTACATGTTTGAGGTTATCGAATTGTAGGCTAGGATATATAAATATTTACATACTATACACACACACACATACATATATGTATGTGTGTGTGTGTGTGTGTGTGTGTGTGTGTGTGTGTGTGTGTACACACAGCCAGTACCAGTCAAAATTTTGGACACACCTTCAAATTCAGTGAAATTTCATTATTTAAAATATGTGTGAATTGAAGATTAATACTAAAGTGTTAAACATACCACAATATGTTTTATATTTTAGATTCTTCAAAGTAGGCACCTCTTGTTTAGGAGAGTTTTGCACAAACACGCCATGTCTTTGTAAGATGCAAAAAAGGTGAATGGATGGTTCCTACATGTGTAGTTCCCACCGTGGATGAGGAAGTGTTATGGTATGGGGGTGCTTTGCTGGTGACACTGTTGGCAGTTTATTCAAAATCCAAGGCACACTTAACCAGCAGGTACATGGTATCCCATTTGGTTTGTGCTTAGTGGGACCACACCTCCAGGGTATGTAAGACTATTTGACCAATAAAGAGGATGATGGAGTGTTGTGTCAGTTGACCTTGGCCTCCACAATCACCTGATCTAAACCCAGTTGAGATGGTTTGGGATGAGTTGGACTGCAGAGTGAAGGCAAAGCAGCCAACAAGTCCTCAGAACCTCTGGGAACTCCTTCAAGACTGTTGGAAAACCATTTCAGGTGATTACCTCATGAAGCTGACTGAGAGAATGCCAAGAGTGTACAAACCTGTACTCATACTGCCTGTTACCCAAAATATGATGGAATTAACCGCAGATTAAATGATGGTGCTTACAGTTATAGTACACCCAGTCTACAATGAAGGAGAAGCTAAGTTTCATTCCTGATCCTGATTCCGAACATTCCTGACAGACACCGACATTGTTAAAGCATTCATGCATGTCTTAGTGTTGGTATGTGTGTGTAGGAGAAAGAGTTAATGGGTAACAGGCAGTTTTTTGGATCTAGAAGCCTGCTTTCTTAGTTTTGGGCTGGAAGAACAAAAACTTAAAGAACATAAAGTCTTGTGGTTCTGAATCGATGGAAAGGAATTTCTTTTGAATTTTTATTAATAAAATGACTCAACTCAACAATGACAAAAAAAACAGATGATGGCAAACTTGGTCTTTAAATATCAGATGAAATCCTAGCAACAGAATAAACATCAGTACAAACCGTCATGACTCACCTCCATGTGCGTCAGGACAAACCAGCATTGGATTTCATTCAAGATGGATTTTATCACAACAGATTAAAAAAAAAAAAAAAAAATGACAAAGGATGAAGGAGACTGAGACTTATGGCCAAGAAATATTTACACCAAATCCAAGTTTGATCACTGCAGAAGCTGCCTGTCATTTATCATGAAGTACTTACAGAAATGCCAAAATACAAAAACAAATTGGGAATATGGACCAGATTAAAAAGATATAAGATACACTGAAAAAAGTTCTGTGTGTTAACTGGGGTGTTTGGACAAGTTGAGCTGACAAATTGCTCTAGTTCATGGGGCTGGTGAGAGGAGCTCTTGGGATTTCATAGTGGTTCTCGGATGAGGATCTCTTTGCTGGGCAGTTTCTGTACTCAGAGCACTCTATTCCCTCCAGATGGAGAGGGGCCCCTTTTCGCGTGGGAGACTTCATCTCCTCGTAGATTGGGGCTTGAGGGTGCGTATTCACACGGCGGCGTCCTTTGCCCTGTCAGTCATTGAGAGAGGAGGAAAAAACAAAATCAGTGAAGGGTACAGAGTTAACGCACACTCTCAATTTCCTGTGTTAAAATCAAAGTTTGTCATTTTCTCTCAAGACAGGATCCTCAACAGGAACTCTTAACCTGACTCAGACATGTAGTACGGATTGTAGTTCAGCACTAGTATAAATGTGACAAACAAGGAGATTAGGGTTTCAGTGTTCCTCGCTGAACTTTAAGACAAACATGCTGACAATGGGCTGCACGGAATTATGAAACCAGTGTGGTTTTGTGGTGAGCTGCAGATCAGGCATGATCTTAACAAGCAGATGCTTTGTGTCAATACTTCACTCACATTTCCCGCCCTTGCCCCTGTGTATGTTTATATTCAAAGCAGCACATTCCAATCAAAAAAAACACTCACTTTATACATCACCACAAATACAATGAGGAGCAGGAGGAGGAGAAGGCCCACAGCTGATGACAAAGCGTACAGGAGAGAGGAGTAACTGGAGCAGCCACACCACTGACCACCTGCGGAGAGCCAGAAAGAGGAAGAAATGTTTAAAATGAGGAACTCTGTTCTATTTATCTTCTTCCAACTTTCTTTTTATATTCATCCATTTTCTTCTGCTTATCCTTTTTAGGGTCGTAGGGGTGCTGGAGCCTATCCCAGCTGTCATAGGGCGAGAGGCACCCTGGATAGGTGTGTGGGTGTGTGTGTGTGTGTGTGTGTGTGTGTGTGTGTGTGTGTGTGTGTGTGTGTGTGTGTGTGTGTGTGCGCCTCAGTTTGAATACTTCAATACTCTGGGAATTTCTGTATGACTTGAAGATAAACAGAAAAAAACCCCTAAATGTTCATAGATCGGCAAACAAAAAGATGTTATCAAACTTCTGACAACATTTAGCTCGCATATAAAAAGCAGGAGATAAGCTAAGCAACACAATGACTGGAAAAAATGTGTGACTGTGTACCTGCGGTATGGCTAAGAATAAGCCATAAAGAATAAGACCCTTATAAAGAATGAGACCCAGTGATTTCCTGAAACAGCTGAACAATGATGATTTTTGAAGGAGCAGATTGTGCTTTTTTGGAGTAAACTAGTAAACTAGTTTTTTGGTATTGTGTCACTGCACTGCACTTCTATAACAACCAATCAATATCAGTCATAGAAAATGACTCAACTATTTCTATTCATATCACTAGCACCATCAAACTGAGTTAGCGAGTACCTCATTAAGCTTATCTGACATGTACAATCTATTCATGCCTGCTTTTGTCACTATCGCCCCTCTCTGGGTGTATGACACCCACAGAGAAAACATGCAAAGAAGTGCAGTATTGCTTTTATGAAACTGACACATGCTTTAGCACCTGTAAGAGCCCTACAGCACCCAGTCAAGCTGATAAAAAGTAATCCAGTGTTACTGAATTAGTGGCAGTGTTGTTATTAGAAGCCAGAAATTTCCTGACATATCAGTGGTTAGCTGATGGTCACTGAGATGGCAACACAAAAACGAACGAGGAAAGAAAATAAAGCAATTTTATGGAAAGAAATTTTTAATTTCAGCCTGAAGAGCAAGTGCAAGTCAGCTGAAGTCACCTGGTGATCAACTTCCACTGTGATGTCACCCACCTTGCACAGATATAAAGAACACTCGTCTCCCTAGGCTGGTACAGCTATCGGGTTCACCGCGCTGGAGCAGCTGGCAGCTGTACAGGGCACTGTCATCTGGCTGCAGCTGCTGCAGGGTAAGGTTGTAGGTGATGCCGCCGGGGCCAGGCGCAGAGGACAACTGGACCCTCTCGACAGGGAACTGAGAGGACGAAGAATATCTGCTGCTGTGGCGTTGCTTTGAGTGGTACAGCACCTCCACAGGTCCCCGGCCCTTCTGCCTCTTTAGAGCCACCCCTTCCACAGCCAAGCTTTCCCCATGGTGAGGGAGGCAGGGGAGCACAGCTGAACCCCCAGCACACGTCTCTATCACCTCTATGTCTGCTGATCCAGGGACATCTCCAGAGGGAAAGGGAATAAAAGTAATATAATGGACATGGGTGCCACTGGTATCGATGTTTCAAAAAGTTGGGAACCTTTTCACTTCAGTTCTTCATCTGATGTTGTTAGTTTGTGTATTAATCTGGCACTGTGTTTTAAGGAGGACATTTGTGGCTAATGTGCTATACTTGGGGGGGAGTAGAATGTGTGTCGGGTGAGGAAAGTTAGGTAGCTTAAAGGTTAAAAGGATCAGATAAGCAGACCTGCTCTGTTGAAACTTTAAGATGTTGGAGATACTGTTATGCAATTTTAACCCCAAAAGAAAGGTAAGTGTGTGTGTTGGTATGCATTCGCCTCCAACAGGATCGGCTTTGAAACTCTTTGTAATTACAGACACCAATACTGCACATACAACAGCACCCCACACTTCCTCTGAGTAAGTGTGCAAAAATTTTTTACCGTTTTTGTGGTTTATGCTCAGTGGCTTCGGAAAGTTTAACTCCCTGTGGGCAACAAGCAGGTGAAATGTGTAGGCTGAATTTTAAAAAAAATACTCACCAGCTCCAACAAGGAGGAAGAATTCAGTCTTCCCGGTTATGCGGTCATCTTTGGAGGACCGATTTTCCACAACAAACTCACAATAGTAGCGGTCTGTGTCACTGGCCTTCAGCTGAGAGATGGTGACATTCAGCACACGAAGGCTCGGGTCTCCACTGACACTAGTGCGGTTTTTGTCAGCATCATTACCAGTTGAGAATTCCTCCTTGGTGTACATGAACAGCACTTCCATGGGATGCAGCCAGGTGCGTTTCAGGTAGACACTGTAGGGCGCTGGGTTCCCCGGTTCAGTCTCACAGGGAAGAACTACAGATTCACCCTCATGGCGCTTCAAGAAGCGAATGTCACTGCAAACTTGATGAAAATTTAAACAAAGAAAAGGATCACAAACAGATAAGAATGGCACATAATTTATTTTAAACCAAAAGTGATTGTTTAATTAATTTTAAATCCACAAGCCCATTTCACATGTAAACCAGTAAAGCACACTGTTGGCATGTTCAGGATGAAATAAGCGAGACTTTCACTGAAAAAGCTGTTCTTTCCAAACCTGCATGTCACAAATCTGCAAGTTACCAGTTCCCCCAACTGGCATTTCCACTTAAACTTCACAAAGTGGTGAACCACTTCCCATCTTTACTTCTAAAAGAGCGTGCCTCTGCCTTCTATAACATAATTAGCTGTAAGACATTCTACAATGCATTTTTTTTTTTTTTTACTTTAAAGTCTTTATCTGACCTGAGAAATGAAACATGTTCAAAATTCAAAAATGAGCACATAAAATTATATTTTAAAGTGTCTTTAAAATTTAGATATGCACACCCCTTTTTGTTAATTCTTACTTAGTCATAAATCATTAGTCTTACTTACTGGATTTCGATTTCATACTATAACAAAGTAAAAAAAAAAAAAAAAAGACCATAAATCTGGCAAAACAAATTTCCCAAATTCCCAATGCATTTTATCCACCAGCACTAAAAGTGCTTTCAAATTTGTTAGCCCAGAAATTACCTCAATCACGTGTCGGCTGCCTGCACAAGTTACAATGAAAGAAGAAACCAATGATCAAACCACCAGCCTGAGGAACACAACCAAACTTACCAAACCCAACCTGCGAGATGACTAGAGCCCACAAATAAATCAGGTACTGGATCCAAATCATCTTTTACACCCTCACTAAATGAGATCTTGTGGGAAGCCACTGGTGGAAACCATGACAGCATAGATGCAAGTGCAAAAAACTGAATTTCAAAAGTGTGTCTTACTGTAAATGAAACCAAGAGGAACTCCATTGGCCCCACCTTCAAACCTCAAGACATACACAAGAGGAAGCGTGCACTAACCAACATCATGACTGTTGGATCAGCTCCTCCTACAGTGATGAATTCAAAATTTACCACCGCTGAAATGCAAAGTTTAGGCCCAGATTATGTATTTATTGAGCATGTGCTGTCTTCTCTCTTAACTTCAATTAACTTAATTAGCACTACTTAATTTGCATTAATTGGGTTTCACATATTAAAAAAAAACTTTCCTCAGGCATTATTTCTGTATGTCCCAGAGGAAATGATGCTGTGAACAGGATGTGTCTGCTTTTTGATGATAATTTGCATCATTGGAGAGAGACTATAAAAATAAAGCCAGAGACAGAAGTGTGTAAAAAAAAAAAAAAAAAAAAAAGAAAGAAACAGTGAGCACCCCCAAACCATTCAAATCTGAAGTTTTTCCCCAAAAAACTTGAGCTCAGAACAAAATAGTTCTCAGCTCAAGTCTCTCAGGACTATTTTGTTCATCTAGAGAAGATGCTTCAGTAAATTTCTCTGGTAAAAATGTATCATTTGAATGAATCAAGAAGAACTGAAGGATGAAAGAAATGGAGTGCATTTCATGCAGTCTCAGTTTACACGAACTATTGTGCTCTACTTTCCAGCAGGAAAACCACAAATGGTTTTCACTGGTGGCTTTTTTATTTTTTTTTAAAAAAGGTGTTGCAGTTCCAGAATTTGTCATATTTTTTGGCCTGTTAATTTTGCTAATCTCAATACATTAAAGTGAATGTTCTCAAAGAAAAAAATAAGTGAAAATACTGAGATGCTCCTGCAACACTTCTGCAAACTAATGTGGCATGTTCACTGTTGATGTGCTTACAACCATAATTTGAGGTTTTAAAAATGAATCGCTAATTTCCTGTAAATTATAGCAGCCAACCAGAGGAGGAAGAGAGAAACAAATGTTATATTAAGGACCTTTTTAACAGCGTGCTGTACACCAACTACTAAATTAGATCGATGAAACAAATACCTTCAAATAGGTTTTGCACTTCCTGTGTAATATTAACTTTGCTGCTGCAGCAGTTTAACTCTCAAGCTGAAAACGTTTAATTTTTTACATTTTCTAATTCATTCTGATAGTTATCTAAATTTTATGACATTAAAAACATAGTAGCTCATCCAGGTCATGATCCATCACAATTCACAGCTTATTGCATTGGGTGAAGTAGAAAAAGGAAGTGCAAAGTTGTGTCATCGGTTGGTTGTATTGCACAAACTAATGAGTATTAGATTCTGGCGAGAAAAGAGGCTCAGTGAGTGATTTCCAGGGCAAATTAATAAAATAAAATGTGATCATTACTCTGCTAAAATGAAAACTATGACCATAACTTGGGTAAAGACCCATTAGGTGATCATATTTCACTGCAATATGTGCAACAGAAGACGCAGTGATTCCTGTGAATTTTGGACAGAGACCATAAGCTTAAATAACCTACTAAAATGCTGCAATGTTTCTGATTGTCTACAAATAAACATGTGGATGCTATAAACTTTTCCAAACTCAAGAAAAACAAGTGGCAGCAAAATATTTTCTTTTTATTAAAAGAACATTTTCATGCATCATTTCCTTTATTTTATAGGGCAGCTTTTATTTAAATATATGATGGCATAAACAAAACATCTGATACAGAAAATGTTTTTATGACATGAAAAAGAAGCATCGCATCAGTACCACATTCATTTGAAATCTAACAGCTTAGTCAACAAATTAAACTGTCGTCACCCAACCATGCAGCAAAAAAAAAACAAAGCCAATCGGTATTATCAATACTTTTACTTTTCATATTGCACACATTAACTCTTAGGTCTGAGTTTAAGAGTTAGTTTACCCAAATTTAAAAGAAGCTTTTCCCTCAGCTCTCACTTGTGTCGTCCAGTTTTGCTGTTTGTCTAGATATTCTCGCTAGAAACAGTATTTTGAAACACTGCTGTAAGACACTTGCTACTGAAAGGTAGTTTTTCTACACATTTTATTTAAGGTGAATCCCAAAATCATGATTCAAAGACAAAGGGCAGTTTGCTGGGGGAGCACAGTCTAATTTCACATATTTCCTTGTGATAAGCTGCTTATCAAAAGAAAAACCCTGTTGTAGGATGGCTTCTGTGACTCTGAAGGGAATGCCCCGAAGGATGAGAATACCGCTGTGTGAAGCATCTGACAGTTCTGTAGCCTAGCTATGTGAAGTGGAATTTACCTAGCAGGCACAAAAACTAAGAGCCACGACATTAAGACACCACTTGAGAAATCAGGGTGAACTGATCCTTTAACATAACCCCACCCCACCCCCAGTTAATACTCACTTTGAGCCCACCACTGACTACTTACCGTGTTTCATACCAGACAGGACAAGAGACAAATTCAAAATTTACATTTTAATGTCACTTAAGTTATACTCTTCTGCAGTCACATTAACAACATTAAAACCACTCAGACTGATGATCTGCTCAGTTGAGAGATGCTGGATCCCAGTATTCAATCCAAGTGTGGCTGGCTGGTGTGAAATTTAGAGACAATTTTACATAAAAAGTAAGTAATACAAGGCCTAACATCCAAATGTTGAGGACTGGACCCACACTATAACAACATCAGGTACTTACTGAGTTTTAACTGACCTGTCATGCCAGCTGATTGGGTTTTAAGGCTGAAAAGCTGATATGGATGGGCTACAGACAAAAACAAATACAAATCAGTAAGTGATATGGGCAGAGGAAATACTGTGCCACATCAAATACCTACAAGTACTTCTTTCATTCTGACCCACCTGTGCAGTATACACTCAAATTTGCACACTTGTTCTGTTCTTTCAGATTGCTTTATGCACAGCAATCTCCAACACAGGATTACCGCAATGACAGTTGACGATAACGCCTAGAATGTAAAAGCACGAACAAAACAAAACCACCCAGCAGTACAAACCAGCACTGTGGTGAACACCAATCAAGCGAAGCACTATTTTAAAATCATGGCAGGTGTTTACTGTCATTTTTGTGCTGTAGCTACAAGCCAGTTAGAAATATTTTAGCCATCTGTCAGCAGTGGTCACATGGAGACAATCACTTCTTGCTGCAGGAGTGTTTGAAATGTTCTTACACCTAATTTTCCATAGACCTAAGAGTACTAATAATTCTGAGAAATGCAGGTGGGAAGGGACAACAGGAATGGATGAGCACTACACTGCAGATACTGTTAACACTATGCCATTTACTTTACTGTTTTTCTTTGGTCAAACCTAAAGTCCCAATCTTGAAAAACAAATGATTGAGCTTCACAAAGTTGGCACTTAACCCAGAGATGCTGCTGGCTTTGTTTTGTGTTCCCTCTTCAATGCATTACAGGGAGATGATTGTGACATGTGACAGACACCGACATTGTTAAAGCATTCATGCAAGTCTTAGTGTTGGTGTGTGTGTGTAGGAGAAAGAGTTAATCAGGAATGAAACTTAGCTTCTCCTTCATTGTAGACTGGGTGTACTATAACTTTGAGCATCGTTATTTAGTTTGCAGTTAACTCCATCACATCAGGGTAACATGCAGCATTTTGGAACTAGAAGTTGGCCAACATCTTAGTTTAAGCTGGAAGAACAAACTTAAAGCACATTAAATCTGTCTCACACTTCTGAAATGATGTAAATGATTTTCCTTTGAGTTTTTATTAGGACGATAGATGGATTTAAAAAAAAAAAAAAAGATGGCAAACTTTAAATTCCTGAAGTCATTAAACAAACCCCTAAGATGTGCAGTAAGAAAACATCAGTACAAACCTTCATGACTCACCTCCACGCACGTCAGGACAAACCAGCATTGGATTTCAAGATGGATTTTATTACAACAGATTGATAAAACATTACAAAGGATGCATACAAGTAGACTTATGACCAGGAAATATTTAAACCAAACCTGAAAAAAAGAATAAAACTAGAGCCTGATGAGTCATGGATTTTATAGACTACACAACTGGAACCAGTTTCACCACTGAGACCCTCACCAACCAAGGTTGGGGACGAATGTCCAACAGCATCTAAGCATGCTGTGAGGGCCTCAATCATTCCACCAAAGAAATAAACAAAATAAAATTAATCAAATGTTTACAAGAGAAACTTGCCTTTTTAAGGAGTTGGTACGTTCATGAAACTCCAGCAGCTTCAAAAGAAATATGAATCATTTTAACACACTTCACTTCTATGAACCTGAGTGAAACCTAAGGGGAAAAATATATCCTCACATGTAATTAGTTAACAACATAATAGTTGTTAAAAACATATGTGGTGTTTGGCTGTTTTCAAATAAAGATGTTACATTAAATGTCCATGTGTTCTAACAAATATTTGTCTTCACCACCGTTGGTCTTTATGCTCTTTGCTTGCAGCTAGGTTTGAAAAAGCACAAGGGTGATAGAAAGGTGTTAACCTCAAACCTAATGTGGTGGTTGCTTTGCTGCTTCAGTAACGTCCAGCAGGAGACATGACAGGTGGCCTCATACCCATGGGAGGGCCTCCCTGGTAAGGGGGCACCATAGGAGGCCCCTGCCCATAAGGAGGCATCCCTCCAGGCATGTAGCCCGGCATGCCCTGAAGAGGAGCACCATACTGACCTAGAGAGAAAAGAAGAGCAGGATGTTTTTATGCTACAGTTCAAAAGGACATTTGAGCATGGATTACTTAAAGTATACCTTCATACACCTTGCCATCCGCATTTGACTAAAATTAACTAGATATTTTACAAACAGCAGGCCATTTTTATACACAACTCCTATTTTGTTACATTCCTTTGAACGCATCTCAACAGGGAAACTCCATCCTGGGAATGACTGATATTTTTTAAACAGCAAGCCCAAATTTTGGAAAATACCCACTTAACAGTGCCTGCTGAGGCTTTAAACATCAGGCACAGGAAGGGAAAAACAAAAAAACACTTTCAATGAAAGTTGAACATATCCTTTAAAATAACTGAGCAAAAGAATATATCTTTTTGGCTAAAATGGTCTACAGACAGGCAATGAGAACAATCTGTTCTACAATCTGTAGAACAACCAAATGAGTTTGCTTTAAAAAAGGAGAAGAAAACAAGTTCTGCACACAGACAAGTATTTTCTTACCATGTATGGGATGCCTCATGCCCGGCTGCTGTGGTGGCAAGCCTTGCTGTGGTGGCATTATGCCACCTACAGCTGCCACTGGGGGAGCAGCCACGTGGGCTTGACCAGGTCTTGGTGCAAGACGCTGGTAACGAGGCAGCTGGGCCTTCATCTCTTCCTGTTGGCAGGGACAATGCACAAAACATTCAGACTAAAGAAACTGTGTTATGCCCCTTTACAGCACAAAAAATGTTGAGGAACTTAGTACCAACACTGATGTGCCCTGATTTCAGACTGAGGATGTTCAAGTTCAGAATCATCCTTTAACATAACCACAAAAGAAAACTACTAAGATGTACTAAGGATATGAGACCAAAAGACTTAAGTTGAAATATATTCTCTGAATATATAATTGAATTACGATCAAGATGCACAAAACCAAGCTGGTGGTCAATTATCGCCTATTGCTAAATGTACTATTATAAATATGTATCAGTCATTACTTACTGTGAAAAGGGCAAAATAGAAAGCTCAAGCAACTTACCAGTGAGATATCCTCATCAGGGTGGATCAACTTACTAGTTGCACTCGTGGTGGTGAGGGTAGCAGGCTTACTGGTCACTGTGGCTGGGGGTTTGGCCACAGTGCTGCTAGAGGGATTAGAAGAAGAAGTGGAGGAAGAAGAGACAGAGGGCTGGGTGTAGGCAGGGAATGTTGCTTTGGGCGGGTCAGTGGAGGCGGCTGTGCTGAGGGAACTTGAAGCTGCAACTCCAGACACGGTCTGCTGGGCCTGTGCAAAGACACAATACAGGTAACTGGAAATGGTAACAAAAAACAAAAACAGTGCTCTCAACTTTGTAACGTGCCAAAAAAAAAAAAAAAAAATTTTTTTAAAGAGCAAAATGATTACACCTCAGTGACATAAAAGGTTACACTAATAAACATTAACTGATCATTTGATTTAAGGTTTGCCTTTTAAAGCACTCAAATTTAAGAACATATTGTTGATTTGATCACTGAATCATAAAGACAGTATTACAGCAATACCTTAAATGCACAAATCACACATAATGATTTCATCCGAATTCAAAAATCCCAATAAATCAGTTACAATTTTGTTTGAAATGGAACAAAACTGTTCCACCATTCTCTCTCAACCACAGTGCAAATTTTGCATTATATGGCATAAATCTATTGCACTAGAAGTATATCTAACTATAACATTTCAGACAGGAATAACTTGGGTTATGAAAACAAAAAATGAACTTTCAAAATCTGATGAGTACTAACTGAATCATGCTTCTGAAGTTACGAGAGGGTGGAAGATTCTACATGGAGTCCAACTAAATCCCATCTTTGGCCTCATTTTTAACTGAACAAAGCGCATGCACATCAATAAAGCTCACAGACAAAACATGTCAGTTCTTGTTAGGGATATCCATCCTCTGACACCAAAATAATGGCCAGCGTGGTTGTTTTAGCGCACAAGTAGGCTTACAAAGCAAATACGGTTAGTATCCAGCTGTGTTTACATTTGCAATTTCAGAATTTACAGGCAGTGTTAATAAATATGCAACATGCAGCTGCCACAGTCCACATCAGAGTCCTGTCTGTGAGCATACTTGTAGCATGTTAGGAAAGGGAGGCTGGGGAGAGACAGACTGAGTGTCTGCAGATGGAGAGGAGACGGCTGCTGTGCTGCTGTGAACACCAGAGCCCATCTGCAGCATGGTGGAAAGGAGATCAAAGCGTTGGCATGTAATATGTCTACAAATTTTTTTCTACATCTGATTATGAGAACTATGTTTTCAACACACATTATATGAGGTTAGAAAAGGGAAATGACATGTCAGAAATTTAAGGAAATGAGAAATAAAGGTTTTTCTTGCATACACAAAGAAAAATTACCAGTACTGTAATAAGAATCAGTTTTCTAAGCTGTGTTTCATTTCTCTCACTGCTGGCCACTTGTTTATCTAATAATCAAAAATAAGACGGAAATGCAGTAATTAATATAAGAAAAGCGACAAAGCCTAAATGACGGGGACATATTCTTGTATGTAGTCATCCTTGGGGGGAGGGAGAGGGCATTTTGAGTCAGGAAAAACCCTGACAAGTACATAACATCACTCAATTTTATTATACAAAACCTTACTGATGGTTTAATTGCAGAATAAGTGAACTACAACATTAAAAACAGACGACTTTACAAAACTTTTAATATATCTCTGGGGTAAATACTTAGAAATCACTGTATGTGTCAGTGGAGTTACATGATACCCACCTGTGCTGCACTGGGGAAGAGAGGTTTAGTGACAGCGGGCTGAGCTGCCGGTGCTGCTGGTCGAGCGACTGCAGGGGCTGGAGCCATGTGGGGAAGTCCTGGCCTTGGAGCTATGTGAGGTGGGACTGCTGAAGGATGAACAGGACACAGTTAACGTTCCATCATTACATTTGCAACATTTAAAGAAAATAAAAACAGTTGGACATGGCTAACGTAGTAGTGTGAAATCCCCTTGTAATGGACCATATTTGAAAAAAAATTTGATATTAGATATTATTGTCCACAGCAATAAATAAATTTTTTTATACTTTTGGACAATTTTCACATGTGAAGGTTAGTGTACTTAGGTTCTTTTGGCAATATAAATTCAATGGGAAAGCAGCAACAAGAAACAAGTTGTTAACTGATAGCTTGTTTCTTAAAATGTAATTACAACTCACCTGGAGGTATGCCTGGCATCATTGGGGGCATCATCCCCCCCATTGGCATCATGCTGCAAAAGCAGAAAAAACAGAAAAAAAAAAAAAAACTGACTTGACCGGGAACTACAGTAAAAATGCATTTCAAAATGTATTCCAATCTCATTGTACATTTCGTATGACATCAAATAAAGGCATTGTATTCTATTTATTTCAGTTAGTCCCATTACCCAGATGTAGACCCCTTGATGTATGATTACATGATCCAAACAGACAAGACAATGGGTAGTAAAGTTACCATTAAACCCAAAGTTAGTAAATGAATTACCCTGGTGGCATTCCATGCATTGCAGGAGGCATGCCGTGCATCATGGGAGGAACACCGGGCATCATAGGAGGCATTCCTGTAACAATGGGTTAGAGAGGATATGTTCCGTTTAGCAACAACTCGTCACTCCATACAAACAATTACACATATAGGCAAACAAAGCAAAAGGACACACACAAATCTACAACTGTTGCAGGTATTTTTAGTTTGTTGAAGCAGTACTGAATCTGTGGCCACCATCAGTGTTTTCAGTCATATTTGTATATATTTGTGGCAAAACACTGAAGCCATTACAAGTGCATTAAAAGCAGAGACAAGACAGCTTCTAGTGAGTTAGTGCTCTCTGGTGGGCAAACTATGTAATGCTGCCAACTATTCAATAAGGTCGGATAGAACATATCAATGTATACATATTTACACTGAGGCAGATTTGTTGGTTATGCATAAGGCATGTCCAACAACTAGACCAATTACTTGAGATCGTAAAGGCATTCAGTGACACATCCAGCAGTAAAACAAATAGCTTTGCCGCAGGAATCAATTTTCTGCAATATCCCCTCACATGGTGCTGTAATTCAGCAGTAAGCAATTCATTTGAATGAGCCAACATGTTTACAACTTTTAGGTTCTTCTTCTTAGGAAATCCTGTTTGAGACAATTAAGATTCTTCATCTTTGATTTTGGAAAGAGTCAAGTCAACGTGACGCCACGAGTCACTGGAGTCTAACTGGAAAAGTAACAAGGAGTGCTGCTCAATTCTAGCAAACACCAAATTAAAATGATGATTTTGGGGGAAAAAAAAAACAGACAAAAACAAACAAATGGACTTGCTTCACTACTGGAAAAAAGAAATTTAATTATAATTAAACTGAAACAAATGCTTGATAACTAAATCTAAACTGAACTGGCAAGGAGTGAATTTAAAATTCTACATATTTGCAAAAGTAAAAGAAAGTGCTGAATGGCAACCCAATTATTGCAAAATGCAGCACAATAATTGTTCTCAATTAGAAGGGAAAATTGAAACTGAAATTAAAATCTCATCAATTGCACAGCCCCTTTGGCAGGTGTAGTTGAGTCCCAACTTCTTAATTTTATTACAAAGGGCTTGCCTTGATATCCTGCAGGAGGAATTACTGGTGCACCAGCCACAGGAGGGATCCCAGGTTGTGCCATTGGAGCACCGTAGCCTGCCTGGGGCTGGACTGCAGCGACCTGCTGAGCTGATGGTCCGGCTTCATCATCATCAGACTCATCAGAGTCATCCTGATTGTTTGACTTCTTCTTTTGACTCTCTGAAAACAGTAAGGTAATCATGATGCCTAAGCAAAATGTTACGTGACTCACACTACATGGACTCATGCCACACATTACTGTGATTACACAACTCTAAACTCTGAAATTTTTATTTAGTAAAACAGGCTTTAACAGAACTACAATATTTTCTGGAGTTTGACAAAAACGCAAATGGACTTGTTTAAGTTCTTTAGATTTCCTGAAGGCGTTTCACCTTTCATCCGAAAGGGTTTGGACGAGAGGTGAAATGTCTTGAAGAAACTTAAATAAGTCCAGTCACTTATTTCAAAAAATGACTGAGAACCTACACAAACTTCAATACTTGCATAAAGGTGAACACACCTTGTGACTTCTGTTCTAACGTTCGCCTTCGTTCCTGCATGTCCTTCTCTGGAATTCCCTCCATGCCGTAGATTTCCAGCTCGATGTCTGTTCGTCCAGGAATTGCATTTGGTACGCTGTCAATAGTCTCTTTGTGCACCTGAAAAATATGCAAAGTGAGCTACCACAAACTTGAACAAGTACCTATACTAGGTATTTTTAACTAAGAGCAAACATATATTAAGGAATAAATACCCATACCTGCATGCAATGAATAGCCAAGCCAGGGCCAGTGTACAACTTCTTGTGGCAAATATGGCATTTAAAATGCTTTGCCTTCTGATGCTGAATGAGGATCTTTTCATCATCAAAGTCTCGATTACAGTACCTAGAGACTGCGGTTAAGGACTGTCCAGTAACACTGTACAAGATTAAAATTCAGTTCCCACACAAGCCAACAAAATAACATAAGAACTGCTTAAAATTAACAACGCTCTCAATGACTTAAGTAGCGTAACTCGTCCGGTTACGCAAGTCTAAAGACGGATCAGCCCCAAAGACTGAACGATAAACGAAGCTAACTGCTAACAGAGCAGCAAATATCGAAAGTACCATTTGTTTCCTTAAAGCAGCACCACGAACTCAAACTCAACTAAAAAAGAAAATACAGTCGGTATCAAGGATTTTACGCTTTTCACATATATGGATAAAGATCTACCCGCAAAATTATTAGACTGTGAGACCCAGTCGCTAAGCTAACGCAAGCTTTAAGGCGACAACAGGCTAATTTAGGCCTTCCCTTTGTCGAGCTAACATGTAGCCCCTGGTCTTCCCACGACGGTATTTTGTTTTCCACAGAAAAAGGATACCAACACCACGGCTTCATCTGCTTCTTCTTTTTTCGCCCCATTTTATGGAACACTGAAAAGGAGGTCTCGCAACACTAAACACTTATTTTATTATCTGCCTGAGAACAGCATGCTGTAATCCCGTGACAAGGCCGAAAATGGCGCTTCGATGGAGGAAGTTATAACCAACACCGTAATCTCGCGCGAATACAAAATAAGCGTCATAGACACGCCCCTTGTTTCATAACGGGGAACGCAGTACGTAATCAGGAAAAAAAAAAAAAAAAAAAAAAAGGCTTATACAGGTGACCTAAAAAAACTCTTCTTATTGCAGTGCAGTGTTCTGATTAAGGCTGGGTGGTGGATAAAACTTGGTTACCGGTGTTGTGCAAAAAAGCGATTTCTGGTATTTGGCTGCAGGGGCGTAGGAATGAGTTTACTATTGGGGGGGGACACATATTGGAAACCTGACAGATCCATGAATACTCTGAGCAAAGCATAAAAAAAAATGATATTTGATCTTTTACTTTCTTCTTTTTCAAATGTTTCTTGGAAAAATAGTGTTGTGTACATCTATATTATTGCATGTATAGTTTACATATGTATATGTTTTATAATTGTAAGACTTGGGCAAACTGGCTTGAGCACAGATAATTGTTACCAATGCATATGTAATTGTTACCAGTCCATAGTTACCAGTGCATAGAAAAATGTTACCAGTACATAGATAAATACTAAT
This sequence comes from Archocentrus centrarchus, assembly GCF_007364275.1. Lineage (NCBI taxonomy): Eukaryota > Metazoa > Chordata > Actinopteri > Cichliformes > Cichlidae > Archocentrus > Archocentrus centrarchus. The sequence goes on along the minus strand of NC_044346.1, from coordinate 24,687,758 downwards.
GCATAGATAATTGTTACCAGTGTGCACATAAATGTTACCAATACATAGATAATACTAATGCATAGATAATTGTTACCAGTGCACACACAAATGTTACCAATACATAGATAATTGTTACTAATGCATAAATAATTGTTACCAGTGCACACATAAATGTTACCAATACATAGATAATTGTTACTAATGCATAGATAATTGTTACCAGTGCACACACAAATGTTACCAATACATAGATAATTGTTACCAATGCATAAATAATTGTTACTAGTGCACACATAGATGTTACAAATGCACACATAAATGTTACAATGCATAGATAATTGTTACAAATGCACACATAAATGTTACCAGTGCACACACAAATGTTACCAATACATAGATAATTGTTACTAATGCATAGATAATTGTTAGCAATGCATTGACATTTGTTGCCAGTACATAGTTACCAATGCACAGATAAATGTTACCAGTACACAGATAAATGTTACCAATGCACAGATAAATGTTACCAATGCACAGATAAATGTTACCAGTGCACAGATAAATGTTACCACTGCACAAATAATTGTTACCAGTGCATAAACAAATGTTGCTAGTGCACTAGCATGTTAAAAAAAGTTTCATTACAAATGTATGTAAGCTTGGGGGCCCCCTGGTGGTCAGGGGGCCCTAGACAGCAACATATGTCCCCTATGCCTCAGGCGGTTCTGTTCACGGGAACGTTCTGACAGTCCGTTTTACCTCATTCGAAAGAGTTTCTCACTCCTGCCGCTTCTCACTACACTGCGCTCCGCCCCCCTCTGAACGCTCTGAGCTTTGGGAGGCGGGGGGAGCGCAGTGACATGACTCTATGTTGCGCCTTCAAAATAAAAGCACGCAAGTTAAAGATTTCAAAATCAAGTATTTTTCTCTTCCGCGGTGTAATATTTGGGTGGAACAAATGCGCCTGTCTCCAATATTTGGGGGGGACACGTCCCCTCCGTCCCTCCCGGTTCCTACGCCTATGTTTGGCTGTATCTAAACCGTGTTAAATTACTTTTTGACCTACAATCTAAGAACCGTGTGTCAAACACATCTCTTATTAATGATATTTAGTCATTTTGAGTGAGAAACAACACTCCTGTCACGAGATAGAAGCTGCAATCACTTTTTGGTAAAGTGCTTTTTATATTCTTTATTTATCTAGGTAAAAAGTGTCATTGACCTTTAAAATGTTTGTTTGTTTTTCTCAGAGAGATCTGGCCAAGAGGGCAGCAGAAATTGCAACAAATATAACATCACAGTTCTATAAAGATATTTTAAGTGGCCAAAACATCAGAAATTACACTTTGGCACAATACCGGCGCCATAGGTCCCAAAAGGTTCTTTGTCCATGTCGTCATAGGTGAGAGTTTTGTCATTTTAAATAACCATTTATGTATCCTATGTTGTATTTTACATCAACACCTATCGCAAATTAAAATATCAACAAAAATCCAGCTTTATGGCAATGTGTCGCTTGTTTGTTGCTTAAGTTCCAGTTACCTAACTAACAAAATGTGGGAACAGTTAGCCTCATAACAATGAAAACACATTTTTATTCTATTAAAATTGCTAGGTTAGATAACTGCCTCTTGCTCATGGGTAAAACATTCACGTCTTAAGAAATCAAAGTCCTAAAACAAGAACAGCAGCAGATTTGGGCTGATTATCAGTGGTGACTTTTTTGGGACTTTACTTACAGGAAGTTTTTTTTTTTTTATTCTAACAGTTCAGTTTACAGAAATTACTGCTAACATTTCTTGTTTTGCAGTAACTATTGTTAGAAGGTTATATCCACCAAGCAGTTTTATGGGCACTAAAAACATCATACAATTAGACTTACAGAACAATGCCAATTCGCACACTTTGCAACTGTAACCAAATAGATAGCATGTGCACATATCTACTTTCAGCAGCAGAACAAACTAAAATAACCATCAGCAGAGTATTACTGTCTTAAAGGATGCCTTTTGTAATATTTTATTTAACAACATTAAAAATAGAATAAACCAAGAAGACAGTAACAGCTTACATTTTAGTTTACAATAAAGAAAGAGCTGCCATTCAGTCATGAAAACCTTATGTCCTCTCAAGTGGATACAAAAACGTTCAGCTGAACCCCTTGGTTCTCAGGAGGATATGACAGTTTTGTCAGTAATAAAACTGGTTAATTTGCATCTGAGTGTCCTTTATTTGTTAGTGTTTTCATAACTGAAATATGTGAAGAAAAACAAAGCAGCCATTATGTAATAAAAGATGGAAATGTAATCGATCAAGTCCATATACTCTAACTAAAAAGCCATGCAGACTGCAAGGTCTGCATGAGATGCAGTCACAGCAGTCACCTATAGACTCTACTCTAACCCTCTATAGCATAAAGGGTTTGGGTAAAAATGCTTTATCTTCAGGATCACGTTCACTTCACAGTAAGTCAGACAAGTAAATATCGATACTTTTTGACATTAAGTTGTCATGATAGCAGCTGTATTTATTTACTAAGTAAGGGAAAGTGGATGAGGGGTTTAGGAGTGAATTCAAATATCTTTTCTGTCTTTGTACTTTCCTTCTTTCCTTTCTTTTCTGTGATCTCTCTGCTCATTCTTCTGTTTCCTTCTTTCCCTTTCTTTTCCCCTTTCCATTCTCACTGTTTTATTCTTTCTCCAGTTGTTTTTTTCCTTATTAATGCTTTGTTATTCTCTCCTTTTGTGTCTTCTTCCTCCATCTCTAGCCTCCTTCTTTGCTTTCATCTTGGCTTTACCTTTGTAAATGTTCATGTTAAGCTCCTAAAAAGAAAGCGAATGCATTTAATTTACAGTCTGAAAAGAAAATGCAACTCAGATGATGAGGTTATATGGTATACCTTTAGCTCAGCATTTTTGCATGGCTCACGAGCCTGATCTCCTCCTCCAGCTTTCTCACCATGTTGACAAAATGGAGAGCCATTTCTACTTATTGTCTCTTCTCTGTTTGTGCAGCTCCTCTTTTTTCTTTTGAAGTAATGCTCCTTTGCTGCCAGCTCAGATCTGAGACAGTCCTCCAGAGCTTTGTAATGTTTTTGGCATTCTCTCTTGCTCTGGTAGAGTTTGGTCTTAATTTTTTTCGGCTTGGCCAGATTTTCTTCTACTAGTGCCATCATTTCAAGTTTGAAAATTCAGGTCTCATAGATGAAGTTTTTTCCACAGTGCTCCTACAGAGTTTAAAACCTGACAGCCACCTCCTCCTGCCAGCTCTGCATTGTATTCAGTGACAGTTTTGTCGAAGCAAAGCTTCACCTCATTGGCTTGTTTGCATTCTGCCTCTTGGTGTTTTTTGACCTTCTCACTCTCAGTTTGCTGGATGCACAGATTTTCTTTTAAGGGCCAAGCTCACGTCTCCTTTGCTTTCAGTTTTCTGTCTGTCTCCTTGAACATGGTGTCAAACTGTTTTTAACTGCTTTACAAAGCTGTCCAAGTCCTGTCTGGCCATTAACAGTGTTCACACTTTTCTGAGCTCAACACCTCCCCACACACCAGCATTTTTCCCCCTCCTGTCAGCTTCTTGTTTTCCTTTTTGAAGTCCAACAGGGTTGGAAGCAGGATGAGCGGCATTTTGCTGGGTTATGTGCATGCTGGTATGCACATTCCTTAGGCTGCAATAATTAAAAAAATAAAATAAAAGAAGACTGAATATGAACTTTAAGCTAGAAATTATTTTCAATTTCTTCTCATATGCTTAAACAATCATCTGTGATTGATACTCTAATCATTATTCTTCATACTAAACACACATTTACACATACCCACTTCAATTAACAATTACAATGGACATTATTTTAATTCATCAGTTTTTTTTTTCTCAGTAAAAGGTAATTATCACAAGGGTGCTCATCACACAAAATTTACATAGTACAGAACTTTGATATGCCAAAGATGAGAAGTGATACAGAAAATTTCATGTAATCTAAGATAAATTTTCCTTCATTCACAGATTTCCCTAAAACAGACTTCAGTCCACTTCAACACAGTTACTCAACAGTGACTTCAATGCATCTGGTGGCTGTGTTGGATGTTTGCACCAGACCTAATGAAATTCCCTCCGAGTGAGCCTGAAAGATCACACTCACAAGAAATGGACAGATGTATGTTACAGTGATCAGTGACCATCAAAGTCCAATCCCAGCATAAAAACTCATGTCATGGAAGCTGCAGTAACACTGAAATAGAACTGAGCTCATCTCTAACAAAACTTGTTTTGTCCACTAGATGGAGATGGTGTTTCAGAGTGTGGTTTCATGATGTGAAAATATTTATTTATTCATTTATTTATATTTATGGGTTTATTTTGACCATTGTGTAATAAGTGTTTGTAATATGGGGATACTAGCAACCCCTGCTTTAGAAAAGTCACTGTTTGACATACTCCACCTGTATCAACATATCTATGATGCTTTTATTCTATTGCAATTTAGAGTCAAATACATATATTTGAGAGCTTTAGTTACTATTAGGTTATCAACTCAAATATAGTAAAACATGAACTCTTTTGATATCTTAAATTACCTGGTATTTAAAAATCAACTCAAGAGTACAATATTAAAGTGATATTTTTTTTATCACTCATCATGAGTACTTTGGTATGTAGTTTGTACTTTAAGTGTAGTTTGTACTTGTCTCTGCATACACCTTCATTTTTAAACGAGGACAAATTAGTAGCAAGTGCTTCTCTCAGCAGGCAGCATAAGTGTTGAGATGCTACAAATGCCTTCAGGCAGATTTTCCTTTCCTGCGGCCTCGCCTTTTCTTCATCAAGGTGAATGATTACCTCTGAAAGGAAAGATTTATGAAGGGGAAACACTACTGAGGTGGCTTTCCTTGGCTGCGTAATGAATTTTTCATTGTAGGCCTTCAAAACTGCTACTCCATGGTTGTACTGGCTAGACAGAAAAGATGTTCAGTGACAGCTTAAGGGGTCCCTTCTCTGAATGAATTATGGCTGATTCATGTATTCTCACACTTTTCATTGATCACTCTGACATCTGCTTTTTTCTTTTTTTCCCCCATAATGGCTCTTACCCCAGCTCTCCACTCTGAAACCCTATAATCTCTCCCTCCAACCTTTAGATTTACACTTTAGAGGTAATCCTGTTTCAAAGCTGCTTAGTTTAAACCTTTTTTCTTCTTTGATAGTGAACAACATCTCCTGTTCTTCCCCAGTATTAAATTAAACTACAACCATGATTTTTAAAAAAGTTGAGTAAGATGTACAGAAGGAAAACTCACAGTGATGCTGGGATGTGTGTATACTTTTGACCCTGTGTGAATTAGAGAAGAGCCAAAGTAAACTTGTGCACCCAATTCTTGTTTTTTAAAGCCATTGAAGATGTACTGTATGCTGTACAATCATTCCTGGAAAAAGAACAGTTCAAAGAAATCATTAAAAGCCCCAAATTACAACATTCATGCCCATTATGAGTGTATGTGAACTTCTGACCACAGCTACAATGATTTGCTAATCATTTAAACCTCGTATTTGAATATAACATAACTAATAATATTTAAACACATTCATAGTTTTTTTTTTCCAATTCATTACTCATACTTTGAATTTGATGCCAGCAAAATGTTTCCAAAAAAAAAAAAAAATCAAAATGTCATGTTTACCAATTTGTTGCATCGCTGCTTCTTTTAACAGATTCTGTAAGTGTTTGGAAAATGAGAAGACCACTTGCTGCATTTTTGAAAGCCAAATGTTTCCCCTTCCCTGCATAATATAGGATGTCAGCTGTTAAAAACTTCAGGGCCTCCTTTGATGTAATTTTTATTTCATAATGTGTGCAGTGAAGCGCCTCTTCATTACTTCACAAAACGGCATAGATTTGCACATGGATAATTTATACACTTTGCACAGATAAATGACTACATACATGCGCAAAGATTGAGGATACAGTGTTTTATTGATTAGTGTTTTCTTCTGGTGTGTTTCCTTGTTGGCAGCCTCCCAGCTGGTATTGGTGAAGACCTGTCCAGGGACTTAAAAGATTAGTGTGGAAAATTTGTTTATGCCAACTAAAAAAATGTGACTTAAATTGATATCTCTGAAGTGATTTCTAATAAAAGATAGAAGCTAATGAGTGCAATAGCTGAGCATTTTAATTGTGTTGTATTTAATTGTAAGGTGTCCTAAGCACCTTTAAAAGGTTCCATGTGGAATTAAGATGGGGATGAAACAGGTATTCAAGCTAATATTTTTGATGATAGCCTTTAGACAAAGGTGTTGAAATTATTTAAATAAAGTTCATGATTTTCTGTAAAAACTTACCTAGACTTTTTAATAGCAGTCTACAAAAGGCAGCCTGTTCACATCAGATGATGCTGAACCCACATGCCACCATGGGTCAACTGTGGGTTTAGTTTGCTTTGTTATGTTTTGTGTAATATTCATTGTACCTATCCACAGGAGGGCCACAAGTCAGCGTGCTCCTAGTGCCAGTCCCAAGCCCACATAAATGGGGAGAGTTGCGTCAGGAAGGGGATCGGGCATAAAATCTTGACCAAATCAAACACGCCGATACAAAGACCACAGAAACAGTCAATGGATGTAGTGAAGGACGACATGCAGAGGGTTGCTGTGACAGAGGGGGATGCTAGAGATGAGATAGCTGTGGGTGATCCGCTGTTGTAATCCTTAAATGGGTGGCCAAAAGAAGAAGGTGAAAGAACACCTGCTAGGTCTGTACTTCATTTGTGCCTCAAGCCTCCTCCTTTGATCCAGCTGTTATCGGCCTTTCTTACAATATGCCAAATGTTTTCAGCGGGTGACAGGTTTAGAAGGCAGGCAGATCTGTTTAGCATCCAGACTAAGAATGGTGTCATGGCATATGTCTCTCCAACACCTACTGGCATTGCTGTTACATTCCCGGATGTGAACAGCAATATCATTATAGATGCCAATAACAATATTTTCAAGAAGAATTTCAAATTTTGAATGGTCGTACTACAATGTGTGTACATGCATGTGCGATGAAATTGTCTGTAGTCAGGATGTTTGTTGGGTTAAAGTACTTGAGAAAGCTCTATCCCCTGCTGTCAGGCTACAATAGAAACAGTTTGGGTCAACCTGAGCAATAGAAAAACATTAACAAACAGGCATGCACATGTTCACACAGTTACAACAAAGCTGAAGAGTACGCTTACTGTTGGACATATTCAGTTTCTATATCCCAGTTGCTAAACTGCCAAAATATTGTTCGTAAACTTGCATGATGGATGTATTATTAAAGCACAGACAAAATAAAAATAATTTAAATAACAGACCTTGCAAAAATCCAATGAATCAGACTTTGTTTCTGTATAAAACTGTTTAATGCACTCCAGTATTTACATATCAAATCTAGAAAATATACACAATGTTAAAATATCAGTGATTTAACCCTCATTCAGTTCTGTGCCATAGCCCTTATTATATACAATCCCAGGCCATTAATAATCTATTTTTAAATAGGACACATACAGTATATAGCTAACATATCACAATGTAGACCAACCAAAACAATTTACACAACATAGCAATATCACAATTAAAAAAAAAATCAACAACAAATACATGTTAAAATATTAATCTGTATTTAATTACATTACATTATGTTTGTGCCAAGCCGTTACCACTGTAACATCAGGTTAAAATACAGTACAGTTTAAGACTTACAGCTTAGGGCTGGGGTCGCTTTCTATCTCAGTTCAATCAATTAACAAATTAACTTGTGTCAGAAACTAATGAGAGAGCATTGATTTCTTTGCCCAATTACTTCCTGAAATGAGAGGGAAACAACCCCAGCCCAGATGTATTTGAGGTCAGGCATGTGTTTGTGTCTACATTTGGTAATGAGAAAAAAAAATATTCAGAATGGCCCGAGAGTCTTTACTGCTGTGTGTTTTTTTTGAGTTTTATCCCACTTACACCTCAATAAAAAAACTTCTTTTTACTCTTTGCAGATTTGTATTTTTACCTTTGCAAAAATTGCTTCAAATAAACCCAAAAATAATTTGACTATACTTGATGTCCGTAAAAACATGTGTTAAAGAAAATATAACATTCAACTGACAAAATTGAGACTTATTTCACACTTCAATAAAAGCAACACTTATTATGGGGCTGTGCTCTCGCTGCTAATAGCAATGTTTTGGCATATTTTTTGAAAGCATAAAGAATGAATGGCACTTCTGCTTCTTTTCTTTCTGCCCCACACAATGATAAATTTGCTGCACTCCTCGCAAACACGCAAAAGACACAAGTTTGAGGTTGAAATTGTGCTGAACACAAATTAATCCTTCTCTGATGAAGTGGCAAATGCCAAAGGCGACACTGAACCCATGCTCTCCTTCAAAAGGTAAATTCATAATAACTTCTGAGGGTAAACTGCCTACACACCTTTGCTGACTATCCTGTTACAAAACACCAGCTCAGAATACGTTCTAATCTGATCTCCTTCATTTACTGGACTTTTGGGAACTGATCTGTTTGGAAAATGGTTCATATTGTAGGGTTTTACTGCTGTCACCCTACAGTCTAGGCAGCTGTGCAGAAATACTTTCACTGGGCTAATGTCTCCATGAATAGGCACCATTGGATCAAGGGAGAAGAGGCAGAGCAGGTCAAGCCATGAAGACAGGTCTGTTTCTGCCTTCTATACCACTGGCTGATACTTTTGACACAAACATCCAGCAGAGATGGAGAAAGAATAAGTGGAGGCTAGCTTGTATTGTAAGTGGGAGCCATGGTAAGGCTTAACCAGAAAACGTAGCTCACGGGTCCAAAAAAGTTTAGCGTAACATAGACAGCTGCTGCATGCCAAGTATCATTGCATCGGAGTACTGGATGTAGGAGTAAAGGGGCTGTCAGACAACTCTGACTGCCCCAAGATGAGGCTCAGTTAGTGAAGGCTGGGGTGACTCATCCAGCCAGGCGGTCAGGCATCTACCATGGGAGGAATAAAAGGGATACAATGTCTTCTGTGCCTCTAATAAGCAACTCATGGTGGTGGGGGCAGTCGCACATCAAGCAGGCTGTAGGCAAAAATGTTCCAGAAAACAGCGCAGAGCACAAACAAGGTGTAGACGCAGAAAAATATCCAAAACAGGGACTGCTCCTGGAGCCGCTGCTCGTAGTTCTGCAGAACAACTACACCCAGCGTCAGGCCAACCACCACTCCTCCCAGGTGAGCTACAAAGCTGGGATTTGGGCACGGAGGAAAGGCCGGAGGGTAGAACCGCAGCCACACTGCTCGACCAAACTCTACACTCACTGTGCGCAGAAAGGAGAAACGAAGACATGATGCTAGTGAGATGTGAGCATGTAGGAGAAAAACAGCAGCATATATTAATAATACACAGTCCCTACTTTAAGGTAGATGAGCTATGAAGAAAAAAAAAAAAGATATCCAGGTTTCCTAAAATAAGACATAAAAGCAGCACTGAACCTTTGCTACACAAGTTTCAATTAAGCAAATCATTTCTCCTGTGTATACTTGACTTTAAAAGATCTGCTCCTAACAACCATCTGGTGGAACTGGCGGTGAAAAATCCGACAGTCCTTATTCTGTGCAAAATTACATTCTGAAGTTTTATCCAAAGTTATTATGAGGCTTCAGCTTCAATAGCCAGGATTATGCAAATCAAGTAGGTGGTTATGTCCTACACTCAGCCATATTACTACAAATTTCCCTCTTGGGATTTCACAGACATATTTTGCTGCTGTGCTTATGTGGCAGGAGAGGGAATTCTGTTTGGAAGATTGTCATTTGATTCAAGACTCACTGGAAGCAAACATTCACCCATTGATTTGGGTGTGTCAAAGGTAACAAGCTACTGGGTAAATTTGTGACTGTCAAACACTGTGGGTACGTAACAGTAATTTTTTTTTTCTCACTGAATTCCCACCGAATTACTTTTTTGGTTGGTAGTTTGCAATTGGTCGCATCACCACATCAGTACATTGCACTACATCACCACAATCACAGTGTCTTAGCAGTGAGAAATGCTTCATATGTTAAAGCTGCACAGCCAGAAAACTTATTATTGTAGCAGAAAAAAAAAATTATTTTCTCAAGAGAAAGAACCTTTGTGTTAATATCAATTTCTGGGGCTGAAGTAGTAACACAAGCACAATGAAAGTACAACACTTTTGTTGAACAGGAAGTGTTGAGCGTGGGAGTGTGGCATATTTATTCAGACTTACTGCAAACCAGAGCCATGGCCATCCGGAATAACTTAAACTGACACTTCATTCCTGACCAATTCTACAAAAAGAGAGAGAGCGAGAGCGAGAACGAGAGAGAGAGAGAGAGAGAGGGTGGAATGAAGCATAATGAAACACATTTCTGATGATAAAGACAGAACGAACTCTGCTAGAAGAGGAAGTCCTCCTCACATACACACACAGATGTGTGTATGTGTACCTGAAATGACCTGAGATAGTGCCCTTTGTCTAAATTCATGTCAATTTTAAAGGCTCCAGAGACACTCTGACCCCCTGTCTGTTCTTGCTGTGTTAGATAATAAGATTTCATTGGAGAGGAGGAACACAAACGCCTCCGTCCTGACCTCGAGAATGTTGTGAAGGATATGGCAGGATACATAATGAGAACCCCACTGCACATAATAGAGGTTCACCTTGAATGATGTTTGCCACATGTGTCTAATGACCTGCTAAATGGGTTAGACCAAACAGAGTAGGCACAGATGTCAAAGGACAGCAGAGTGCATTGAGATGGGATGCATTTTATTCACACTCTGTCACATAAATGCACACATGCTCACATGCTTTTCTGATCTTTGAAGGAAAGGGAAAAAACTGGTGGTGAGGAATGTATGGCATCTGAGGAGCACCTGCCGGGGGCCCACTGTAGGCTGCTTTGATATGACAATGATCTGCAGTGACAGGACCGCTGAGTGATGTGATAATCATCGATACACACAATCACACACCTAACATGCACATGCAAATGCAAAACTTACCATTACTACATTAGCTAAATGTGCTGAGACCAGGGCGTATACTCCACCAGACGAGCCAACCACCGGAGCCGTCATATCGGTGACAGACACAGCCAGAGACCCTGCAGCGACGATAAAGGCCACATGTCAGTGAAGCTGCATTTGGTAAATTTATAAATAAATGATGACATCCTTTTACTGCCTGATACCCTTGGATCATTTATTTATTTATTTTTACATAAAACTCCCCTGTTTAACTTGTATTAAAGTTGCTGCTTTTGAATCATAGCTGTGGGCATGCTGTTGCTTCTTCTTAGTGTTTGGCTGGACTAGGTATAGCACTCTAAAAAGCCAGCTGTTCACCAGAAGAAAATGGATGGATGGAAAACAACACATGACATTTTGTTTTGCTAATGAACATAGATAGTTATGATCAGCAGCTCAGTCACTTATTAGAGCCTCATCAACAGCAGAATTTCTTTAACCTGCTATTGGGCAAGTTTTGGATAAATGGCTATATAACTTTAGGCCCATAAGTATTTGGACATTAACACAATTTGTGTAATTTTGCCACTGTACTCCACCACAGTGAATTTTAAATTGAACAATCAAGATGTGATTGAAGTGCCTTTCAGCTTTGATTCAAGAGGCTTAGCAAAAGCACTGTTTAACTACAGCCAGTTTCCCACTAAAATGTAATCGTGCAATTGTCGAGCAGTTTCATGGCCAGGTGAAGCCAACTATTCCTTTGTAAATTAAGCACATAAAAAATTTTGGAGTAGCTGATCCCAAGTGTTGAACTTGTATTTGGAAGCTGTTCACTAAACATGAGGTCCAAATACATGGCAGTGCAAGTGAGGGAGACCACCATTGAAAAACCAAAATTACTAAGAAAAATTTTTTTTAGGCGGGACCAAATTAACAATATGATATATTTTTAAGAAGAATAAATGCACTGGCCTGCTGAACGGCCACAGAAGACAACTAAAGTGGATGACTGCAGAATTGTTTCCTTGATTAAGAAAAACCCCTTCAAAACATCTAGCCAAGTGAAGAACACTCTTGAGAAAATAAACGTCTCATTGTCAAGGTCTACAATCAAGACACACTTTCATGAATGTAAATAACTAGCACTTATACATTCCATTCAATTTGAGCACTCACTTTTTTTAATACAAGTCTCATTCACCCAGTCACACATGCATTTACACAGCCTACACACTTTATCTAACATTCACACTCACACTTCGATGGCTGCATCGAGGGCAGCTCTTGCCCAAGGATACTGCAACATGCGGACCGGAGGAGCCGGGGACCAATCTATCAACCTTCTGATTGGTAGATCACCCACTCTACCACCTGAGCGTGCAGTGTAACCAGTTTGTACCATGCTGTAAATACAGAGAACTTAGAAAATGGTGCAAATCACTGGTTATACTCAGATTAGACTTTCTAAAAGAGCCTGCACAGTCCTGGAAAGAAATCTTTGGACAGATGAAACCAAGATTAATGTGTACTGAATGATGGGAAGAGAAAAGTATGAAGAAGGAAGAGAACAGATCATGATCTAAAGTACATCATTTGTTAAAAATGGTGGTGGCCAGTGACGTGCAGTCAGGGGAGGCAGGTGAGGCACGGCCTCACCTGTCATCGTGGAAATATAAAATTAAAAAATAAATTAAATGGTTATATTCATTCAGTGATTTGTATTTTAAAGTTCTTTTCCATTTAACTACACCATTTTTAGATTAGTTTTTTCAAAATCGCTGAATTTTCGCATTTGCCGGTCAAATACTAAGAGACGAACGGTGAGGCACCAGCCCGGCGAGCCGCACCACGGATTGCGCAATCCGTGGTGCGGCTCAGTATAGTCATTGCCAATGACTACTAACTGTGCTGGCATGCTATGCAGTGAGACCGGATTACTTTCCCTTTGCATGTGGCTATTAAAATGTTCTAACACTTTTACTATATGAACTAAATTTCCATATTTTAGCTGGTGTATATAATGCACAGTTTTTTTTTTTGTTTTTTTCATTAACAACTGTATGTGTGTGTAATGCATTCTTGTGTTGAGCGATCATGAAACTGCTGCGAAGAGACACTAGGTGAGGCACGCAGTTCTCGTGCCTCATGGTAGGGGGCGCTGGTGATCCCAGGGACTCTACGACTCCTCGGTGGCAAGCTACCATAAACAGTTAGCAAGGCCAGTTAGTTTTTCCTGTTGCTTGGCCTTATGTTCAACATGGAAGATTACATAACTCAACTGAAAGAATTTTCTAAACTGGACTTTCAATCGAAGCAGAAGATAATAATTAAAGGAAGACCAACACCGGAGCTAAAAGGTTTGCTTCAGACTATGTTAAAGTTAAACAAAACAACTGTTGCCAATCAAATGGTGAATAAGCTATATGTTTGTAAATCTGATGTGATGACGTCAGTGCCTCACCAGTCACGACCCTCACCGCACGTCACTGGTGGTGGCAATGTTATGGCATGGGTACTGGTGTTTATTGATGATGTGACTGCTGACAGAAGAAGCAGGATTATTCTACAGTGTACAGGGCTATACTGCAGACAGAGCTTCACAGTATAAATGGATAATAATACAAAGCATGCTGCAAAAGCAATCCAAGAGTTTCTCAAGACAAAGAAATGTGATATTCTTCAAGTGATATTCTTCACTTGATCTCAATCCAGCAGCGCATACTTTGCAGTCACTGAAAACAAATTTAAAGGTCAAAAGAGCCACCAACAACCAGCAACTGAAGGTTGCTGCAGCAATGGCCTGGTGGGGTATCTCAAAGGAGTAAACACAGTGTTTAGTGACGTCCATGGGTTCTAGACTTCTCCAGCATGTCCTGGGTCTGCCCTGGGGCCTCCTCCCCGTAGGGCGTGCCCGAAACACCTTACTCAAGAGACGCCCAGGAGGCAACCAATCAGATGCCCGAACCACCTCAACTGGCTCCTTTCAATGTGGAGGAGCAGTGGCTTTACTTTGAGCCCCTCCCGCATGGCTGCACTCCTCACCCTATCTCTAAGGGAAAGGCCAGCCATGCTTTGGAGGAAGCTCATTTCTGCTGCTTGTATTCATAATTTCATTTTTTTGGCACTACCCAAAGCTCATGACCATAGGTGAGGGTAGGGACATAGACTAACCAGTAAATTGACAGCTTCCCTTTCACACTCAGCTCCCTCTTTATAGTGTGACAATATGACTAATTTAAACTGCTTTTATACAAGCTGTGACCATTTGTGCACTGAATACATCTAGTGTGAGTGACATAAATGCAGCTTTGCTGTTAGCTCCTTAAGGTGGGTGTGTTATGTACAGACCTCCATAAACGGAAGCTTAGTCATGCTGTAACAGCACACACTATAATTTAATGTAAGACAAAAACAATTCAAAATTGGGCAGCAAGGAGCTCTTCTCTTTAGCGCAACTGGTAGCAATTCATTGCATGCACAAAAGATCCAGTCACACACAGCAAAGTTTAAACAAGTGGACATTCAGAGGCCGAGACACATTTGTTCTCACTGCAGCCTCCTTGCGAGAGGTAGAATAAAAGATAAAAAGAAGAGAAAGACATTAGCTGGACTATTCAAATGTCCAAACACTCATCTTTTATCTATTTCCTCCCTTCTCCCTCACTCATTTTCTTTCTTCATTTACACTTTGCTTCTCTTTTCCTTTCCTTCACTTCTTGGCACTGAAAGTTTAAATTATTGATGTAAAGTATATGACATACAACTGCTCACACCACAAGAGAACAAAGAGAGCACAAGCAGCTGGAGATGAGTAGTTTCACTTCCACTCTCTTCTTCCACACTTGTTCTCATAGAATGATTATATTTTTGCATCACACAAAAATATTGATGCATATTGCCAATTTCCCTTTTAAGAAATACACATTAAAATGTGCAATATAAAGTCAAAACATACAAAATCTAAAACCATTGTTCTTCACTGTTTCTTTTCACCTTCATCTTGCTACTGATGCCTTATTAACTTTATGCATACTGATGAAGATTTTGATTTTTGTGGCTGCTTTTGGTACAGATAAATTCAACAGTCTCTTAGCTGTTCCTAGGACCTGCACTCTTGCCTACAGAGATCTCGGATGCCGTTTCTGGAATCTGCTGGAGCCACTCTCCCAGTTTGGGGGTCACTGCCCCGAGTGTTCTGATTACCACGAGGATCACTGTTACCTTCACCTTCTACATCCTCTCTAGCTCTTCTCTCAGTCCTTGGTATTTGTTGAGCTTCTCCTTCTTCTTGATGTTACTATCGCTTAGCATGCTACATCTATTACTACAGCCTTCCTCCTCTGCTTGTCCACCACTATTGTGTCCAGTTGGTTAGCCATCGCTAGTTTGTCCGTCTGTATCTGTAAGCCCCACAGGATCTTAGTTTAGTCATTCTCGACCACCCATGGAGGCGGAGGCATATCCCATTTTGTCCTCGGGACTTCCAAGTCATACTCAGCACAGATATTCATGTATACTATGCCAGTCACTTGGTTATGGCGTTCCATGTATACCCTGCCTGCTAGCATCTTGAACACTGCTGCTATGTGCAGAATTGTCTCAGGGGTATCTCTGCACAGCCTGTACCTGGGCTCTTGCCTTGTGTGATAGACCCCAGTCTCTATCGAGCTTGTTCCTGTGCTGCCATGATAAGTGCCTCTGTGCTGTCTTTCTACCTGCCAGTGGTACATGCCATGCAGGGCCCCGTCCTTCCATGATGGTTCCTGTTGTTCCTCTTCTTTCTCAGGAGTCTGCAGCCTGAAGGATTCAGTAAGCAGTTGATTAGCTGTGGCCATTGTGATGTATTCATGGATCTTTGTTGTTTCATCTAAGATAGTGGTTCTGACACTTAGTGTACGGTCTCAGGGTGCTGGATTTGGGGTGAAACCCTCCATGCATAGTAAGGAGCTTTCTTGTCTTGATGTCAGTGGTTTCTATCACTTCCTTTGGCCAGCTTAATATCCTAGCAAGGCATCTGATGACTGGCAAGGTGTGTTGACTGACTGGATCTTGTTCTTTCCATTCAGCTGACTCCTCAGGACTTGCCTAACCTACTGCAGGTACTTGGCGGTTGCAGCTTTTCTAGCAGCCTCTTCATGGTTCCCATTTGCCTGTGGGATTCCAAGGTACTTGTAGCTGTCCTCAATGTCTGCAATGTTTCCTTCTGGTAGTGTAGTCCCCTAATATCAAACATATTTACTCCTTTCCTCTTAGGCACTGGCACCCAAACACAAAAAGCAAAGAAGAGAAAATTGTAAAAATTACTGAAAATCACCACTCAATCAAATTGGGAAAAAAAAAAATCCTCTACACTGGTAATGTTTGCTGTGGGAAAAAGTTTTAATTCATATTTAACCTACAAATAATCAAGTACAAGTACTTTTGAAACAAACTGTGAAGAAAAGAAAAGAAAAGAAAATGAATGTGAATATTCTGATTCCTCTCTCTCTCTCTCTCTCTCACACACACACACACACACACACACACACACACACACACACACACACACACACACACACACACACACACACACACACACACACACACACACACACACACACACAAACAGAGTAACTGCACCCCATAGTTCCTGTGTTTTGGAAGGGTGTATCTGCAGGGTGACCTCCATCTCTGTAATTACCTTGGTTTAATAACATTATTTTAGCACTGTGCCTCTGTGTACACATATACACACACACATACACAAGGACACAGTCTCTCATAGTCATTCAGCAGGCCCCAGGAGGCCTGTAGGTTTTAGAGTCGAAAGTGGCAGCTCATTTTTCTTGGCTCTTCTTCCAAACTACAGCGAAAGAGCCAGGCACATGAGGAGATATAATAACGCACATCAGTGCTCATAATGAGAAAAATCAACAGCTTGGCTGCATGTTGAGCCAACTGAATATATACCAAGCCGTTACAGTAGTGCTTTATGTGTGGGCCTATTGTAAGTGACCCCCCATGTGCCCATAGTTAAGTCTTTGACTTTGTATAGCTACCTTATTGTCCATGTGTCTGGTTTGTCTTGTCTGACCCTCAGCTGTTATACACTTATTATCCACTGCTGCACCTGCCTTACACCCTTTGCTCTGAAAGACATTTTTCTTGCATCTTTGCACTTGTCTGCAAAGAGTTACTTTGCATGTTTCCATTAAAAGGAGTGTGTTACCCCTAGAGGGTCAAGGACCTTTTTCTGAGTCATTACTTGACCTCTGAACTATGTCTTAACCCCTTTATGTGCCAGCTGAGCCCTTTTCTTTTGGATTTAATATTTCTTCACACAATAACCTGATAGTGTTGTTAAGCAGCAACATTGTGCTTTAATACTAAGGATTAAGCTAAAATGTTTAAATGTCTTAAATCAAACAAAACATGCAGGAAATACATCGTCTACTTTTTCACTCATTTTCAGTCCATTTTTTTTTTGTTTGTTGAACCACTTCACACTGACCTATGAATCATTCAAGGATAAAAAAGGCACCTAACTCAAGGGATGAACCAGTGTTGTGGCAAAACATAACAGACAACTTAGCAAAGAATCAGTTTTTGTATCTTTAAGCAGTTTCTTACTAGCACCATGCTGCCAAACTATATAATTTGATCAAATTTCTTTAGTTGAATCTGCAAAAACTGCCAAAGATAACATAGTCTGACAGGCATTTAAAAAAGTATTTTTGCACCACCAAGGTGATTCCCATAGAGTAATTAGGCAAAAACTTGGCATATTTCAGTTTGATGTGTAGTGTGTCCTTAAAAAAATCTGAGGAAACCTGAAGGACAAAAGCAGAAGAGGAAGCCCTAAAAAGCTATCTGCAGCACATGGACAGTATCTGAAAGTCATGTCCTTAAGAAATAACAAAAATCCAATGAAGACCTGACATAGAACCTGAGAGATGTTCAGCTGATTTATTTACTGTTCACTGAAGCCTCATGAAAAATGGTCTCCTTCTTAAGGAAGGCAAACAGGTAGAAAAGGCTGAGGTATGCCACATTACAAAATAACTGGACTAAAAATCAGTGCCAACGGGTTTTATGTAGAGATTAATCCAAATTTGCAATTTTTTGTTCAAATTGCCATCAATATGTGCAGAAAAAGTCAGGAGAGAATACAACGGTGAGTGTCTACAGACTGCAGAACACGTTGGAGGTTCTGTCATGCTTTGGGGCCGCCTTTCAGTCGGTGTTGTGAATCTTGTAAAAACTGATGGGATTGTGAATGTAGAAAAGTATCATCAGGTTTTGAACCACCATGCAGTCCCATCTAGAAAGTGGTGGTTGGCAAGAACTTCTTTTTTTCAGCATGACAAGGATCCCAAACACACTGTGGTAAAACACAGCAGTAAAAGCATACCTGGATAGAAAACCACACGATGGCATGGTTTGGCCTCCCCAGAACCCAGACTTCAACATTACTGAAGCAGTCTGGGATCATCTTCACAGAGATGATCTCATGATGGAACAAAAATGAAACAAAGAATTAGGGCTATGAAATGTCCTTCAAGAAGCCAGGAGAACTATTCCTGAAGACTACCTAAAGAAATTATAAGAAAGCTGCCTAACAGAGGTCAGTCTGTGCTGAAGAATAAAGGTGATCACAGCAAACACTGTCTTTTAAGCTCATTAGAATTGTACAAACTCCATCCTTTTGAAGAGAAATGGTCATAGAGTTCTGATACAAACAAAAAAAAAAAATCTTATTACCTGCAGAATTATTCCTTCGCTTCAAATTAAAATAGAATGAGGGAAAAGTTTCCTACTCAATGCCTCTGGCCTTATTGCACCTCTGATTAATTCCTCAACCAATCAACTATTATTCCTCATGAGTTACACATCAACCAGTCTTATATTTGATTTATAATTCTGATAAAGAAATCTAGCTTTAAGAGTAAAAAAGCCTACATTAATCTTTTAAAGATCGCCTCCAGAAAAGTTTGAGGTCATATTAAAATACTCCACAAACAAGTTCACTTTTGCCAAGAGAATCTCCAAATTACACGTACTTCTTCTGTCCAGAATCCACAATCACTGGGCAGAAGGTCACCTTTATGCCCTCCTCTGATCTCCATTCTAATGTATGTATGCCTTTCAAACTGATTATGTCGCATAATCATAAATCTGCAGCCCATAAAGCATACTGTATATGCAGTATATGCACATATCCCGTTGCTGCTAAATTTAGAGAGAAACACTAGAGTCCTTCTGCTGCAAAACCTACAGAGCTCAGTCATTCATAACAAACCCGAATATGGCAGCCAACACAACCAGAGTACAACTCCCATCCTCCTCGTGGTGGTTGATATATAATTAAAACAGCAGACATTTGTGTGTATGTTGGTCTGTGTGCATACATAAGTGTGAGTGATTCATGTGTTCCTTCCTCATTTCACTGTGAGGTTAATGCTACAGGCCGCCACAGCTGGTATCCCCAGGGGTGTTTGCCAGTGACACAAACACACACTCTTAAACGCACAATGGCAAGTTGTAGACGGCTAGAGAGAAATGTTCATGAATATTAAACAAAACCTCAATGGCCGCGATTCATATAACACAATTATTTTTTTCACTATCAGTAAAAACCCTCATTTCCCGCCTCAAGGCATCATGTTTCTAACTCTCATCTCAAAAAGTAGCCCAATATTTCCACTCCAGTTGTTTTGCTAAAAATGACACCCAAGGGTACACAAAAAAAGGGTGTGGGTGTGTGTGTGTGTGTGTGTGTGTGGGGGGGGGGGGGGGGGGGGGGGGGGGGGGGGGGGGGGGGAGGAAAACAACACTGGGGTTGATCACTGTGCTGGAGATTACAGATTCAGTGAAGAAAAACAGCGCTCATGAGCTCACACACGTACACATGCTTTGTCACAGCTGAGCAGGCCTGAACACTGAAATTGCACCAGTGCTTGAGGTTGATAGGGAAGTAGGAAGGGAGCAGTGACATATTGTTCAAACCTGTGTCCGCTTTTGCTTTCTTATTTGTAGTTCCTTGCTTGGGTTTTCTCCTAATTCTCACCCAGCTCGGCTACGCTTCCATCTCTATATTTCTCATATCGTGGCTCTCCTCTTCAGGCTCTCTGTTTTATTAACACTTAAGGATTCATCATGCTTCTCTTTCTTCATCCCATCTCTTTCTTCACCCCCCCCCCCATTTCATTATTACTGTGTGCGTGTTTCTGTGATTGAGCTTTATTTGAGATGGCTCTCTTTGCTTTGCCCTTTTCTGAATGGAGGACATGGGGGCTTTGACGGGGGCTTTGACAACCCCCTACATCCCACCACATCTGGTAGGACAGAAACACAAGACCATCTGTCCTGAACATGCCACACACATATGCGCAATTCTCTCACTGACCAGTATTCACCAACACACGCAACGAAATATGATAGGTGGTTAAATGCATTAAAAAAAAAAAAACAAACTCAAAAAGCAGATGGAACAACGGTGGAGCTGAAAGGGAAAACCCTGCCGTGTATGTCTGTGTTTTGTCCCTGGGAAACAGAGAGAGCGAGACCGTCTGCCTACCTGCTAGCACACCACACACATAGACCAGTCCAATTCTCAGGGCACCGTGGACCATTTCTAGAGGGACACCCACCAGCAGCTGCATGGCCATGTTCAAGCTCAGGTGTTCAATCCTGTAACATGAATAATATATACACGCACATAAATACAGTAGCAATATAAAGTGGGTCAGTGTAGACATGTGACTGACATGTGAGTTATTGAGGTCACTTGCTGGGCTTCAAATTGACCAATTTCACCATTTGTGTTTTGCTGTTTTGAAAAAAGGTTGTGATGAGGAGGGTTTTTTTTTTCTCCTTTTTGAATCTAACATGGACCACAGTTTACAAAATGAACACTATGCTGTAGTCAATAAAATTTAAAACTAGCATTTGCGCCCATAAAGTCATCAGGAAAGTGTTTACTCAGGTCATAGTTCAAAGGAGCTCAGGGCTGTTTTCCAACAGATGTCTATGCAATCAGACTTCTTCTTTTAAGATTTTTTTTTTTTTGGCCCTTTTGCTTTTATTGGATAGGGAACAGCAAAGGAAGACAGGAAAGTGGGGAGAGACAGAGATAGTGGAGGACACACACAGTAAAGGGCCACAGGTTGGATGTGAACCTGAGTTGCTTGTACCATAGCCATGTGGCATGCATGGCTGCCTGCTCACCCACTGAGCCACCCCAGTGCCCCATTCTGTTCTTTTTAAGCAGGCAGAGGAGTCACTCCCTGTTGGCCCTCAAAGTGAAGGTGTTATGCATTACTACAGCAATTTCACTTTTCAGATATGGAAGCTATGGCCAACCTCTATATACAGTCTTTGTATTCAGTGCGAGCAACAACAAATGGAGCTCGGAATAAAAGCACCAAAAGAGAGTCATTTATTTTGAAAAGTAATGAAAAAAAGAACACAATGAGTCATTCCAGACGCATTGTTCCCCTGGAAACAGTCCCTGGAAAAACTCTTGACATTCTGATCTATGTATTATTCATAATTTTCAAGAAAGACATGTTGATGTTGGCAATTTGGTAATCAATTTTTCTGCATTACACCTACCATTAATGACCATCCAGTTCCCATTGTATCAGGTTAGTAGCAGAAATCACAAACATGCTCACTCAAAACCTGTGGCCTGCAGCTGATAATTATTAACATTATTCATAAATCTGTTCAATTATTTAGCCTATTAAATGTCAAAAATAGTCAAAATAACTGCAAATTCTGAGAGCCCAAGGTGACATGTTCACAAATTTTCTTTTGCCCACCAACAATTTATGTTCTAGATGTTGTCAAATGTTACGTCAAGTAAACAAACACACAAAAGCAGATGCATTTTCTGCTGATTAATATAATTATTAATGGGTTTGTTTTTGTGTCTGTGAGGCTGAAAAACATTTCCATAAAAATTAATTTCTTCCTTGAGCTACATAAAAAGAAAGATGGGGAAGAAATGGGGGCTGGTCATTTTGCATAGTTTTCTACTGAGGTTTATTTCAGAAGCCAATATTTACAGCCAGTTTTTTGATTTAAGAATCTGTGCAACTGAGCTGTTTACAGGATTACATGCTTTCTCAATGTGTGCACACTTCTATTAAATGTCTCATAATTAAGACCTAAATTGCTTTCTATACTCTTTATTAGTGGTTCAAAGCAGTTTTTAGTTTTCCACTGTGACTTTTAAACACTGCATAATGTAATAAACACACCAATCCATCGACAGTATGTCTACACACACATAATATATCTTTAACTTTAAAATCTATGATACATTTATCATGATTTTTACTCAAACTTGCAATGAAAGAAATTTGAAAATCAACCATTTCCCAGCCAGAAAACCCACGTGGCCTCATCCTTCACTTATAAAAGTATAACACAAAATAGCAGTGAGCTCAACTCCAAATCCTAAACATGTATCATCTGCCTGCTCTTGACAGATATGAAAACAATCATGAAAGTGGCCAGTTTTGCATTTCTCTCAAGCAACACAATGTTTGATCATACTTAATTATATTTATGCTACATTAAAAGCGCAAAAATGACCACTTTCACATCAAATTCCTTGTATGAGACATATACGTAAGTCTTAAAAGGCAGCTTCTTTTTTTTATTTCTCTTCTCTATACTTTAAAAGAGAAGATGTGAAAGTGATCATAAATTCTGTGAAGGCAAAATATTTATTTTTCCCCCTCTGTGGATGATTGACAGGAAACATACTCAACTCTGGCATGAAGAAATAATGAAACACAAACCTTGATAAAAATCAAATTCTGGGGTTCATGTTTACTGAGATGGGAAATGTTTTTTCACACTATTTAAAAGTAAATGGGAGCTACCTCCTCAAGGAGGAGGAAAACATGATTTTGTGAATGATACAGAGCTTGCAAAGGCATTATCAGAAATAACGAAAAAGGGCAACTTATGTCACAAAGAAAGAGAAAACCCATATAAGAAGGAAATAATTCTAATAAAAATATTCCCAAGAGTCTTGTATGACTCATGCCACATACTCATGAAAGTGGCCTTCTTTGCAATTTTCACATGCAGCATAAGGTTTACTTCAGCCACGCTTAATTCTTACGTTATATGACAAAAATGCAAAAGAGGCCACATAACACAGACATAAATCTTTTGAGATATACAATTCATATAAATGATAAACACTGGAATCTTTTGACAAAACAGAACTGTCTCAGGGGGGGAAAGTCTCTCTGTCATTGTTTTGATTTTCTGCAGCATTTCCTTTGAAACTCTCTGCCCTGGCCTCATTATTCCAAAACTTTAATCAAAAGGCCGAGGTCACACATTGGTAAGCTGTCAGCAAGGAAAACAAACCCCTGGGTGGAGGCAGGTGAAAGGAAGGTTATCTTCAACATAACCTGCTGTGGAGCATGGTTATGTCTGAAATGACCTAATTAACCATGAAATTTAGGTTTCTCCAGGTAACTTCAGGGTTAACCCTGTGTTTTCAGCATTACGAAAATGGTTCACTTCTTACTGGGGTACATCGGCATGGGAACTGCTCTGGATCAGGTTATCTTCAAGCTTAGAACCAATCAATTCTCCAGAAAGTACCGGCACAATTCCTGGAAGATTCCTTCGACCTACATGCACAGATAGTAAGAGGGTCTTGGGATTTTTCCTTTTATAAAGTCTCTGTCTTTGTTTGATGAGCATAATTAAGAAATATGCATTCTTTTGTTTTTTAACTTTGCAACACTAATTCCAAATAAGTTGGGGCACTGTGTAAATTGTCGATAAAAAAAAGAATGCAATGATTTGCAAATGTCATAAATCCATATTTTATTCACAATAGAACACAAATGTTTAAATTAAGGGGGCAACAGGTCATAAGTGAAGGCAACAGATCGATAACATGACTGACTATAAAAAGAGCATCTTACAGTTTCTCAGAAGTAAAGATGGGCAGAGGTTCACCAATCTGCCAAAAAAAAAAAAGTTTGTGGAACAATTTCAAAATAATGTTCCTCAACTTGAAGGCTTTCAATATCTCATCATCTACAGCACACAATATCTTCAAAAGAGAATCTAGTTAGTTCTTATTGTGGAAGGGACAAGGCCAAAAATCAGTGTTACATGTCCATGATAATTAGGCCCTTACTAAATAAAGGCTTGTACTGTTCTGTTATTTGTGGAAAATAATGGACACGCCGCATTCTCCGGACTAGAGAGGGACCATCTGGCTTGTTATCAGAGCTCAGTTCAAAAGCCGGCATCCCTGATGGCATGGGGGAGCATTAATGCCTATGGAACTGGTAGCTTGCACATCTGGAACGGCACCACCTATGCTCAAAGGTATATACAGGTACAGATAAAAACAGCATGGCTTCATAGTAGAAAACACCAAGTGCTGAACTGGCCTATCTGCAGTCCAGACTTTTCACCCGTTGAAAACAACATGAAATGAAAAATACTACAAAGACCCGGGACTGATGAGCAGCTAGAATCTTGTATCAGACAAGAATGGGACAACAATCCTCTTCCAAAAGTCCAGCAACTGCTCTCCTCAGTTCCCAGATGTTTACAGACTGTTGTCAAAAGAAGAGGGGGATGCTACACAGTAGTAAACATAGCCTTGTCCCAACTTTTTTGAGATTGTAGCAGATTGCTGTTCTGTTTTTTTTGTATTGTTATTACTGCGTTAGTCATGAACGCACAATTTTGTTTTGCTTTACCTCAGAGCCCAAACTCAGTCTCCTCACTATGATGCCTTGATGATGGAAAGAGAGACTTTGGTCAACCAAACAGGTGAAAACCAGTCCATCTGTTTGGAAACACTTCTGATTCAAGGAGACCAATGAGGTTCAACAAACGCATGATCTTTCAGAAGCCAGTAAATATTCGTGACCTCAATAGTGACCAACATTATTACAGTTTCTGCCATAAATAAGCAGCTCTATCACACAGTCACAGAGACATGTACCCAGCATTTAAATATTACAAAAAAGAACAGAAGATAAAAGAGGTGTGTGGCTGCTATAAATGGGCCCTAATCTGCTCATAGCTTGTGGTTCTGTGATGACTGTAAGCAAGTGATAGCTTTCCACACAAATACGTGCACACACATCCACACACACACACACACACACACACACACACACACACCCTATGCCCTTCACAGCTAGAGCGTCCTTCCAGCCAAACCTCAGTCAGCAGCTCAGACACATTCGGGTGTCACAGCAGAATCCAAAAGGAGGGCAGCTCACATAATCTGGCCTCTCAGCCTCTCTCTGTGTCTCAGCTTTGATAACGCTCTCTCACTCTCTTCAATCACTCGGTGTGTTTTTCTGTGTCTGAATGATCCTGCCGTCTCTTTTTCAGCAAATGTGTGAAAGCCCTGACAGAAACAAAGAGAAAGACATAGCGATGACTCTTGTAGGAGTCCCTTTTTTTTTTTCTGTTTGACAGTTTGATAGAATACTCCAGCGAATGCTGCGAGTACAGACAGACTCAACAAACAAAAATAAACAAAAAGATTCCTGACAAATAACCTCTCTCTCTCTCACACACACGCACACACACGCACACACACACACACACACACACACACGACTAATAATCTAGCTAGTTTGAAACAACCCAGCCACCTCGACTAAAACGCCGACATAAAGGATCACTCAGTGATCAAAAAGACAATGGGCATATTGATTAGCTGGGAGAAGCCTGTTCAGAAGACAACTCCCCTCTAGATAACAGCAGCTATATATTTCTATACTGCTAATGAGGCTGTGAGGAATGGGCAACACTGTCAGGCAGAGCCGCGGATACCCATGAGAAGCCCTATTGTGTCGAGATAACCGTGGCCTTTCAAAGCACTCAACCAAAGCACTGTTGAATCTTTCGGTCTTTATCACTGCTTCACCAAACTACAGAAAACTTTACTGTTAGTTCACTTTAATGGAACAATTTTAGAGTTAAACTGAGTGCAACCTCTTTCCAGTCCAACACAAATGTTAAATTGTTGCACTACCATCAGGTGCTCGGGTTGTGCTGTAAGAGTATTATTTTTGTAGGAGAAATCTTCCCTCGTTATACTGAGAACTGGACAAAAGCAGGATAAACACAACCAGGCAGAAACTTGCTCCAAAATGTTTAGGATCCTGGTTTAATTCTGAAACGGGCTAATCTTTCTGAAGTCTTCACAGCTGCTACAGACATCCTCCTTATGCTTGTAACAGAAAGTGAGTGAAGAGAGAGAGAAAAAGTCTGAGAGTCTGCTCTGCTGAGGGATGTTTTGGGGCCAATATTTACATTTTGTTTTAGTGTTGGGAACTGGAGGGATCAGTGCTGCTGAGCTGTTGACAGGATTACATGGTTTGTAGATGTGTGAGACAGAGTCTCTTGCTCTCTCTGTGTGCACATGTGTGTGTGAGAGAGAGAAATGGAGACAAGGAGAGAAAGTGGGAAAAACTGAAATATAGAAATACTGGTATCAGTCAGTTACAAAGCTTTGTCAGTGCCACTTTTAATGTGAGCGTCGAGCATCATCTTGCAATACACAGCAAAGTATGTCTGTACTAGTGGATAAATGAATCAGAAAATGAGCCTTGACTTTTGTTAAAGGGCACTCAATTTCTGTATCTGTGTTCTCTCAGTGTTGAATCAATTATAGCTAAATAAAGAAAGACAAGACTTCTGTATTTTATCCTTGATGTTTCATGAGTCCCCGTGACCCTGAATTGGATAAGCGGAAGAAAATGGATGGATGGATGTTGCATGAGTGTATCTGAAGTGGCATCAGTGCATTTACTTTGTCTCTAAAATCTATAAAAACTGAATGTATTTAAGCATTATTTAAAGATCCAGAGTGAATCAGTGATCAAAAGTTTATTCTCTGAATAAATAAGAATATTGATTTTTTTTCTTTAGTTTGTGGGCATTAGAATATGTTTTGCAAAAAAAAAAAAATCCATACAAGCTGAAGAAGTTCTGCTTTTGTGCATCAAAAAGACCAGTATTATGGATTTCACATGGCTTTGCGGTGGCTACTTGTTTAGTATTAGCAATTAAATCATCTGCACTGTCATCAAGTGCAACCACCTTTGCAAGCAGCACAAACCAGCAGCGTGACTGTAAATACACAATGAATGTGATTTCACTTCAATTTCAGAAAGAGAAAGCAGTCAAATACAGATGATGGAACATATTCGGACATGATGTAGAAGTACGATATTATACAGAAACATGGCTAAACTATACAATCATAGTAATGCTTCTAAAATAGTGATTAGTCACACAAGCACAAACTGTTTATGTAAAATCGCACACATTCATAGGTTTTCTCTGCTACAAAAAGCAGCTGTTCCATGGTTTTCCTTCTAGAAGCAAATCTCGCCATTTAGCAGCCTTAAAATGCCTTTGGCCACTTGTTTTGAGTGGTTATTTTATCTAAATTATCTTTAATTCGGAATCCTTTGAGTGTTGTCTCTCTCTCTCTGTCTCTTATGGCAGGGTTCATGGATCCTACATTTCCTAACTACATGAAGCTGAACTTTGTTTTAAGGGCACTGCATTGAATTTCACTGCATATTCCTGTCACTTTGTGTGTCTATACATGTATTCCTCAGTCAGATTGAATAGATTCCAGCAGTCCCTTTTTATCCAGCCACATTCCTTGAGAACCATAATCATTTCAGTGTGTTCCTCTGTGATTGGTCTATGTTAAACACCACCCCCCCCTGCCGCTTTTATCATGCCATCCTTTCTAGTTTATCTTCTGAACATACACGAGCCCTGCTACCGTCTCCCGCCGAACCTCCAGGTTCTTTTTAAGTAAATCACCATTTTATTAGTTCTCTTTATTGCCTGAAACTACATTTACCCAGAGGAGTAATTAAACCTGGATGACTTGCCCTGAGCTGAACAGGTAATAATACTGTCAAAGAGGAGAGGAGAAGAGATTGAGAAATGCAGAGGTGGTTTTAGTAAATTATCTGTCAAGCTGATATTTGGTGTTTTCTCTTTTTGAAAAGAGTGATAGTGATAATAACTGTTTTCTACACTCAAATATGACTGCATTAGTCAAGTGTACATATAACACATGTAACAATAATCCAACAACAAACACTTGTTAGAGAGCCAGTTTTTTTTAGGTGTCCCACATGATTATTAGCCCCTGTTTATCTGTTTTGTAACTTCACAGACACTGAATTTAAAAAAATTAATGACTGCATTCACTGACTACATTTCTCATCTCCTATTTCTTTGTCCTGCTCAGTTTGTTTAACAGAAAAATTACTGCTGCATATTATTGTTGATGAATCTGTTGTGTAACTTGCGTGGATTCACTTCAGAACCTCACATGCCTTAAGTCACGCCACCCCAAGGCATCACAGATATGCAGCACCTTGAATTTGTATCCATCAACATGTCATTTCCACCTAAAGTGCTACAAGCATACTTGCTTGATCTAAAGGCTGACATAAACACACTCTACCAGATAATTTCCTGTCGTCTAAAATATGTCATCAAGTTGTTTCTGAAAATCTCAATGTTGGCAAAGTTATAAAAAGGAACTGCTGCAAAGCACTATACATGCAACTAGAAGTCAAGCAGTAAGACTTAAACTCACCCAGTGTGCATGAAAATGTAGCTGAGATACCTCCAGGCTTGGGCTCGTAGCTGAGGGTGATAAGGTAGGGGGCTCTTTAGGAAGGATGGACTGGACACTTGCAAGACCAAGCGGTCCAACTGCAAACCATAGTACATGAACACAGCTACCTGGCAGAGCAGAGAACAAACAATAAGTAACTTGCTGGAGCAAGTGTTTATGACAAGAATAACAAGTACATCCATCCACCCATAGGTGAATACAGAAACACTGCAAATAAATTACTTTAGTAATAAGATGGAAGGTAACCCAAAAGCATTTAATTCAATTTCTTTCAGACACCCTTCCCACACTCCTATAAACCTTTCCCACTCTCTTACTACAACTTGAATGATGAAGATGATGAATTATGTAGCTGTGCAGTACTGATGGCGATGAAGGTGGTGCAGTAGCTTCGCTCTCGGCCGTTACTTCTATTTCCACTAAAGGCGTAACTTATATCTTCGTTCGAGTGATGAACATAGTTCTGGGGAGTTACAGAAATACCTATATGCTGCAAAATCCCACAATATAGTGAAAACTCCACAAAACAGAATTAGTCATTTTTTTAAAAATCCGCAATACAGTGAAGCTGCAATAAGTGAACTGCAATATAGCGAGGAACGACCATAGTGCTACAATATATAAAGAAGCCTGTTTCATTGTTTTTATTAGCAGATCTTTGGCCACACTTTCTATGTGTCAATGTTTAGCCTTTGATTTTAAAATAAATAAATGGTATACACTCACTGGCCACTTTGTTAGGTACATATTGCTAGTATAGGGTTTGACCCCCTTTTGCCTTCAGAATTGCAATAATCCTTTGTGGCATGGATTCAACAAATTGCTGGAAACATTCCTTCCATCATGCAATTCCTGTGTGTCAGCTGCACATTCATGTTCCACTACATCCCAAAGGTGCTCTATTTGATTGCGATCTGGTGACTGTGGCGGTCATTGGAGTACAGTGAACTCATTGTCATGTTCAAGAAACCAGTTTGAGATGATGTGAGCTTTATGACATGACAAAAAAAAAAACTTGCTAAAAATGGCTCCTAGGTAGGCAAATGATCAGAATGAGACTACCACACATACAGTTGTGGTCAGAACTAAATGATGGGTGTGAATGTCATTGTCATTTGGAGCTTTTAATAATTTCTTTGATCTGTTCTTTTTCCAGGGTGGAATGATTGTACAGAATACATTTTAATGACTTTAAAAAAAACAAGAATTGGGTGCACAAATTTGAATTTATTTTGGATTTTCCCTAATCCACACGGGGTCAAAAGTATAGATACATACACTCTCTTAAATCTTTTAATAAGTGGTGCTGAAGGTTCTGCGCTGTCTTTTAAGTTGTCAAGGCCAAGGCTTATTAGCCTCTCATTAGTGATCATGATTGACCACCAGTGATAGTTTCTCTTTGCCAGCATAAAGTCCAAGGAAGATTTAAGAAGGACACTTGCAGATTTACAGAAGTTGGGAAGGTTTCTTGGAGCCATTTATCAACAACAAGAGATTCCAAGATCTTCAGTTCAAACAACTGTATGTAAGTACAAGTTAGATGTGTCACTACTTTGGTGCATTCTTGGTGTGTCACTACTACACGGTGTAGAAGAAGACCCAAATTGTCACCCTCAGATGAGAGGAACTTGGTGAACATGTTCAGGAACCACCAAGGCTCAAGCCTGCCATGAACTGGACACTGCTGGAACACCAGCATCACTGTCCACAGTGAAACAAGTTTTACATCACCATGGACTGAGAGGGTGCCAACCAGGAAAGAAACCCCTGCTCCAAAACTGACACCTTCAAACTCGACTGAAATTTGCAGCTGCCCACATGTACAAACCAAATGCCTTCTCGAGAAAGGTTTTATGGTCAGACGAGACAAAGATTGAGCTTATTGGACCACAATGACAAGAGATATGTTTTGAGGAGTAAAGGTGAGGCTTTCAAACCTAAGAACATTGTACTAACTGTCAAGCATGGGGAGGTAGCGTGATGCTGCCAATGCTAATGGTACATTGCACAAAGTGGTGAATAATGAAGGAGAACTACCTCCAAATTCTTCAACTTCACCTCAAATCAACAGCTAGATGATTGACACTTGGACACAATTGGGTGTTCCAACAGGACAATGATCCCAAACACATATCAAAACTGGTTTTGGAATGGATGAAGCAGTTTAACATCAGGCTTCTGGAATTGTCTTGCCAAAGCCCCGACCTCAACCCTATTGAAAATGTGTGAACTATGCTTAAAACCTGGGTCCATGACACGAAACCAACCAATTTAGATGAGCTCTACCAATTCTCCCAAGAAGAGTGGTCAGATATCCAGCCATAATTACCCCAGAAACTTGTTGATGGCTACCAAAAGTAGCTAGTCAAGGTACAACTTGCTAAGGAACATTTGACCAAATATTAGTGGGGGTGTATGTATATATTTGATTGTATTGTATGTATACTTTTGACCCTTGTGTATTAGAGAAAATCCAAAATAAATTCAAACCAAATTCTTGTTTTTTTATAGTCATTAAAGATGTATGCTCTACAATCATTCCTCCCTAGAAAAAGAACAGCTCAAATAAATATAAGCCAGTTGCAGAACATTTTGATCGCGTACAA
This sequence comes from Archocentrus centrarchus, assembly GCF_007364275.1. Classification (NCBI taxonomy): domain Eukaryota; kingdom Metazoa; phylum Chordata; class Actinopteri; order Cichliformes; family Cichlidae; genus Archocentrus; species Archocentrus centrarchus. The sequence goes on along the minus strand of NC_044346.1, from coordinate 24,656,502 downwards.
TATTTTACATTGATTACCTCCATATTCCCATCAGATGGCTACCAGATGCTGATATACTACATGATAACCCATATATACTTGTATATATATTTATATACATGATATGTATATCCCCATTCAGTAAGATATTGCTCCATAGCATGACGAGTGGTCAATGCATATTTAAACGTATTATTACTAAAACATACACTACATTTTGTTTTCATACTCTTAAACAATTTACCTCAGCAATGGTGATAGCCAGGATGAACCACGGAGGGGGACAGTACGTGTAGCTGTCAAAGTACCACTTGCGGTCGACCTCGCGGGGTAGGGTCTCATAGGCAACATGGCGGACCAACCTCTGGGACAGTCCTAAGCCTGCCTCATCTCTGAGACTGCAGCCTTTTAGCTGCCTGCTTCCCTGCAGAATGGCCCTCCGGAAACTGTTGGAGCGCTTGTTGCTCATCTAGAACAAAATAAATAAATAAATAAGAGGAAGGACAAGAGAAATGCTAAGATGGCAGGAACAGTGAGGAAGCAGAGGAGGTGATGCAGGTAAGGATAAAAGATAAAAGGCTACTGTTTTTTTTTAAATATACTGTATACAATAACCTTCATTTATGTTCACATCAGATGGCTATAATTACAATAACTATCATTATTAACATTCACTTTTAGAGAATATTTTTCAACTGTTGGATACGTAAGAGCAGATACCCCTGATATGGTCATCACTAGCACACAGCCCAGCTGCTCAAATCTTCTGTCTACACAGGGCAGCCTTAAAGGCAGTGCGAAGGGAGCTGCAACAACTTGTTTCAGACAGCGGATGAACTGAGGGACTGCACCAAGGCACAGGATAAAATAAATAAGGATTATATTGAACTGTGAAAGATTCAAAGAGTCAAAAAAAAAAATAATGAACCAGTATGAAACAATATGCAATATGAAGCAGGAATTGGGAATGATTTGGGGCTGTTGGTTGAACAAAAGCACTTTTTGCACTGACTAAACTGACTAAAATAAATGATCTGCAATGAACTGATAATGAACTGCCAGTAGCCCTACACCACACAGTACAGAAGTGTACAGGAAGTCAAACCTACAACAAACCAACAAGGGATCACAAGCTTTAGCACATCCTGTGATAAATGTTTAGCCTTTCTCAGCAGCCTCTGTTTGAGAGTAACAGTGCAATATGCATGGTCGGAAAGGTAAGAATACTAATAATGTGTTTTAGCTACGAGTATGCGGGGTGGGTTATATTTTTATTATTTGCAATTTGAGCATCTTTACGTTTTACACAAATGAACAGGAGAACAAATATTTGCACAAATGTAATGAGTGTACCTCATGAAGGAGAAAAAATTCACTAATAGAGTAAAAGAAATGTAGGAGCTGATCGCAACCACCTAATTACGATATCTTAAGAGTAGTTGAGTAAGGCATTTCCTTTCCTTTGCACAGATGACAAACAGATTCTAGTTTATAGCCTTTCTAGCTCTCTGCCTAAATCACTGCCGTCTCTAAGCTGTATGCCTTTTATTCTTGTTCTTATGTGTCTTATAAGATTCTCGTCCCACTTCTCCATCCTTCTCTCACTCTGGTTATCGGTCTCACTTTTTCCCTCCTTCCCCAACCTGTTTCTTGCTCAGCTCTGTTTATGTGACACTCCATAACTCAATCTTATGGCTGTGTCTGTGTCTCTAGAACTGCAGGAAGCCCAGATGTGTTAGTTAGCAGATGCTATTTTAAGGCAATAAGGATGAGTGTTATTGTTTTTAGCAAGGGCAGAGATTGGAGAAAGAAAACACAAATGTAATGTGGCAGCATGGCAGTTGGCAATAGAGGTATAGAAAAGATTTGGATAGATGAAGTGCATCTTCAAACCTACAACTTTAAATTGCCTTAAAATTTTAGATGTGTAAGAAAACTGCAATTGATGTTTATTCAAGTACGAGCACTAGCTTATCACAAGGAATATTTTAGTTTAAAGCTAGCAGGCTTATCATCTTGTTTACATCTAGAAAGCAAAGACACTTATTACAGTGGAGCTCAGTTGAACTGAAAGCGCGCAAGAAATATAGATGAGAAGAAATACATGAAATCAGAAAATCAATAAAAATCTCTGAACAGCTGTCTGACAGTTCTTCTGAAGCTTTTTAATGAGACTTTTAGAGTCTCTGCAGGAGTCATTGTTTGGAGATAAACTTCAGAAAAAGCCAATTATTTCAGCCTTTATATCAGTCACAGAGAACTGTGGGAAAATGATTACAGGTTACCATGGCCACTTCTAGACCGCACACCAAAGCAAGCGCTCTCACAGACCTCCCCCAGGCTGCCATGCCCCATAAAGACAGTCAATTCTTCGTGTGAAGCAACTGTGATTCCTCTCCTCTTTTTGCAAGGCACAAAAGAAAGAATAATGTTCTGTCTGTTTTCTCACTGCCAAGACGAGAAGGAAGAGGGCAGAGAAGAGGTGAGAGGGAATGATGGGTGTTCAGCTAGCCAGAGACAATTTCTCTGTTTGATCAGTGGAAAATACAATCAGAGAAGAGAGAGACGTCAAAACAGGGACAGACAAAGGAAGAAACAATAAGAAGGGCAAACAGGCAGCAGACAAGAAGAAATATGAAGAAGGCTGAAAAAGACAGCATAAGGGCATCAGAAGTGTATTACCTTCATCACAGAAGTATTTGATGCCGTTTATGCCTTAATCCCCTACCCCGTTAGCCCCACCAGGGCACCCCTGGGTTCGTCTGTTTTCTTGGATTACCCTGAGGTTTTTCTGGCAGGGCCAGCAGCGTTAGCATCAACAGTGGCTTTAAACACACACACATGCATGCACGCACACACAGACACACAGACAAGGTCGTCACACAGAAAAACTTCAACCAGGCTTAACTTTTGTTGCAACACACAACACACAATCATTCAGCAGAACACTGCAGTGGACAGTGTCCACATTCCTGGTATACTACTTTGCATGCCACATTTCAGCAAATTAAATAATTAAAACAACTTCTGCTGTGATAACTCCCAGATTTGGAAAATGCTTTCCTCATATGCCACTGCGTGTTTTGGTACCTTCAGAATGTGTCTGCTATGACTTCCTGGATTGTATTTCACGGTCTCCCTATTTTGTTTGGTTTTTCAGCCTAAATGTTGATTATGCATGCCAAGCTTGTATGTAACGTTTTTTTAGGCCCGAGCCTCCCGAAGGGATCGGCGAGGAGCCTATTGTGATTGTAAGTGGCATAGGTGCAAAAAAGGGGGCGGTCGCAGACAAGCAAAAAAATCCTCTTGGACCACCCCCGAACAACAAACAGGAAGTCAGCCATCTTGGCCTGAACTTTGACCTTTTCCAAGTCAGCGATTTTCCACGTCTCGTATTTGAATTATCTCCTCCTAGGCCGTTATATCTACAGACACCAAAATCACTCAGCATAATCTACACAAGTAGGGCATCAAAACTTATTCATGGTTTTATAGAATATTAAACGGTCTTCTCACAAGGGGGCGCTGAACTTGGCCTTCGTTTTGGCCTTTTTTACCCTCACCTTTTCTGTCATCACTCGTGCATGCTTTGCCCAATTTCTCCCAAACTTTAATAACTTATGTAGAGTCCCATATCTATAAATGGAGAAACAATGGCAATTCTTGCAATAGCGTCCCCTACATAATCAAAGTAAAATTTACATGGAGCTCAGAAATTTTAGTTACTCCTAGAATTATGAAATTTGGTTTCCACATTCTCTATATCACCCTGATCAAAACACTCAATCAGACCCATGCCTCATTTTGCACGCCGCACCCATAACCCCACCCTCAATTTCCCATTGGTTTTCAATGGAAAGCCTAACATTTATGCATGACACACTTTATTCAGGTCTTTTGAGCTGTACATTGATCACAAACATTTCCACTAAGGCCCTTGATGATGTTACATTGCAGAGGGGCGTGGCCTTGGCGCCATGGCGAGCTTCGATCCTTCGCAGTGACATTTCGATTGCTTCTCATTCTCTTATACTTTGTCCGATTGCCCTCAAACTTCACAAGGGTGATAAGAACCCACCCCTGAAGACATGTATATGATACAATTGAATGTCAGTTTAGCGCCACCTACTGGAAACAGGAACTTCCTGGACAATACTCATTGTCCAATCTGCACTAAATTTCAAAAGTGTGATAATGATCCACTCCTGCACACATCTATATGACAGTGAATGACAGTCACAGCGCCACCTAGTGGAAACAGGAAGTTGCTCTATTTCAAACACTCATTGTCCAAACTGCACCAAACTTCACAAGTGTGATAAGGACCCACTCCTGAACACATGCACATGAGATTATTGAATGATAGTCGCAGTGCCACCTAGTGGAAACAGGTACAATGACTGCTCTAACTCAGGGGATTACTTTTGGCAGGAAAAGCAGCTCACAGTCGGCTCTCTGGGTGTGTGAAGGGCTCGCAGGTGGCTTACTGGGGGCTTGAGGGGCTTGCAGGGCTCGCAGGCGGCTATCTGGGGGTTTGGCGGACGCACAGGCGGCAAGGGCCTTTAACGCCGCTTGCAGCTTTAATTTTTATATGAATCACCCCAAAGATGTTCAGAGATCTCCCACCACCACGCAAACATGCACACCCCACAAAAAAGAAAAAAAACCCATAAAGATCATGTACACAGCACAAAACAGGACACGTGAGCATACATCATAGGTCATAATCATTACAGAAAATTAAATTCAAAAATTAAAATTTTATTTGAGTGGTTAAAGATGTAGATTTTTTAAAAAATATATAAACATAGCCATTTTCTGCCCAGGAAAATTGTAAGAAATGCAACACATCAGAGTGATTTATGAGAGGCAGTTAAATAGAAGGAGACAAATGTAAAAGTGAAGGTAATATGCACACAAAAGAAAGAAAGAAAGAGCTGGAACTGCTGTGAGGTTCCAGGTAAAGCGTTAGAAAGGGTGGGATAAAGAGAAAGAGAGTGAACAGTGATATGAAAGCTAACTGTGACAGAGCAGTGAGCAGGCAATTACTGACAATCACACTGATGGAAGAGCTGTGGTGCAAGGGAGAGACGGAGCGACAAATAAACCCCTCACAGTTTGTTTCTGTCTGTCCTTTCCTTTGGCTCCTTTTCTGTTATTCCTCTATGTTTCTCTACTCAAATCTCTCTTTGCTGCAGTGCTTCCTTCTGAGGTACAAATGTTACCATTGTTCCTGTCCCCAAGAAGCCAAGGATCACTGGACTTAATGACTACAGACCTGTGGCACTGACTTCTGTGGTCATGAAGTCATTTGAGCGTCTGGTGCTGTCCCACCTCAAGTCCCTCACAGCCCCCCTTCTGGACCCCCTGCAGTTTGCCTACAGAGCCAACAGGTCTGTGGACGACGCCATCAACCTGGCTCTGCACTTCATCCTACAGCATCTGGACTCCCAGGGAACCTACGCCAGGATCCTGTTTGTGGACTTCAGCTCTGCCTTCAACACCATCATCCCTGATCTCCTCCAAGACAAGCTGTCCCAGATGAATGTGCCTGATCCCATCTGCAGGTGGATCACCTACTTCCTGATGAACAGGAAGCAGCATGTGAGGCTGGGGAAGAATGTCTCGGACTCCTGGACCATGAGCACCGGCACTCCTCAGGGCTGTGTCCTCTCTCCTCTGCTCTTCTCCCTGTACACCAACTGCTGCACCTCTGACCACCAGTCTGTCAAGCTTATTAAGTTTGCAGATGACACGACTTTCATCGGACTCATCTCAGACGGGGACGAGTCGGCCTACAGGATGGAGGTCAAACGTCTGGTGTCCTGGTGCAGCCACAATAACCTGGTACTGAACGCCCAGAAGACAGTGGAGATTATAGTGGACTTTAGGAAGCACACAGCCCCTCTACCCTCCATCATCCTGACTGGCACCCCCATCACCACAGTGGACTCATTTCGCTTCCTGGGAACTACCATCACCCAGGACCTCAAGTGGGAGCCCACCATCACCTCTGTCGTCAAAAAGGCCCAGCAGAGGATGTACTTCCTGCGGCAGTTGAAGAAATTCAACTTGCCAGCAAGGACCATGGTGCAGTTCTATACTGCCATCATCGAGTCCATCCTTACCTCCTCCATCATTGTGTGGTACGCTGGAGCCACCACTAGGGACAAACAAAGACTACAGCGCGTTGTGCACTCTGCTGAGAAGGTGATTGGCTGTAACCTCCCATCTCTCCAGGACCTGTACACCTCCAGGACACTGGGGCGTGCAGGTCGGATCACAGCCGACCACTCTCACCCTGGGCACAGACTTTTTGACCCTCTCCCCTCAGGCAGGAGGCTACGGTCCATTCGGACCAGAACCTCCCGCCATAAGAACAGTTTCTTCCCCTCTGCTGTTGGACTCATGAACAATAACCCTAAGACTGTTACCACCACCCTCCACAAACGCTGATGACCCTATGTTTATGCACCTGTCTGTTTGCACTGATGTACATATTACTGGACTATAGTTTACATTTTTATCTTTTAATTATTCTCTGCACTGTATATTTTGTAATATTGTGTTATAGTTATAGTTCTAATATCTCTGTATATTTGTAATTTATATACTTGTATATTGTCTTATAGTTTTTATACTTATTTGTTTTTTTATGTAAGCACGAAGTACCACAGCAATTTCCTAATGCTGTGAACCTGTTCACCCATATGGCAATAAAAACCTTCTGATTCTGATTCTGATTTATAACTCACTGCCTCAAGTTTACACTTTGCCTTTGGTACTTTTGAACAACCATGTCTGCCCTTCCATGTTGTCACCCTCTTAGGCCATTATTTTAAGAGGTCATACCACACATTCCTTATGATACTCATGCAAAATTTACAAGCATTTTTCCACAGAGCTGTGGGTTCACATGGGAAAAATAACACTGCACATTTAGACTTGAACATCTGACTCCCATCTCCTGCACAGTGCACTCAGAATACACTGTGAACAGGCCCTCAACAACATGTTCCACAATCCATGAGTGTTAAGACCATCTAAATTCAACTACTGTATAATACTGATTTGATTGGTCTCACTCACACACACACACACACACACACACACACACACAAGTGTGTTTTGCTATCTTTGTGGGGAATTTCCATTGACTTCCATTCATTTCTACAGCCTAAACCTTACCTTTACCCTTTTCCTAACCCTAACCATCACATACCTAACCCTAACCCTAACCTAAACTCAATTCATACCTTAGCCCTAACTCTGACCCCTGACCCAAAAACAGGGTTTCCCCTTGTGGGGACAAGGTTCCAGTCCCCACAAGGAGCAATTGGTCCCCACAACGTAGTATATGTCAGGAAAATTGTCCCCACAAGGTATTATAAACATACGCGCACACACACACACACACACACACACACAAACACCATTCCTTTCTGTCCCACTTCCAGTTGCACACCATGTCCCACAGGCTCTCACGTGACATGAATGCACCAAATGGAAACCGAGTGCGAAATGTCCTTTTGACATTTTTCCAGGCTTCCTACAGGCCCCATTCCTCACCCACTGTATCAGACAATAAACAGCTCTGAAGAACAAGAGAGACACGGAGAGATGTACTTTCTTACAGTCACAAACAATGAATTCCCTACAGTCTATACAGAGATGCACACCCCCACCACATCCCTTAGCCACCCAGTAGTTATTGTGTACCACATAACTACTCCAAAGACCACTTCACAGTATCCTAGGTCAGCAGTTGAGTCTCAAACAAGGAACAGCAGCAAGAAAAAAAAAAAATAAAAGGTTATGAAGCAGTGAGTGAGGCTGAAGATGGCCGAGACCTTGGACAATCAGCGGCAGGCTGCATTTTGAAGGTGAAACTGTAAGTGGGACAAGGTGAGCTTTAGGAGGGGAAATTATCACTAGACAGAGAAGATATTTCCTATTAGGAACTATCTCCACTTTGCAGCTGGGGTGATCGTGGAACGTGGCTTTTAGTAGTGGATGTAAAGCTGAACAAAGTTTCAGATGTGACAAAAAAAAAAAAAAACCCAAAACAAGTACTGATAATAGAGATGGTGAGGAGGCAGGACATAAAGGTTCTGCAAGTCACAAATAAGTCTCAGTTTTTGTATGTGAAGTCAGGAGACAATAACCAGGTCTTGTCCAAACTCCAAACAATTTTGGCCCAATACAGAGCTCTATGAGCCCTTTGCCAATTTTAATGCCTTTTAATTTTCCTCTTGCTGTCTGTTTCTCGCACGGTAGAGCAGTTTCTCTATAGTTTAATGTTCTACTCTAGTACTTGCACCTTAAGTTTTCCTGTTGCTTATAAAATATGATGAGTTAATTACAGAATAAAGTCAAATCAAACCAGTTCTTAATTATGTTTTTACAGTTATTAGATATTCTTTAGTCTTTGCATTTATGGAACATTTAATGTCATTACAATTAAGTGAAAAGCTGTAAGGTTCATATGAAGTCAGAAGTATTTAAGTCAAAGCAGAGTTGCAAATTTAACTCAGGTCAGACTCATAACTTATGCACAAGATAACATAATCAGTGCTTATAATGCAAATATCCAATCAGTCAATCACATTGCAGCAACTCAATACATTTAAGTGGTCACGATGACCTGCTGAAGTTTAACCGGGCATCAGAATGGGGAAGACAAGCTGGCCTAAGTATTTCAGAAAGTGCTGATCTACTGGGATTTTCCCACATAACCATCTCCAGGGTTTATAGAGAATGGGCTGAAAAAGACAAAATATCCAGTAAGCAGCATTCCTCTATGTGAAAAAGTCTTGTTGATGTCAGAGGTCAGAAGAGAATAGTCAGACTGCTTCCAGCTGACAGGAAAGCAACAGTAACTCAAATAAACACTCTAGCACTTTTTTCTACATCTAAAAGCTTTGGCTCTAACACACACACACACACACACACACACACACACACACACACACACACACACACACACACACACACACACACATCGGGAGCAACTCGGGGTTCAGTATCTTGCCCAAGGATACTTTGGCATGCAGACTGGAGAAGCCAGAGATCAAACCACCAACCTTCTGATTAGTAGATGACCTGCACTACCTCCTGAGCCACACACACTCTTAAAAGCAAAATGTGGTCAAAGATAAATTGTTGACTCCTGACCACTAAAATCAGCAGGTCTATAAAAAGTTCAAACATCTCACCAGGTTGACAAAGTCCTGGTAACAGATCTTTCCATCAGCATTGCCATCAGCAAGGGCCAACAGGACTTCCAGTTTGTGGGGGTCAAGCTCAGAGCCATGTGTCGCCAGCAGGTCCCTGAACCGCTCTGTACTGATGAAGCCTGAGTTCTCTGGGTCATACTGCAAACAAAAACACATGAAAATGCAAAAATAATTAAAATATATTAAACCTTTTTTTTTTTTTTTTTTTTTTTCTTTTTTTTCTTTCCTTGATGTTGACAGTATAATTACCGAATCAAGACAAATTCTGGCAAATCTAGCTTGTGAGTAGAAAAACCTTTGTGTTCAAACAAAACTATGGCAAATGAGGGGCTGTTGTTTGCGTGTTGAGCTGTCTGAAATTGAATTGGCTGGACTCATAGTTCACTTTGAGTCATTTAGCCTTGTGAAAAAATCTTGGAGTGCCTGTCTAAGGTTTGGCAGTTTATACCTAAAGCACTTTATAAGAATGATCATTAGTATTAAGTCCCAAAATGGAAAAAGGTACATGTGACTTTAAGATCTATTCCTGAATACATTTAAAAATACTTTTTGCTTGAAACATTTGAGTTACTTGGTTAGAAGTTCTTAGAATATGTATGCTCCTTCTTCACTGGAAAAGCAGATCCTATAAAAATGTCAATATTTTTATTTACAAACTTAGCATAATTGACAAATTCTGCTGCTTTATTCTGTTGTACAGTTTACCACAGTGCACATCATCTGATTACTTAAAGTGGTCTCATTTATTTAATACTGGGTTATAAAACTGTGTCGCACAGTATTTATTCCAGGTCAGGTGTGATTGGCTGTTACTTTGTGTGTATATATATATATATATATATATATATATATATATATATATATATATATATATACATATATATATATATATATATATATATATATATATATATATATATATATATATATATGTATGTATGTATGTATGTATGTATGTATGTATGTATGTGTGTGTATATGTATATATGTGTATGTATGTATGTGTGTGTATATGTATATATGTGTATGTATGTATGTGTGTGTATATGCATATATGTGTATGTATGTATGTGTGTGTATATGTATATATATGTATATGTATATATATGTATATGTATATATATATGTATATATATGTATATATATGTATATTAAAACTTGATGGTTGATTATCTGTTAAAATTGATTATTTAAATAGAACAGACACAGACAAAATACTAGAAAAAGTAAACATGGCCTCTTTACAGGCACAGCATATGCAGGATGTCAAACAGGCAAATAAACGTATTAGAAAGTCTAGAGTAGTCTGTTTCACCCAGTGCATAATTTTCTGTGCAGCCAAATATAAATACCCTAAAAACCATCAGCAGTGGCTTAGTCATAGTTTGAGGATCTTGTAAAAAAAAAAGAGCTCTAATTGCTTTAAAAGGCCCAACTGGAGCTATGCAGAATCTTTGGATCTTTGGAAACAGCTTTGGATTTCACTTGGAAATGACACCCTGCGCTGCATTTAGCCACAGGCTGCTTTTTGCTTAAGAGAGGAAGCATTCAGATATATCTGAGAAATAACATACCCCAGATATTCTGACAAAACCAAATATGTTTGAAAAGCTGAAAACTCAAAAGACCTTCAAAACAGTGTTTACTAAAGCACTTAAATGGTCAAAGAGCTCTGCACTCTCCACTCCTTTCTTTCCTTTGTGCCATGCAGCTTCAAATCATAAGTGGCAATTTATAGTGAAGTTGCCACTAAGCATATGTATATATACACATGCACACACAAAGACAAAAGTACATCTAGGGGGACAGAGGAAGGACCTATAAAAGAGGTTGAGCACTGTGAGCACTGTTTCTGGAATACGTTGCCAGTAATTCTGACTGAAATGTGAAAAATCAAGCTGCTCTTGAGTCCCTAAAACAAAGAAAACAGAAAAAAAAAAGGTACAGCCATGGGTGACAATATCTGTGTGGCCTTAAATTGCACGATAAAGGACTTAAATGTTTGAGTTGGATATTGGTTGCTTGTGGATTCAGACAGAAGACAGCTGCTGCCTCTCTGTCTGCCTCTGTGTATGTAAGTGTGTATGCACATGTAACTGTGTCTTTCTCTATCTGTATAGTTGCAAATGTGCACATTCATGCATAAAGATGTGGCATTCAGACAATATTAGCCGCCTGCCAGACTCCAACACCCCTGAACCAGATATAGTTACAGCATGCACGCATGCGTGTGTGTGTATGCGAACGTGTCCTTGCCATATGCCGGCGCTAGGATACAGCCAGTCTGGCAGCAGGTGCTCTATGGTTGACCAAGGGACAACAGAGAGAAGAGGTTTTGGCTCTCTGTCATGTTGTTGGGTTTTGTCTTTTTGGTTTTTTTTTTTAACACATTATCTAACAGTGATGACACCAGTTTTCATTTAAACTACGCTTATTAGTACATTTTCAAATCAATGGCATCTCTAAAATTTGCCGCTAGCTTGAAATGTGTTTGTATACAGTTTTCATAGAGTTCCTCTGGTAGCAGACAGTTAAATACAGCACATTCTAGCAGACTGTCATGTGTAGCAAGCATGCCGGTGCTATAAAGTCTACTAGGAAGAGACAGTGTATGCTATGGAATGACACATCAGACACTGGCAGATTGTTTTTTTTAACACATACAGTTTAGTGCAAAAGAAGGTTTTCACGACTCCATGCAGTCCTGTGAAAAACTAAATATAGCTTTACTGTTTCCATAGGAAGTATGAGGGTAAGTAGGAGCAGGTGCTGGTGACCAAATGTACTTGATTAATTTATCATCAAGCAGAAGTTTTGGCAATAGACTGGTCTGGAGCATTCAGGTGTGTGTTAAAAACAATGCCACAATGCTTCACAGGTTAGATATCCCCAACATATTGACCCCAAGGTCAGACCATGTAATGCTCAAAGGATATGCAAAAAACCCAAGAGCTATATCTCAGACTCTACGAGCCACAGTTAGCATGTTAAATGTTAAATTTCATGACAGTAAAATTAATAAAAAGACTGAACAAGTATGTCTTGTTTGGAAGGAGAAAGCAAGAAACAAACAAAAACAAAAAACATGGCAGCATGGCTTAGATTTGCAAAGTTGCATCTAAACAAATTACAAGACCTCTGAAACAATGTCTTTTAGACAGATGAACCTAAAGTGGAGATGTCTGACCATAACCCATAGCACCACGTTTGCCCAAAACCAAACAGCGTATTAGGACAAACACCTCATGCCAACCTTTCAAGCATGGTGGTAGAGAGGTAATAATTTGGGTTTGGCACCTTGCAATCAGTCACTCCTCTGTATACCAGAGTAGAGTCACATGTGAGGTCATGGAATTGGGTCTGTAACAGGACAATGATCCCAAGCACAGCAGCAAATCTACAGCAGGGTGGCTGAAAAAGAAAAAAGAGGTGTTGCAATGGCCCAGTCAAAGACCAAACCTCAATCTGACTGAAATGCTGTAGCACTGCCTGAGGAGAGTTGAGCATAAAAGAATGGCTGCAATGAACTGAAGCAACACTATGAAGAAGAGTGGGCCAAAATTCCTCCGCCACGATGTGAAGCACTGATAAAGTCATCCAGAAACGTATTGCGTCAAGTTATTGCTGCTAAAGGTGGTTCTACAAGCTTTTGAATCATGGGGTGAACAGAGCCCTGTGAAAACTTTTTTTTTCACTTGACTGTCCACAAAGTCATTCAGAAGAAATCATTGTTTTGTTTTGTTTTTAAATAACTGATTTAATGAAAGCATGAAAAATGTTTCCTTCACATTACGAGTATTTTTTGAGGCACAGGCCCTCAAAGTACATGAGGTCGCACTTGTTTTACTTGGAATGACCTTATAACTATTTAATCAATATTACTTGAAAACTTTACACACAATTTTGTGACTTTTTCTTTTCATTTACATATCTGGAAGGGGATATGTGGGAAATGTGACAGCAATCTTTGGTACAACCAGATATAGCATTCAGAAAAGGCGCACTGGGACCACAAGAGTAACTTTACCAGAAGGAAGCTGTTCTGTTTTTGTCAAGTGATCTGCATTTCTAAAGACCTCAAGCATACAGTGCTGTGAGAAAAGTAAAAAAAAAAAAAAAAAAAAAAAAGCAACTGCCCCTTCCTGATTTCTTTTTTTTTTTGCACATTTATCACACGTTTTAGATCATCAAACACATTTTAATATTAGACAAAGATAATGCAAGTATATACAAAATCCAGTTTGTTTGTTTGTTTGTTTTTTTAAGTGAAATTAATTTATTAAGTGAAAAAAAAAGCTATCCAAACCTACCTGACCCTGTGTGAAAAAGTAATTGCCCCCTCAACCTAAAAACTGTTTGTGCCACCCCTGGCAGCAAGAACTGTTATCAAGCATTTGCAATAACTGGCAATCAGTCTTTCACATCACTGTGGAGGAATTATGGCCCACTCTTCTTTCCAGAAATGTTTTAATTCAGCCACATTGGAGGCTTTTCGAGCACGAAGGGCCTGTGCATTGTGTATTTTTCAATATTAGAAAGACAGAAAAATAACTCACCCCTGAATATAGTAAAACATGCACACGATATTGTCCCCTTTACTTGCAAAAATCTCTCTTATGCTTTCTTTACCTCCCTCTTTCACAGACACACGCACAGACACAATGCATAAAATGTAAACTCTACTATACAAAACTAAGAACAAACCCTCTCTTGCAGTAGATCAGTCGGCTCCTGTTGAAGACATTTTGTCATGATGAAGTAACGTCAGCCAAAGCCAGTCTCACCACTCAGTGTTTCAGCGAGACAATATGTTCAGTGTGTGTGTGCATGTGTGTGAGTGCGACCCTGTCATATTGTTTGTCCCAGACTGTGCAGGGTTATTTCCAACCAGGACTAAAGGATTACAGTCCAATTCAAGACCCCCGCTACACATACCGCCCCAATTTTATCTCACCCCCCATCCTCCTCCTGAAACCCCCATCAGCTTCCTATCACCCTCCTCCATCTACGCCTCACACAACACCCTCTTTACCCTACATTCATGCACTTCTCCCTCACTTTTCCCCTTTACTTTCTCTCTGTAAAGCAAATATGAGAGCTCCCTCAGAAGAAGAATAAATAGTTCAATAAATTTGCCTGTTATCTCTTCCCATGTCACTCACAGATGCAGACAGCCATGCATTATTTTCCTCACACACCCAAACATCTTCCTCGCTCCGTTCTGCAACACCACAGGCTTCATAGCTGAGTGAGCACCCTCTGAAGTCAATGGACACACCGCTGGGGTCGAGCTGCAGAGGGACACACACTCAACAATGGACCACTGATGGCAATTTCATGCAAGCTTTACCCAGTTCCTTCACTCCAATTAGTGATCATTTCCTTTCGATGCAGGTCCACAGAGAAGGACATTATATCACACAAGAGCCTTTTTGAAAATGGCACATTCAAGCAAGTTTAGTTTGTTTGTGTATTACTTAATTATTACAATTTGCAATAATTTTGTAAATGTGGAAATTAGTGTGACATACACATAAAGATGTATTAATGCTGTTTTTAAAATTATGCATTGATGTTACATGTATCTATATGGGAGTTAGGAAACAAATCTGAGCTTTGTGGGGTGCATTTTAGCTTGTGTTGTTCGAATATTCCCCAGATCTAGAATTTGAATTAACTTCTGTCCCAGCACATTTCATTTTCATAATTATGTTATTGTCTTTGCTCCGTAAGGCTTGTTTTGCAAACAGCAAAGGGAGTGTGATGCAAATCTCTCAGATTAAAATAAGCACACACACATACACTCAAATCCTAGTACAGACATAATGCCATAAAACATTCACAACCAATGAGCCTTAATATTAAGGGCTTCTCAGCAGCCTGTCAGGAGGAGGAGGCAAAACAACAGAGGGAGGGGAGCAGGGAGTGAAGGGGTGTGAGGGATGTTAATGCTGAGGCAGAGGGGTGCATATTGGACACAATGCAGGGCTTTTTGTCTTCAACCTCATTTTCATAAAGCTGAATATTAAGGAAGCAGAGGGGAGGCAGTGTGTGTGTGTCTGAGGGTCAGGGACTTTTTTTCTAAGGATTTAAGTTTGTGTTGAGAGCCTGAAGAAATGGAGCAAGCTATATAAAATATACTCAAAACAACTTAAGGATGATAAAATCGACCCCTCAGTTATTTCAAGTGACTGAAAAGACCCAAAAACAAAGAGGTCCTCTGCTGTACTCTGGGGCTGGATTACAGAATATTGATGGCAACTTGTTTTCCTGTGTTAAAACCTAAGACAGAAAGTATTGATTTTGTCTGACCTTTTAGTTTTTCTGTGACCTTTGACATTGACCCACTGTTTTGGGTCACTGTCTGGGAGTTGAGGGCTGCTGATGAGCTGTTGTCTGGAACAGTAAGCTCAAGGCAAGAGGAGGAAGAAAATTAGACACACGAAGGCAAAAGGGTCTAAACAATCATATCCTACTCTGCCACAGCAAACTGGTGGCCAAGCTCAAATCCTGTTATACCCATGATAGGTATTTTCTGCCTGCTCACTTATAAGGGCCAAATTGTGATGGCTCGACGACTTGGTCAGAGCATTTCCCAAACTGCAGCGTGGTGTGTTCCTGGCCTGCAGTGCTCAGCATCTATCAAAAGTGGATCATCGGCAGCAAAGGCTCAATGATGCGCATGGGGAGAAAAAGCTGGCCCGTGTGGTCCAATCCAATAGATGAGCTATTGTAGCTCAAACTGTCAAAAAAATTAATGCTGGTTCTGACAGAAAGGTGCCAGAATACACAGTGCATTGCAGTTTGTTGTCTATGGGGCTGCATAGCTGCAGACCAGTCAGGGTACCCATGCTGACCCCTTCTACCACCCAAAGTGCCAACAATGGGCAAGTGAGCATCAGAACTGGACTATGGAGAAATAGAAGAAGGTGGCCTGGTCTGATGAATCATGTTTTCTTTTGAATCACATGGATGGCCGGGTGCAGGTGCCTCACTTAACTGGGGAACACCTGGCACCAGGATGCACTATAGGAAGAAGTCAAGCCTGTGGAGGCAGTGTGATGCTTTGGGAAATGTTGTGCTTGGAAACCTTTGGTCCTGCCATCCATGTGGATGTTACTTTGACATGTACCACATACCTAAACATTGTTGCAGACCATTTACACCCTTTCATTGAAAAAGTATTCTCGGATAGCTGTGGCTTCTTTCAGCAGGATAATGCGCAGTGCCACAAAGCCAAATTAGTTCAGGATGGTTTGAGGACCACAACACTTCTCCAGTCTGAATGATATTCCAGTGTCATTGCTGTAGATCTTAGTGGTGTGGATGAGTGAATCAATGTCTCATTCACTCCTGGCATACAGCTTGATATGATCCGTGTAGAGGAGGTGGCTGATGTTTGCTCCATTCTGTAGTTGGTATCCATAGCCAGTCTTGTTAATGATCTGGCTGAGGGGGTTCAGGTCTGTGCAGAACAGCAGTGGGGACAGAGAATCTTCTTGGTAAATCCCACACTTGATGGTAACTTGTGCAATTGGCTTGAAGTTGGTCTCTAGTGTTGCATTCCATATCCCCACTGAGTTCCTGAGGACAGCTCTTAGGGTCCTGTTGGTCTTCTACAGTTCTAGGCATTCTAGCATCCATGTATGAGGCACTGAGTCATACGATTTCTTGTAATGAATCCAGAAAGCACACAGATTGGTAAGTCTGGTCTTAGTCAAGTGACTGCTCTATCTACCAGTAGCTGGTATTTTGGTCCTCTGGTATTTCTGCCTATTCCTTTCTGGGTCCCGCTCATGTACTGAGCCATGCGCTTGTTCATCTTAGCTGCTATGATGCCTGACAGGTGCTTCCATGTTATACTGAGGCAAGTTATTGGTCAGCAGTTGGAGGAACTGGTCCCTTCTGGGGACTGCTAATGGCTAAGACAATCCAGCACACGACACCAGGGTGAAAGATGCTAGCAGGCAGGGCACACATGGAATGCCATAGCCAAGTGGCTGGAAAACTGGCTAACCAACCGGACATAGTTGAGGAGGACAAGCAGAGTAAGAAGGCTGTAGTGATAGATGTAGCAATATGAATTGATGGCAACATCAGGAAGAAGAAAATGTGAAGCTCAATAAATACCAAAGGCTGAGAGAAGAGCTAGAGATGATGTGGAAGCTGAAGGTAACAGTGGTCCCTGTAGGAATCAGAACACTCGGGGCAATGACTCCCAAACTGGGAAAGTGGCTCCAGCAGATTCCAGCAGTGACATCCAAGATCTCTGTCCAGAATAGTGCAGTCCTAGAAACAGCTAAGATACTGCACAGGACCCTCAAGCTCCTCCAGTAGATGGCCCAAGCTTGGAGGACAAAGACAGGCTGCAGAGCGAGTGGGGATTTTTTGTTTAGCCTGTATATATATTTTGACCCTGTGTGGATTAGAGAAAAATCCAAAATAAAATTCAACCTTGTGCACCCAATTCTTGCTTTTCAAAGCCATTAAAGATGTACAGTTGTGTTCAAAATAATAGCAGTGCACTCAAAAACATGAATAAAGCTCAGAATCCTTATAATAGTTTTTATTAACAGGCATTGGGGACACTGCACATTATATTCTAAATCAAAACATGTAGAAAAATGTTAAATTTTCCAATTACTTTACAGGAAATTAAGAAAAATGAATGGTGGGCTGTTCAAAAAAATAGCAGTGTCTGCATTTTTCTTTATAAACTCAAATATTCACTTTATGAAAAATCTTTAGGAATTAGCATTCCTGTGAATCACTGAACTAACATTTAGCACCATAACCACTGTTTCTGAGAACTCCTTCACATCTGTGTTGCATGGAGTCAACCAACATCTGGCACCTGTGAACAGGTATTCCAGCCCAGGATGATTTGACAACTTTCTAAATTTCCTCTGCATTTCTTGGTTTTGCCTCAGTAACAGCATTTTTGATGTCACCCCCACAGGTTTTCTATTGGATTAAGGCCCGGGGACTGGGCTGACCACTCCATAACTTTAATTTTGTTGGTCTGGAACCAAGATGCTGCTCGCTTACTGGTGTGTTTGGGGTCCTTGTCTTGTTGAAACACCCATTTCAAGGGCATTTCCTCTTCACCATAAGGCAACATGACCTCTTAAAGGATTTTGATATATGCAAACTGATCCATGATCCCTATAGGCCCGACACCATAGTAAGAGAAACATCCCCATATCATGATGCTTGCACCACCATGCTTCACTGTGTACTGTGGCTTGAATTCATTGTTTAGGGGTCGTCTGACAAACTCTCTGGGGCCCTTGGACCCAAAAAGAACAATCTTACTTTCATCAGTCCACAAAATGTTTCTACATTTCTCTACAGGCCAGTCGATGTGTTCTTTGGCAAATTGCCACCTCTTCAGCACATGCCTTTTTCTTAACAGTGGGACTTTATGGGGGCTTCTTGCCGGCAGATTAGCCTCACACAGGTGTCTTCTAATTGTCACAGGTAACATCAGACTGTTTCTGATCACCCTGGAGCTGATCATTGGCTGAGTCTTTCCCATCCTGGGTATTCTTGGATCCATTTGAATGGTAGTCTTCAGTTTTCATCCACATCTCTCTGGCTTTGCTTTCCATTTTAGAGCACTGGAGATCATTTTAGCCGAGCAGCCTATTGTTTTCCGCACTTCTTTATATGTTTTCCCCTCTCCAATCAACATTTTAATCAAAGAACATTGTTCTTTTGAACAATGTCTGGAACGGCCCATTTTTCTCAGGTTTTCAGTGAGAAATGCACGTACAACATGTGTTGGCTTCATCCTTAAATAAGGGCCACCTGAATGACACCTGTTTTTTCACAGAATGAATGACCTCACTGATTGGACTCTATGCTGCTATTTTTTTGAACACGCCCCTTTCAATTAATTATTCAATTATACAGACTCAGGAGCATGCATCTCATGAATGTTGGGTCTGTTGGTTTTCTATGACTCTACTACACCTACTGGTAAATTATTTGCCATGTAGTAATATGATTTCTACCAAAAATATTGATTGATCTGGTTAGTCATGTTGGACTGCTATTATGTATGTATATACATATATGTATATTACTGTATGCTGGACACTCATTCCACCTTGGAAAAAGGTTCAAAGAAATCATCAAATTCCCCAAATTACTATGACATGCATGCCCATGATGAGTGTATGTATGTAGTTGACCAAAATTGAATATCAGTAAATAAGCTGCCATGCAGTTGATACGCTGCACGCAGAGAGAAAATTATTTTATCCCATGTCTGACAAAACCTTTTTAATTGTTTCTGAAGCAAAGGAGATCTTTTGCTACACTGCTGACAGTAAACCTGTGTATGATTTATGCAACATCAGCAGAACACAGATTCCCAAAACTTTTGATAACCTCATCTACATTTTAGACAGGATGCCCCCTGGAGACTCCACAGGAAGCAGATCATACTGTACTATGTAATCACAAAATGCTGGCTGTGAATCTGATAGTCACTCTTTTCTCACTGTCTACGTCACAAATGCTGTGCAACAAACTAACAGGACAGGAAATTGAAGCTACAGAGCCTCCTAATTTCACACTGGAAAATATTTCATTCAGTCATACAGGTTTTGTGGAGTAACAAGCATGAAACATTCATTCATCAGCATGACGTGTGAACTGTCTCATGGGGATTCAATGACATGCAGGAGCCATTTTCCCTAACGATAAGTTCACTCTACCCTGGTTAAATTGCCAAGTATTGCAGGTTACCTGAAAGGAACAAAGGTTTGTTTGTGGACAAGGACCTGAAGAAATAAAGACACTGGATAAATAAACACGACTGCTGCCTGAGGAGTCAGTAAAGATTTTCAGTGTCACACATTTTAACAATAACATCCTCCTGGTGGAGAAGGCACAGTGGGCACAACTATGGTTAACTAGCAAAGCAACACACAGCAGCAGCACATCCAGGTTGAGAACACATTGCACATGGTTGTGAGGAGGGATTGCTGAAAATAGACAATGCAGAAGACTTGTTTTGGCAGCATTGTTCGATATTAAGAAGAATTAGAGGAGAGTGCATGCAAAACACAGTAAATGTAAAACTTTTACTATGCAACTGTATGCTTAACTATTTTTTCCTAAATATTGTTACTTGGGGTATCAAGGAAAAATATTTATTACATCTCCATATATCATTATCGCTTCCTTCCAGTTAAATACACGGTGTGGCATAATCCATCAGCATGTAGCCTGTCCAGCAGTATAATTACCTATAGTCTTACCACACAGTCAGTGTGCAGTTGTTGCTATTTTAAGGATTATGCAGTAAAAAAAAAAAAAAAAAGTTTCTATCTGCTCAAGCTGCTCAAGCACAGACAAAACAAGCTTTTGATCAGTCAGCCACTGGTTTACTGTATTTCCTACAGTAAATCAAACATCTCATTGTAACATTTGGAGATACTAAGGGTTCTCCTGGATACTTTACTTTTACTTAAATTCATTCACTTATAATTGAATGCCTATAATTTAAAGCATCATACTGTATAGAGTTTTATATATTGCTACTGTATTTTTATACGTATTACAATCATGAAGAATGGAGCATGAAGGTAGACCAGCCAAGACAGGCTAATTAACTGCGGCTGACATTACAATAGCCGATTTAATGAGCTGGCAGATTCTTTGCTTTCCTAATGACTTTCCTTTTTTCTAAAAGCAACATCTGAACTGCAGGCTGCTGGCGTTAGTAACTCAGAGACACCATTTTAAAAATTCAAAGTCTGTCTCAGTGAGCCTACATGATTTGTATGACCACTGAGTGTGAGGACAACAGTGTAATTCATTTAAAAATATGTATGCACGGAGTCCATAAGGAATCAAAATTACTGAATGGCATGTGAAAAATAAAAAAAAAACAAGAAAAAAACAAGCAACTGCCCTCAGAAGCCTATTCAAAACATCCATCCGTGCATTTTCTTAACAGCTTGTCCAGTTCATAGTTGCTGTGCAGCTGGAGCTTGTTCCAGCTGTCATAGGACAAAAGGCAGGATGCCAGTCTATTGCAGGACCAACACACAGAGAAAGATAACTATTCACACTCAAATTCACACTAAGGCCAATTTAGAATCACTAATAAACCTAGCATGCATGTCTTTGGCCTGTGGGAGGCACAAGGAGAACACACAGAAAGGTCCAAAGTGACCGGTGGATTTGAACCCAGGACCTCCTTGCTGTGCCTTATTCAGATCAATCGCAGGACATTAGGAGCATGGTTGTGGGGTTAACCAACTTTGATTACTGATTGGCTAAGCATGCACTCCGCTGCTTGCATTGTTTCTGCTTTTATATAAAAAATAGGTTCCTGAAAGAGAGTAAGCTAAAAGAGAGCCTCATAGTTTGATTTACCAAACTTCAGTCAAGACAAATAAACCCAAACACAAGTACACATACACAAAGGTTTCAAATTAAAGGAAAAACCTGGAGACTGGCCCCACACTGTGAGAAGATTTTAGTGGCAGTGGCGCAGTGGGTAGGCATTCGCCTTGCAGCCAGAAGGCTGCCGGTTTGAGCACCTGTCCCTGCACTGCGTTGTGTCCTTGGGCAAGACACTTAAACCACATTGGTAACCCCGGTCTCTGGCTGCATGACCGCAGATGCTCGTCTCTGGATGAGTGATCTGGAACAATCATTTCGTTGTGTGCCTTGTGCGCACAATGGCAATGAGTTGAATCTAACATCCAGTGGCTCTGCTGTCAAGTTAGTCTGTTTTTCAGCCACTGGGGCTGGTCTAAACCAAGTTGAAGTTTTGGGTCGACACATTAGATGGTGTCACTATATTTCTTTTCCAAACAGTCTTGTAAAATCAATGCAAAGGTGCACTGAGGTTGTTCACATCCAGCACACGGTGCTAAATAACACATTTTATGCTCATTTTTCCTTTAAATTGTCACACTTATGCACATGGAATACTTACAGAGATTCAAAAGGAAAAACTGGAATGTAACAAACAGGCATGTGAACAATTTCGTGTGTGGATTCCTTTCTGTCTGAATACAATCTTTGATTGTTATTGCTTCTCTGAACACATACTACACATTTACACACACATACACACACACACACTTATTATAATTCCACTTCCCTATGCTTCCTGAATATTCCCCTGGCATGGAGCAATTAGCAGTTCTAATAAAAAGCCCGCCTCGTTAAAGCTTGTTAGTCTCCCTGCTAATTACACTGAAGCACCGGGGAGGACAGGCAAAACCAGCAGCACCTCATTCACTGGCCATTATTCAGACACTACAACTGAAAACCACTCAAACACACTCACCTTCTCATGTTAATCAGGCTATTTAGGATGTGCCCTTGACAACAGGAGGGGTTTTCTTGTGTGATTTCTTTTTCTTCATCACTGTCTCTTTCATCTCTCACACACATTCTCTCTCTCTCTCTTTTTTTTTTGCATTATCTACTTCAGGTGAAAGAGTACATTATCAGAGCTACTGGCCCTTGTAAGCTGGAAGATACTCTGTGGTTTTAGAGCTTATCATCAGCCCCACTAACAGGACCTGGCCTCATTTAGGAGACTAGTGCAGGTTGAGTGGAGATGACAGCTTGTCAGCGGGCGGCAGGCCTTAATGGTAGAGGCGGGGCAGCGATGGAGAGGTGAAAAGTCAAACACTCAGACAGACAGCTGACATCACCCAAAAGACCCCGTCAAGATTATGGGGCTATGAGCAATCATGGATGAAAGTCTTGGTGTCAGTGAGGAGTGTGTCTTTGCAAGCCATGTCCATGCAAAGTGGTGGATTTCAAAAGGCATATTTTCCAATCCCTCTGACTGTGTAACCGCACCAGATCACATTTACTGCCATGAAACATTGCCATGACACATGCATGGTACACAGCAAATGACTCCTAATAATTTAAGGTTATTGGGGGTTTTTTAAGCCCTAATTTTTCCTCTGACCAACATGAGACTGCCCTTTGGGTCTTTTCATTTAAAACTTCTAATAGCCGTTTAAGCTGGTAGCTACTATAAACAATTTTGTTATTAAATTTTATCTAGGGCTGCACAGTTCATTGAATTTTAATCTCAATCACGATTTCAGCTTCCCAAAATTAAATGAATGTGATTAAGTGATACTGAAAATGCCTGCTCTGCCAAGAGATCCTAACCCTGTCCCTGCATGTGCCAATCACAGCCATTCCCTGCAGCACACAGCTAGAAGTTTTCTGGACTAGTCTGGATGAGTAACTATATGTTAAAAGACAGATATACAAAACTGAAGAAGAGCTTGTCCCCCAAAGTGGATCATCCTGTGTTGTTTGGAAATACTTTGAATTTAGCACAAGAGTTGTTAACCAAGAACAAAGCACATGCAAAGAGTGCTGTAGAGTTTTTTAATTAACAGGAATTTAGCTCGATGTAAAAATGAAAGCAGTGTGGCGTTGATTCAGTTTTGTGTTAAGTTTTAGTGCACATTTTTTTGTTAGATATTTTTAGAGTCACTGAATTTAGGTGAATAAGGAGGGCCTATTTTATTTCAAGGCAAAGATTTGTACACGTGAAAATGTGAAAGTAGTGTTCAGGTTACATAACAGTGCAATAAAAACATTTTTTTTTGTCACTACTGCAAAATCTGTAAAAAGTTATGACAAATCATAATGATCTCAATATTGAGTAAAATAATTATGATAAACATTTTGGCCCTAATTTTATTTGTTGGATTTATATTTAACATTGCAAGGAAATGATTTGTTAACAACCTAAAAATGAAGTATTTTTTAAATATAATCATCTTTTTTTAGATTTTTTTTTTGCCTTGGTGCTTATATGCTTAACATTATGATCATCAACAATAACTCTCATTATTGTTTACTGAAAGGTTTGAAGCCTTGCAAACACACACACACACACACACACACACACACACACACACACACACACACACACACACACACACACACACACACACACACACACAAGACAGCACAACAGTCAGCTCTCTTTCTAAGTAAAAAGTGCCAAGTGCACGTTGGTCAGTCTGACGTGAGCGGGTCTAATCTTTACCACGGCCTGAGGCTAGCTTGACAGCTCAGGCAGGCACTGATGCAGACGGGGTACCAGTCAGTGGCCTGTTGTATCATTGTTTTCTGACAGAGAACAAATTCAGTTACCCAGACAAAAGCAACATTGTGTGTAGAGCAGAAGCAAGCGAAGAATTCAGCAGCATCTAATAATACAATCGAAGGGAAAATTGTCAGGCTACTTATGCTCTGCGTGTGCATGTGTCATTTTTTTAAACCTCAGAGGGCCGAACTTTTAATTGAAATTGACTAAAACAATCGGCTCAAGTTTTTTTTGTGTGACACTGACGCTAGATGACACTCTTTAGTCTTTAGTCACAGAGATCCTCTTTTCAATGTCATTATCACCCTGTTCAGAATGAACTTTTAAAGCGTTCAGCTGGGCAGAGATCTCTACCTGGGATAAACACGGAAAGGAAGATCCATTACCTCTCTGCTCCTCCCAGATGGATCCCTCACTGGTGTCCCTTGACAGCTGAGTGACAAGAAGACAGCAGAGTGGGGCAGGTCGCAGAAGGAAAGGATGTGATGAGCAACCACAGTTTCACACCATTAATTACTCAGACATCACCTCTCCTGTCGTGGAGGATTCTGCTGGAAAAGGTCAGCCGTCTGGATCGCATAAAGACCAGCTCACCATGCATGTCACGGCCCCCGCCGGCCAAGCCAGTGCTCTGCCCACATCACACTTCAAACGCATGACTAATGACTCAACAAGACTTCTAATAGCCCCCAAAATGCCAAGCAGCGCCTGTTAATGTAGCCATAAAAACTTAAGACTCAAAGGCCAAGGCCACAGATGAGTAAGGGAGAAGAGGGGAGAGCGGAGAAAAGATAGAGGAGGAGGAATGCTAGAAAGAAGACAAAGAAAACTCAGGAAAGAATTAAACGGCCTGAAAGTTCTAAATATGCTGACCAATGATTACAGTTAAGCTGGCTCTTCAATTGAGTCTTTCATCTTTATGTGATAATGATAACATTTCAATGGAAACAGCTTCGCTTTCTGGACAGAAAACATTACAGATGGCAGGTGGCAAATAAAACTACTCCTTTATTTGATAAAATAACCTTCAGCTGAGCACAAAACAAGTCAATTAAGCAACAATGTGACACAGCATACATCAACAAGTTCAACAAGCTGAGGGTGGACCTTTCTTGTCCCAGCACAGCTCTCTATTTCAACCCACTTCCATTAAACAGCAACTGCTCCAACAATTTCTCTCTCTTTCACTCAGCACTCATGCTTGAATACGAGCAGTGTTTTCCCCTGGGAAACTCCAGCCAAAGACTGAGGGGCAAGTGCTGCACAGAACGCACACTTGAACTTATTTCCCCGGGCTTATAGCGTGAAATAATGATTGTTGTAGGACAGAGAGCAGGATGAATCCACTTTGCTTTGGAGTGTAACACACACAGGGGCAGGAAGAGAGACAAAAGACACAAGAGCAATCACTGAGAAGTGTATGTTAGCAGCTCAGGGGATGGGAAGAATACATGTAATAATATCAATAATAATATTAACAACAATGATCGTTCAAAGATTTGTAGACTTTATCGAGATTGGCATTTTACAAACCAGAGAAGACATGCAGGAAACAGCGTGAGACATAAATTAAGTCAGTTAAATGTAATCATGTAATATATGCTTTATATTAAAAACTGTTATTGAGGTAAACAAAACATTTACTAGTGCTGAAAACTGCTATTTCTGCATCAGATGTGACATCTGGTTCAGTTTAACACAGGGGTTGATGTCTGCCACAGACACATTAAAATAGTCACGACATAAAGGGAGCAACCTAAAAATTGCAGTGTTACTGGGAGCGGTCCAGAGGTGCACAAGGATATGACCTTGAAAGGAATACTGACTGAATGTATGATTTTTGATTTTTTTGTGCAACTGTGCAACTTTATGGTCCTACCTCTTTGTTATGTTCCCCTAAAAGATATGGGGATGTGGGGAAGTTAAAAAAAAAAAAAAAAAAAAAGTTTATTAATGTTCAAAGCAACACGTGGATCACTATCTGCTAATCTACAGAAATGATTTGCTGTAAGAGATCTTTAAGTAGGACCAAACTCTAAACTTTTCTTGACTAATTTAAAACAAAGATGGACTTAAACTAACTTTAAGAACTGAAACTATGGAACCATCAAGAGAATTGCACTCTGCTTTGCACTTTGAATATTATACAATTTAAGTCCATGTATACAAGAAAACATTTGCACAGTACATGTTAGTTTCTCTGTTGCCTTTGAGCACATGCTTATATGAACATAGGATATGTACAGGCATCTGTACATTTAAAGGCTTGTGTGTTTATGTACCTGTACTGGCATATTTGCATGTATATTTGTATGTGTTCTGCTAATGTATTTTACCTTATTATAAACCATTGTTTGTACAAATGCCAGGTTTACAAGATTCTAACATAAATAAAGAAATAAACAACAAGAAATAAAAATACAACAATACTTAAAAACTGGTCAAAAAAACAAGATTAAAAAAAGTTAAATGGTCAAAAACACCCACCTCTCCACAGAGCAGGAGTAAGAAGTCAAGAGACACAGACAGACAGACAGACAGACAGACAGACAGACACACACACACACACACACACACACACACACAGCTCACAAGCTGTAAAGCAAAGGCTCTCTGGCACTGGAGCTCTGGCCTTGTGCACTCCTGGCCTAATTGCTGATTGGAGGCAGCTGCACGGAAGCGTGGCACTCAAGGCTAGACAGAAAAACCAAGAGACACCCACACAGGCAAAAATCAAAGTGGGCCCAGATAGGGCCATAACACTCATATTGAATAGTACAGGATTACATAGGTGTTTCATAAGTGCTTAGCAAGTGTGTGCGTATTCCAATATATCAAACAGGTCTTTTTGGCCATTTTCAAAAAGAAATTGTTCATTAAAATAATACAAGGACAATGCAGAGCAGCGTATGGTGAAGTCAGCTGATATCTAAGTTTGAGCCACAAACCCACCCGGAAGCTGAGAAAAAAAATCCAAATAGAAAAACTGCACTGAGGCTAAAGTTCAATCAGCAGAGCAGCTGGTTCCACCAGGACATGCATCAAAGTCCCAATATCAGCCCCCCCCCCCCCCAAAAAAAAAAAAATTGAAATTTCAAATGCATGGCATTACTTCCAGAGCTGTATTCACACAGATTAGGCTTATCAGTTCTCACAAAGACAGCTGACTTGCAGCACCTTTCGGCCACAGTATCTCTTCTCTTTCCTTTTCTAGTTTCTTTTCTTGATCTAGCCCCCCCCACCCACCCCCACCCTTCTTTATTTCTCTCCTCTCTCCACTGCTTTCCTGTTCCCTGTGATGGGAAATGTACGTAGTCTTCCACAGGTAATTGCTTTTTCTTGCATGTAGTCTAATGTACTCTCCCTGCTCTCCTTCTTTTTCTCTGTCTACTTCACCATAAAACAGACAACTCTGGTGCAGTACATATTTCTATATAAAAAAAAAAAAAAGAATCTATGCAAATAAGAATACGTGAGAATACGTACATATTTCTATATATATAAAAAAAAAAAAAGAATCTATGCAAATAAGAATATGTGAGTACATTGCTTCATTTTATATTCTCATTTTCAACAAAAAAATGGCATAATTAACAATACAAAAAGTATCAGAATTATGCATTGCTGTTTATTTTTGAACCACCTTGGTATCAAAGAACATTTTTTAAGTCCGCTAACTTGCTCGTTTTGCCGATATAACAGAAATTGGTATAATAGATTTCAGCGAGTCCTGAATTGGTTTTCTATCACAAAGGAGTCCATTTCATGGGATGAATAAGTGCCGTTGTGTCTGGGTGAATCAAAGCCGTGCTGGGTCACCTGTCTTACTTGACAGATTGGAAACCCTCATTGATCTTACACACATACACAGACACACACACAGACACACACACACACATGTAGCCCCATACGCACAGAGTCATCTCAGGCCACCACAAATTAGCATGGGCTGTCACCGTTCCCTTGCCAACTGGCCGGTAACCAGGCAACGTTGATCCATGTGAAGATGTCTTCAGTGGGTACATGTGTATGTGCACGAGCAGATGGGGTATATGGAGATGTGTCAGATGCAAAGGTATTGCTTTTCATCTGTAGACATCTTACTGTGGCGCACTGAGATAGCACATAAACATACAACTACACACTGAGACTGAAGCAGCTTCGCAGTTAATTCACCTGTAAACCTTGATCAAAACCACAGGAGTGGTTTCACATTTAGTTATCATTAATGTCCGTAAGCACAATTCCCAGGTGTCACTGTTCATTAAGAGATCCTCATCTTCTTAAGACTGAAGAGGAAATCCTGCCTGAGCAGGGTGCTTTTAGCAAATTTATCCCTGCTACAATTGAAATGGTGCAAAAATCCACTTAAGAAATTCATAAGATATGATTATGATACGATTAAGACATAGAAGTGAAACACTGGATCTGACTAAATATCAGAAAAATGCCAGACTCATCATTTTAGTCAATTTATTCATGGCAGGGAGACTAAGATAATAATCAGTATGTCATTCTCCCACAGCTTGAGGCAATATTAAAGTAGCTTTTTAACTGTGTGAGCTCCGTCTATATTTAATGCACAGTTTTTTTGGTTTTTTTTTAATGGGATCTCTAGATTTTAATAGTGTCTGTAGAGCTGTTATGCTGTGCAACCTGTGTTCAGTGGGTCTAAGCA
Source organism: Archocentrus centrarchus (assembly GCF_007364275.1). Lineage (NCBI taxonomy): Eukaryota > Metazoa > Chordata > Actinopteri > Cichliformes > Cichlidae > Archocentrus > Archocentrus centrarchus. Next base: position 24,627,488 of record NC_044346.1, on the reverse strand, counting down.
AACCTCCACACGGTAGTATTAGTTTCTGCTGAAGCTGTGAAATTGTACAACCTTTCTTTTTTATGCAGCCACACATTGCTGTAAATACTGTCATCCTCTTTATTCTGCTTCACCAACTAAGACTCAACAAAAAACCCATAGGTCCTCTGCCTTAAGCAAGTAATCTTAATAAGAAAACTCACTTCCTTGTAACTATAAAGAACCTTGGAGCAGCTTAATCTAAATGGAATGTTTCTGGCTAGACAGTATCAATACCCTTGATCACCCAGCGGCATGCTCCGTATGTAGCCCAACGACATCTCTGCTAATTCCCACCATATCACAGCAGCTCACTGCACAGACAGCTGAGATCTATTACTAAGCAACACACAAGAGGGCTGCATACCAACCATGTTTTCCTGAACATCCATTAACAAACACTCACAGGCACATTTCATTGCAGTGTTATACCACAAAGCCTATGTCCCCTTAAAGTTTAAAACCACATTCCACAGCAGGTGTAATACTATTGCAGACAGAGTGCCACTTTGGTCTCCGGAAGACAAGATGCAGTCATAATGTCATCGGGGGTTTTCTTTGACAGATGCTGCACAGGGAGAAATAACGTTCTGGCTCTAAATGTTATTACCTCCAAGTTCTGCAGTGTCACTTGTCAACCAAAGCTTACGCCATGGAAGCCAACTGTTGCACTAACTTTTGATAACCTCAGTGTGAATGAGACAACAGTGCTCTTCTGACTCTACTGAGGTTTCATACAGAGTATTACTCCTGATAAAGGAGGAAATACTTCCAATTTAGGAAAGCACCTAAGACCCGTTCAAAGAATTCAAGTTGAGTAAGTTTCAGCTCACAGTAACAGCATACAAAGTATGATCCTTCTTATGCTATCCCAAAATGCAACCATATTGTTTGAGACAGCTGGCACTGGCCTTATGAGATCAACTTTTGTTCCATAAGTTAAAATGTTTGCAATGGCAAACGTTAAACCCTTACGCGTTTATGGCGAGGCGTAAAGTGTTGCAGCAAAGAGCACATTGCCAATTTGTTTATCACATGCTGATAAACACTTCTGCAGATCCCAAGTGCATCACTTATAGAACTGCCTCCATCCATGGGTGGTCATGAATTGCAAAGTTTTCCCTTTAAATACTAATACTGGTATTTTAGAAAGAATTGTGAAAAACTCAAATTTAGGCGTTGACATCTAGGACTGGATTTAAGAAAAAGATGCACTTTCAAAGTTATCTGCATTTATATGGATGGGGTTTGATTTTGTCTGACAGAAGGAAATATGGAGCGGGGCAGACTGGTTGATAGCTTGAAAGATGGGTGAAATGAGAGAGCGAGAGCTGTACTGCCCCCAGGGCATTTCCAGAAGCAGAGGGGATTGTAGCAGACAGCTGAATGGCCCTCAGCGGGTTGTCTAACATGTGTTCAAATAAACACTTTACCCCCTGTCTCTGCTTGTGAAAGCATTCACACTGGAGAAAAGCATGTATGGAAATACAATTAAGTGCACAAACAAAAACACAAACAGGACAAGCCAAACAAGACACCACCAGGAAGGGAACGCTTTTCCACCACAGCAGCACAAATGTCACTCTTACCAACACACAACACACACACACACAAGAGCTCATCTGCCAGGAGGCATACAGAAGTCAAAATTCATGTCAAACACACACATACACCAACAAAGCTGTAACAGAGCATTTTTGTCATTTAGGCAAAGGGCACAGGCGGGTCAGCACTGAAACAAAGATGGAGATTGGTGACCTTTTCTCCCCAAACCTCCCCTTTACAACAAGGTGAGAACCCCTCATTACAGCCAGGCCAAACCCTCTATCAAACATCCCTTCAGTGCTCAACGCATTCAGCAGCTCTTCATGGAATAAGAAGGGGGAACAAAAAGTGGGGAGAAACATTTGTTTAATGAGCCATTCCCGAGGCTGTCTTTCTCTTGCATTCATTCCTCTCTTTTGCTAGAGGCCTGCCCTCAGGTCAGCTCTCCCCAAAACACAATCAAATCCCTGCACCACTGATGGCAGCAGTTCCATTCACCAAAGAGATTTATGATCTATAATAGCTGGCAAATGGACCCGAGCTCGGGCTGCCCCAAGGGGAGGCCCCAGACTTATTTTCTTTAAATCTCAAAAAGAAAAGGAAAAAAAGGGTGAGCAGCACAAGGCTGGGGGTGAGGTTGGTTGAGCTAATCTGGCTCTCAGAAACATTTTCAAGGTTGCCATCTGGGTCGGGTGGGACCTTTGAAACTGTCTGTCAATCTTAAATAAGAATCTCTCCCCTAACAGAAGACTCACAAGACAGGCAGAAGGATATATTACACCAGTATATGGAACCTTTCCTTTGCTGGTTTGAGGCCATTTTGCAAGCAGGAGCTTTTATTAATCATCTACAATCAGGCAGTGAGCCAGTCATCTGTCTCCTGATCCTGGGCAGTGGTGTAAAGTCTCATTCTGGCACCCTCAACTTCATAATCCTATTCCCATAATCCTCAGAGACCAGCGAGTAAGAAACAATTCCCACTCTCTCTATGGCCAAGTCCCCCTTCATTTTAAGGCAAGAGAGGAAGGAAGTTCTTTCAACCTGCATTATTGGAGTTTGAAATCTAACAGAAAAAAGTAGTTCAGTATGTTAAAGTGAGGCAGATATGTTGCATTCATGCAGCAACCAAGTTTTTACAGGTAGACAGTTTTCTTAGTGCATGTTTAAAGTGTAGATTATTTTCATCTTTTTGTTATTCCTTGGTTTTCTTTACTTTGAAAACCAAACACACAACAGAGGAAAACAGTCATCCCCACAACATGTAAACAAGCAGCAATCTTTGGGACTGAAGGATGCAGAAAATTAATTAGTGCCAAAAACTACACTTCCTCTAATAGCCCCTAGAGACTGGCTCCAAAGGCGAGTTTATCCTTGTAGGCCCCCATGTTAAAATGTGAAAATGCCTTTTGCTTCACCAATGACATTAACATGTTTACAGTTTGGTACTAAAAATTGTAAATTATCCCTTCACTGGGAGAGAGCTCTCGATAGTGCTTGTAATCTTGGTGACTTTTCAATTTAATCATTGAAGTTTGTGCTTCAGTTTAAGTGAGTGAATTTCTAGTGTTTTATTAGTGTATTACTTATCACTAAATAGCAGATATCTGTGGCAATGCACTGTGCAGTTTATGGATGCAGCTTGCTAAACATGCATGCTAGCCTTAGGCCCCAGTTGGCAACTCCCTGTCAACCTCTAGTTGCTAGGGATAAAAGAGTATATTCTCAGACCAGTTGGCAAGTAGTTGCTGGAGGTTGCTGGCAGTCTCTAGGAGAAATTGAGATAAACATTGCTGCACTGAAAACCTCCTTGTAATTCTATTCACATTATTCACTTAGTCTGTTTTTAGGGAATCGCTAGCTTAGTGCAGCTATTAGCTTATCTCATAGCCGACTCATGGCTTCTTCTCCTGTCCCTCCTGCACTTTCCTGCTCTGTGTGTCAGATGTGTAGTTACTCCTCAGCCTCCGTTAGCAGTAACGATACTTACGATAAGGGTGATGCAGGGTTGACTGTTGAAGATGCTTTAGCTTAAACTGCAGACATATAACAGCTAGCATTTAGAGATTTGACTTGACAGTAAGTAACGAAACAGTTGCTGCACATTTGCTGAATGCCATGATACAACACTTTCTCAGCTCTTCCTGCTGATGCCATGGATCTTATTACCGCTTATATCCACTTTTGTCTCCTGTTTGATTTATTTTTTCATTTTGTGTCAAAGTAAGTTAACTGTCTCCTGACCTGTTTTTGCATCTTCATAAAGTTCTGAAGAAAAGTCAACAGAAGACAGGAGACTGTTTGCCACTTCTTCTGTGACCAGTCTGAGCTGAAACACTAATATCACCACAATATCCTCACTGAGGTGTAAGAAAGACTCAAAATAAAAAGATCCATACATAGCTTTCATTAGAGTACACACACACGCAAACACGCGCACACGGGCGCGCACGCAAACACACACGCACAAACACACACACGCAAACACATGCGCGCGCACACACACACACACACACACACACACACACCTCTCGCTGCTGCTGACCTTGCCCATTTAATACCATTTCACCATTTAAAGATAGACAGATAGACAGATAGATAGATAGATAGATAGATAGATAGATAGATAGATAGATAGATAGATAGATAGATAGATAGATAGATAGATAGATAGATAGATAGATAGATAGATAGATAGATAGATAGATAGATAGATAGATAGATAGATAGAGAGTGCACTGTGATTGCACGCACACACACACTGTAACCTATACCCCATTAAAAAGTTACACTTTTTTTGGAGAGACTGTTGTAAAAATAATAAATGTGGATCCTTATTCCAGCTGAAATTGAACTGTAAGTTATCATAACCTTGGCAGCTTTTTCCCTGAAGGAGATAAGTCTTATCATAATGACAGCCTCAGTGCCAGACCCTGACAGGCACTCTGATGAGCCACTATGTGTGCAATTGTGGATTCAGTAAACCTAGTGACGATGATAAGAATACCCCCACCTGCTGCTGTACCTCTGAGAAGATTTCTACCAGACACTGCAACAGGCGAGACAAGGTGATGGTGTTGTCACAGATTCAAGCCCTGTTTCCACAGTCAGCATTAACATGCAGTTTGTTTGATCTGATTCCAAGTAAACAGAGTGACTGCACCAAAATGCATTAAGGATGCGCTGTGATCACTACAGCCACATTTGGAGGTGACACAAGCACATAAAAACGCAAATCCCCCACTGGGCTGGAAAAGGATTAGGGATGGATTTACAGTCTCAGAATCTTCCATTATCAGTGCTGTGAAATGAATCTTCGCTCACTTAATGTCAGTTTACAGCAATGGCCCTTTATGTTATCCTTACGGTTAGTGTTGGCATTCAAGACAGTACTGCAAGACCAAGTAGACATACAAAAGATGCTGAGGTGCAATAAATAAGGTTTTTAATGTCCCACAGAACAAAAATTACAATAAAAAATCTGGACAGAGTAATGAGCTGAAAGAGAAATGACATTAACTCTGACGTCTCAGAAACTGTTTTTTAGCGCTAACTTTAGGTTCACTGACTAATTATTGAGGTAAGCAGAACCCAAGCACATTGCAACTGCAAAAACAATCTCAAAGGATCTCCTGTACTATTCCTTTCAAAAGACCTGGAAACCATATCTAGAAACAGCTCTTAACATAATGCCATGTGTTGTTGCAGGTTAATTCAGCAGAATTTACAATAGTTAAAAACTATATCAAATGTTCTATGTTACTTATTACCCATTTGAAAAGCCCCTGTTATCTCACCCTCTAACCACAGTGTATGAAAAGCCATAAAAAATGTTTGAGGACGTTTCAGCTTGCTAACAGTTATTTGAGAGGCCTTTTCTCAGTCAGCCAAAATATTGTCCTCATTCAACGGCATAATGTGGCCCATTCACATTAAATACTGTTTGCTTAACAGTGTAATTTTAATATTGTGTTTCATCTAAGAGTTACATTAATCAGTCATGGCATTTCCCAGTTTTTAGCACAGCAGTAATTCCTGTCCTCAATTTACCTTAAATGAGAATTACTGAGATGAAAATAAGTTCCCCGCAGGGAGTTTAACAGATATTAAATTTGGGAACAACAGCACACTAGCAGACTCAGTGTTTGTACATTCTCCACAGATAGTTGACTGTTAGGCTCAAATGTGGCACACCTTATTAGTTCTTTATGGACCACATTTGGCTTTGACTGGCGGTTTTTATTCAGGGCGAATCTCAACTCAGCCAGAGGTTAATGTTAAAATCATGTGAAAAATAACATTTTTACAGGACACTGTAGTCCTGTGGAAAAACCAAGTGCAAACCATGATTCAGTAGTTTGTAGAAACATCTTTAGCAGCAATAACTTGAAGTAGTCATTTTCTGCAGGACTTCATCAGTGTCTCACATCATTGTGGAGGAGCTTTAGCCCACTCTTCTTTGCAACTTTGCTTCACTTCATTGATGTTTGCAAGTATTGGTTTATGCACAGCTCTCTTAACCCAGTGGGCCCATTTTAAAAGCACGCTTTAAATAACCTGAACTCCATTACTGTTTGGGCTAGAATTAAAACGGTTTTGATAAAAAGAGAAGGCGAGCTTTACAGGGATATTCAGTCTACATGGTAGCGCAAAGCAATCACAAGGTACTGCTGTCTGAACATGGAAAAATCAGTTCCTCTTAGATTGTACCATGTGCACTTCACATTCACGTCCAGGTGGCCTGTATACTAATACTTGGGTGATAAAGGGTTCGAGTCTGTTGTAGATTTGCTGGAGTGCTTTTGACCAGTGTTTTGTTGCATGACTGAAATTTAGCTGTAGGACAGATGGCCTCTAGAATACTCTGGTATACAGAGGGGTTCGTGGTCAATTTAGTGACTACAAGGTGCCCAGGTCGTGTTAATGCAAAACAAGCCCAAATCATCACCCCTCCACCACCGTGCTTGGTATGAGGTCCTTGTGCTGCTATGCTGTGTTTGATTTTTGCCAAATGTGGTGCTGTGCATTATAGCCAAATATCTCCACTCATTCACTGGTCTCAGTTGTCCAAAGGACATTGTTCTAGCGCAGAGGTCCCCAACCCCCGGGCCGTGGACCGGTACCGGGCCGTGGGACATTTGGTACCGGGCCGCACATAAAGAATAAATAACTTAAATTATTTCCGTTTTACTTATTATCTGCGCCTAAACTATATTTTATTTTGAAAAATGGGCGGATTCGCTCCGTTACTTCCCTCCATGACTTCCTCTTGACGTGTCAAGACGTTTCTGCTCACATGATACGTCACCGCTAAAATTAAACCCAGAAGCTTCAGGCCTGTCTAACGAAATCGGTTGGTTGACCTACATAACGCTTCTTTAAATTTTTGAGTGCTCAACAAGAGTAGAAAAGCGCTATGTAAGAACTAGTCCATTTACCATTTTTATTTATCAACACCGGGGATAGCAGTGAGGTAGACCCAGCCATCAAACTGACTCTCCAGCGCTTGACACCGCGGCTCTGCAGCCACGCTCCATGTGAAATCGGCTGAACCCAGTCAAACCAGAAGCCAGCAAAAATGAGTATCAGAGAAACAAGCTCAGGGGGCTTACACTGATTCAGTGTTATGGTGAGTTGTATTTTTCATGCGCTTTATACAGTAAAAATCACCTAAGTCGAAGTCGCACAAATCGGGTTTTCGCTCTAGTTGGATGGCATCTGCAGGTCCTGATTTTTCCTAACATTAATTCACATAAATCCGTCGGATATTCACCTACCTCGGATGAAAAATCTGGTCCCATTGTAATAAATTTCCAGTTAAATGTGATCGCATAAACTGGATGAGTTTAATGCTAAAACCCTCCTCAGCTCCTGTCCGCCCACTTCCATGCATCGGCTCGTTCATGCACAACTACACACACTCTAACAACGCCTGGAAATTGTTTTAGTGTTTATATCAGTTCATTTCACCGGGGACAATCGTGGCAAGTGTAAGCTACAAACTTGCACTTACGAGTAAAATTTCAGATTATAAAATTTGCAGAAGCAAATTCATAGATGAAGCAGAAGCCATTGCAGCGAAATTCGATAATAGACCCCAAACTGGGCCATTTGAATCCGACTGAGGTGATTTCTACTGTATTTGTTTTTGCGGTGTATCTTATTTTGAAGGCATGTTTTACCATGGCTCTAACAGCTGACCAGGGAGCGCTGTGGGCAGAGAGCCTGTTATTCATGTTGAGGCGGGATGTTACGAGAACGCTGCTGATAGAGTTGCATACGAATACAAAGTGGATTCCCGGTTTTTATTATTATACGTAGAAAATATCACACTTGGTTATGGTCGTATCATTTATTTTGACGTATTTATTCGCCACACCTTAAAAGCTGGTCCGTGGAAATATTTTCTAACACTAAACCGGTCCGCGGCTCAAAAAAGGTTGGGGACCACTGTTCTAGAGGTCTTGTGTGTCACAGTTCAGCAGTGTGCCTGTCAGGATGAGGACCCAACACAGGATTAAGGAGGCAAGCATGAACTCAGAAATGCACAGCTTTATTGCTGGTTACACATCAAATACAAAGAAGCTAGGAAAGCTCAACTGGTCCTAATAATTCAACAAACTAGGAATACATGTGGAACCATGAAACATGGTTCCACACTATCTAAATTGAGACGATGTGACAAAGAACTGAGGGAAAACTCAGGGCTCAAATACACAAGGGACTAACTGGGAAAACATAACACAGCTGGGGGATCAACAGGTGACCCTAATCAAACTAATGACACTGAACTAAAAACACAATGCACAGGGACAAGAGACTCACAAAGCAAAGCAAGAAATGACTAAACATGACAGACAGAAACACAGACTTGACGCACAGGTAGACAGACGCGCTGAGGAAAGACCACAAAGGGGGAAATAAACTCTAAGACACTAGAACTGAGAACACGACTAAATATACTTAACCGGAAAATATACAAGAAACAAAATCTAACCTAAGGAGCTCAGAAAAATCAACAAAACCTCAAAGTCCAAAAAGCCCCAAACAACTGACCCAGGATCCTGACATTGTGGTTTGTTCAGATGCAACTTTGCAAACTGAAGCTGTGTTGCCATGTTCTCTTTAGAGTGAAGAGGCTTACTCCTGGAAACTATTCCAAACAAGCCACACTTGTTCAGTCTTTTTCTAACTTTCCTGCGAACTACGCAGCTCTTGAGTTTCTTGCAGTTTCTCTGACCATCACACAGTCTGACCTTGGGGTGAATGTGCTGGAACATCCAGGCATCGTGTTAACAAACACCTGATGGCTCCAGACCAGCAATCTGCTAAAACCTTTGCTTTTACAGGGGCGGTCACACTTGCTGATGATCAATCAAGTGCATTTAATAAGCAACACCTGGCTACTGGTTACCCTTTTAATTCCTATGGAAACAGTAGGGGTGTACTTTTCACAGGACTGCATAGAGTCCTCTGAAACCTTTCTTTTTCACATGACTGTGCATGACTGTGCCATGACAACTGGGGCACATCAGACCCACACAGCATCTGCCAGTGCCATAGCTAAGCCATGAGAGCCAAAAGAACAGCTCAGATAGGCCCCACTGTGTCTGCAATATAGGTCTGAGATGAGACACTAAAAGGAAAATGTAAGCTGAGATTTCTTGCCATCAACCAACCCAAGAATCAAATCTATATAAATTTATTTACAACTGCTCTCCATGTAATAAGCAAGTGCCACATGATATTTAGGCTTGAGTCCACAGATCTACTCTAATTTACAGCAATGATTTATTATTTCTTGCTAATATCTTAATTTAGACAGCAAAAATATGGCAGCAGTTTTGAATATTATTTATGGAGAACTGTATTTTGTTTTTGCATTCCCCAGTGTTGAGCATGTTAGGCTATTCTCTTTGAGCAGTAAAAAAGTTATTTGTATACATACATTAATGCCTGTTAAGCCACGAGAGAAAGCCGATCAAAGTATCTTCTCTGAAACACTTCATAGTAAGCACAGCTGCTAAAATTTTTATTATCAGTGGGACAAACTCCATCAATGACCTAATTTTATTTCCCTGTATGCTGGTATAGGCCTTCATTGAAGAATTACAACTGGATTATCCTTTATTACCTGAATAATTCAGAGTGCAGTGTATCTGATTTCCCCCTCTGTGAACACATACCACTGCAGCAGTCAGCAGTAACAATGCCACAAATCAAAAAGATGCCAGGATTAAGTAAACATCAAATCAAATAGTAAAGGATCAAAAAAAGGCTGCAAATCCTGTTGGTCTCATTTCTGTGTTGCGTGCTGTGATGTGGTTTTGTCCTTGGCACCGTTAGCCACTTCAGCACTTTGGCCCGGCTGGCAGGCTTTGGCAGTGATGCCCTGTAAGACGACACAGAGGAGACAGGATGGTGTCTGTGTGAAAGCTAAGCACTGTCGCTCACCTTGGACATTTGCTGAGCCTGCCGGGCTGGCCCAGGAAAGGCGACCATGGTAACAGCATAACAGCCAGGACATCTGAGAGTTGCTGACTCAACCTCTCACCCCCCTAAATCAAGTGGTCATGTTGAAAATAGCACCGCTCCAAACCTTTCACTAATATTTAACTTCCATCCTCTTATCCTGTTAGAGGGCAAGAGGCAGGGTATACCCTGAACAGGTCACCAGCCTGTCACAGGGCTAACACAGAGAGACAGACAACCAATCACACTCACATTCACACCTATGGGCAATTTAGAGTCACCAATTAACCTAACCCCATTAACTGCATGTCTTTGAACTGTGGGAGGAAACCGGAGTACCTGGGGCAGATACAAGAAGAACATGCAAACTCCACTGAGAAAGGGCCATGGTGGGTTTGAACCCAGACCTAGCTGTGAGGCAACCATGCTAACCATCACGCCACCGTGCTGCCTCTAATACTTTTTAATCATAAACTGAATATAAATGATGGACATAGCCACCATGACATCATCCACTGGTTGAAGTCCCAGCGTGAAGCCTCAAGATGACCATTTTCACCACTGCCATCTTGAAGTTTTGAAACTAGACATAAGGAGTGAGGGGTGGATCTGACCAAAAAGCCAAACACTGCATGATCTTACAGTATCGTCACTCACCAGTTGGGGCCCACCCTAAGGCATGCCCAGCTTTATTGGTCCATTACTCTCTAGTGGAAAAAAACAATTTACAAAATACAACAATGTTGTATTCGTTATTACTTGAAACTCCAGAAAAGTGTTTAATGCATAGAGCAAGTGAGGCAAAGCCTTCCCCAGTGTTTTTCAATACAGCTGGACTTATTTTTCCAACCACTGGAGTCGCTTCCTGCAGCCCATTCAAAATAATGGCAGTTTAAGGCACTTTCTGCATTAACTTCACTTTTCAGACGCAAAAGCTACATGCATCTTTTATATTTACAGTATATAAATGTAGTAATGTATGTATTATACATTACACACAGCAGTATGCTGCAAACAAATATAAATAAATGCATGACAAACTTAAATACTTAAAAATAAAATAAAAAAGTAGTTTCTGCTTATTACTGTCGTTGACTATTGCGTTAAAGTAAACAGTAGAAGCCAGACTAAATATCAGTATATCAAATTACTTTCTATAGTGATGAGATTATCATTATGCTCTTGCCAAATATAAATATTTCTATTAAAATGTGCAGCCACTCTGAAGGGAATTCTCCACTAATATGACCTACTAGAGTCCCATCTTAGGGACTGATTAGGGTGCTGCTCATCAAATGAATGAGGGTAAAATGAATGAAAGTTAAACAATTTGAAGAAAAGAAGAAGAAACCCATAGGGCGAAGTGTCAGACAGCATGGAGAAGCTAATCAGAGAGCTAATTAATCGATCTGCTACAATATTAAAAGGGAATAATACACATAAACACACACACATACCACACACATACAGTACACATTGACACCACAATGCAGTTGCTGACAATATTTTGCTCTTTACTTACACATATATGTCATGCCGTATCATAAATGACTTTCTTACAATGTTTAGAGTGTTGCAGAATTACTGCACTGTAATATCATCATTATCATGGGTAATGTGTCATGATATTATCATATCATATCATTAGTTGCTCAATGATTACCACCATTAGTAAACAGTAAACATCTTTCTGCCTTTCTTGAGGCATCCTGATCATGAAACTGGGACAGGCACAGAGTCTGCTTGTGTGCTTAATTTATTTAAACAATCCTGATGTGCTTGTCAGACAGTTGAATCTGATGTGAGGGCTGCAGAGGGAGAACACCTGCTCTGCAAAAAGTTACTGTGAAGGCTCTAGGCACACAGGCTCACCTGTTCTGTGCCAAGTAAATTGTGTATATTCTTCTAAGTGAGTTATAAAGCAAAGAGAAACTAGTTTAGGGGTTGTATATAGTCAGCTTTGGGAAAGCTGTCATATGAACACAAACCAGAGAAGCGAGTATAGACAAAAGAGGGAATGAACATACTTTCTTGTCATTTTTAAAGTGGTCTTGAGAAATAGTTCTCCAGGCTTTCTGAAGGTCTTTTAAATTTTTTCCTTGCCCTCATTTTCAGTCCAGTCCTTGTACCTGACCTTTTTCAGAGGAGTGGAGGTTTTTGTTTGTTTTTTAAGCCACTTAACACTGACCTATGAATCATTCAAGCATAAAAAGGGCACCTAACCCAAAGGGTGAACCAGTCCCTTAGTTGTACAATTGTATCTTTAGGCACTTTGTTACTAGCAGTCTTTCAATTTCTTTAGATGAATCTATGAAAAATGCCAAAGATAGCAGTTTGACAGACACAAAATATTTTTTGTACCAATAAGGTGATTGCCATAGAGCTATTATCCAATTATTACTATTATCCAAAAACCTGGCATATCTCAGCACGTTGTGAAGTGTGCCCTAAAAAAATTGAGGAAACTGGACAGGTAGAGGAAAAGGAAAAGAAGAATAAAAACTATCTACAGAATCTGAAAATCTTGTCCTTAAGAAACAGGGAAAAAATCCAGCAAAGGCCTGAGACAGGACCTGAGAGATGCATCAGGCCCTTGAGTTGATCCATCTACTGTTCACTGAAGCCTCATCACAAATGGTCTCAGTGGAAGGATGGTGGTCAAGAAGCCATTTTTCAGGAAGGTAAACAGGGAGAAAAGGCTGAGGTATGCCAAAAAAGAACTGGACTGAAAATCAGTGGTAGATGGACTGGTTCTTATATAGTGCTTTTCTACTCTACTTTGAGTACTCAAAGTGCTTAAAAAAACAGGTCTTACAGAGAGTGATGAATCCAAACCTCAGGGGAAGTCAGTAGTCAGAGAGGTAAAATAGTGAGTGTCTACATCCATCTGTACTGTAAACCACATTCATGATCTGTCATGGTTTGGAGCTGCATTTCAGCCAGTGGTGTTGGGGATCTTGTCAACATTGAGAAAAGTATCATCATATTTGGAACATCTAATTGGCAACAACTTCATTCTTCAGCATGACAATGATCCCAAACACACTACCAATGCAGTAAATGCATACCTGGAGAGAAAAACACACAATGGAATACTATCAGTCATGGACTGGCCTCCCCAGAGCCTGGACCTTAACATTATTGAAGCAGTGCAGGATCATCCTGACAGAGAATGGAACAAAGAAGAGCTTTGAATTTCCTTCAAGAAGTCTGGAGAACTATTCCTGAAGACTACCTAAAGGAATGACGGGAAAGCTGCCTAAGAGAGTTCAGGCTGTGTTCAAGAATAAAGGTGGTCACACCATCTTGACTTTAAAACTCATTGGAATTTAACAAACTCTGTTTTTGCCATTTGGCCTGTATGTTTCTATGTAAGTTTCAATAAATTGCTGCACCTACTTCCCATGATTTTTATAACAAAATGGATGACAAATGCTCCTCAACACACAAAGAAAGTTTTAGTGAACTTTAAGAAGTAAATCCAGAAAAATCAGTGGCTGTGAAATGCAATCTGAGTTCACTACCTAAAGGTTTACTGTGGGAGCATAAAAATCAGCAAAAAACCACCATTACCTTTAAATTATGCATTTCTCATTCTCCTGTCTACACAACAGTCTGTCATGACTGCAAACTCTCCAGAGAGACAAGGAGAAGGGGGAATAAACAAGGAGTCGCTGGTGAAGCAGTTTGTTAGAACAGCGCTTCACGGACAGCTGAGCACATAGTGAGACAAAGTGATCTGAAAGCCAACAAACAATTTAGAGTTCAAACTCAGCAAATACAGCCAGCAATATGAATCCAGCACATGGGCCTAAACATCTGCGCTAGTAGTTGTCAGCTTTCATTTGAGGTGGTTGTCAATGCGCCATCTGTCTTAGTAAGGACTAAACGGTTCTCCTACCAGGAGAATAGAAGGGAAGGAAAGAGTTGGCTCAGCTGAATGCTCTGTCTGAAACATTCCTTAATAGGAAGTGCTTGACTGAAGAGCCAGAAATCGGAGCACTCAAACACACAGACAGGTATACATAGCAAACACAGGGTTATTGTACCTGTGTCAACACTGCACCTGCAAGGCTTCACTGTGGACCTGCATAGCCTATGGCATAGGAATGTGCCCTAGAATTGAGATCTTACCATGCTCCATAAGTTTCAAGAACCACTGAGCTTACAAATCTGCCACACATGTAAACACACATGCACACAGCTACTAGTTGTTGGTGTAATGAGTCATGACCAGATCTGTCAACAGCTCTCTAACTACAACCTGTGGGAAGACCTGTTGATATGATGGAGAATGAATAGAATGTAATTATTGTATGGTCTTTACCTCACAATATAAAGCACCTTGAAGCGACTGTTTCTTGTGATTTGGCACTATATAAATAGAATTGAATTGAATTGCATCAGAAGTGCTTCATGTTGTTTGCCAGGTATGTGGAAAAATGAGCAAGGTTTCTAAAGCCTTTTCCATTCTTCATGTGGAACATCTAAGAATTTATTTTACATCTCATTAGTTTGGATAAAATGTTTTATACATTTTGTCATAAGTTTGTTTAAAAGTAAAAGAAGCAGGAAGCAGTAACATAGTGACTAGAGACCACTGGATGTCAATGTTGCGCACTGCTTTGTTGCTGATGGTTGATCGCTAGTGGACATTCCAGGCTCTGGTTGGAAGGTGGCCCGCTAATTTATTTACTACCCTGTCATATGTCAGTCAATGGTATCTCCTATAACTTATTCATCTAGATACTCTTTGCTAAGTTGTCTGTCCTGGGCTCTCATCAATCGCTTGCCCTAATGTTGAGGAAAGTTTAATTCAGGATCCGCCCACTCAACCCACCCACTTGACCCACCCGTCATCACTTGAAGTTCCTGAATGTCACTGACTTCTTGTGTGGATGGGGCTTTAAACTTTTCTCAACTTTGAAGTGACCCATTGAGGCAACTACCAATGAAAGCAAAGGATACTGCTAATTGACATGACACAGAGGTAAATACACTACATGGACAAAAATACTGCACCACCTATGCATTATATCTACAGGAGCTCCTCAGCCATAGAAACCCATGCCATGATGCTCCTGGTGCAGTTTTTGTGCTGATGTTCATGTCAGAGAAGGTTTGGAACTCTGCAGTTACTGAGTCAGCAGACCGTTGCTGGCTGAGTTGCTGTGGTTCCTTCCACATTGCAATAATACCACTTACAGTTGACCATGGAGTATCTAGAAGGGAAGAAATGTAATGAACTGACTTCAGAATCACCCATTCTTTCAGAAATGTTTTTAAAGACAGATTGCATGGCTGGTATGTGCTTGATTTTATACAACTGTGGCAATAGGACTTCAAACACTTAAATTCAAAGATTAAGAGGTGTGGACCAATACTTTTGGCCATATAGTATCCACTGAGAGTAACATAGGCAACTGGAGCCTGGAAGCAATCAACCATCAGCGACAGAGCGATGCACTTCGAGCAAAGTGCTTCCTGCGCGGACACCCTTTAAGTGTGTTTTCCAAACCTCAAAAGCAGTGCTTTTAAATTCTTACGCCTCACATTTGTAGTATTTATAGGCAAAAATATGCTCTGCACAATCTTTGCTCAATAAAACCTTTTGCAACATTCCTACTAATTCACCATCTCAAGAACAGTAGAACTATCCATTTTCTCAGATGATTTTGAAGTAGGTATTACTGTTTGATTAGTTCACAGGGAACATTTATAAAGCACTAATCATTGTCTCACATTTGTTCAAAAAACAAATAAAAGAAAACAACAAAACGTGATTATGTGACACAGGAGAGAATAAAACAGGCTTCGATAGATCAGACTTAAAAGTGTATGTTTGACCTCCTGACACTGGCAGATAGGCACAATCTTGTTATTATCCAAATTAATAAGTAAAGAAAAAAGAGGGATTTACTGATTTTTCCAGAGGTGTTGGAATATGAAAAAATGTTTTTTCTTCACATATAAATAGTGTTTGCAGGTTAAGCTGGCTTTCACGACCACACTGCATGTGCTTTGGCCCTGCTCAAAGCCCAGTGGCTTAACAGGACCACAATGATCAAACAATCACTTTGTTTAGCTTAAGCCAGAACCCGCAGGCGGACTGCGGGTCCTGGCAATTTTGTGCAGCCTGCAAGCATAAAATGGGGCAATGAAGGATCCAGATTTTATGTCATGCTGGCACATACAGCACAGAGCAAGACAAGCAATTCTCTTAAATTGAAACTCTTCTGTTCTAGGCATCAGAGCTTACTAAACCATTCTAACAGCGATAAGTGGTTAATTAAGTGGTTAAAAAGCTCTGCAAAACTGACAGTAACCAACAGTCTCTGAACAGACATATTACAGATATTATTACAGGTTATAGACTTTTTTCCTTGGTTTTCCTGGTTTTTTCCCCCGGTCATAAGCTGGTCTCATCAATCAAAACTCTCAAAACCCTACAGCTAGAGTTACTAAAACAGGATCTTCCAGACAAAAAGTAGCTTATTGTGAGCAGTGACACAGACACATACTCAGCTCACAATGGCAATATATGTAGCCTCAGTGAAAACAACCCTCCTTGATCAACCACTGATTTGATGTTTTTCCTCTGTAGCCCTTCACTTTTTGTGCTGTTAATATATCATTGATGAGCTAGTGCATGGTGGTGTGTGGCGCTGTGAACAGAGCTAAGGAAAAGAGATTAAATAAAAGCACTGATGAGCAGACAGAGACTGAAGCCTCGTCACATCTGTAGTGTCATCCACTTAACTCTGACGGCAAATCGAACTTCAGAACAAAGAGATGAGCGACAGAGCGGTAATAAGTAAGATGAAAGAGAGCATAAAAAGCAGGCCAGTCGGGGATAATTTGTGAAGGGGCCCCATCAAAATTTACGCACTGACATCGGTCCTAAAAAGGCAGCAGGCAAACCCCGCCTTCACCACTGCCCTCCCTTGACTTCAAGTAATGGATTTACATTCTCAGGCGTGGTGTGTACAAACATACATACAAACACATAGCATATGGAGGTTGCCAAATTACTGAGCCATGCAGCAATCAAAAGAGTCACTTCGGTTTCATGCTGCTGCTGTGTTTTGCATACTATAGCCAATTATAAATAAAACTGGCACATTGGCTTTCTCTCGTTTACAGATCGACAGACAAGGCGGCTATTTTTACCTCAGCATAAAAGCAGAAACTGTTTTCACACTCCGCCAACTGGAACTGCGCCTTTCATTAAGGAAATCTATTTAGAGCTGAGCAGGGGAGAGGCAAAGGAGTGGGGAAAGATGAGCACTGATTACATCTTTCAATGAAAATGTTTGAGGCTCTGTCTGTTATTTCATCGCCACACAGCGCAGGCACTTTGCAATAAAATGAGGCAGAGTGTGTTTTGCTTTTAGGATCCTGAATCGAGACAACACAGTTCAGGAAGTGTTTGTGGTTGGCTTATCTCCGGGACTCAGCTGGTGTCAATCACATGTGTAGTGTTGGATGAGCAGGTCAGTAAACTGTGACCCCACCATCTGTGTGTGTGTGTCAAATGCAATTAAGCTCATAAACACATCAGTAGACAAAAAAATTATGCAGATGAAAAAAGACAAGCACTAATACATTTACACACTAAAAGCAGTTAGAAGCAAATTGATACCTGACTTAAATGACATAAAATGTACAAATAAAGGAAAAAAAAATACATGACCTGGAAATACTTTGGTAAAAAAAAAAGAAAAGGAAGTAAAATATTTTTTTCATCGCATCTAGTCCCAGATTTCTTGATGTATCCTTTATAGTCTGCAGGTTCCATTCTTTGAAATGATGCACATGAATCTCCCTTTTCATACTGGCAAAAAGAGCTGTCTTACCCTCATCAAACACAATACCTAGCGACCATCAGATGCACTCACCGCTGTTCATGATCTTATTGTCTAAACCTCCTCCTGTTTTTAGTGTAAGTAAAACTGACAGGGCGTGTCAATCCTTTCCCTCCATGCACCACTAATAGCAGCTGAAGCTTCCCAGTTGGCTTTTCATTAAGTACCAGTCACCTGGGTGGTGGACCATTCACTCATTTACTCAGACTACATGATACTTTTGTCTCATGTTGTCCGTTGCTTCAGATTAAGTGGCTATGGAGTCACAAATATTGCCTTTCTGATTTTTGCTTGATAACTTATTCATCTGGATACTAGGTGTCTGCTAGGCCTCTCCTGCATTGGTGCCTGCATTTTTAATGGAATTATCAGACAAATAATGCAGTTTGTAGTGAGGTGCAAGCTGTCCAAGAAGTTTGTGCTTTGGTTTTGGTGAGTAATACTCTGTTTTTCTGTTTGTATCTTACTTAACACTAATTAGCACATATGTGCGTCTGTGCATTGCACCTGTACAATTTATAAATGCAGCTTGCTAACCAAACTTAAATCAACCCTCTCATCCAAATGTGGTAACTTCTGTCTTCCAGAAACGATAGTGCTGACAGCCAAAACATTAATGTTGAGGCTTAATAATGCTGAGTCCCGAAGAAGTGGGTGATGTCATGGAGGCTACGCCCATTTTTACACAGTCTGTGGTTGCTGTTTTTTTATAATGTGCATGCCATCAAGAAGTAGGCACTAGCTGGCATTTTAGAGGAAAATAATATACATTACAGTGCAAAAGTCTTGAGATTTTGCTTCCATGAAGTCAGACTTTCTTGAAATTTTGTTAAAGTGGTCTTGACCAACAGTTCTCCAGACTTTCTGAAGATCTTTCAAACTTTTTCTATGGACACTGGATGTCATGTACTTAAGAAACAGGAAAAAATCCAACAAAGACCTTGCTGGATATTATTCCTGAGAGTTGCATTCAGCCCTTGAGTTGATCCATCTACTGTTTGCCAAAGCCCCATCAGAAATGGTCTCAGTGAAGAAACCATTCTTAAAAAACAGAAACAAGGAAAAAAGGCTGAGGCATTCCAAACAAGAACTGGACTGGACCTTATTGAGCCAAAAATCCTAATTTGGAATTTTTGGTTCAAATCACTGTCAGTTTGTACGCAGGAGGTCAGGAGAGAAGTGCAACAGGGAGTGTCTACAGCCATCTGTGAAACACAGTGGAGGCTCTGTCACGCCTGGGGCTGCACTTCACTCTCTGGTGTTGGGAATGTTGTCAAAATTGATGGAATTGTGAACTCAGATTTGATCCACCACTGGTGGTGGGATTATATCATCTGGAAACCATCTGATTGGTAATAGCTTCATTTTTCAGCATGACAATGATCCCTA
This sequence comes from Archocentrus centrarchus, assembly GCF_007364275.1. NCBI lineage: Eukaryota > Metazoa > Chordata > Actinopteri > Cichliformes > Cichlidae > Archocentrus > Archocentrus centrarchus. The sequence continues at coordinate 24,608,202 of NC_044346.1, read as the reverse complement.
GCACACTGCAAATGTAGTAAAAGCATACCTGGATAGAAAAACACACAATGAAACACTATCAGTCATGGATCGGCCTCCCCAGAGCCTGGACCTCAACATTATTGAAGCAGTGTGGAATCATCCTGACAGAAAATGGAACAAAAGAAGAGCTTTGAATATCCTTCAAGAACCCTAGAGAACTATTCCTGAAGACTACTTAAAGAAATGAAAAGGAAGTTGCCTGAGAGAGTTCAGGCTGTGTTGAAGAATAAAGAACAAACATTGACTGTCATACTCATTAGAATTGAACAAACTCTGTTTTTGCCTTATGCACTGTATTTCCTTGTATGTTTGTACAATAAATGACTGCATCTATTCCCCAATTTCCTGAAAAAAGAACAAAGAAATGATGGGTACTCTATACTGTATGCAAAATATCCCCAGCTAGACAACATTCCTAAAAGAACTCTAAGACATTTATTTGTGTGGTTCCAGTCAGTTGTTTGGGGATTTTCTATGCCACCAACCAAGAAGTTAAAAGGGAAACACTTTCATGGAAAGTATGCAGCCATGTGAAAGTGTTTAATCACTAAGCTCCTGTGGGCACATGCTTGGGGGATTTTCGATGTAGCATTGGAAGCATGCTGTCAACACAAAGGCAGCTGTGGACACACTTATGGATCACACATAAACAAACACACGCACGCACACAAGGAGATAAAGCCCCGAATCAAACATGTTACCGTTCACTGACAATTCATAAGAAGTGACGAACAGTCCTGTTGTGAGGCTGCAGTCAAGAGCTATCTGAAGATAGTTTTTACAGGAGAGAAAGACACTATATGGTTTGTCTAGATCCCGCCTTTACAAGTGCTCTGTCTAATTCGAGCTGAGCCATGTTTCCAATCTGTACACCTGGGGACTTCTAATATCAGGAATCACAAACACAGATTAATTCCCAGCCCCCCTAAATAACATGGTGGTTTAAGAGAATCACCATCTAAGTCATGGCAGCTGAAGGAGAAAGAAGCCTTTTACACACTTTTTACCAGTGGGATGACAAAGAAGTCTCAAAGAAGCACTTATAGTAACATATCAAAGCCATCTGATGTGCCATCCCTGGGAGCACAAAACAAATGTGTTTGCTCCATTTTAGGGTGTGATTTAAACATGCCTAATATGGTTTATCCAATAAATCCTGAACATAAACTGTGGTCTACCCTTAAATCCCCAGAAATCCTCAAAAAACAAAACAAAACAAAACAAAAAAAATCATGATGTGCACTTTGATGTGCAAATCAGTCAGGACAGAATGAAGAATCCATGAAAGACCCTTTTTTTCTCCTGACGACACATACTGTGTGTAATCAGGCTACAATAACGGCAGCCTTTCCAGATTTGTGCGCCTAGAGGACAAACAGAGGCAGGGACACTTTGATTATGAGGGAGAGTGAGGGCAGTGCAGCTGCTGTCCCCACTAACAGCATCTCCTCTGCTTCATTAGACATCGCCTGTGTCTGTGCTCAGTCTTGATGTTTGTTTCAGTCGATAGGAAACATGTATCAAAGCATTCTGAGGTTTGCTCTCTTGCTTCCTGTGTGCAGAGAAAGAAAGCACTTACACAGCAACAAAATCCTCTCCAGGGACTGGGGAGATGAGTGAAGGGGAAACAGAGCAACGCAGCACTTTGATTCCAGTCCCCGATGGTCTGAAATCCAGAAATGATAGCTGTATGTACAGAGTCGCATGGGAGCTAGTAAAAATGATATGATGGCGAAGGTTTTGTACACGGCTCAAACTGCTTTAAAGGGGATGGGAGCAAAGCCAAAGAGTGAGGCCAAAAAGAATGAGCGAAGAAGATCCTGTTGTTTCTTTGCTTGTAAACATCACTAAGAGAGATGACAGGATAAAATTTGCTCTGTCTAAACCATACAGAAATGTCCATCAGTGTCCTTATCTTTGGACACTGTAGTTTCAACTGAATAGGCAACAACTCGTAATTAGAAGGTGAGATTTTGATTTATGAGAAGCTTTCAAGGCTCCATACTGAGGTACGGTGTGAAGAAACAAATGTATACAAACTGTCAGCAAAAAAGGCAAAAAAGTTCATTTTTGTTTAGTTCAGTTGTCCTGAAATATGATGATGTTACAAAAAGTGAAGGCAAAAGTTTCTTATCTGTGCACACCTGGCCAATCTACCAATGGTCACCTTGTGGAATTCTTTTTGGGAAATTTTAAATATTTTGTTGGGCAACCTGTTGCATGTCACATCCTTCTGTTCTCTTCTTTCACACCCCTGGTCTATAAATATTTTTATACAGCTATCTTATGTCTGCCCCCTCATTATACTGCCAAATAAACCATCCCACACATGATACTAGACTTCCACACATACAGATGAACTTTGCAGTGTGCGTCTTTACATTAGATACATAAATCCTTGAATCTTGCTCTTTGTTTCTCAGCAGCTTTTATCTTTTGTTGCCCATGCAGTAACACGGGGTGGGCCCATCATTTCTCTTTTCACTTCACAGAAGTTAGGGGTCTCCAAGGTCAGCGCCTTGACAAATGGAGCAACTCATTGTGCGGACCAAGAAGGAAAGGAGACTGAAAGAGCGAAAGGATATTTGTTGCTACCAAAGCAGACAGAGTCCCTGCCATTTGGACAAGCCTATGTTTTTTTTCAACCAACGCCCACTTGAGGAAACTCAAAGCTGTGCAGCACGCATAAAGACAGCAGCTTGAGAGGCCCACTTAATGCTTGCCCATAGAATATGCTCCATCAATTATACACACACACACACACACACACACACACACACACACATTAATCCCATGGGACGTCTGTCTCCCCCTTAAAAAGTGAGGCTGACACGAGACTCAGATTTAGCCCTAAAAATCCCAGCTGACCCTGGCACTCATGCACACTCACACATAAATTTGCATACAATTCCCCACGAGAAAGTGGGAGGTCCGAGGCCCGGCAGGTGATGCAGTATTACCACACACTCCAGGCTGTGTGAGCATGTGTGTGTGTGTGTGTGTGTGTGTGTGTGTGTGTGTGTGTGATAGACGGGGGCTCGTTTGCCGTCTGTCAGTCCAACCTGCTTTTTGCATCATCAGCCAGTCGCTGTTTCGCTTCTCCTGGGGTTTCTTGGTTGTGTGTGTGTGTGTGTGTGTGTGTGTGTGTGTGTGTGTGTGTGTGTGTGTGTGTGTGTGTGTGTGTGTGTGTGTGTGTTTGCATGGTGGCATGTGTTTCGTACAAGACTGCTCTGGCTCACAGATCAACGCATCTAGGATTGTGTATCATCCTAATTGCATTATTGAGGTTTACATCGGTTAATGACACACCCACCACAGCTCCCATGATTCCAGGAGTTTGGTTTGACAGTGATGTAGCCTGGTTACATGTTATGCCATAATTGTTACCCAGCAGGCAGAGGATTTAAAGCTGCACTAGGCAAGATTTTGATCAGAAAATATATTTATCAACTCACCATGATTCACAAACTGGGATTGAAGGGGGGAGGGGGGGGGGGCAGCTATCTCCACTCCATCAGCTGTAATCTGACTGATTCAACTCATTTATCCCCATGAAACTCCGATGCTGCTTTTGTTTTCTCACAAAAAGGAACTAATCTAAATTTAGCAGTAATATAAAACTATAAAAAGCTTTGAGTAAGTACTTGTAGTACATGAACAGAGCAGGAAAATAGTTGCATAATGTTTCTGGTATCTAAAGATTTTTTGGGTTTTTTTTGGTTGTTTATCATTTTTACCTTTGTACCAGTTTGCTAAATCCCCCAGTGCAGGTTTAAGTCACTTCTATTAGTGATAAAGCCATAATTATAGCATAATTACAATGACAAGGTCATGATACATGGGCAATTCACAGTATAACATGCTAAACTTTGGGCTTTTTAATATTAAATATAACTTTATTCATTTGATGTCTCTGGTGCAATACTGCGACTCAGTTCTTCCAAAAATCTTTCCTATGTTTCATGACCTTTAAGCAAGACACTGCAGTTTTTAACTGATTAATGTATCTGTGTTGCTTGGAGCTGATAATAAAGATTAAGGCACAGGTCACCCACAGTTCACACACAGATGAGCACCTTCAAGGACAACACAGTTCCACAAAGAGTGAAACATGCACATGGAAGAAGATTCAGGCCACTAAAGGTTGTGATACATACCTTGTCAAACAAAGACTTCCATTGCTGAGACAAGTGAAAAGAGAAAAAATAGAGTATGTGAAGCAGTGAGTAAGAGGAATAGATGGGGAGAAAAAAAAACTCACAAACAGGTGCCAGGCAGGAGGGAAGCACCTGTTTGGTAATGATGAATCCCGGCCAAAAGGGCTTCCTTTACTATGCGCATTTGCCTTAATTGCGGTCCTACAATCGCATGCTGCTATTATCTGATCATTATGGTCAATGAGCTGCAGCAAAAGATAATAAGGCACCAGAAGTGTGGCTCATTATGTGCAAAAGGTAGTATACTGTGTGTGTCTCTTTGAAAAAGATGAAACACTGTGCGATGTGTCTTTAGTAACCCTGTTCTCAAAAGTCCTAGAATAAAAAATATTTGAAATTCCATCTGGTGTTCCTGTAAAACTCCAATTATTATGAGTTGTGCCATTGAATTTAGAGACAAATGAACACTGCACTCATATTAAGACAGCCCGGTTAAGAAATTACACACGGGGTTTTATTCAACTTCGCTCAGTGAAAGAGAAACTCAAGGTCCTGATTCATAACTGTGAAAATGTCAAAAGGTTACAGGGGAATGTGTTCATTTGACACCGCATTGTGTATACTTACTTCTTCTGGAGCCACTGGAATGACTTCGGTACTTTCCAAAACCTCGATCTCCTCGCCCTCTGCGTTGGCCGCCACCGCCGGAGAGATGTTTACTGGCGCCTCCCGGGTTCCGCCTGTCATTCTCGGGCTGCCCTTCTCCATACACCCACGGAGAGCAGCGATGGGGTCCTTAGGAATGACTCCACATGCTGTAGTTTAAAATCCCATGCTCCCACTATGATAAATTAAAAGTGTGCACACTCCAGCTATGTCCGACGCACTTCCACAAAGACCGAGCAACGCTTTATCCACAAAGGAAAAGTTGACGTGTAATAGTTTAGTAAAAGCTAGTTAGGGGTTACGAAGTCGCCATGTGGTGTCACACCATCTGTCAACACATTGTTAGTCAGCAGTGACGGAGATTTTCAGAGCTGGAGATGAGTCTTTACGCGAAAAGAGGCAGTGATCCAAGTTTGTGATGCTGGGGACGCACGTTGGCAGAGCGAGTCTTCTCACTGCGAGAGGTGCGACGCAGAAGCAGCAGCAGCAGAGCGCAGATCCAACTGAAAAAAAATAATTACATCATCAGTAGTGACAACAACACGAAACCCAGGACAGAGATGACGACATCGACCTATGAAGTGTCATATTCCATCCCCGTGCAGAGGAGTCGGTAAAAGTCTGCTTAAGAAAGGTGGGCACATGGCGTGCCGGGAGAGAAGTTCAGTTCTGTTTTTCTTTTTTGTGGTGCGTCACGTTACCTGGCACGCTGTTTTCTGCCGGTCGACGGCGCAGAGTGGGGACGGCCGTCTGGTTTCTCCACCGCGCACCGTTAGGAAGCCTCAAGTGGCGGCGGGGGGGCACACACCGACCGCCTCCGATGGGATGGTTGGATCAGTTCCAAGAGACGCTACGACTCTGCTCAATCCGCACACGTCCTTCCAGGCACAGAGGGAGAGATGGAGAGAGGGAAGGTGGGGGCGGAGAGATAAGGGAAGGGAGGGAGGAAGGGAGAAATTTGGCCGGCGGTGAGGAGGGATCACCAGCCACTGCCTCTCCGGGGTTTCGAGGAACTCCGGCTCCCTGAATGAGCAGCTGGCTGTCACTGGCTCTCGGGGTTTAGGTTGATTTGTGCACGATCGTAACCAGCTGTGTTCTTCGTTTTCACTATCTAACTGTGACCACATGGAATACAACATTGCTCGTTTTTTTATTAAATGTCTTTTTCTTTTTTTTTTTAAAGACTTTTGTAGCTGTCGTGAACAGCTGTACATTTGGTGGGTGGGGGGTTGGGGGGGCAAAAGGACACGCCCACCTGCACCCAACAATTACAACGCGCACTTGTCCAAATCTCTTCCTCCCAGTTAAACATTAAGGAAGCAGAGGATTTATTTAGGAAAAAACTAAAATTACTCAGCAAGAAACGCTTCTGGAAGAGGCAGGTCTTTTTTTTTTCTTCAGCAATGGGTCGTTATTACTCCCAAAATATGAATATATTCATGCAGCAATAAAAGCTTATATAACCACAGAATCTTCCGAGGTAAAAGGAATTATCCGCGCCAAAAGTCGAGAATTTTTTTTGTTTTAAATGATGCCTGAGAGCATCACTGCATTATAACACAGTGTTTTGCTTTCTATTACAAACTGCTGCACACGCTAGTGCAAAAATTCAGAAAGTTTATGACACTCAGAATTTCCTGAGGGAGGACCTCCTGATCCTTTGCTAAATGTGTCCCACTACATGCTCAAATGAAAACCACAAACATAGGATCATGGACCCTGTTTTGAGGTACAGTTGATTCAACATTTCCCCGTTAATATTTGTAGCTGCATCGACTATATCTGAAAAAGTCATCACAAGGCACGTTTCTATCTCAAGGGAGAGATTCCACAATAAAGACAAACCCAATGCTACCCCGTGACTAAGCACTTGGCAACAGTGCTATTGTGGTATAAATACTAATTAATCATGCCCCACAAAAAACAGCATGCACAATCCCTTCAGTTTAAAAGTGGGAAGGAGGGAGCGTCCAGGGCTATAAATTCCTTTTTTTGTTTCGAGGGATATAAAATGTCCCCTCCAGGTCTGCGGCTGCAAACAATGGGGCCCCATTTCAGACAAACACATACCAATTACCTGAAGAGACATCAAACAAATATAATAGTTGGGTGGAAGCCATGTATGAGGAGAAATTATGTGGTCTGCAGTGTGTGGGTTGATCACTATCCATCAAGTGAAATTCCCCCAGGTACATTGGGTTTGCATTACCATGGTAACGATATGGCCAGTTGATATTTTTAACCCTGGGGGTCTCTTCCTGACTCCCACACAACAGCGTGGGATTAAAGTTTTGTTATGTTGTTTAAAATAAAGGAGCTAAACAGTATGAGTGGTCAGAGGTCACCAAACCCAGTGTTGAGATTCTGTATTCATATTTAAACTTTTGTGCATTGGAAGGAAAAAAAAAAGTTTGTGACTTTACTTACTGTAGGATGTACGACAGATCCACTCTTCATTCCCTCACATAGTCTTTCTTTTTTTTTTTAAAGTAAACTGATACATGAGCTGATACATGTGTGACACCTCAGGGACTGATTTGGACTTCTCTTTATAGAACAGGACATTTACAATGCATAAAACTATTGGGGTTTATGTAAACATATACAGTGCTGTGAAAAAGTATTTGTCCCCTTCCCGATTTCTTATTTTGCATATTTGTCACACGTACATGTTTCAGATCATCAAACACATTTTAATATTAAAGAAAGATAACCTGATGATGATGATTTCATTTATTAATTTCATTTATTAAGAGAGAAAAAAAAAAGCCATCCAAACCTATTTTGGCCCTGTGTAAAAAAGTAATTGCCCCCTAAACCTAGTAACTGGTTGTGCCACTCTTGGCAGCAAGAATCGCAATCAAACATTTGCAATAACTGGCAGTGAGTCTTTCACATCACTGTGGAGGAAATTTGGCCCATTCTTCATTGCAGAATCGTTTTAATTCAGCCACAATTAAGGTATGCCAAATCATCTCAATTGGATTAACCCTTTCATGCATAGTGATCAAAACAGTGGATAATTACTCAAAAGCTGTTCTCTTCTATATGCATGTGGTTTGTTTTTATAGTTGCACATTAGCCAACACAGTGGATGCTTGTGCATCATCCCATACACTGCTACTTACTGGCCATGCATGGGAAGACATGCAAAAAACAAGAAATCAGGAAGGGGGTAAATACTTTTTCACTGCACTGTATCTTAGGCACATCACTGTAAAGCTTAGCCAGGAATCTGTTTTTTCAACTGTTTAAATAAAACCACTCATGAAATCTCTCATACAAGAGTAGATGTACTAAAAAACTTACAGAAATAGGCATATGGAAACTGAATAACAACACACACACACACACACAGACACACACACACACACACACACACGCACACACACACACACACACACACAAAACTAATATTCAGGGAAAGAACACTAGATAACCTGACAAATAAATAAAACAAGTAATAACAGAGCGCTATTTTTTTTTTTTGTCTCAACTGCTACGCAGGAATTTCCATTTAAAACAACTACAAAACCAGCTTTGAGGTGACTTGCTTTCACAGGTCATGTGTTAACATCTGCAACCCAAGAGACAGACAGAGAGGACAGAGGTGACGAGGAATGAGGGTGTGAAGACGAAGAAGAGGAGAGAGACAAGATGCTTGGTAAGAAAAACAGCTGCTATGTGGGAGAACTTAGCTCATCTATAAATTAACATCTGAAGTTTATTGCTTTCTTTTCACAGGTGTGCAGCTCAGGGGTGTTTGCAGGCAACAATTGCTCTCTAAGCTAGTTTACTGCATCCCCAGAGCCCCTTACTGATGAACCTAAGTACTCTTTCATCAACACCAACCCTGATGGTGTCAGAGTGTTCATTTGCACTGAAATTAAAATGACTGGCTGAATCAGTGATACACCGATTGTTAATTATTTAAATGTTGTTTTTCCAACAACTGAACCCTCCATTTTTATATATGCTATACTTTCAGTAACAGATGGTAACTATTTATCTAAATATAACTGATTAGCTGTGTTAAAAAATGCACCTTTATACATTGGTTTTAGCTAACTACTTTGACCACTGTTGCCTGTAGAAAACACTCTTTCTATTCAGAGCTAGCAAGCAATTTTAACTTCATATTATCTGTTATTACAATTTTGCTATTTAAAATGTATATAAGCACATTAATTTTAGCTAGCCATTTGAACTGATGACAATAGTTATTTCATTCACTTATTCATTTGTTTTAACTGATAAGAGTATGTCACAAATCTGTCATCTTTTCATGTAAACCAGTAAAAAAAAATATTAGAGGGCTTAGATTTGAAAACACAGTAGGACTTAATATTAAACAGCCTGTGACTTAGTTTGAAATTCCCACAGATTTATCATGGAATTTCAAAGTATTTTATTCTGAAATTAGAGCGTAATTGTATTTACTTACAAATAAAAATGTAGTTGTTGTAACTTGTGGCTTCATCAGAGAAGTCATTAAACATATTACAGACAACAGTTTAAATGTTGTGGTTCATATTGATTGGGTGGTTAAAAACTGCCCAACTTTATAAATGCACCATTTAAACTGTCTAATATGTTTTATAATGAACCTGATGAAGGCCGCAAGCCAAAATGTTCTGATCAAACAACTGGTCTTTATACTACAATTGCTGCTAAAGCTTTATCCTCAAAAAGCAAGGTTAAGCCTTGCACCAAAACATACTGCATATTACTTTGTTTTTATATTAAAATACTTAGTTACTAATTGAAATTATCCATCCAGCCCTCCCTCCCACTGGCAGCAATCTAAGCAGAGAAGCCCAGACCTCCATCTCCTCGTCCACCTTGTCTAATCTTTCCAGCGTGTTGTGGGTCTACCTCGAGGCCAAATCCAACCAAATAAGTGCCGCTGAGGATAATTAGTGGCAACATTTTATTGGCTCATCTGAGGCTTATTTAACAATATAAGCAAGTAAGCCAGTGTTCATTTGTCATAAATACGAATGTCCCTTGGGTTTCTAATTGCTATTCTAAGCAAAAACAGGTTTTCTCAGCATTCAAGTTTCTAAGACAGCAGTAACTGGGACTCTTTGCAGAGCCGCAGCAGAAAAAAGTGAACACATCAAACTGAGACATAAAAAAATATCTTCCACAGTTAAGATCTGACGCCAGCAAGAAAAAGTCTCAAAGTGGTCTCAAAAGACAAGTAGTGGTTTTTAAATTTCCCTTTAAATGTAGTTAGGTTTGGAGAGGATGCTGGGGGGGGGGCCTATTAACTGATAAAGCATACAGTATGAGATATTGCTGTGTATTAAACCCACAGTGAAATGCAGTGGTGGGAATACAGGGAATACCCCCATGGAGTTCAATCACCTGCAGTGAAGCGAATCCACCAAGAAGCAGCACTCCTTTCTTCAGAAACTTCCAGTAACTCTATTTTCTGTCCTCATGGACAAGGATTCATTTTCCAGCAGGTCTATGACCCCAAACACATCTCAAAGCTTCTGCTGATGGTCACCTGACCTCAACCGCATTGAGGACTTAAAGACACCAAGCACTAGATCCAGAAACTTGTAGAGTCCATTCCAGCATGGGTGCATGCTGTCATTAAGGCATGTAAATATTTATATGCATTTTTATGGGGGGGGATATTTAACTATTGACTCAAATTATTAAGCTAATATTTGTATGGGAAATTTTAACAAAGCAAAACTATAAGTATATATTTCAGCTCTTGTAGCTAACAAATGAACTCTAATATATCGTTTCCCTTTTCTGCGAAAGAGCTTTCGATAAAGTACTACAAATGAATATATACAAAGTCCATCATTTCTCAATCGCCAAAGCAAAACCTGCAGGGATGTTTATTATAATTATGTTAAATTATAAAGTCAGGATGATGAGCACAATTTCTAAATTGGATTTTACTGTATTGTAATGAGAGGTTCTCAATTTAGGGAGAGGACCACTTCTTCAAGAGCAAAACTGGATTTAATGAGCCAAGACAATAAATTGGTAATCTCAGCAACGTAATGGGACAATAATGTATAATTTTATTCACAAGTGTTCGACAGTCCTCATCCTGCTCCCCTCACAGATAGGCTTGGCATTTTGCTTCTCTAAACACACAAACAGACTTGAGTCAGAACTACAGAACATAGCACACCATCTGGTTTTAGTCACGTTTGTTTTAGACTTTTTTCTTTTAAAGCAACGCTGCCCTCTTGTGTTAAAGAAAACTTTGTATCCACATTGTTACATACTAAATATAATCTGGAGAAGAATGAGACCAGAAGAGGACAAGAGGAAAGTTGAATGTAGTAAGATGCCAAAAATGAAAGCATCAATAAAGAAGTCATTCCTTTTCAATAATTTAATGTGTATTCATATAAGTAACACATCACTGATTAAGAATCCTCTGGACGACAATCAGAAGAATTCAAAATAATTCCACTCCATACTGTAATTCCACTACATTTTTCAGAGATATTTATTCAATGTAAACTTTTGGAAAGGCAGGGATGAATGAATACAGAAACCAAATAGTGAAGCATGTAGTTGCATTTGGCTAAAAAATAAGCATCTAGTGACGAGAGATAGCTTATTGCATCTTTTGCAACCAGGAGAGACGAAAAAGTCCTCGATTCTGGACACCGGGTACTTCACAAAGAATATTGATGTCTTTTTGTTTGTTTATTTCACCCCTACAGTAAGTGTTAAAACACTAAATTGTCATCAGAAAGTTTGAAGCATGCATACGCCAAAAAAAAAAAAAAGACCATATGGTGTAAATTTACAACAAACACTTGCATACACGCACATAAAGTGACCAACATGGGAAGACATGAGAGAGCACAGCAGACCTTTTGTTTCACACATTCACTGCCACTGATATAACAATGATCCGCTCAGGTACCAAACAAAAATAAAGCAATTTTTAAAAAAACTAAAGTAAATCCAGGCATTTGGCCATAAAAGGAAAACCTCCTCTCTGCAGGTGTGAATGCTCAACGTTTGTGCTGTTAAATAGCTCTGCAGTCAGCGGCGAAATGTGAATCGAATGTGGCCCTCTGGATGCAAACAAATCAAATGTACACACAGTCTATGCTATATACAGTATTTACATGTTCTTCAAAAGAATTACTTGTATTGCATATATTATGCATCACAAACCTTATTGTACCGAATGTGACACTAAATTGTTCATCATATCAATCAGATAGCAACCAAAAAAATAGCTATTTATGTAACTCAGCATGACTAACCAGCAGCTTAACTTTGTTTTGTTTTTTTCATATAAATATATTATCTTTACTTTGCACATGACAGATTAAGCAAATTAGCAATTTGGTAAAAAAATTAAATATTTCTTTGAATCATCCCCGAAGACAAACACAGTGGGATGAAAATGCAAAAAAATTAAATGTTTGCTTATTTGCACATCTCTCTCTTCAAAAAAAAAAAAAAAAAAAAGGGGGGGGGGGGGGGGGCTCTTTAAGCAACAGAACCATGAGAACATTTTCATAAAGTTTACAAAATGAATATGGGAAAACCAAATGTTCCGACTGGTCAAAATAGCTGTTATGTACCACGGGTAATGAGGGATGGACTGGACGCCAGCGGATCACCGTGTTTTGAGCAGCACTCTGTACATGGCGAAACCCAGCACTGCGAACACTGTGGCCCCAACGCTCGCTCTCAGCCAGAAGGTCGAGCTCTTCAGGTCTGCTTGGCTGACGTGTCTGTTAAACAGGGCGTAGAGACATAAATGCAGAGTGAATGGATATAAAGACTATAAAAACATGAGATTTCCTGTATCATATACCCTGTTTACTCTTGGTTTCAAAATGAGCTCTGGGTGATTGGGTTAAAGCAGCTGAGACAGGTGTGTGGCTGAACCAGTTGAATCCTTTTTTACTATTAATGGTTTATAAAAATATAATGTGCTGTAGGGCATACAAGAACAAGAACAAGAGCTTACAGTCCCCTTCACACTGTCATTTCAACAGTCTGTCACCAGTCCGGAGCCAGATTTGTTTATTGAGAGCTAGCACTGGGATATTCCAGCTGCTGACTGGCAGGACAAAGTCATTTGTGACCTGCAAAGGTTTGCAGAACAAGCTATAAAAAGGTACACAACTTCCTGAATTTATTAAATATTTTTCAGTTTTGTTTTTGTTGGGGATGCATCAGGACACACGAGTATTTACAATACAAAACAGGCCAAATGTATCCCAGATGACCCTGGTAAGTTGCTTGACTGATTGGTGTGTTTTGTTGATTGTTTAGTTTTGTATTTAACGCAGTCAACTTGGGACTGATCACACAAGAAAATGCATTTTAAAACCAAGTGTAAACAGGATCATGGATTATTCATTACCAGGACAGAAGTGATTCACATACATCTCATCCTCTTTAACATTTAAATAAAAATGAAACTACTTCTCTTCACCGTTTATCTCTCAACTTTAAAAGAAAAGTGCCAAACAGAACGAATAAGTAGTGACATTAGCTGTGAAGAAGGATCCCATAGAAGCAATTAACACAAACATTTAGAAAATATTGATGAATGGATGACAGAATAGGCAGAGAGCTGTGACATATGGAGACAGTGAAGCAAAAGCCAGTCAAACAGATGAGGGACTTGGAGGATTATAGTTATGGCATGAGACAGCGAGACCAGAAGTGAGTTGTGACAACTCTGTTAGAGGAGACGGCTGAGGCACAGTGACACGTGCAAAGCTGATACCGACAGAATGACAATGGGACTGAAATCAAACAATGAAAAGAAAACAACAAAAAAAAAATGACAGTATGATGAAGTCTTTATAAAAGGAAAGCAATACCACGATTAAGAAGAAAGAAAGCCTGAGAAAAATGATGACAGCTAAAAAGACTGGTGAGGGAAACGAACAAAACCAAATGGCTCCGAAAACATGAAACATAGAGAGAGATGCCAGGAGGAAGAAAAACAGTTCAACACTGCATTAGAGTGTAGAAAGGTAGATGCAATGTAGAAAAGAAAACAGCATGAAAGGATGGAACCTCAGTGAAACAAGATTAGATGCAAGCAAACATTATGTATGCCACTAGATACATTTAGACAGATCTACAGCAACACTAAAACCTTATGTTGCTGTTGTTCCAAATGAAAGTCACTAATATTGAGCTAAACTATAACGTAATCTAGTATTTTACTGTATATTTGTATAGGAATGACATTTGCATCCTCAAATTCAGTGATTAAGAATTTGAAGGAAAGAACTGCTTCCATTGGGTGAAATCTGCCTGCTGAGCTGTCTCATTACAAATGACAATACCACAAAAACAGTAACTTAATAAAGAATGAAAGAAGAAAAAAAAAAAGGCATAAGGATAAGAGAGAAGTTTGTAAGCGACCTTCGGAGTACGACAGCGTAGAGTTTGGCCCTGACCGTCTGCAGCAGCTCAGAGTTGAGGAAGTTCTGACACAAGCAGAATGTGCACCGGTTACAGGTGCACATGCAGCGCAGCCGGGCGTGGCTGAGGAGAGACACAGCGGAGACACAGACACACACATAATAGGACAAACACAACAAACACAAGGGGGACAAAAAAAAAGTTAGGAGCTGAAAGATGCCGCCACCATTAAAAGGGTCGAATGTAGCTCAGATCACAAGAGAGGCAGCTTGACAAAAAAAGGTTAAAGGTTAAATCTCCTTTTGAGATAGATTTGGAGTAGTTGGCGGTCACAAAGTTAAAGTCTGTGGAATTATATAATAGCACAATGTGCAGTGAGGTGATTTTGTGTTGACTGTAAAGTGCATCCTGACTGACATCACGCGTGAGAGGCTCTGAGAGAGATCAACATTACAGCTCAGCAGGGGACCCATGTATCCACAGTGGAAACGCAGCGGCATCACTAAAAGCAACACGTCCAGAGGCCAGCGAAGTGCATTAACGCATGTAGAGTGAAGCGCACGACGACAAATACTGACACTTGTAGAGAGCAAGAAGATCCCCAGAGGGGACCCTGGAAAATTACACAGAGCACAGCACTGTGTGCACTTAGATTAATCTTAACTATGTGAAAAAAGACCACTGAAGTGGGCTAGAAAATTAAAAAGGAAAAAAAAAAAAAAAAAAAAAAGTATTCAATGCTCCATCAGATTAATTTCTGCTGTTGGGTCATAAAGGGCAGAAAATCCTCAAGGAGTACAGGAGACACAATTAAAACTTTAGATTAAAAAAAAAACTGCTTTATTTAAAAGCAGCAAACTAGCACTCAGTGACTCAGCTACTTCATCACCTCAGACCCCACCATCCAGCAAGCACAGAAACTTCTGTTTGGAGCCATAACTGAGGATTTAGAGGACTATTTGGTCCACATTTCCAGACCAGAGGGAGGTATAAAGAATGCTATAAATTGTTTTAAAAACTCACCCAGCACCAGCAGCTTTAACAAAACATTACCAAACATAAGTAATATAGAATTTACACAATCATTTGAAGGAAACAAGTAAGCTACAAGATTACAGCCACAGTTAAAAAAAAAAAAAAAACTTCCTCTTCTGGGTGATGATTTTTACTCACCATCATATCCTTATATCATAGTTAAAGGGTTATCAATAATGTAGTGGTAAAATCAGATTAACTTTGTGCCCGGTACAAAAGGATAATGGTACAGTATCTTGAACAAAAACATATTTTCTACAAGTCCTATCCTATAATTCTTATTGTAATTTGGTCAGCTAATACCCTTGGTCTATACTGAATGTCAGAACTATAAAACTTCTAGTAAAACTCAGACAATGCCCTCCAGTAAAACACAATGGAGCTAAGTGGGATTAAGTTCAGTTAAAACTAAGAAATAATTGGATTTCTTTGAATTAATTACAAATCACAATGTTCTTAAATCAGTTACCTCTTGCAATCTTTGGGGAGTCTCGTGTGAATATATGTCTCGTACAGAAGCAATACATTTAAATAAAGTTGGTGTTTAAAATATCTGCATACATACGGGTACATGGCCATAGTGGTAAGCTTGGTGTAGATGTCTCTGTTGGGTGCTGAGGCTGTGCTACAGGTGAAGGTCTGAGGAGGTGGCATCTTGTGCCTCCGACAGAACTCCAGAGGACTGCAGCCATACATCTGCTTGACCTCCGGCAAGTCTGATTTTGCTGCAATCATCATACATGGCGTCTTGCTGTCCATGAAGTATTGCTGAGGGAGAACGACTCATTATTGAATGATCATGGTTATAGCACTTTTTCTGTAAGTGGATAAACGTCGTCTGTCTTTGGATATATTGTGAACACTAAAAACGGTTTTACCTTGAAAACTTTGGCGCAGTACTCAAAGGAGTAAGGGTTGCTGACATCATAGACCAGGCAGACAATGTCACAGGCCATATCAGCGTCAGACAGGTAGTCAAAGTCAGGAAATACTTCATGAAGCTGGAGAGGTGAGGTGGTCAAAAAAAAAAAAAAAAAAAAATCCATAAGTGGAGAAACTCTCTTCTAAATCTCTTAATTAAAATGCACCAAGGTGGAGGAGCACAGCTGAGTTTGAACTTTAGTTCCTTTATTTTGTCATAAATGTGGCACATCCCTACTGCAATTGCTACAAATACATTATTCTACAAGGTGCGATGATAAAGTTCTGTGACGCCGCTGTTAAAAGTCAAAACCATACCTGACTTAAGGTTGGGTGATCTCATTTTAATGTGGTATCACTGGGCATTACTGCACCACCTTCAGTGCTATTCTTACTTTCAGATTGCTTCCTAGAAGTCCTGTTTTGAGCATTCGTGTCTGGGATGCGTGTTGGAGCTCATCTAGTGTTTCAAAACAGAAACCCTTATACTTGAATTTCATTTTAGAGGAAAAGTTGCAGGGATACAAATCAGCAGACAGTGACAGACTGTCCAAGAAACTGTGGTTTTAATGCACTGGTGAGGGACAGACATGGTGCTGTTCTCCCTCAGACATCTCAGGATATTACAGTGCAACTCTGTGTTGACTATCAGACCCTGGTGGACGGATTCATGGTGCAACCCAGTGAATGTTAAAAACACGCAGAACAAAACGAGCATTCTCCTGTTTGTGCTCCAGATCTAATGACCAGGGCCGGAGTCTTCCACTAAGAGTTTAGTCAGAGAAGCGGTTTACATCAGCAGAGGGCCCCATAGACCTCAAAGTTGTGTTTCTTTGACACAGGCGTTGTTTTCTCTCTGTACAGGTTTAATGTCCATGATGAAATTGCAGGCACGCAAGTTGAGTAATTTGAACAGGGAGCAATCTAAAAATAGCAGCGGTGCTTTAAGCAGCTCAGAGGTACACAAGCACAGGGTATTATAGGGGGGAAAAAAATGACCAAAATTAAATGTAATATGGTTTTTACCGTTTGGGGGCATTTGTTGAACTTTGTGTTCAGACCTCACTTACACGCACACACACACAGGGTATAAATGTATACATATTGTGATTTACTGTACATCTTACAAATTACTGGGATATAAGCCAAATACTACTGGAAGAGTGAACTAAAAGTATCCCACCAGTTCAAACACAAATCCTAACCCAAGTCACTGTGATGACGACTGAAGTCACGACAAGCACACAATCATCCAAGGACAATACAGACTGAATCACACTCATGAACTATTTGTTCTCCAGCTGTCTGTAAGTGCCAAGAGAAACAGAGTTATTGTGCTTCACTGTGGATGCAGGACAGACGGAGTGCCTGAAGGGTGAACCTTTTTAACCACTGTCAAAACAAACAGTGCAGTCGATGTGCAAATCAATACTGTTTCAACTATTGACATTCATTTGCTAAATCTTTCCATTGAAAAGTGGCCACAACGGAGATATTCAATCTTTCTGCCTACACCTTCACAGCCACTGTTGCTCTGTAGTCTAACAGCACGTGCACTGTGTTTGCACTTTGCCAAAATAGGCACAGCAGTGCTAATGCATTTGTCAAGCAAGTACAAATGCTGGCTTGACAAAAGCATTAGGCGAACATGATAAGTAGCTTACTTAGAGTGAGCTAAGAACAGCCAACCTCAAGCTGAGCTGGCCTTGATGGATCACAGTTGACAACCTCACATACAAAACATCGTGGTACATACACAGTACAGAATCTAAGTATTTGGACTGTTACTGAAGGTCAGCTCATATATACTGCAATAAAATTATAGGAGCTACATTAAAGTGCCAAGTCTGAGTTTTAATTTCAGTAGTTTTATATCCAATGGAGAAAAAAAAAAAAAAAAACTGCATGGAAGACAGAGTCCACACTGCAAGGTCATAAAATATATGCACCTTTATGTGTTTTTATAATTAAAGCAGTGTGTCTGATACTCACGAGAAGGTATTTCTCCTGGCCGTAAACATATGTTGTGTTGATGGCATAGTAGGACCTGTGTTCCTCTTTTAGCGTCTTCTGGCGCTGAGAAGACAGAAGAGGTGGCGGTGTTAATTAAAACGTGATGTTAGTTACATTTTGACTACATGCACCAATGGAAAGAATCTACTTCAATCTATATTTGGAATAATCCCAAATTTGCCAGATTAAGAAGTTTAATTTAATCCTTCATTGGAATTCTTTTGATCCTTGCTGTGTCACAGAGGGGAAACGTTTATGAAGGAGCAAACACAGATTCAGCTGGAGCAAAGCAAAGCATCTTTTATGGCAAAGTATTCATTCATTTTCAGTTAAATGGCACAGCCTGCATTCTGATTCAGGCAGCCCCTTTTAAACCAACTGCTACACTCACATAATATACTCCACTTACAAATCCAACACACCCTTTTGATCATCATGGCACACCTTAGTTCAGTTCCCTCTTCAATATTAGACTCCATGCCTATGTGCACCGCTCACTCAATAGCTTTGCTGTGAGTGCTGCTGCTGACAGCACTGCAAATGTTGCACCCAGACTCTTACATCCAGGGACAGAGGATGACTGTGCTGGCATTTAGTTCTGCTTACCATGAGGTTTCTACCCAGAAAGGCTTGGAGGAAGCCACTCTTGCCACTGCCAATGTCTCCAAAGACATTACAGCGGAAGACGCCGCGCTGAGTCTGCTTCTTCTGCAGGTCAATCTTCTTATCCCTGGTCACTGCAGGAGGCAAACCACACACAAACACGGGTATCAGAGGATCAGGTAAGACAGCCACTGTGCACAACTCAACAAAGTCACTTCCATGCACAACTACATCGTGATAACTGTTGAAGATGGCATCGTAGAATTTACCTGTAATTCCTGATGCTTGGGACTCCTGCTCAGCAATTATGGAGTAACCAAGGTAGCCCAAATATTCCAAACATCTTTGGACGTCCAGATAAGTTGTTAACCTGAACAAAAGGCAAGCTGAAGGTAAAACACAGACTGGGCAATTGGAGAGTAATGTGAGTAATATTGTAAAGGTCCTCCTTTAGGTTTATTATCCACAGTTCATCCACAACATTAAAATCATCAGCTTAATATTTTGTAGTTCCCCCTCGTGTCATGGAAACAGTTCTGACACATCAGGGCATGGACACAGGACTTCTGGATGATTCCTGTAGTGACTGTCACAGACGTTGACTGTGGATCCTTAGGGTTATACGTGTTGTGGGGTGGGACCTCCATTAATTGGGCTTGTTTTGGCAGATCCTGCGGATGCATACTCAGTTTGGGAGTGTGGACACCACATGAACACTTTGGACTTTGTTATGTTCTCCTAGCTTTTTCCCAGCAGTTTTTGAAGTGTGGTGAAAAGCACTAGAAGAAGTGTCACTTCAGGTGTCAGTGGTTTTAATGTTGTGGCTGATCAGTGTACAGCATTAGATCATCTTTTATGAATACTACCAACAGAGCAACCCACAAGCAGAAACTGTTCAATACTAAACATATAAACGTGGACACCAGTTTAATGTCTACTTACGTCCACTGTGAGAGATACCCCTGATAGGTGATCCAGCCCTGGTCATTAGTGCAAACTGTGTTATTTACATCTGGGCCCCAGGGCATGTAGGGGAAAACATCAAACAAGTCCTTCAACTCCTCTGGTGACAAGGCACAGTCACGGTCCTAACAGACACAAGGATCAGTTACTGTGCACAGAAAGGAGAGCTGCATCTATGTAAGGAGCAGGGTGCACTCGGCAGGAATCATTCCCTGTAGGATTGTGTAGGTGAATGTAAACTGAACAAACTGCTCTAGTTTAACTGATTTCAGAAAAAGAACTGACTAAGCTTGCTGCCTGTCAGTTCTACCTGAGAAAACAAAAATGACAGCCTGAAGCACGCGTTCACAGCAGGACACTAATCACTATGACAGAAAGCAGATCTTGACACAAGCTGCCACTTTCACTCTTTGACTCTCGTTTTAACCTCGTGGCTAATTCTCCGTGTCAATCCCTCCTCGGCAGCAAGGAGTTACATCACACCTCAGCAGGTGGTCACACTTGACTGTGGGAATGTATTTTCTTAAGTGCTCAGCAACTTCTTGTATATGTCTCATCAGGGTGGAGGCTAAGGTAAATACAGAACCAGATGTACAGGATTGTACCTTATCATGTTTGTCAAAGACGCTCTGGAGGAAGAGGTAGGCATTGTGGTTGAGCTCAGTAGTGCAGCCCGGGGGAATTTTCAATCTGGAGAGGGAGAAATAACCCACTGTATATTCATATTTAACACGTAAGATAAACACAAGCATCTTTAACCATATAACAAACAAGCAAAAAAGGAAGTAAATGATTCAACAGAGTGCCACAAACCAGCTTAATGGAAATATGGTGAAGTGCAAAAGCAGAAGCAGATTTTTACATGACATTTTATTGTAGCTGCTCAGAGGTCAGAGTAAGACTCACGGAGGGAAGAGATAGTCTTGATTTAACTCGAGGTCATCATCATATCCGAACCTCCTCAGTACTGTCCAGGTTGTTTCATGGCGTCCTCGCTGAATAAACAGCGTGTGGAGAAACAGAAATCCTGGAGAGGCAAAAAAAAAAAAAAAACACAATCACAGAAATCCCACCATGACGAATACTCTGACACATGCTTGTACATATATAAGCATCAGAAAGAGGTCAGTCCAATCATTCCTACCTTTCAGAGTGAGGCCATTGTCACACACTCCATCAATCAAATTCTTCCTCACCACATTTTTCACATCCTCTAATGCCTGGGGCTCCAGGGGGGTGTTGAAGCACGTCCGCTACGGGCAGCCGGGCAAATGTTATTTTAATTAGCTATAAGGAAGTGGGTTCCCACCAAAAGGAAGAAACAATATCATAAATACCTCCGTTTTTAGCCAGTTTACCTGAAAGAAGTTGAGCTCGTTGTCATTGAGAATTCCATCGTTGTCTAGGTCTGACACTTTGAAGATTCGAGTGAGAGCTTTAACACAGAGTGGCTTCATCTGAAAATCACAGACACAAATCAAACGCTCTTTAAAACAAAATGACACTCTGCTAAGAGTTCAAATCCATACAAGCAGAGAACACTGAATAGCTCAAAGAGAGGAGAGAAATTCACACAGTGTATATTTATTCTTACATCTTTTTTCTCTGGACAGTACAGAGGACCTGTGGGGTGGAGAACTGCCTTTTGGGCATAGTAGAAAAGCTCTGAGATGTTCTTCAGGTTCTTCGCTGAACACTACAAATAATAAAGAAAAAGGAAACATGCATTCACATATATGCATGCTGTTCAATGCTGTAATGCAGTTCTAATACTGTAGCATTTAATTTGAAAGCCCCATTAATATGCAGGGTGAGGCTTCTTGATCCGATACACAAGTATCAGATGCGGCACTGTGCTGCTAACAGTCCGGCCAAAGTAGGGTCATCCCTGTTTACCTCCCTGTGTGTGTGTGGGTGGGTGTGTGCTTGTGTATACTGTGGTGTGCGAAAGCTACTCTAAGCAGTTGCCAGACATGGTATTAACACGCAGGATCTGTCTGAGTGGTGCGCCCGGTCTAATTAACCAGTCTGGAAAAAGGGAAAAAAAACCCAAACAGGTGTCAGGAGGTGCTAAAGTGAACTCAGCAGAAACAGCACAGGTGGGAGGCTTTGTTTGGGGTTTTTTAAATTTTTTAAAATCAGGGAGTTGAAGTTTGGTGTGCTCAGTTCATTCATTGAATTCAAAGTTCGAAACAGGTTACGGGTTAAACTTGTGGCCCTTTTCAGGTGCTCGTCTTCTTCCTTGCTTTAAATACACGTTCAGAAATGCAACAATTTTGAGTAAGTATGAAAAGGGAATCAAACACAGGACTAGTACGAATAAAACAAGACAAATTAGGTTAGCGTTCACAAGCAAGACAGCGATGAGCAATTCTGTTTCCATACTAACATGCGCAAAACTTTGATAATTTAACTGTTTCAATGAGACGTCTGTTAATCTGCCTCAAAAGCAACACTAACTAAAAAATGATGGACGTCATCACAATGAAGAAGAAAAAAAAAAAAACGCTGTTCTTCTTTGTTCCTGTAAAGATGGAAATTTCTGCTCAACAGTTACTATTATGTGCATTTCTTCCCCTCTTTAAGTTCAGTTTAAAGAGCATGAAATAGCATACACTGACATCCCTCTGTGTTAATGACCCCACTGTCCACTTGTTTCCTGAGCATCAAATCTGTGTCTGAGGCAAACTATTTAAATACTCAGTTGCAGATGATTGTTCTTACAACTTGTAATTCAATGTTTTACTGTTAAGAAATGATGGCGGTAGTAAGCAGAGTGGTGACTCACCTCAACACAAGTCTCTATCTCACTGTACTGGTTCATAATCGGAAGTATGGTCTCCATGCTGCTGTGCTCCACCAAATCGGACTTGTTCCCCACCAGGATCAGAGGAACCCTGGACACACCGACACCGCAGTACAAAATGTAAACATGTTAAGAGATAATCCCAGCTTGAGATACACTCACTGGCCACTTTATTAGGTACACCTGTTCAAATTATTAACGCAAATGTATGTTCGGCCAATCACATGGCGGCAACTCCACGCATTCTGGCATGTACATATGGCCAAGATTACCTGCTGAACTGAGCATGAGAATGTTCAAAAATAAATAAATAAAAGGTGACAGAATGTGGCATGGTTCTTGTTGCCAGACGGCCCAGTTTGAGTATTTCAGAAACTGATGATCTACTGGGATTTTCCCCACATAACCATCTGTAGGGCATACAGAGAATGGTCCAAAACAGAGAAGATATCCAGAGAAGTAGTTCTCTGGGTGAAAATGCCTTGTTGATATCAGAGGTGAGAGGAAAATGGTCAGACTGCTTCGAGTTGATAGGAAGGCAAGATGCAGGAAAAACATCTCTGAATGCACAACTGTGAATGAACGTTGAAGGGTGGAAAAATGTAGCCTGGCTGGATGAGTCTCGATTACCGCTGCAACGTTCGGATGGCAGGGTCAGAAACAACATGAAAGGATGGCTCCATCCAGCTGTGTATCAACACTTGCGGCTGATGGTGATATAATGGTGTGGGTGGATATTACTTGGCATACTTTGGCCTCTTAATACTAGTGGAACATAGTTTAAACACCACACCTGAGTATTGTTGCTGACCGTGTCCATTCTTTATGACCACAGTATTACCCATGTCACAAAGTTCAAATCATCTCAAACATGGCACTTAAATAGCCTCCATAGTCACCAGATCTCATTCTGATAGAGCCTCATGGATGTGCAGCTAACAAATCTGCAGCACCTGCGAGATCCTATCATGTCAATATGGACCAATATCTCTGAGGAATGTCTATGCCACAAAGAATTAAGACAATTCTAAAGGCAAAAGGGATCCAACCTGGTACTAACAAGGTGTACCTAATAAAGCATCCATGAGTTAAAAAGTAAAGTAATTCTTTTTGCTTACAGTGAAGACACTGGGAGGAAGAAAAAAAAAATCACATCAGCCTGTGACTGAAGGTCATCATTTTAAACACTAGCTGAATATTTCCATGGTTGGCTTCCTGCTACAGAACCTAGTATTTTGCAGCCGACTGCGCTGTGACGCACACAGCCACAAACTGAGAATTAGGTCCCCATCTTTCCCCGTAATTGCTGACAAACTAAAACCCAGAATATATTTCTCTACACACCTGCTGTCCTTGTCTGTGTTCTCTGTAATGAGGGGGATCCAGTGGCTCGTCACCTATGAAAACATAAGTAGATATGATAAAAGATTTTCTCAGTTCAGAGCGACAAGTCCTGTATCATGCAGTCACACCAGAGCCTTACATGTTATACAGTTTAACTGATATACAAAATAAATATGCAAATTCTGGCAGCAGAGGCAGCTCACCTTCTCTATGGATTTCTTGTTGTTGACAGAGTAGACAATGCAAATCACATTTGCCTAAAGAAGAGATCAATCCAGATCAACATTATGCTTTTACATGACCCTAAAAACTTTTAACTGAGCAAAGCATAACGCACGGACTCACCTTGGAAATCTCCTGAAATAACTGCTCATCTGTCTGCTCTGCCTCTGTTAACGGAAGATAAGCTTGCTCAAGTAAAACAAGAACACTCCCATTGTTTATTTATAACATACACACACAAAAAAAGTAATGTTCTTCAAATACCCGAGTAGTCCACAATGTGTGTGGGAACTCTCTCCGGTGTGACATCGGCTGGTATGGTAATTTCCTCAGCTCGATAGGGAACCTGGGACACAGGGATGTTTACAGCTGGCTACAGAGCTTCAGTAACACAATCAAATCAATGGTGCTAAAACCATAAAGCAAAACAAGGTGAACAGAGTGCAGATTCAACCCCAGTTGGGTACAGGAACAGGGAGGGGGATGATTTCCAGGCTCCGCAAAGGCAGATATTCATCAAGTTTCTGAAATAATAAGAATTTATTCATACCACATCCGGGAACTCCTCGCTGACCAGAGACATGATGAGAGACGTCTTCCCCACCTTGGCTGCAGATGGAGGGAGAGTCAGTTAAGTGACATATTTTGCGCGTTTAGCAAACCCTGATTCACACTGGCTCACTGACTCATTAGAATTAATGTGAGTGCTTGGGGAGTGGGAGCATTATTTATTCATTTCAATGTAAAATTCATTATCAATGAGACACATTGTTGTAGACATTAAAAAATGTTTTTTTAATTTAAAAAAGATGCGTGCTCCATCAATTATAGCCTTCATGTTTGAGTAGGGAGACCATGGGCTCAACTTTACAAGTCTCTCATTTCTTGTGAGATTCTTGCTCAAAAAAAAAAAGTGCCAATCTCTGAATGCATGGTTACTGAAACTTAAAGATGATCACCAGGCAGATAATAAACAGTTCTTGCAACAGAAACATGGAATAAACATATAACAATATAACAAAGTTTACAAATATTCTATTTAGCCTTAAACTCAGAAAACGTGGAGACAAACCAAAGTATTTCTTGCTGCACAGACATAACCTCAATGTGAAAAATATACATGACATTCCAGTAATTGAGGTGTTTAACAGGCAGAGGTCACCTGACAGAACCCAAGTTTCAAGGAGCTTTTAGGACAATATTAAAAACTGTTTTTATCTACATATTTGGCTTAGCTGCAATAAAGACTCTCTCTGCAAAGTGCAATGAGTTCAGTGCAGTGCACATGTGAAAGTGGGGCAAACAGACTACAATACCTCTGTGCAACATCAAAGAGGTTAACTGAGATTAGGTAAATAATGGAAAAGAAAACTGCCTAACTGCTCTAAAAAACAACAACAACAACAACAACAGGGAATAGCCTAACCAAAATAAGCTGCAATAACAGATACAGATAACTAAAAAAAACAGAAGGTAACATAAACCAGCTGCAGGACAAGTGGCCTGAAGTGAAAACAGAGCCCATCATGATGAAGACCCTGCTCAGCATCACATGCCCAGCTGTCTGGCAGCATTAGTGCAATTCAAAGTGAGCACTAAAAGCTGAGTCTGCAGTGAACGGACGCATAAGTAAACACAGCTTTACTTACGCTCTCCCACTAATAATATCCTCACGTCTTTGCGCATCTTCTCCGGCGTTGTGAACCACGTCGGCAGATCGGTCTGTGTGCAACATTTATGCTCCTGTATGGATGAAGGATACAGCCAGCCAGTTCTCCGCGGCCTGGCAAGCTTGCTAACGGCTACGTTCGCATTTCAGCCCCGGTTTGCTCTGCTTTAAAGCAAACGGCATACCGTTAGAGGTCCTCACGAACCGTTAGATGCCCAGATTAGCCCACACAATATTATTTTTCTGACTTCACTCCACCGTGCAGACAGGCAGCATTCAGTGCTGACACCATGATCAGCCAGATAATCACACAAACTTGACTGTTACCACACAGTCGGCTGCTAGCTCTCGGCCACGCCCCTCCTCTGTTCAGCTGGGTGCGTGAAGGCAAGATGAGCCCGCACAGGTCCGGAAAAAGTATCCTATCTACTCGCTCAAGAAGTGCGACATTAATCCGTGACTTTGAATGCGGACATAGATCTTAGCCCAGACTTAGCTCCGCTGTTTTGTTAACTCGCAGACTACAGCCTGTTTGTGAGCTCGCGGCAGCTCGGGAATATTTTCTTTGGTACTCGTAAAATGGTGCGGAGCGAGCCACCTTACAGCTTTATTTGTCTTTGAATTCCTGTCAAAAGGCTCCATCTGGAGGCAAGAAAATTAAAAGCAGCACGTTGAAACTTTGAGACACCGGGGGACATTTTTTCCCCCGTAAGGGGGCCATACTGACACAGATAAGGGATTTAGTTTTCCTTTTTAGGACATCGGGGCTGGATTGAGATGGTTTGTGGGCCTATTTTGCACACGTGTGCATTAATGTGTACTATAGATGCACAGTACTGGGCAAAAGTCTTGAGCTATCCCTCATTTCTTCATATTTTGTTAGGAAAATGGGGAATAGGTGCAGCAGTTCATTGAAAAATGTGGAAACACATACTGTATATAAGGAGAAAACAGAAGTTGTTCAATTCTAACGAGCTTGAAAGTCAATAATTGGTATGACCACCTTTATTCTTCAACACAGCCTGAACTCTCTTAAGCTGCTTTCTTGTATTTCTTTGAGTAACTTTCAGGAATAGTTCTACAGGCTTGTTGAAGACATTCAAAGCTTTTCTTGGGATGCTGGCTGCCTTTTGTTCCCTTCTCTATCAAGATGATCCTACACTGCTTCAGTAATGTTGAGGTCCAGGCTCTGGACACTGATAGTGTCCATTGTGTGTTTTTTGTATCCAGGTATGCATTTACTGCATTGGCAGTGTGTTTGGGATCATTGTCATGCTGAAAAAAGAAGTTGTTGCCAGTCACATGCTCCAAATATGATGGTGCTTTTCTCAATTTTGACAAGATCCCCAAAACCACTGGCTGAATTGCAGCTCCAAACCATGACAGACCATGACTGTATTTTACAGACAGCTGTTGTATCGCCCGATCATCTCTGTACATACTGACCACAATCTGAACTGACTCTCCAGTTCTTGTGGAATTCGGCATGCTTCAGCCTTTTCTCCCTGTTTCCCTTCTTTAAGAATGGCTTCTTGACAGCCACCCTTCTATAGAGATCATTTCTGAATCTTCAGTGAACAGTAGATGGATCAACTGAAGGCCAGGTGCATCTCTCAGGTGCTGTTTCTTAAGGGCACGACTTTGAGATATTGTTTGTCTGCTGTAGACAGATTTTTAGGCGTGTCACTTCTTCTTTTGCCCTAAACTTGTCCAGTTTCATCATATTTATTAAGGACACACTGCGCCCAATGCTAAGATATGCCAAATTTTCGGTCAGTAGCTCTTTGGGAATCACTTTGTTGGTGCAAAAATACTGTGTTTTCTTTGGCATTTTTTATATCAATGAGCTAAAGAAATGGGAACAAATTGTGTGTTTTTTGTGTCAGGCTGCTAGTAACAAAGATACAGTTTAAAATTAAATTGGTTCTTTGCTAAGTTGTGTGTTACATGTTGAAACAACAATGGTTCATCCCTTTTTTTAATGCTTGAATATTTCATAGACCAGTAGTAAATTGTTTATACACACACACACACACATACACACACACACACACACACACACACACACACACACACACACACACACACACACACACACACACACACACACACACAGAGTACTGCACACCTACTGTTGGTAAACTATTAAAACTGTTACTGTAAAACTGTCAAAACAGGAAGTTCTCTGGTGTACTTTCAGTAAGCTCAAGTTTATTTAAATTATGAGTTTCACACATCCACAGACAGCTAAACAAAAACTATGTGAGTACATTAAAGTTAACAAAAAATACAAAATACTTACAAAAATGCAATTTAAGTCTTTATTTTAATAAATACAGTGTTTGGTTTTAGTGACTTTATAATGTATTACAAAATAATGCTGACATTAATTACAGCAAAAGTGCAGCAAAATCAGGAGACACTTCTTTTAATGTGCAGGGATCTTATAGAGAAACAACATTTAAGCAGTGACGGTAGCTTCTCCAGATGGTAGACAATAAGTGTTAGAGTCGATTGTTGGTCTGGGGTGCCAGGCAGTCCTGTATGCATTTTTTTTTTAGCCACACTGACAGCTTCGGGTACATCTCTTTGGAGAAATGCTTCAAGTCTGGGTACTTAGATTTCCTTGCAAACCAGCCTGTAAAACTGTTCCCTTCATTTTCCTCTCCTCAAGTTGGCCTCATCTATATATCAAAGAGAGAAAGAATTAGGAATATATATATATTTTTTTACAACCAAAGGAGCACATTTGCTGCATTGTAATACATGGAATAGCAAATTCCTACTAGCATAGTCTTCTGGTGTCATGGGTTGAGAGATGACCTTTTTGAAAGCCACTATCCACTCGTCCTGCTCCTGCTCCAGCTCACACATAAACACAAACTGTCTCTCCGGAGTCTCCAGCATGATCCCACAGCGCCACCGGCCTCCTCTCGTGCTGCGGCTGCTGCTCTCTGAAACAGAGTAGCCGTGGCTCTCCGTGCCGATGAAGACGGAGCCCAGCTCTGTCGCATCCTAACAGTGCAAACAAGATGCAAAGAAATGGGTGTGTCATGATTATTGACTGTATTTTATGAGCATTAGAATTTGTTTTTAATATCTTAATTAAAAATAAATCAGTAAATTGTATGTTTTGATGTTCTGGGGTCATTTATTTATTTATTTGGGCAGTTGCTTTTCACAAAGATATTAGACACTGTTTCTGATCTCTGTTCATT
Organism: Archocentrus centrarchus; assembly: GCF_007364275.1. Classification (NCBI taxonomy): domain Eukaryota; kingdom Metazoa; phylum Chordata; class Actinopteri; order Cichliformes; family Cichlidae; genus Archocentrus; species Archocentrus centrarchus. Next base: position 24,579,168 of record NC_044346.1, on the reverse strand, counting down.
ACCAGCGGGGATTTAAAATATAGAAGTTTTCTGTTCAATGAACACAGTGTGAACCACCTCTTCTTGAATGGCTCCCGTTGCTGAAAACACACAAAGGAACACACACTAATCCAGTTAGTTTGGCAGGTAAACTAAAAGTAAATGGAGCCAATAAATTCAGGTAAAAGTTCAGATAGCTGACAGACCGTTGGACCAGTTTTCTCCATGTACCCCTCCTTCAGGCAGTGTGTTGTTAGCTGATGGATTAACTGTGCAAAGAAGCACGGACAATACTGTGAACTGAACAACAGAAGCAGCTCACAACCAAAATTATACAACCCTGACTCTGTATGGGTTTAAACATGTAATATTTGATTTGCATAAAAGGATGAACAAACCTGAATTAATAATGAATATAATCATATAATCCTGTTTAGGAACTGTTTAGGAATTACAGCTATTTTTATACACAGTCCTGCATTTTCAGAGGCTCAAAAGTAACCGGACAAACTAAAATCATATTAAATATAAGGATTGTGTTCAATACTTGGATGAAAATCCTTTGCAATCAAAGACCGCCTGAAGTGTTGAACCAAATCCTGCGTTTCCTCCCTTGAGATGCTCTACCAGACCTTTTAAGGCAACCTCATTCAGCTGCTGCTTGTTTGTGTGTATTTCTGCCTTTAGTTTTGTATTTAATAAATGAAAAACATGCTCTATTGGACTGATCAGGTAACTGACTTGAAGAATATCCCATTTTTGTTACCTTGGGTTACTTTTGCAGTATGCTATGGGTCATTATCCATTTGTATTATGAAGTGCTGTCCAATCAGATTTGCAGCATTTGACTGAACCTGAGCAGAGAGTATAGACTTCATCAACATCTCTTTGGACCTCATTTGAGAGTTCCATTGAATAGCTACCAAATGTAAGTTTGCGCAAATGTTTTTGCTAAACCATTGAAATAAAGCTGGAAATCTGCACTTCAGTCACATCTTGACTGTTTGGTTCATTGTCTGCTGTACCATGAGAAACTCACGATACAGCAGACAATGCAAGAAAAAGTTAGAAAGGTCTGTATAGTCATATACAGAAATAGTTCGGATCCAGAGCTCAGCGGTTTGTCTGGTGTAATAAGGTCAAGAGTTATTCAGCTAGAGGAACGCCAGCCCTGTGAAGTATGACAATAGTCCATTTTTATAGTCAGATTTTTTTTAAAAACACAATTGTGTTTATTTGCCTCTGATTTTTGCTTTCATTACATTTTATAAACATCACTAGCTTGCAGATAAAGGAGAGTTAAATAGCTGATGATTTAATGAAAATTTCTCTCACATCTTTTTCTTGTAGACTGGGGTTTTTCTTCAGGAGGTATGCCAAGCGCGTTGCCCGAATAGCATTGAAAAAGGACACAATCACCTAAAAGAGGTCAAACACAAAAAAGTATATCAGGAAGAAAAAGAATTGTCTTGAATGGTACATAATGGGATGGAAAACAGCATACAGGGTACATCTGGGAAGGTCAGCTGAGACTGGATTACACTGATTTTTGTTTTTTCTAACATCGGGTAGAAGGTTCTATTAGGAATTTACACATGCTACATTTTAACAAATCAACACACGTTAAGAGCAAATTTTGTGCCACAGCAGCTGTCCTCACCTGCCCATTCTCATGGTACACAAAAAGGTTCCTCGAGCGTTCATCCTCCACATAACAGATCTGCAAACCATTAGCATGACCAATCTTCTCAGGCTGGAAAACTGCATTCAGATCCTTCATACTGATAACAGCTTTGGGAACCTTGGACTTGGTAAGATTAGAAAAAGAGGTATTTGACCGGTGAATGCTAAAGAATGCTTGTACAGCTGTAAACCGTGTCTTATGACAAAAGAACTGCTCACATCCTCTTTGAAGTATCTGAGGGTGAAGTCTTTCTGCGACAGCAAGAAGGTACATTTAAGGAACTGCTTGTTGTCTTTGCCTTTCTTCCATAGCATTGCCTCAAACAGTTCTGGAGTAGATATATCAAAAAGGTGAAGCATAAACTGCAGGTTATATTCTGTTTGGAAAACAAATGCTGAGTTTTTTGTTGTTGTTAGAATAATTTTAGGGCAATTACCTGCACTATAAACTTTTTGAAAGTACATGTTTTCTCCTGTGAACTCCTCTCTTTCGTACTTAGCATGTATCCACTGATCCCTAAGTACACTGAAAGTAAGCAAAATACAAGTCAGTGAAAATGTGTAGACCTGTGACAGGTTTACATTTACCCAGCCTCAACACTTATGTACTGTTCCTCTTTCTACCTGAGAAACATGATTACTCCACTCCCATTCACTAAACAGACTGTTGAGTCTTCACTTCCCACTTCCATTGAGTTAATGAAGTGAATGGGTGCCAAATGCAGTGGAAGTTACTTACGCACAGTCATTCTGTTGTGGCTGGTAGTAAAAGACGGGGATGCATTTCTCATAAATAGCTTTGGCTGCAGAGTTTCCCCTCTCTTGCATGAACTGAAACCACATAATGTGAAATTTGAAAATGAAGGGGTCTACATTATGAATAAATTCAGATTATGATTTATTTGTCTGATAGTCATACAATATGTGCTGTTAAAATGAAGAATGAAATTATCTGGAGGCAATGGTGGAATAATAAATGAAATTTAATCCATAACCATATGAATACAAGCTAAAAATCAGTACCTCTACTAGTGAATCTTCCCAGTGATCCAGCCGTATGGATTTCATTCTGCTGACTGAGGGCAGATTACGATGCATCCCTGAGCAGTTCAGGCACACAAAGACACCGAGAGTGTAAGACGCCCAGTCAGGGTCTGTGAGCAAAAATGATCGCAGTGTTTATTCTGTAAGAAGGAACTAAATACAGTGCAAACACTAATGACATGAGCCACGTACAGACCATAACATACAAAGGTAAAAGAGAACGAATAATTTATTGTTAGTAGAATAAAAGACAATCTCTGCTTTCGTTTCACACAGGTACACACTGTATTAACTCTCCTTGTCAGTGACGGTGCCAAAGTGGTGGAAAATAAAGGAGGAACAATGAGCTCATACCACCATATGCAGCAGCTTTCTCTTCCCTTTCTGAGAGTTCATGTAGGAGTTTTACTTGGTTATAAAATATTATTTTGGACATGGTACTGTCAATCAAATACATGGGTTAGTCATATAGGCTGTTGTTACGCAGTGAAATCAGGTAAAAAAAAAAATGTTTTAAGTCTCTGAGGAGGAAAAAGAAAATCTATCAGTGCTAATCTGCTGACTAAACTTGTACTCACCAGGAGCTCCACAGTCAGCACACAAGTTGTTACCCGGCTGTTGCACCAAATCGAGCAGAATTCTGTTATTTCTTTCCAAACTGGCCATCGATCAAGGACCTCCGCTTCTGTCAGACTGACAGTCAAATCCAAACAAAACATCTACTAGGTAGTAACTCCATACTGATACTACACACTTTACAGTCCAGAGCTATTCTGCCCTGTAACAGGTGAAAGCATCTCAGTGGCCAGTGCCCCAGCATTTCCTCTTAGCAAGGCAGCATCATGAAGTATATTGTTCTGCACACAAACGCAGAGATCCAGAAATAACAGAGAAAGGAAGTGAAACATACGTCACTCTGTTACTGAGTGATTGACTTACAGTATTAGGCTGTCAGGCTTGTAGCTATTAGAAAGCTGTGAGACTGAATGTTTTGTTTTCGAAGTAAAGGTCGGCTGCAGCAAGAAAAAAGAGGGAAGCTGCTAGGAATAGCTCCATTGCTTATGTGCCAGTTTTACAAATAGCCAGACCTATGTCATACATGTAAATTTAACTGTTGCTGTTGTCTTGAGTAGGATTAATTTGCTTTGAATTTCGAGGTTGAATTACAACATTTTCAAACTGAAAAAAACTGTAAGATCTTCTTGGAACTAGAGCAGCAGTAGCCACAGTGCCAGTGAGTTCTCAGACAATGTCCATCTTTGAAAATATATGTTTATGCATCACATGAAAATACCTCCACTGGGAATATATATTAATAAAATGGCTATAATGTGTGCAAATGTCTTCCAACAGCAGATAAAGATGAGGAGGGGTGATTCAAATGTATTAAGAAAAGAACAGTGAAACATGCAGGAAGGGTCCATGTGTCACTGAACCCTTCGAACTCAACCTTCACCTTGGCCCCAGCTGCACACCTGTAAAGTTTCGTAACTGTATTTAGAATTGCTGCAACTTTAATGCTGAATAGAGTTTCAAACTAATCAGAAGGGGAAAAACTGTCCATATAGATACAGTATTCATGAAAGTTCTGACAGAAATGACAGCAGCATCATGATGCAGATTCTGTTTGATCATGTGGAAGTTAAAGTGGAAAGAATGTTGCACACTGTTCAGGGAAAAGTTGAGACAGGCTCTGGATGGTAGGGAAGAGTTACAAGTTGACTGTAAAAGTACAGCTGAAGTGGTGAGGAAAACTGCCAGGACAGAGGAAAGAGAACAAGGAGAGTACAGGAAAGTATTTAAAGGAAGAGGTCAGCAAAAGATGAAGAAAGTAGACAAGAGTACTGGGAGGCTAGGTGTGCAGCAAAGACAGGGGTGGCAATGGAAAAGGCTTATAGTGAGTTGTATGTGGAAAGTAAGGAAGGAGAAAAGGACATGTATCAATTGGCTAAGCATGAAGCTATAAAGCAGGGGTATTCAAATAAAATTTAAAGAGGTCCAGTCAGACAAAATTTCATGAGGCCAAGGTCCGGAAGTCCAACTATTTAATCTGAGATATATATATATATATATATATATATATATATATATATATATATATATATATATATATATATATATATATATATATATATATATATATATATATATATATATAAACTCTACAACAAACTTCAGCGTCAGTGCAGAACACGTGGTGTAAAACATCAGAACACAGCGAATGTTGGACAAAAACAAACTGAACTTTTGAAGGAATCAAAGCTCAAATCCAGCTGCATCCTGATGTTCTCACCACATGAAGCTGCTTCTGGTTTGGAGCTGCTCGGAGAGCTAGCTTTGCGCCTCTGTACACAACCTATTTAAGTGGCCAACCATTTCTGCTTGTGTAGCTGGATTGTGTGTGTTAATTACCTTGCGGTCGCGTGCTGATGTTTTATGTGCCGGCTGGGACTTTTTTGGTCCTCGCTCTTTGTGCTCTGTTTTTTGGCTGCAAACATTTGTCCCTGTTTTTTCACTTTCTTCATTTCCTCACGTCCATTGCGATAGTTCCAGCAGTCTCCCTCCAGGAATTTGCTGACATTTGTGAGTCCTTATATTGATGCTTTGATTATTATTCCTGATTGTTATTCTCTCAGTGATAAATTCAAACACTGCAGCAAAAAGTAGCCAGAAACGCACAAGGACTGAACAGGTTAATCACAACCTTGTGGGCTGTGTGGACCCGACACGTAGCTCGATTTCTCCGGAGGTGCACATCAGGTTACGTTGAAGGATCAGTGCGGTTTCTCGGCAGATCGCTGCCATTACTTTGCGGACCGATGAGGTGAGCACGCATACGCACGCACACAGTTGCCCGATGGCGCTCCCAGCTTAAACTGTTAGAGCGGGAAAAAAAATGACTTCATATGAATCCACAAGGGTTTTTTTTTAAAAATAAAATTACGAAAACAAAGGTCATTTTATCTATAATTTCTGTTAGTTTTAGTTAGTTTTGTAAACTCACAATACTGTTTTTTGCTTTTAATTATAAATGTTATTTATTTCAGTTACTGAAAATGTTTTTTTCAGTTTCAGTTTTCATTATTTAGTTCGTTTTCGTTAACTATAATAACCCTGTTTGTTACAAAGCTTACCAGCCGGCAGGAACCAGCTTGGTGGTATCACATGGTATAGCCAAACTCGCATGCAATTGGTCAGTGGGTTTCCTTGGACGCTTCACTACTACCGTAAGGACTGTAAAAGCTGCCGGTACACCAGAAAGCGCTCAACAAGATTTTAATTAAGTGGTTATTTCTGTTTTGGTATTAGGTTCGGGTCTGCTTGAGACATCATTTCGGTCCGGATCCGGACCGAGGTCCGCCTATTGGTGATGGCTGCTATAAAGGAAGGGCAGCACATTAGGGTGATTTAGGATGCAAATGAAAATGTGAGTAAAGAGAATGTGTTGTGAAGTTGGAAAGAGTACTTTGAAGAGCTGATGAATGAAGAAAATGAGAGAAAGGAAGACAGATGGAGGAAAGTTAGTGAATCAGGATGTGCAGATAATTAATAAGGAGGAGATCAGGGCAGCTATGGAGAGGATTAAGAATGGAAAAGGAGTTGGTCCAGATGACATACATGTGGAGGTATGGAAATGTCTAGGAGAGAGCAGTAGACATCTTAAACAGATTGTTTAACACAATCCTGGAGAGTGAGAGGATGCCTGAGAAATGAATAGGTGCACTGGTACCGATTTCAAAGAACAGGGGTAATGTGAAGAGCTGTAGTAACCACAGAGCGATAAAGTTGATGACCCATACCATGAAGATATGGCTGCACTGTGTCTTTGTGAATCTAGAGAAAGCATATGATAGGGTGCCAAGAGAGGAACTGTGGGACTGCATGAGGAAGCCAGAAGTGGCAGAGAAGTATGTGAGGATGGTGTAGGGCATATATGAGGACAGTGAGACAATGGTGAGGTGTGGGGTAGGAGTGACAGATGGGTTTAAGATGGGAGTTGGATTACATCGGGGATCACTCGTGATCTGTAGTGAGAGTGGTGAGCAGATGGAAGAGAATCTGGAGAGGTGGAGGTATGTTCTGAAGAGAAGATGAATGAAAGTCAGTAGAAGCAAGACAGAATACATGTGTGTGAATGAGAGGGGGATAAGTGGAAAGGTGAAGATGTAAGGAGCAGAGGTAGTGAAGGTGGATGAGTTTAAATATCTGGGGTCAGCTATCCAAAGCAACGGACGGTGCACAAGAAGGGTGAAGAAGAGAGTGCAGGCAGGGTGGAGCGGGTGGAGATGAGTGTCGGGGGGTGGGGTGATTTGTGACAGAAGGAGAGCAGCAAGAGTGAAAGGAAAGGTTTATAAGATGGTTTGGAGACAGTGACCCCCTAAAGGGATCAGTCGAAAGAAGTCTGTCATTATGTATTAAACATAAAAATATGTAAATGCAACCCGGCAATGGACGGATTAGTTTCCTATTATTTATTCAGCTTTATTTTTTTTATTTTACCTCTACGCTGTCCCACACCGGAACCATTCAAAGTGGTTTCGTTGTGCCACACCGACCAGTTAAAACCGTTGGACACCAAACGATCAAAGGGAAAGTTGTTCCACCTGCATCATGCCAATGCTCAAAACTATCAAATATTTATTTTAGGCAACGACGATGTGGGCTGCTAGGCGAGTTCTATCGTCGGTAGTTCAGAGAAGTAAGAATTTTTGATATACGTGTGTCGCTCTTTGATTATTGAATCGATGTTGCTAGCTAGTATCTCTGATTGTAAATAGACGTTTAAATTTAAGCTTTTTGAGGTTGTATGTTCTTTTAGAAACTTAATTATTCATTGATAGCTACCTTAACTAACTTTTTTTTTTTTGCCACTCTCACACTGTAAAATGTAACGCATTAAGAGTGCCCCCTTGTTGTGTTTACAGCTCAGTATGCGGGGCAGTCCGGTTTGTTTCGCAACCCTCAGCACGGATCCCTCCCTGAGCTGGAGCTACGGTACCTCCAGTGCACATGCTGCTGGAGAAGTCGGGTTCCCGTGGCGGGCTTTGAGACCCTCAACGCCACTTTGTCCTCCACTAATGAGCCCTGCAAGGAGGACAGCAGAACGCTGGACGCCTGCTACACCTCAGAGCAACGAGACGCCATCCTCCAACTCCTCAACACCGCCACACCGTCAGAGCTGGCCGGGATAAAGCTGCTAAGAGGCCGCAAGTCCCTCAACATTGTGGAGTACAGGACTAAAAACGGGCCCTTTAAAACTCTGGAAAGTGTGGTAAATGTCCCGCTGCTAAAGCACAAAAGTGCTGTTGTAGTCTTCAACTCCATCCTTAACCCGGGTAAGAAGGAGAGGAAAGTGAGGATACAGCTGGCGAAGTTTATCAGGCCAGAGGTTGACAAGTCTTGGTTGGAGGTAAGCTTATGGTGACAGGATTATTTGCCCTTCTTTGCCAGGGAAACACAGAAATCTTCATGATGAAATATAACTTTTTAAAAGGCTTTCAGCTGATCATAATCACCATCTTTGAACATTTAGCCAGCCCCAGATCAGGGAGACATAACAGAAAAGCAGGAGCTACTGGCAGCAGTTAATGTCATCTTATTTGTTAAGAAGAAGCTTTACTGTAGTCATAAGTCTAGTGTACATATTGCAAATTTCTATTTTTGGTTTCAAATTATTAGTGTGTTTTAGTCTTTTTATATGTTAAATGGTTGCAGCTGTAACAACTGAAATTTCCCTCTGGGATCAATGAAGTGCTTCTGACTTGTCAATAGTACCGATATTTTGGATGATAGAAGACATTGTAAATGAACTTTCACATGATGTTGGATAGCTGTTGATGACCTTGGACTGCTGTGATAGATTTATTGTGTCTTTCAGAGCCTTTGAGCATTCTGAAAAAATACTATGAAGAGAGAGAGCAGGATAATGCACTCTGATCATCTGTCATGGTTCTGTATTTGTCACTGCAGGATGCCACTTCCATAGTGTCAATTGTGTGTGGGACTAATAAACTTGCTTGGGCACATGTGGACCGTGGAATGACTGTGCTGGACTGGCAGCAGATGGACTGTCCGAATTTCTTGAGGGGAACTTACATGGCTTCTGCTTATTTGCATGATGTAAGTATGTAGAACAGGGCTCTTCAACTCCAGGCCCCGAGAGCCCCTGCCCTGCAGGTTTTAGATGTGTCTCTGCTTCAACACACCTGAGTCAAATATAGAAGTCATTAGCAGGACTCTGGAGAACTTGACTGCATACTGAGGAGGTAATTCAGCCATTTGATTCAGGTGTGTTGGATCAGGGACACATCTAAAACCTGCAGGACAGGGGCTCTTGGGGCCTGGAGTTGAAGAGCCCTAATGTAGAACATATTTTTTGAAATAGTCAGTGACTAGCTAAATTAGTGTTAATGTAGACTTACAGTCTATTAACAGGCTTAACTTAATTGATGATTTATCTGTGATGCCAACAGGTCTCTTCAGTTGTGGCCCTCCTGCCATCAGCGGACTTCTACATAATAGAGAAACCTTCCATCTCAGTTCAGAACACGGCTCTGTTCCCTGTAATGGCTCACATGAGGGCTGTGGAGGCCATGCTGTTTGCTCTGCTGGAGCCCAAAAATTCCTCACCAGAATCCAACATTCCTCCCAGGTTGGTGTGTGTGACCAGAGGGGTGTCATATAAATTAAGACTGTAAAAATAAGACTTGTAATAACTTGACACAGAAATTCTCTCCTTTCCTTCACAGGGTTCTCAACATGATGAGGGTTGCTGTAGGTCACCACTTTGGACTGATGGTGGGCGAGTCTCGGACAAGTGGGGCGCAGACGGTGAGACAGCTGATGACAGAGTCTGTGATTCAGAAGCTTCCCCGGATAAACTTTCCCCAGGATCTGCTGGTGAAGTATCGGAATTCTTTCCAGATGGGCAGCAGAAGAGGAGGGGAGGAACTCTGTGATGCTCTTCTTCAGGCTGTAGCTTTTTATGAGCTGCTCGGCGAATGTTCCTGAGAGGCACCACCTGGACTGATCTCGTGCTCCTACCACACAACGTCCACTAAAGCAAACCTCAGAAGTGGCATTTTGAGCTCTTTTGAACTTTAATTTTTCTGATAAATGGTTAATTTGGTAGAGGTTAATAATAAGAATTGAATATTTTTCCTGTTACTTAAAAACAAAGATGTCTTCTGGGTGCTGTTTTAGGGCTGCTGCTGTTTTATTTCTGCTACAGCTGGACAGTAGGAGCTGTCCTTGCTGCCTGAGAATTTTCACTCCTGTTCTGTGTAAAAGAACAGTTTGTACCTAAAACCCAAAGGATGAAAATTATAACACTGTTCAGGTCAACAACTTGTGTCAGTACCTGAGTAATCAGAGTACCTTAAATCCTTTTAAAATGCTCAGTATAAAAAAATAATTTTATTTACTTAATAGTTTCATTTACATGTAAATAAAAACATGATTCCTCATATAAACCGCATTATTTTTGTTTCACAGTATTCGACTAAAATAAGGACAGGAGTAAGCTGAGGTAGTGAGGGTGTCAGGTTCAACATTCTTTCAGGACTTTAAGTGAAATCTTCTGCCAGGAGCTGCATAGCTGACTTTGAGAGGCCCAGGTGAGTGCTGTTGAGGTAGTTCATGCACCTATTGTGGGAGAAAAGTCATTTGCATGAGTATTAGATAAATATACAAAAAAAAAAAATGTAATTGTAAATTTTAGATATTTTAAAGGGATAGTTCACTTAAAAACTAAATGTACATTCCTGCCCCCTCTCAGGCGTGCGGTGTAATTTATTCATCTAGATTTGCTTTGGTGTCAGATTTATGACAGAAGGATAGCAGCAAGGGAAGGTTTACAAGATTGTAGACTTGCTATGGTCTATGTTTTGGAGATGTGGCACTTACAAAAAGTCAGGAGGTGGAGCTGAAGATGCAAAGATTTTCACTGGGAGTGACGAGGATGGACAAGATTAGAAATGAGTACATCAGAGGGACAGTTTGGAGACAAGTCCAAGAGTTGGACTTGTCACCCACAAAGAAAAATCTCAGCAGCAATTTTATCTTTCCAGAAATCATGTAGGAACTAGAGCTACAATTTCATCTTCTGGTGTTTATTCCAAGATAACTAAAACAAAACTGTTACTATGTCACTTGTTTTGCAACATTTCTATTTCAGTTTTTTGTAGTAATTGTTTAGTTCAGCTTTATTGAAATTAAGGTTTAAGGAAATCCACTTTATCAAAAAGACAAGTTTCTTTTTTTAAAGTTTATAAAATCCCAGTTATTGTTAAAAAATCATTTGCCATAATCAAGCAGCCTTAGTAGGAATAATTTTCTTTCCTCTATCTACATCTGCCAACCAAACGAAGCATGCAGCTAAATGATATTACAGTTCAGCCAAGGGAGGAAGCCGTTCATGTTTGCATCCACTCTGAGCACAAGGCCAGTGCCATTTAGTCCCATTATATTTAAGAAAAAGCATCTCTATAGCACATATCCCCAGAAAATGTACAGAAAAGAAAAATCTAACAGCTAAATAAGATTACAGGCCAGATATGTAAATTGGATGCTGGGGTGAATTTTCCCTTTAACACATTTATATCCAAACATAAGAGTTAATGGATAGTGGAGCAGCACAGCCCTGTAGTGGTTAGCACCGTCGCCTCACAGCAAGAAGTTTGAATCCAGCAGCCAGCAGGGCTTTTCTGTGAGTTCTCAGCACGTTCTCCCTGTGCCTGCGTGGTTTCTCTGCGGGTACCCCGGCTTCCTCCCACGGTCCAGACACAGGCTGGTTAGGTTAACTGGTGATTCTAATTTGGCCGCATGAATGTGAGTGAATGGTTGTCTGTCTGTATATGTTAGCCCGAGTATGATAGAGACTGGATCTAAATTAATGAATAACACTATCACATCTACCATTCACGCTCACGTGGACTTGCTGTGATATTACAGACTTAACAGTAACATAAATTTGACCTCCATTCCTTTAATTTATGATGGCCCACCACTTCTGCACTCCTCACTGTTCAAAGTGAATTTAAACCTCACATCTGACTCACCCCAGCGGCTCCTGTTTTTGTTGCTGTGCTTTATGTGAGCGACAGATGGCGCGGAGAACCGGCATGTAGTCGACACATACAGCCCGTCTGTTCCCCAGCAACCTGAAAGGTTTACTGCTGAGAACGGTCCTGCTTAGTCTGTATCTCCTTTGGGACCCACTGGAGGGACAGAAACAAGTATTACACAGTGAAAAGAACTTTATAATGTGCACAATATTATAAATGTTGAGTGACATTGTTCAGGTTTTTGAAAATGAATGCATGAAGGTGAAGCACCCACATGCATTCAAAAGCCCCCTCCTCATGGAGCTATTTGCCAGGTAGAATGTAGTTTTATGTACTTTTCCATTGAAGATGCTTTTAGGTATTTAATTGAAATTGTTGGAATTCCATTGGTTGGTGTCTCGCTTTGAAATGGATTTGGACAAGAAGTTATCAAATAAATGTCATGTAATAGCACTTTCCCTTATACTAACATTATAATGTGTTCAAAAGAAGTAGTTAACATCCTTGAAACTTCAGCAATAACTAAAGAAAGTGTATGGCTGGGCAACTAAAATGTTAAAATGGCACACAAATTGAAATAGTATTCAGAAGATGAGATGGAGAGCAGACTCACCTTGGCTCACACAGAGGCTGAAAACTAAAGCTGAGGTTGTGTCTTTTAGAAGATGTTAACGCAAGTCTCTCCACCAGCCTCCCCCATCTTTGGTCCTCCAGCGCCTGTCTGAGTTTTTGCACTTCAGTCCAAACCTCTGACATTCTGCACAAACACCTGTGACACCCCAAACCTTCAACAGCAGCCAGAATGTCCAACAGCCTCTCCTGACTCCAACTGCTGACCTCTTCCTCCCTCATCTCATCCAACAAACCGTCCTTTATCTCTGCTCCTGTCCACACAAATGCCTCAGGTGTGCATGAGTCAGAAACACGTGTCCCCGCAGGCAGCAGGTTAGCATCGAGGTAGGATATGAGGTCAAAGAAGTCAGTCAGGGCGTCTAAACACTCACTCTCCTCTTTAGCTCCAATTTGTTGAGCCTTACTGCTTGAATTTGAATCTCTTAGAGGAGTAACACTGAATAAAAATGATGTTTTTCGAAGGGTCAAACTGTCAGATGATGTGGTGTTATATTTCCTTCTGCTAAGCCTTGACATATTGCTTACAGATTTGCTGTAGGTCAGTGAAGCCCTTGCACTAATGCTTCTATTTTGCTGCTGGATGTGAAGAGCAGCGTCAGAGGGCTGCCTCTGTAGACTGGAACAAGCCACCATTTCCAGGCAGTGGACTGAAGTATCCTGGGCTGCTACGGACAGGAGAAACTCCAGGTTGAAATAGAGAAGCGGCACGCCTCGTCTCCAGCTCTCAGCGAGAAGTATCAAGAGCTCATTCATGTGCGTTTTAGACCAGGACTGAGAATCAAAAATGGATACCATAGATTGGTATGGTTAATTTTCAAGCGATTGTGAGGATTATGCAGAGATATAAATACTTGCCTTTAGAAGATTCAGTAAATAGTCTGGAGTTACACCATGAAGACCCAGCATGTTAGCAGAGCAGCCTGTTTTGTATGGAAGAAGCGAGCTTAAATGTTCTCCTCCTTCAGCAGCATTTGAGTCTAGAACAGGAAATTTTAAAGAAAATAGTATTATAAGTTTTCTGTAATGTTATTTACGCTTTAATTTAGAGAGCCTTACCCTGTACACATAAAGGTTTCTTATGTAAACACCCACACTGAGAGGGCCACCGTCCACCACTTTGCACCCAGATCTGCAGCTGCAGTAGGCAGCGTCTGACATCACCACACGTGAGTCTGTGGAGGCTCCTAACATCATCCAAATCCAGCCGGACGCCCTCAGCCAGACACACCAGCTGCAGGTAACTGCAGATATTCACCTTTGAAAAGATGGAGTTAATGACAAACTGTTTTTTTCTTTGTTGATGCTACGTGTGTAACGGGTGCTTAATGGCACACTGTGCTAGAAGCTGAGGATTTCTACACACACACAAAAAAAAAAAAACAGCGCTACTCCCAAAAACACGCATGCAGTTTTCAGTGAAGCTGTATAAGGTTGTTAAGGTACGTTTGACTTACTGCTGATGGAATTTTGAAAATTATTTCATCCAAGCTGCTGTCAAATCTGTCCTTGAATAAGGGATCTGAGGAAGACAACAGTTTTGAACCAAGAGCTCGTCTTTAAAAGTAAAATTCAAACTCTGTGTGTGTGTGTGTTTACCATTTGTGGTCAGAATGACTGGTCTTTTAGTGATGCTCATAAAAGCTTTGATGGCTGCAAGGAAACCGATGTCATCATCAAATATAACATCAACCTGTGGTAGCAAACAATAGCAAAATGGTGAATCTGGAGCACACATGGTTAGTGGGTGGCTTTTTAACAGCGTGATGCTGGGAAATGATTTACCTCTTCAAACAGAATAAGAGATGTGGCCGTCTTTTTGTCATGGGGGACCGTTTCATCAGAGCTTGTTGATGATTTGACCGGTTTCTTGTCCTCTGGCTTTTCAAATGGTGGCAGGCCACCAGACTGTAAGTGATCTGCTTTGGCCTTCATCTTAAAATAGTGAGTCAGAGTGACTGTGGCTGGTTTTGCTTTTGCCCTGTGACGAGAGCAGCTCAGTTTCTGCACTGTTCTCCTTTTTGAGGCGGAAGTGACGTTTTTAGGAAGCACCATTTTTCCTGTTAATAGAAAACACAAATACCTGTATAGTATGGTAAAACTGTGCCTCTGTTACTGTCTACAGATGTAAATCTAAATACAAAGGTTTTCACAAAACAGCAGAGTTTTATGATTATTTGCATTACAATGAAAACAGATCATCATCAGTGTTCTACCAGGTAAAATCCCAGATTTGGAAGAGCAGATGCTGGTGCTGAAGCTGCTGAAGTAAGCTGGTTTCAGTGGGTCTTTCCCCATTGTGTCCACTAGGTGTGACTGGGTGACCTCCCTTAGCTGGGACAGAACATGGCGGCCGCTGCGCTGTGAGGAGCAATTCACCTCAAACACCTTTGATTGAGAAGGAAAAGCATAAGTGTGGACACCCAATCAAAGCCAAAAGTGTCACATTTTACCTGTTTTAAAATTGGTAAATCAGAGACCCACAGCGTGTGAGGTGTTGATTTTTTTTTTTTAATTTATAGTTGTCTTTCTGGTAAAAACCACAGAATATTGTCAGCAGCAAAATAATCAATTTTGACAGAGGACAACATTTTAAATTTGTACTCGTGTACATTTCAAATTGTTGTGATTAGTGTTAATTGGATTGTTGTAGCTGCTACAGAACCAAACAGTAACAGTTACACAGTATACAGTGCATTATATGGCCATTTGTGGATTTAACCAAAATGCTGCTTTATGAGTAACGTTTTGCTTTGCAAAAAGGAGAAAAATGATCTTTAAAAGCCAGAAGAAATGGGAGGAAGCGAATCAAATAAATGTAGCTTTGTATAAACTGGCTATCTATGGGAATCCCTTGCTTTATTCAAATGACCAACATTTTTATTAGACATCTTCTGCAGTGGTGAACTGACATTAAGATAAGATGTTTAGTGTAGCTGATTTCTGATAAGGCCCAATTTCAGTCTTCGCCAGTATGGCTTCAAAGTTACTGGACCTTTTTACAAATTCCCACCTTGAAGCCGAGCTCCTGAGCACAGGCGTACACCGAAGCAGTCTTGCCCACACCTGACGGTCCTGTAATCAGCATGGCATTACCCAGTGGCTTTTCTCTGCCATCATCTGATCCAGCCTCACCCTGGAAGTCTCCGCAGTCCCATGAGTCTGCACAGGAGGATACTCGTTACTTTTCCAGAAGTCACACATGGAAAACAAAACAAAACAAAAAAAACAGACACTGAAAAGCCAGTTGATACCATTACTGTTTTCCTCTTGCTTCTTTTCCTCCATTTTTCTCCTTTTGTCACAGTCAGCTCTTAGTTTCCATTTCCTTAACCAACTGAACTCCGTGGAGAAAACATACATAGAAAGTGCTCACTCGTGATGCAGAATTTAAGACTAATTTATCAATTAATTAGTTAAATTCATGTTAAATTCACCTGTACAGTTTATTCACAGATGCAGGATTACCAATGACCTCACCCGAACGCTGAGGACTGTACTTATCGGTCCACAGTGTATCCTCAAAACAGAAATCTAGACAAAAGAAAATTGACAAAAAGTAAATTTCCTGTCATTTAGAGGGACTAAAGCATGACAAACTGTTCTGCGTGTGAAAAGCTCTACCTCTTTGAACAGTATCAGAGCTTTTGAGTATATTTGGCTCATTGAGGCCTGCTTGGCTCCCGCTTCGTTGCTTCAGTCTGTGAGTGCGACTCAGCTTGCTGCACCGGGGCTGCTCTTCTACAGGGTGGACACTGCTTCCCAGGACACCCTGATCTGACAGGTGACCCATTCCTGCAGCACTCTCTGCAGGGAGACTAGACCTCAGACGCTTTGGTACGCTCTGTGAGAGTTCAGTTATCCGTTTTCTCTTCTCTTAAGAGGTTGAGGTTACATACATGCATATGAGGAGGAAAGTAAAGGAGAAAATTATATTTTTATAGATTAGCAAATATACAGACTGTTATTCAGTCTCACCTGTGAGTGCATGCTCCTGCAGCCCTTCACTTGTCTTCTTCTGCAAAGAGTTGATCACAGCTCGGACTGGAAATGCTGGATTAGAAGTCTGGATTTCTTCCAGGCAGCTGTGCAGAGTTGAGGGTGACAGCTGTCCGCTACACCTGTCTTTTACCGTCACTTGAGAAACTGAAGGTGGACTTTTCACTGGTTGCGCGTTATCGCTTTGAGGAGGGAGCTCAGATTTCTGCATCCTTCTTAAACGCTGACCCAGCTCCCCATCGCTGCTGCGCTTTCTGTGCTGTAAGAAAATCGGTGCAATTTTAGCGCCTTTTGCGCACAAGGTCTTCTTCGTTTCTTGCACTCGTTGAATATGAATTTCGGAAAGGCCTGGTGCTGAATTTGAGCCATTTTTGTCTTTTGCATCCAGCAAGATTTCATCTTCAGAGCAGCTGGACTCTGATAAAACTATCACCCGGGCAGTTTGTGCCTGGTCTTTGCGCTGGTGTCGTGAGTCCTTGACGGTTTTGACCCGTCTGAGTTTGTTTCGCATAGTAAAACACCGCAAACTAACAAAACCTTTAATTTACAGGTTGCAAGCTGTTGTCATTTTGAATTTGGCGCTTTCACGCATGACGTCAACTTGTGCGACGTTCGTCTTACGCAAAAGAAAAAAAAAAACATTCGCACGACCTAGCTAGCTCTGTATTTTAGAGGGAAAACGTATAAGGGTAACGTAAAAAGGGTACAAAATACTAATTATATATATATATATATATATATATATATATATATATATATATATATATATATATATATATATATATGTACCTATATATATGTACCTATATATATATATATAGGTACAAAATACTCAAAACAGAGCTAAAGTGACGCTTTAAAAGTGCGCTGTGTTTTGCTGCAGTCAGAGATCGTGTATGTACCTAGATGTCACACTCAAACAGGTTAGCAGTTCAGATGATACAAATGTTCTCAAAACTACAGAAGCTCTTCTCTAAAATCATCAGTCCAGCAAAACTGTTTTTCACTCAACCACAATAAAGTGCAGAGTGATAGCTTTCGTTTTGTTTTGTACGTCTTGGGGCCAGGGCTGTTCAGTCAAGGGTCCTGCAGTTCAAGTTTGTAACAGACTGTATTTATATAAATCTGTGTCTGAGGCTTGTACATTTACACTGCACAAAGAATTTTAAAGGAATACTTTTAAAATACATATTTAAATGGGAAAAAATCGTACTGATATGGACTGGGTAAAGTGTTAGGAATGAAAGGATGCTACATCTTTTAGTGGAAATGAAAATTATCATCCTACAGAGAGCTGAATTCAAAGTCATCCCAAAAATCAAAGTGAATAAATTATGCAGCAGGGAAGTCAAAATGGTATTCTGTAATTTGTATGGCCCCTATGTGCTTGTTTGCGTACCTGATGATGTCGGTGCATGGTCCTAATGAGATGAGGGCTGGTGTCCTGGGGCGTTTCCTCCCAGATCTGGACCAGGGCATCACTGAGTTTCTTGACAGTCTGAGATGCAACCTGGCAGTGCTGGATGGACCAAAATATAATGCCCCAGAGGTGTTCTAGTGGATTTAGGTCAGGCGAGCGTTGGGACCAGTCAGTGGTATCAATTCCTTCATCCTCCAGGAACTGCCCGCATACTTTCGCTACATGATGGGGACCAGGAGGAACCCAGGACCCACTGCACCAGTGTAGGGTCCAACAGTGGGACCAGTAACAGTCAGGGTAACATTGCCTAGCCTGTAGAGGTCTGTGCTGCCCCAGATTATCATTGACCCATCACCAAATTGGTTCATTGCTGAACAATGTTACAGGCAACACAACGTTCTCCATGGCTTGTCCAGACCCTTTCTTGTCTGCCACATGTGCTCAGGGTGAACCTGCTCCCATCTGTGAAAAACCTGTTAATTCTGGTATTCTATGGCAAATGCCAATCAGGCTCCACGGTGCTGGGCAATGAACACAGGGTCCACTAGAGGACATCAGGCCCTCAGGCCACCCTCATGAAGTCTGTGATAGTTTGGTCAGACATTCGCACCAGTGGCCAGCTGGAGGTCATTTTGTAGGGTTCTGGCAGTGCTCAGCTTGTTCCTTCTTGCACAAAGAAGTAGATACCGATCCTGTTGATGGGTTAAAGACCTTCTACGGCCCTGTCCAGCTCTCCTAGAGTAACTACCTGTCTCCTGGAATCTCCTCCATGCTCTTGAGACTGTGCTAGGAGACACAGCAAACTTTCTGCCAATAGCACATATTGATGTGCCATTCTGGAGGAGTTGGGCTACCTGTGCAACTTCTGTTGGGTTCAGGTATCACCTCATGCTACCACTAGTGACACTGATCCTAGCCAAATGCAAAACTAGTGAAAAATAATCAAAAAAGATGAGGAGGGAAAAATTTCAGATGCCTCCATCTGTAAAAACATTTCTGTTTTGGGGGGTTGTCTCATTGTTGCCCCTCTAGTGCACCTGTTGTTAATGTCATTAACATCAATGCAGCTGAAACTGAACAACAACCCCCTCTGCTACTGACTAGATCAACATCCTAGAAGTTTCACTGACATGTTGCTATACTCTGGTTCATGGTGATAGGAAGGCAACAGTAACTCAAATAGTCACTCCATACAACTAAGGTATGGAAGCATCTCTGAAAACACATGTTGAACCTTGAAGCAGATGGACTACAGCAGAAGGCCATACCAAGCGTCACTCCTGTCAGCTAAGAACAGGCATCTGAGACTACATTTTTCTCAAAATTGAACAGTAAAAAATTGGGGAAATGTTTCCTGGTGTGTTGATTCACTATTTCTGTTGCAATATTTGGATGGCAGGGTCAGAATTTGGTTTATCAATATGAAAGTATGGATCCATCCCGTATGAATGGTTCAAAAATAATGATGGTGGTGTAATGGTGTGGATGATATTTTCTTGGAACACTTTGGGAGCTGTAGTACCAACTGGGTATCATTTAAACACCACAGCCTGCCTGAGTATTGTTGCCAACCACGTCCATCCCTTTATGACCACACTGTACCCATCTTTGCTAACAAATGATTCAAAACAAGGATGCAAACCAACCACAGGTAAGCAAAACTCAGTGATAAGATGTCCTGTCAGACAAACAAAATGCCCTTTACCAAATGCAAAATCATTCCCAAAAAAAAAAAAAAAAAAATGCAAAACCACCACCCAAAAAAGACAGATGACAAGCCATCAACACTTTTTGTGTTATTGATTCAAATACTCATGAAGCTTATGCACAAGTTCAATAAGGAAGATGTTTTCACTCCTCCGTCTGCTTTCCTGGGTATTTGGCTGCTAGTTCTTCATCATTTCTGCTTTCCCACACTGTCAAACTCAAAGCTGACATCATTTCTTTAGTCCAAACAGCTTTCTGCTTCTTCAAACCCATCAGGCTCCATTTTGCATACTTCAATTCTCACTGCTTACCTGTCATTCTTCCTTGCAGACTCACCTCCTCCAAATCACACAGTGCACTATCCAAGCCTCCATCTTTATCTTCACCACCACCAGCATCTAGGATCCGGGTAGTCCTGCCCTAATTCCTATCATTGTTGGGATCCTGTTCTGCTTTAATGGGCCATCGGAGTCTAATTGCCAAATAGCTTAACTGAATTCTGCATATCAATAATGTTCAACTGCTCCTAATGAGCCCTCCTTATTGAAATGCTGAGTTAGATCAACTCTTCAAAGTGTTTTGATACCAGGAAGCATACAATCAAGATGATTTCTAAACATATGCAGCATTCAAGAGACTACAGAGCAAAAAAAAAAAAAAAAAAAAAAAAAAAAAAAGCACCTCTTAGTCTTATTCTTTTGATTAAAACAAAGAAATAGAATATTGTATTTCCTGAAAAAGGAAAAAAGTGCAGACTTCTGATGTGTCCTGGGGCTTCGTACCTGACACAGGTGTAAGCTACGAATTCATGAGGTTATTCTTTATGTAGATATTAATATATTGAGTATTTTCACGTTGGTGTTTTGTTTACAACTTGGTATGCAAAACCATTCAAACCTAAGCATAATTTGCATGAAGTACTTTTATGTTGAAGTAACTTGACCTTTGCAAACGACACAATTCACAGGTTATTGTAAGGTTTAAAGTACAGAAAATTAGAGTTTTGTCACTACATGGCTGTATTGCACAAACTAATGTGACCTTGACCACAATTTGGTTGAAGGCCCATTAGTTGTGATCCCTGTGTGAACGTTTCACTAAAATCTGTAGAAGCAGCGATTCTTGCGAACTGTGGAGGACAGACAGTCCTGCAGACAGATGAGATACAAATGTGAATGCAGTACAGGAATGCATAAGGACAAATGTGTTTTATTACTTTAAATATAAAAACCCCCTTAACCAGAGTGTATACTTCACAATTTTCAACAGGGTGTTTTGACAATAATGTCTTTGTTTACCAGATGGACACAGAAACCCTCCACGGATAATGGAAGTGGGAGAGGGAGGGGGGGGGGTACACTGTTAATCTGGTTCTCCACAAGGGAAATCTGATGAAACTGAATGGTGATCACCACCAATTTATGTGCACATTACTAAACTACTGCTTTTTTCCAAAAACATGTTATGAACAAAAGAAAATATACTAAAAAAATAAAATAAAATATACACAAGAGTGATGAACAATATTCCCCTTTGGCATAAATTGCAACTGAAAGGACAATCAACTTATTTGGACATGGAAATTAAAAAAGAGAAATATTCCCCAATCAACAGCATATTGCTTCGAAATGACAACTGCAACCTGTTATTTACTAGATTCAAAACGGGGCACAGTTAAACATTTTATGTGATTATACGGATATACATTTGTTACCTACTCAAACCACATTTTAAAAGAGAAAAAAATAAAATAATTGTTTCCAACACATTTGGAGCTTGAAATGAAGGAAGGGGAAGAAGAAGAAGAAGAAAAAAAAAAAAAAAACCTACCTGTGCTATCGTCAGAAAACAGCTGACCTTGTTTTGCATTCTGCACGGCACAGGGAGTGATGTGCTGCTGGTTGTTCACAAACAAAATACTCAGAAAAGTTGATTTCCCTGGCTTTCCTTGAGCTATTGTCAATGCAGGCCAAAAGGTGAAGGAGTGACGAAGTGTGATTTACTTTTTTTTTTTTTTTTTTTTAGCCTGGACTGAAATCTGACTTTATTCACTAGTCCAGGATAACCCTACTCTCGTGACAACCTGTCAGGATACCCCACACTCCACAACAGGTTCCTAACAAGTTTCAAATTTTAAGTGTATCGCCCTTCATTTGAAGTGTCGTTCACAGCAGTGAAATCCAACCCTCCACAGATGATTGTGGAAAAGCTGCATTTAAGAGTTGGTGCAGCACATTTTTTTTTTTTTTTTTTTAAATGACAATTTCAAGGTAAGCCTTCTAAATACAAACACCAAGTGCTAAAATAACCATCTAAAAAGGATACATTTTTAATCAAGGTTATTGTGTACGTGTACAAATAAACAGTGACAATGTTACCAGTACAGTTTTAA
Organism: Archocentrus centrarchus; assembly: GCF_007364275.1. Taxonomy (NCBI): domain Eukaryota; kingdom Metazoa; phylum Chordata; class Actinopteri; order Cichliformes; family Cichlidae; genus Archocentrus; species Archocentrus centrarchus. The sequence goes on along the minus strand of NC_044346.1, from coordinate 24,557,249 downwards.
CTGTAGCCTTGATACGGCCGTCTATCACAAGGACATGCCAAAGACAGTCGTGCCACCTTAGGAAAGACTCTTTTGTTTGTTTACTCTCGGTGACACTATGATACTTCATTGGCTCCTACAAAATGCATATTAAGTAGGTTCAACTTACATCATTCAGTCCTCAAATTCCTGGTTTGTGTAGACGTTGGTGATTCACTTTTATATTGTTCATATTTGGTTCAGTTCAAGTTCCAAAAACTTGTTTACCTTGTATACTGATCTGTGTCCGGTCAGTTCATCTGCTGCTCAGTACTCCCACCTATCTAAGCACCAAAGGGTCTGTAAAGTCCATTTAAGAGGGGGTGGGGAAGGGAAAAAGTAAAAAAAAAAAAAAAAAAAAAAAAAAAAGGTTTACATCAGTCTGTTAGAGCACTTTTTGTCCTCTTGCCCTGCTTTCCCCCGCCTGGGGTGACGGCATTTCCATTACAGGCTCCTGCTAGTACCAGACTCTGGTCCTGCTGCTCCTCTTGAATGTCTGGTAACTCTTCTTGGATCTGTCGCAGTTGGGCCATCGCGCGGTCAATGGTGGTTGTGCTCACCAGATTGAAGTCATGCATGCTGACTAGGTGCAAGAGGAAGTTGCGGCAGAGGTTGCGGCGGATGATGTGAGCACCACGGTTCTCCACAAAAAGCATGATGGCCTGATTCATCTGGTTGTCTGCGATGAAGCTAAAGGGAAAGGGGAGGGAGGGGGAGGGGGAGAGAGAGAGCTTAAATTGTAGGAATCAAGCATTTTCACAAGGAGGCTGCAACTGCCACTGTCACACTACTGTGAAGTCACTTGTTGACTTGGGGACTACCATTAGAAGCCTCAAGCTGAGCATCTCCACCTTTGATGTTGATGTTTTTGGAAGCAGATGTTATGAGTGAGGTGTGCATGTGGTAGCAACATGTCAATCACAAGGTAGTCCTGCCCTAGAGCATACCCTGCTCTATTATGTAGGTCCATAATTTAAAACATAATAGTTTACAATGAACAATATGCTCCATGTCTGAAACAGACTTAAATCTAACAGAGACTAAGAACTCATTAGGAATATGTAACCAGGTTCATTTTCTTGAAAACTTCTTTACAGCCAAAAGGTGTCACTACCTGCTGGCTATTGAAACAATGCAAGTTTCAGACACTTTTACATTGGCTTTACTTTTCAGACCCCAAGGTTACAGCTATGTTTTCGATGGTCAAAATACGTACAACTACAGTATAACTGCTGGATAGTTTACTAAATTGAATACATTCTTGACAAGAAAAAAAAATCTAAGTTTTTTGATTAGAAAAATAAGCCACACACATACACACACCTACATTTCTTAAATATAAACTTGACCAAATATTATGAGCATCCTGCAAATCTCTGCTTCCAACTGATTTATTCAACATACCCATGCTTCATGACATGCAGGTTCCACAGCTTCATCACCTCCTTCTCTCCTTCATTGACGTCTGTGAACTCGTCCAATTGCTATAATCAAAAAACAGATTAATTATGATACCTGTTTATTATACCCAACCCTTCAACGTGAACAGGTCGCTATAGAAGAATAATTCAAGGACAACTCAATTCAAGCGCCAAATCACAACAGTCGCCTTGAGGCACTTTGTATTGTGGGTAAAGACCCTACAATAATACAGAGAAAACCCAACAGTCAAAATGACCCCCTGTGAGCAGGCATTTGGCGACAGTGGGAAGGAAACACTCCCTTTTAACAGGAAGAAACCTCCAGCAGAACCAGGCTCAGGGAGGGCCAGTCATCTGCCGCGACCAGTTCGGGCTGAGGGGAGAGAGAGAGGAAAAAAAAGACATGCTGTGGAAGAGAGCCAGAGATTAAGAATAATTAATGATTAAATACAGAGTGAAATATAAACAGAGTAAATAAGGTAAATGAAAAGAAATAGTGCATTATGGGAAACCCCCCAGCAGCCTAGGCCTATAGCAGCATAAGGGATGGTTCTGGTGCTCCTTTTCCACCGCCGAGGTGCCGGTGCTCGTGTCGGTTTCAGTGAACCAGCGAATCACTTAAGAACGAGCCTGCGTTTCCACCGCGTTTCTGTGAACTGCTCCTTCACGTGTGGGCGGGTCCTCGTCTGGACACGGAAGCCGAAGCGCGCAAAAGTAGGAGACCCCACGCTCCCCTTTCTTGTGCTGTGAACATATGTTACGGTCCAAACCAAACTACTGCAGCACCTGTGTGCAGCACAGAGGTAAACACAGACAGCGATTGCGAGCAAGACGACAAGTACGCACTTTGTGTCCTTTTATCTGTGATATGAACTGATACAAAGCAGCAAGTTCAGCCTTAGAGCCCAACCTAATTCACAGCCGTGAAAATCGCTTCGCTTTTCTCATGTAATACTCATGTAATACACATGTAATATGGTAGAAAACATGATGTTGAGATGGCAGAGTCACGCCCTTCTGCCGCTTTCGTCACGCGTTCTTGGTTCGAGACCAGCTAGCTTGCGGGGCCGGAGTTGAACCCATTTTTCAGCAGAGCACCGAGTGCGTTCAAGGTGGAAAAACAGCTGAACGGTTCAAATACTGGCAACGGCACCCGGTGGAAAAGAGGCCAGGGTCACCTGATCCACCCGAACTATACGCTTTATCATTAAGCCTAATCTTAAAAATAGAGAGGGTGTCTGTCTCCCGAATCCAAGCTGGGAACTGGTTCCACAGAAGAGGAGAAATATGCTCTCTCTTTCTAGTCCCTGTCGGTACTCTAGCTGCAGCATTTTGAAACAGCTGAAGGCTTTTCAGGCAGCTTTTAGGACAGCCTGATAATAATGAATTACAATAGTCCAGCCTAGAAGTAATAAATGCACGAATTAGCTTTTCAGCATCACTCTGAGAAAGGATGTTTCTAATTTTAGAAATATTGTTGTTATATTTGTTTAATATGTGCATTGAAGGGCAAATCCTGGTCAAAAATGACTCCAAGATTTCTCACAGTGTTACTGGAGGCCAAAGTAATGCCATCCAGAGTAAGTATCTGGTTTGACACCATGTTTCTAAGATTTGTGGGGCCGAGTACAAGAACTTTTATCTGAATTTAGAAGCAGGAAATTAGAGGCCATCCAGGCTTTTGTGTCTTTAAGACATTCCTGCAGTTGAACTAACTGATGTGTGTCATCTGGCTTCATGGATAGATAAAGCTGAGTATCATCTGCATAACAATGAAAATGTATGCAATGCTTTCTAATAATACTGCCTAAGGGAAGCATGTATAATGTAAATAAAATTGGTCCTAGCAAAGAACCCTGTGGAACTCCATAATTAAGCTTCGTGTGTGAAGAAGACTCCTCAATTACATGAACAAATTGAATCATATTTATCTAATAAACTCCAAACCACTGTAGTGCAGTACCTACCTATACCTATAGCATGCTCTAATCTTCAGCTGTTATCATAACAGTTAGCTAGCGATGCGGCCATTAGCATCAGTACACAGTGGAAAAGATGAGTGCTCTGACCTTTTATTGGGACTTGTTTGCGGCATTCTTTACAGAATACATTATTCTGCTTCTCATCTGACACTTTGAATCAGAACAATTGCCAAATAATTGAGCATTGATTTCCTTTTTGCTAGCTTCAATAGCTTCGTGTCTGTTTACTTCTCTATGTTGTGGCTTCCTGCATGATTTACGGGTGAAGCGGTGAGGGAGAGAGGCAGGGGAGTGTGAAGTTGTGCAGAGACAAATTGGGAAAAGAGAAAGGTGAACTGGTGAATCTACAAGTATGATTGTAACACAACAGACTATATCGATATAAACAATACCGTCTCCGCTTATATCGCGTATGAAAATATATCGCTATTTCTTAACTGCCCAGCCCTAATAACCTGTAATGGAGTTTGATCTTAAGACCAGGAATCATTTAAAAGGTGCTCAGTTAGTCTCTCAGTGATTTTCTGTCAGTCCTGTTTGAAGTGTAACTCTCGGCCTTTATTCTACAGCAAGTTTATGAAATCAATGCTGAAGGGATACATGTTTATGGGTTTAAGAACAAACTGAAGAAGTGTTCAGTGTTGGCAGCAGTTTTACTGCCCTGAGCACCTTTAAGTTATTTATGGGGAACAGGGCCGACCCAAATGATCTCTCACTCTGTTGCCATGGTAACCTGACACTGAAATCTTTGTTCCATCGTTTTTGGCTGTTTATTTAATGTTTTCCTCTCACAGTTTTTTTTGTGTCTGGGAAACACTGTGAGGAACACAATCACAACTTTTCCTTTGATTTATTTCATTAGTGGGTTATTTCTACTTGCAGTGAAGTATATGTTATTCTCTTCTAGAGATTGGTGCTGCCCATACGAATCTGACAACCAAATGATCCAATATAACAGATTCTGAGTGACCATGCTGGAATGTGCTTAACCCTTGCACACTAACGTCAGGCGATTTTCACCCACGTGAATGATAGTGTTACAAAACTCAGTGTTCTAGGCTTAAAGATTCTGGATGAAGTCCACACAGATGTTCTTCTCAGACTAACTGGATGCAACATCTGGACCCTTGAAGGCATCATTATAAGAGATGCAACATCAATTAACTCAACAGTGAATCCAGATGGAAAACGACTGTACTGGCTTCTCACCGTGGCAGTTTTCTCTCTGAGCCACTCCGGATCCCTTTCGTCCTCGCTGTCTACATCCATTTCCTGAGGCCGCAGGGGCATACAGCTATCACTGTGGAAGTAGAGCCGGTTATGTCCACTGACGTAGGTCCTCTGCTGCTCCAACTCGCCGTCCTCAGACTCCAGGAACTCTGAAAGACTTGGTTTGGTCCTCTTGGGCCTAGTGAGAGCGATAAATCAAATTCTGCACATAAAACAATGAAGGCTGAAATCGTATTGTCAATTGCAAGCTTACATATGAGCTAAAAAAAAAATAAATAAAAAATTAGAATACAACACCCTCAGATTCAGTATTCTAAAATTGAGGTAAAAATGTGTCTTAGTAACATTACATTAACTGTACATAACCTTGCATCCTGAACAAAATAAACAGTCACTCAAGGCTTAAAACTAGATTATGAACTTATGATAACTTTTTAGTGCATGAATTTTTGAGTCATATCCAAATATGAGGTTTGTGACTTTTGACCAACAAAAGCCACCCAGTTCCTCACCAAGATCAGGTGTTTGTGCTACATTTGAACAAATTCCCTCAAAGCAGTCAAGTAATACAGCAGGTTAGCTACAACAGAAAAACACAATGCCTCTCGCCACAGTCAGTGAATGCTTTTATCAGACGATTACATCTTAGCTTTTCATACTTTTAACCAAACTAATTTTAACTGACAGATCAGTATAAGAAACACACCAAGCCAAGCCAAACCAAACATGTCAGGACTAATCTATTTAGGGATGCCTTCCTGCCAAGCTCCTCAGATATTTGTTCCAAGTCTGTGTCAACCCCAGTTAGTGCTCATGAACAGTTCATTAATGTTAATTCAGCTCATTACCCCTTCAGTTTGAGAGATTTCATGGAAAAATAAGTCAATTCTGTTGACTGAAGATGGACAGAACTTCTGAACAAAAAGGTCACATGTGTTTACCTGGAAACCAGTACATGAGTCACAGCAGTCCTTTTGACTGGGCCGTTGCGGCTGAAAGCAAAACCTGGCTGGCTGTGAATGTCCTGAGGGTTACCAACATATGAGCCATCATAGCACTCATTGATGGACACATCTATCCTTGCTCCTTTGGGGTGAGGCTGCAAAAAAAAAAAGAATTTAATTTAAGAAAATGTGCTAGTCAAATTAAAAGAACTATAATTGTATGTGTTTGTGCCAAAATTGAAAGTAAAATGCATTTAATATGGGGTAAATAATAGTGATCAAATATTACAGCAAAGAACAGGGCAAGGAGATATAATTATTAGAATAATCCCAGTCTTCATTTGTGTGCTCTGTGGCTGATGTGCATTGAAATACATACAACTAGTAATCATTAGGATACGGCTTTACGTGCACACAAGCATTGCAGACTACAGCCGCCCCACAAAGCATCTTTGGTTACCTTTCATTTGTGTACTTTAAAACTGTGTGAGATCCCACGCTGTCTTGTAAAGACTCATAACTAACCCAGCCACAGACACACTGGGACATACATAAATCTCTCACCACATAGTTGAAGATGAAGCGCGAGTGGGAGAGTTTGAGGTGTTTCAGCAGGCTGTAGAGTTTGCTGCAATTCAAGGTACACCAGGGACAGTGAAGATCATCCCTCGCCTCCGTCTGCTGCCGCGTATTATTGTTGTACAGAAACTGAGGAAGTACAAACCACTGATTTACTACAAGGTAAAGCAGAGAAGGTTGACCTACAGCAGATCTAAAGCAGGGTCATAAAAATCAGAGTTACTGTCACCCTTGACACCCAAAGGACAAGTGCAAACCACTCAGAAAGTGCCAATATGAAGGATTTTTTTTCTTTTTTAAAGTGAATTTTAAAAAAAGGGTACTAAAGTATGACAGTAATTCTATAACTGCTCCAAAAACAGACCACAAACATACTGAACATTTCATTAACCTCAACAATAAGTGTACCAGGCTCAAACGTATTCCTTACTGTTGTGTGGTGTACCTGATAAAATATACGTAGCTTCTGTCGCGGCTCACATGGGACCTGCTCTTTCTTCGTCTGAATGTCTGTGCTGACTGACTCTTTCACTGCTGACAGGAACAGATGGAGAAGTTAATTCTTGGAGAATCACCAAATAACAAATTCTGTGGATTTGTACACACTGATGGCGTGTTTGAGAAGGAGAAATTGCCCCCCGCCCCCCAAAACCAGTAACAAAGATACAAAATAGAAGTGCAAATATACCTGTTGATAAAGCCCATTTCAGACATGGAATATGTAACATTGTTGTAGCTTCATCTACATGTTAATGTAATGACCTGTTGGCATTAAAACACACTGTCACTGAAGAGTTTCATACAGTCTCTGGTGCAGTTTGCCTTTGGTACAACAGATAGTACAAAAACAGTTTCCTTCCCAACACAAGAGTAGCAGCACATCTAATGAGAAAATAAAGAATGATGAGTAGTTACACTTTATATGGAAAGCATAACTCACAGCATTTAAAACTTTATGTGCAGGTGAATGAAGGTTATGCCATAGAGACCCCCACCCCCCTCAAAGTCAAGAGGCATGTTTTCCTTTTTAACTACATTATTAGCAGCAAAAACACATTTAAGCTACATCTCTACACCTTTGTCCTGTGAACAGAGCCCTGTACCCCGAAATGAGTTCAACATACCCAGAATAACTTTAATCCATTAACTGGATTCACTTATCCTAATACTGGTGGTCAAGATAAGTGGTCACACAAAGCTGGTTATCAACTCACTAATTTAACCCAGGATTTTCCCTGCATGTTCACATGAACTTGGGTCAGTAGCGGCTGATTCAGACTTCTGCAATGAATCTTTGCAGAGCCTGCAACATAACCTACACAAGCAGCCGATGTTGTTGGCGGCATTTATGTTTATGTGTGGTGCATTACGTGTGAATTACCTTGTGGTCGTATCCCAGTGTTACGTGCGGTGCCAGGCGATAGAAACAAATAAAGTGTTGGGACTTTTTCCCCTCCTGGGTCCCCACTCTTTGTTGTGGTCAGTTTTTTTTTTTTTTGGAAAGTTTACCCACAAGTTAAGCCAAAATCCAGTTTCATAAAATACAGGTCTCTGGTCTCATGTTCCAAAACCAATCCAAAAGGCAGACAGTTCAATTATGTCATGGTTACCCTATCTTAGAATTAAATAAATGGAGCCATTAGGGGCTCTAACTAATACTAGGGGGCCCTTTACCTGAGGAGCACAACAGCAAAATGGTAACATTAGTAAGTAAAGGATAGCAGTCAGCACTGGAGTCAATGTAAATAATGTTGCATCCAAACAGATGGCTAGTGATCACTATATCAAAACAACCCAAGCTTTTAGGGATAATTAATAGGCGCAACGAGTGTGTGTGTGTGTGTGTGAGTGAGAGACCATATGCAGATAAACATGACAAAATGTTAGGCAGTGACTCATGTAACTGCTGTTTGCTCACATGCAAGCATTATGCCAAATATTCATACATATAACATTAAAAAAAAAAAAAAAAATCTAAGTAGTGACATACATTTCCATCATGACTTCTACAGAAAGACTCACGGGCTTGCTCAAACATGACGGTGACATGCACAGTTGCCTGCACATTTATGGGATGAAGTGCATGTCTGAAAGGGACTCAACAGCTATTTACACAGTGCCTTTTGCCAGATTCAGTTACAAATAGATCATCCCACACCATTATCATAGTGGGCGAATAATCCAAAATCATGACCCACTCAGCTTTGTCAGAAAATCTGTTCAGGAAATATGTCTTTTTTTGGTGTTTGCCCTGAACCCTTTTTGCAGTGCTTTTAATGAATCAGAAGATGTGGCCTTCTCCTGTCATCTGTAGACATTTTCTGGTCCTCCTCTTAAATGTAATATAGGATAAAATGTAATCCATGGATTTTGTAAAAACTGATAAGTTTCACATTGATAGAAAATGTCCACATCATAGCATATTTCTAAATGAGACTCGTGTCAAGTTCAAGCTACTGTGAATTGTTTTTGTACTTACTCATGAGGGCAGTTCGGTGGTTGCTGGTCCTGGTCTCCATAGGACTGGAGCTGTCAGAGTTACGTGTAGAGAGGGGTTTAGCCACAGGTGCAGTGGACTTTCCGCTGGCATCACCTGTCCAACGCAGCGTGAACTGCAATGTGGGTCCCTGAGAAAATGTCTCAAATGGTGGCAGTCTCTGTGGGACAGTCATGGTCAGCAAAGCGGTGAGGATGACAAGAAGAATATTAGGATTCAAGTCAAATATGACAAATACAGCTACAAATCCTTCCAACCATCTTATCCAGCCAGCCTACCTTCCCATCAAGAATGGTTTCCCACGTGGCTCGCTTCTTGCTCACAGGGCTGTCATCCATCCCTTGCATTGACACCTCGTACTCCCCATCCAACAGCTGCAGTCTCCTGCAGACAAATCAGAGCACATGTTTGAGGAGTACAGCCAAAAACGACCGGAAAAGGCAAACATTTTAAAACTTGAGAGAGAGGGGAGAAAAATAAATAAATAAAAAATAACAAATCCTTACCTATTCTTATCAAAGACAGTCATTTGTGCAACATAGGTCTCTGTGGTCTCTCCTTCATCCCTATGGGATGAACTTCGCTTCTTTCTAGTAGGAGTATCTGTTAATTCTTTGCATAAAAAAGAAAACAATTGAGAGATAAATTTAATATATGGGCAGAAACTATTTCAGTTACAGCCAATATTATTTTTAGATGAGATGCACATTGAAAGAACATTGAATCCCATGCTATTCTCACAACAATCCGCACTGTTAAACTATTCATCCAAATGGTACACAGTCAAAAATGGAGTGTACAAGCTTTTAAAGGGGACTTCCTACCAATGTTTTCGTTCGCCTCTCCATTGACCAGACCATTGGTATCCCTTCTCCCTGTGCGCGATACCCTGAACAGAAGCGAGTAGGATTTCACCATGTGGCTGTTGCTGGGCTCAAACTCGTTGCTGGGAACCAGTAGGGAAGGGTAGGAGCCAGGCTTGGTTTGGTTACTGTCAGGATTCAAAGGCACCTGCTTTTTACCTGTAGGCACTTGCTTTATCGGGCAACTGACATCCTGAAATACAAACACAATCACTAGTGAACAACAGCAGATGATGACATTTTTCCTAAAGTGAATAACTCAATGTTTTACTTTACCTTGCGTTTTTTATGGCAGACTTTGACAAGTAGCACCTCTAAGGACACAGAATTTTGTTCATTTTCTGAATTCTGAGATGGCTTTTCTAGAGGGCAACAAGAAGAGTTTATATCGTAGTTGTATGGCTGATGGTGTGTTGGTACAAAAAAAAAAGTTCTGCTTGGCTTCTGAGTGACTACTTCTGTTGTTAGTGTCAATGTGTGTTTGCAGTTTTGTTCAGGAGATGCTTAGCATGCCAGTGGTTGACTAGCTGTTATGGTGGTCCCAAAGCAAAACCACAAACAGCTGAATACTGTAGGAATGTCTGACACATCTAAGCGTTTGTGATTCATTTCTTCAGTTATTCAAAAAACACACATGCAACACAGGTTCTTGGTAAAGATTAACATATGCTTACCATCCTTATGGAAGAACCCAGTGAATGTTAACTGTAGATGTGAGGACAAGCTAAAAAGGCAAAAGAAAAATTCAGAGGTGAGACTGGGTCATATCAAGCACAGCAACTGTTCATGTAAATAGTAAAATAAATTTACAGGAAAAGGTGCAACACTTGTAAAGCTGTGTTACCTTGGAGAATCCTGCTCTCCCTTCATCTTCACCACTGTCTGCAACATATCGTCCACTTTGAATGTTTTCCTGGGAAAAAAAAAAAAGCCAGGGAAACTGATTTTAAAAGTTTGTGAACAAACACTACAAATTATCTTTACAAAGTCCGACAGCGCAACTGTAGCACACTACAGACTTCATACCTTCTGGTGTTTGTTCGTCCATTTCTGTGAGACATGAAAGTGAGCGTCCTGTGCAAAAATATGGGCTTTAAAAAAAAGAAAAAAAAAGGGAAGGGGAAGGGGGTTATCAGTCATTTTCAGTCAGCAGTTTAAAGCAATTAAATTACAATTTTAAAACAATGTGTACAGAAATTCACTTACTGCAATCAAATTCCTTGTGCGTAGAAATCTGTATATCTGAGTTGGTTCTAGAAATAAACCAAGTCTTATTTTAGACACTACACCTGTGACAAAATTGCACACCCCTCGCACATAATCATCATCTAAAGGATGCTACTTTCAGTTGCTCCCTCTTTCACAAGGGGTCACCAGAGCGGGAAGCTCCACATGAGTTTTGAGTTTTATGCCAGATGCCCTTTTTGATGCAACCCCAGCAGGATTTGTATGTCCTACCATAATGTGTAAACCACTAGAGTAAATTTGTGAGCACAAAACTTTCTAATAACACTAAAACCAAGATCATGAGCTTAAAAAAAGTCAAAAAAAAAAAAAAAGAAAGGGGGGGGGGGGGTGTCTAGGTTTTATTGACGGCAGACGATCTGCAATATGGCATCTGGCCCCTTTATTTCTGTTAGCATCTGAGAAATGCATCCATATCACTGCACTGCATTTCTCACGTATGGACGCACTTCTCACATGTCAACACTTCTTCTGGCATGTGGTGACTTACTTCGCAAAAGATCAAAAAAAAAAACCAAAGAAAAAAAAAAAAAAAGAAAATCAAATGGGCGTGTGGTTTAGCCTGATCCCAGTCTGGTAATTCCTACCTTAGTACAGTGATGACGATTTCCGTTTAGTTACAACAAACAATATTTGGGACTCCCTTTGGAGTTAAACCAAAGGCCAGCCAGTGAAAAAAGCAACTACAAAAAACAAAATAAGTCACAGCAAAGTTCACCAAAGTAGGGTACTGATCAAGGCAAGCGTCTCATGAACCCCAAACCTAAACTTTTATTATAAGAAAAAAGTAGTGAAATCTCACTTTCAAAGGCCTGTAGGAACAGCTCATGGTCGGCCTGAATCTGCTCCATCTTCGGCTTTTTTACAGAGTTCATCATCGCTGATGAGGCAGGGTAAACGGCGCCGTTAGCTTTGCAACTCGCCCCGCTCATAATATGACCTGAGTTCTGCAGAGTGAGACAACACCACACGTTAGAAGAGAAACGATTAGATCACAGGTGCGGGGACTACAACAAGTTAGCTTAGCAAAACACTCGCGTTAGCACGCGAGCTAACGACTAAAAGCACAGCGCTAACACGCTAGCTAGCCTTTTACCGCAGTATTCATTCGCTTACTCAAACCGCTGTTAACAAAGCTCCTAAAAATTGTCATGTGGCAAATATGAACCTTAACAAAAGGCTACGTACCCTGGCTGATGGCATTAATTTGCTGGCCTCGCTGCCTCTAGCACAAGCCTGGCAGACTCAAGAGCAGAAACCTGTGAAGAGGAGGCGACGAGACGCTGGCTAGTTAGCTAGCCGTGCTAGCATAGTTTACTTCAAAACAAACCTCCGGACACCCGAAACTGCCCCACATTCACGCGTCCCAAATATTATCAAAACTCTGGTTATATTGGATCCGATTATTGATATTATATCTGTAACTTGTTCACGATGCGGTATCCCTTCAATTTGTACTGAACAACAGAGCACTGGTCAGTTGACAGCCAATGGGTGACGCGCTGTGGCAATGCAGCGCTGTGATTGGCTCCTGAGCTCCAGTGACGACACACAACCCGCTCTCGCTTTCTATGATTTTGCGGGAAATCGAGTCCATCTGCATTCATCATATCAAGACGATCACATAGTAACCAGAGCTTTCTCGTTCTCAAAATGCACTCTACAATTCACAGTATAAATCCTATGAACACAAACATCCCCAGTTTTACCCTTTATTTAATAAAAACAAACAAACAAAAAACACCTGCAACAAATCAGAAATGGAAATGAATATTTATATTTTGAGTTTTGATATCGACCATATCACTGCTGACAGTTATGCTTCAAATTTGTAGAATTATATTCACAAGAATATAATTATAGCATAAATTATGCTGTAAAAAGTGGAAAGTGTGGAAACTACTTTACTGATACAATGTCGGCACTAAGACCACTAAATAAATAAACTTCAAAACCCAACGTAATGTAGAAAATGGTGGGGTTCTTCAAACACACGGTACTCTGCCAGCGGGTTACAATAACTGTAATATTTACTAACTAGGTCTAACTGCTAGGATTAAGGTAACTAAAAAGATCACTTTCTAATCTATGGAAAACCTATCATCTTATCAAAATATCAGCTTAAATTAGGGGCGTTTCTAGGATCTTTTAAATGGGGTGGCAGAGGATGGGAGTATCCAAGAAACCAAGAACATGGGGGGAGGGCAGTGTAGAAAAAAAGATCAGTGTAGAAAAATGGCATAAAAAACACCAGGCACAAATTTCAAGCTAATGTGTACCCCTGTGTCCCTTTACAGGTTTATTATGTGAAAAGTGGTGCAGCATTTCTTCACATTCTTCTTCTTTCGGCTGCTCCCTTTAGGGGTCTACCTCCATCTCACCCTATACCCAGCACCCTCATCTGTCACACCGACCTTCTGCATGTCCTCCTTTTACACATCCATGAATCTTCTCTGTGGTCTTCCTCTTTTCCTCCTGTCTGACAGCTGCATCTTCAGCAACCTTTGTTCAACATAGTCACTGTTCCCTCTCTGCACATGTCCAAACCATCTCAGCCATGCCTCTCTAACTTAGTCTCCAAATCACTAGACCTGAGCTATCCCTGTGATATCCTGTCCATCCTTGTCATTCCTGATAATATCTATGTAGATACTTTTCAGAATTATACATACTATATATGTACTACTGGATCAGCATCTGCAAGAAGCAAATGCTGAATACCTCAGGCAGCAGAAACTTGAGAAAGAAGTGGAGAAAGAACAGGAACCATGATGGAAGAACAGGCCTCTGCACGGTATGTACCACCGGCAGATAGAAGAAGTGGCTGATATAGAAAAATCCAACCAATGGCTGGACAAAGCTGGATTAAAAGACAGCACAGAGGTACTAATCATGACAGCACAGGAACAAGCTTTAAGCACAAGAACGACAGAAGCTTGGGTGTGCCACATCAGACAAGAACCCAGGTGCCGGATGTGCAGAGACACCCCTGAGACGGTCCAGCACATAACAGCAGGATGCAGGATGCTAGCAGGCAGGGTATACGTGGAATGCCATAACCAAGTGGCTGGCATAACATACAGGAATATGACTTGGAATTCCCAAGGTCAGAATAGGATACTCCCCCAAAGGTGGTCGAGAATGACTGAGCTAAGATCCTGTGGGACTTCCAGATACAGGCAAACTAGTGATGGCTAACCAACTGGACATAGTGTTGGTGAACAAGCAGAGGAACAAGGCAGTAGTGATAGACGTAGCAATACTAACTGATGGCAACGTCAAGAAGGAACACGAGAAGCTCGATATCCAAGGGATGAGAGTTCGAGAGGATGTGAAAGGTGAAGGCAACAGTGGTCCCCGTGGTAATCAGAACACTCAAACTGGGGGAGTGGCCCGAAAAGATTCCCGGAATAACATCCAAGTTCATCTCTGTCAAGAAAAACGCAGTCCTGGGAACAGAGATACTGTGCTGGACCCTCAAGCTCCCAGACCTCTGGTGGAGGGTAGCTTGATCTATGATTATGCGATTAATCTACAAAATAATTATAAACTAAAGTTTTAAAATTAAGAGTAGATAGTCTTTCTAACATAATTTAGAAAAAAAGAACGTAAAAGGGGATTAAAAAAGAAAGTGGCTTTATATAGAAACATTTAAATTAAGTACACATACATTAAATCTGTACTTCATAAAAGTACTTACTTACTGGCCCCATCCATGCTCTCGTCCAATAGTGTTGGGCAATGTGAGATTAACAGTATTCTAATCTCAAAGCACCGGGGGGGGGGGGGGTCAAAACAGCGAGTTTGGGCATTTAAAACTTATGTTTGGCAGAGTTTTACGTGTCGGCTAGTTCGCGTTTCCTCTCGGACCTATTTGCAGACGGAACCGGAAACCCTGCTAGTCACAACTTCCACACATGTGTAATTAGGGAGAGATTTAGCCTGCCGTGCTGTTTCTCTGTACAGTTGTTAGCATTATTAAGTTTTGCCAAACAACAGCTGAGCCTGAGCGTTTAACGGCTGCGTGGACGAGATGGCGGAGATCGTTCAGCAGCGGATCGAGGACAGAATCCCGGAGTTGGAGCAGCTGGAGAGAGTGGGACTGTTCACCAAGAAAGAAGTCAAGTAAGGCAGCATCGAGGCTTTCCACGCAGCGTCCTTCAGTAAAACAGCAAAACAGTGGATGAGCGAGCCCGCTGTGATCAGACGCTCTCTCAGAGGGGGCCTCCATCTGTGAAATATGTAGTTGTTTACATTATAGGGCAGAGAGAGAAGTCAGTGAACATCTATTAATCATTTTATTATTCTCCAAAAACAAACTCTTTAATCTGGCTCAGCTTTTTTTTTTTTTTTTTTTTTGAATCTACGCGTCAGCAGAAGGACATGGTAGATATTTGTGACCTGAATATTTCATTTATAAGCACATCTTGCAGATCGCGTCTGCAGATAGGTGCACATTTACATCCTTGGTTAAAATTCTTATCAGGATTGTGAATCACAAAGTAACTTATGATAATCAATACGTTATAGGAATCCTGATACGTCATGATATTTGTGTAACTGAAGAAGGGGCTCAAAAATAGGCCACCGCCTTGTTGTGATTTCTGTGTGTGTGTGTGTTTTATGATTAATTTAATGTGAACAGTTTACCCCCCTTTTTAATACACCGGGCACGTCTGCCTTTCTGACTCTGAAGCGGCAGACCACGGAGCTGATCGCACCCATTCAAGACTTTCAAATCCACTTGATGCCTTTCAGAAGTGTCTCAGACACGGCTTTCCACTCAGCATTCCTTAAAATAGTGCTGTGTCGATTTATTATGAAAGCTGCACAAAGCAGATAAGCAGAGCAAGAAGTGAGACACAGGAGTGACATAGAGAACAAAAGACCCTGTGCAGACTACACATTCTGCTTCTGTAATACTCCCAGTGTGATTTGAAGCCAGGCAAAGGAAAGAAAACTACCCCAGGAAGTGCAGTGTCACAGACATGCAGTTGGGTGTACAGGGACTGAGCACTTTTCTATGCAATACATGTATGGCACAGTTTCTTGCCCAAGGATACTTTGACATGCAGAGTGGAGGAGCCAGGGATCCAACCACCGACCTTCCGACTGGTAGACAACCCACTCTACCACCTGAGCCACAGCTGCCCCAGGGGTTAGGCTTTTATTTACTAGTAGTTATCCTTTCACTTATTTTCTGCCATATCTATTGTTAAAATGGTGGATGCTTATATTAAACATCGCCAAAACATTAAATAATGAAGCTAGTGTGGAAATATTGGCTTTAAGCCAGTTTTCCTACTGTTGGCTCTGTGTGATGACAATGAGAGCGTATATCCAGCCCAGTACCAGCACCTGCTGTTCGATCATTCTGTTTGTGAAGGGCAGCCAGGCAGCAGAAAGCTGACTTAATGGAAAGATCCGCTTTAAATTCGGTTAATCAGTCCTATGATTTGGTTTCCTATTCGGTTTGCTGTTGTCCCCTGTAGTGTCACCTTCTGTCCACATTCAGTTGATGGGTTCCACCAAAAGGAGTTATGAAGTAGTGTTTCTGGGAAAAGGTTCAGAGCACCAGTGTATCGGACCCTTCTCAAAAGGAAGTGATATAACGTGGCCTTATAGGTATTTTGGTCAACTGCTAATTCTCAAATGAGCAGAGATGATCTCAGGCTTCAAATGACCATGAGGGAAGGTAGCAGTAGCTCAAATAACCACTTGTTACAACAAGGGTATGTAGAAGAGCATCTCTAAACGTACATCAGAACACAAAAACTGAGGCTACGATTCACAGAGGCTCACCAAAATTGGAAAATAAGACAGCTATGGCTCCTACTGGTAGTGTAATGTGTGGGGGATATTTTCTTGGCACGCTTTGGGCCTTTTAGTACCAACTGAGGAGGGTTTAAATGCCACAGCCTACTTGAATATTTTTGCTGATCCATCCCTTTATGACCACAGTGTACTCATTTTCTGTTAGCTGCTTCTGACATGATAATGCGCCATGCCACAGAGCTCAAATCATCTCAGCCTGGTGAACATGACAATGAGTTCACTGTACTCAAATGGCGTCACCATGGATGTACATCATGGATCTGCTCTGACAAATCTGCTGCAACTGTGATGCTGTCATGTCACTATGGACCAAAATCTCTGGTCCATATGTTTTCAGCATCTTATTGAATCTATGCCATGAAGAATTAAAGCAGTTCTGAAGAGAAAGGGGGTCCATCCCAGTACTATCAATGTGTACCTAATAAATGACTGAGTGTATGTTCAAAGTAAAAAAAAAAAAGAAAAAAAGAAAGGGTATAGTGTCCACTGGAGGCCCGGGGCAGACCCAGGAGACGCTGGAGAGATTATATATCTCGTCTGGCCTGGGAACACCTTGGAGTTCCCCCTGGACGAGCTGGAGGAGGTGGCTGGGGAGAGGGAGATCTGGGCTTCTCTGTTTAGGCTGCTGCCCCCACAAATTTGTCCTGGATAAGTGAAAGAAAATGGATGGATGGAAATATCTTCAGATTTAACACTTTTTTTTTTCATTGCTTTAGATCCATAATCAAGAGAGTAACAGCTCTGGAATACAAGCTTCACAGGCTGATCATAAACAAGGAGGACTTCATTGCATACATTCAGGTAGGAGGCTGTGATGATGTAATATGTTTTTTTTTCTCAAATTTAAATAAACAAGACCACAAATCTCATTCAAAACACTTCCTCCTTTGTTTATAGTATGAAATCAATGTTTTAGAGCTGATCAAGAAGAGAAGAGCAGTAAGTATCCTGTGGTAAAAGCTACACCGAGTCACATTTATTTCAAGCTCACATGGTTAAAAAATATAATTTTACTGACAAAATAAATGCCAGTATGCACCTACTAACATGCACTGTCCTTTTCATTTTCAGCACATACACTACCAGTTCAAAAGAGAGGAGATTGAGTACCCGATCATCCACAGAATAAATAGCATCTTTAAAAGAGCAACAAATAAGTGGAAGGTACTGTAAAAGAAGCATTTGTAAAACTAGAATTAGTGTTGTGTGTGGTTGTAATACTTCATTCGTAACATCAGATGAAATTCAGGCATGTCTTATCTACCATGTGAAACAGCTTTAGACACTTTTCTTTCATTAAATTGGCATCATATTTTCTAATGGGTCACTGAGCCATTATGAATAATATGAAGCTAAAAAAAAAAAAAGTGATAATTTCATTTTTAATATACTGCACCAGAAAGCAGTTTATAGTTTGGCTTCTGAAAGAAAAACAAATATAGTAAAATGTTTGCAGTGTGTAGAGTTTAAATGCACTAAACGAATGAAAGCCTAAAGGAGTGAGCAGTCAGCTGTCGTCTTTTCCCCACAGGATGATGTGCAACTATGGCTCTCACATGTTGCTTTCTGTAAGAAATGGGTATGTAAAGATCTCAGCATTTGCCTTCAATTCAGATTCGTCTGCTGTACGCCATGCCTTCTCATTCTTATAATGATCTCATTCATTCATCAGGCCACCAAGAGCCAAATCAGCAAGGTGTTCTCAGCCATGCTTGCCATCCATCCTGACAAACCAGGTACTGAAAAAAAAAAGGGTGGGGTGGGGGGGTGTGTGTTTCCTAAACAGATTGCGATTTGCTGATGTCGAGTGATTAAAAATGTCCATGAAAGTAACTTAAACCGATGCAGAAAATCTGTGATTGCAATCTTGGAGATGAGCGAGAGAAACGCAGTTCACAAACACTCTTTCCGCCTCCGTTTTAGCTCTGTGGATCATGGGTGCAAAGAGTGAGCTGGAGGATAGGAATTCCTCTGAGAGTGCGAGACACCTGTTTCTGAGGGCGCTGCGCTTCCACCCAAACAACAAGAAAGTCTACCAGGAGGTAAAAGATGCCAAATAATATTTATTTAAGATGAACCAGACTTAAAACTTTAAGCAACACTTTATTCACTTCTTTGCTGAAATTTTGCCGAGATGCAGTGTTTCTGCAAAGACTGGATTTTTCAAACATGCTCCTCTAAAATCCTCCAAACACTCTCTATTAGTACTTCCGTATGGAGCTGCTGCATTGTGAGAAACTGAGGAAGGAGAAGATGCAGCTGGAGAAGGCTCAGATGGAGCTGGTGAGCATCAAACAAACTGAACACAAACCAGTAGGAAGTAAGCACGAAGTATGCCATCTCGTTGTATTTAAAAACCTGCATCCTCACATGTTCCAGGGCGAATATGAATTTTCTCCAGAGATCCTGAGTGGTAAACTGGCTGAGGTTGTATACAAAGATGCTACCGGGAAAATCAAAGGTACGTTTTTTTTTTTTTTTTAATTATAAAGATTTCTTACAGGTCTGTGTAAAAACAGAAATGATAAAATAACAAAGTTACAGTTAGTTAAAGGTGTTACAAGTGTTTATGTTGCACATCCAGTTGAGTATTATGACTGGCAATCTTCAATACTATGTCTGTACCAATGTATGGAAAACCTGAGTACCAAATTTGAGAGCCTGTGTCCTCTCGACACAGCATCCAGAGTGGCATATGCGCATCACAAAGACCCCTTCTTTCTCGACAAGGTGCACGGTGTCTAGCTGCTTCTCAGCACCCAATGTTAGAAAAGTTGCAGGTGTAATGCACAGTCAAAGAAAAGGTGGAGGTGAGAGAGAGAGAGAAAAAAACAGATTAAGCTAAGTACTAAAGTGCAGTCAGGGATCAGTGCAGTCAATCTGTAGCTAAGCTAATGGTTTTGAATTTCAGTGTCTGATTAGTGAATGTTTGAGACTGCACGTTTAGCCTTAGCGGACCTTGAAACTTGAGGTTCATACAGGCTGTTAGTCCTAAATTTTCTGCATTCATTGTAATTTACCTCCCAGATTAACATAGCAGAAAAGTTTTAACCCTGTAGCAGCTACTGTGTAGATGTTAGTATTGAAGACAAAAGTATTGGGAAAAAAGAAAATATACTTAATATTTTAGTTTACTACAAAAATGATGTTATTGTACATCAGTTGTAGAGTACAGACTCTTTCTATGTCGTCTTTCACTCTGATTGTGTTTCATCTGCCAAAAAGAGATAAAACACAAAACCTAATAAATAATATTACTGTTCCTTTTTTCATTTCAGTACAACTCCTCCTATATTATCATTAAAGTGAATTCAGTTATTACTGTGAATGCTGCAAAGCATTCACAGTATTGTTGTTGTATTCTTTATTATTATTATTATTATTATTATTACTGTGAATGCTGCAAAGCATTCACAGTATTGTTGTTGTATTCTTTATTATTATTATTATTATTATATATTATTCTTCCGTACGTTTTTTGACCGCTTCGATCTCAAAAACCGTTTAAGCTACAGAAACCGTTCTGGTATCAAAACGTGCGGCTTCTTCAGGAGATCGCTGCTATTACTTTTCAGGTTCAAATCTTCTGCCATTAATTTAATATTAATATTTTTCTAATTTTTTTGGCCCCATTCAAATGAATGGGGAAAGCTTAAAAACCTTTTAAAACCCTTTCAGACTTTAAAAGCTAAGAACTTCAGCATACCTTAAGCTAGAGACACCATTTAAACTTTAAAATAAAGCCATGACTCTCAGCTATTCAGCTATTACTTTTTGTATTAATATCTTTTATGGTTTTTAAACAGTTACAGTTTAAGCACAAGAAGGTTTTTTGCTCTTTTTAGCGTTTATAATGGTTGTGTATGTGGTCGTCTAGAGTGCGCATTCCAAAGGTTAGAGTGGGAGACTTGAAATTCTTCAGCTGAAAAATATCTCTCTAAACTGCCGCTGTGTCCACACTCTTCACTCTACAGCCATGATTTTATGATCAAAACGTAGAGCTGCTTCTCTACTTTCAAACAATGTGTCTCTTAGCCCTGAGAAATGTAAACTTTTTAAACTGTGAGGCTTCAAGCAGAGGGAGCACCCTCCAACTCCTCCATCCGCCTCTATAGTAATTTTTTGGAGGTGATTTTCTCAAAACCAGAAAAGACCCTTTTTTTAAACTGCTCCCATGACCACATTTTTCAACCCAGGAAAATAAAAATTACACTGGTGTTTAGAGCAGGTCCTTGTGACGCTCACAGTTTAAAAATTATTTTGATAGGAGTTACGGTTTTTGATTTATAAGCATTTGTTCGGGAGGTGCGCCAAGACAAATTCAACAGGGCTTTGCCACAAAGTGCCTGCAGTTAAACAGTTACACAGCTGTTTTGAGTTGGCAGAACTAAATGTGTAGCAGCATTCTGATTGGCTCATAATACTTTAAACTGATTGGTGGATTATTCCTCTGCATGCAAGCTGTTCAAAGTTGAGCTGTTTTTTGTTCTTTCATAACTTCAGCACCGTTTATGCTACAGAAACCATTCTGGTATCAAAATGCTCAGCTTCTTCTGCAGATTTATGTTATTACTTTATGACATTACGTTTAACAGTCGTTCAGCCCTTTAACAGCCTTTTCATGTTTAAAACAGTCGTTCAGCACTTTTAACAGCCTTTACAGGTTTAAACAGTCGTTCAGCACTTTTAACAGCCTTTTCAGGTTTAAAACAGTCGTTCAGCACTTTTAACAGCCTTTTCAGGTTTAAACAGTCGTTCAGCACTTTTAACAGCCTTTTCAGGTTTAAAACAGCCGGTCAGCACTTTTACAGCCCTTTCAGGTTTAAAACAGTCGTTCAGCACTTTTACAGCCTTTTCAGGTTTAAACAGTCGTTCAGCACTTTTAACAGCCTTTTCAGGTTTAAAACAGTCGTTCAGCACTTTAACAGCCTTTTCAGGTTTAAACAGTCGTTCAGCACTTTTAACAGCCTTTTCAGGTTTAAAACAGTCGTTCAGAACTTTTAACAGCCTTTTCAGGTTTAAAACAGTCGTTCAGCACTTTTAACAGCCTTTTCAGGTTTAAAACAGTCGTTCAGCACTTTTAACAGCCTTTTCAGGTTTAAACAGTCGTTCAGCACTTTTAACAGCCTTTTCAGGTTTAAAACAGTCGTTCAGCACTTTTAACAGCCTTTTCAGGTTTAAACAGTCGTTCAGCACTTTTAACAGCCTTTTCAGGTTTAAAACAGTCGTTCAGCACTTTTACAGCCTTTTCAGGTTTAAACAGTCGTTCAGCACTTTTAACAGCCTTTTCAGGTTTAAACAGTCGTTCAGCACTTTAACAGCCTTTTCAGGTTAAAACAGTCGTTCAGCACTTTTAACAGCCTTTTCAGGTTTAAACAGTCGTTCAGCACTTTTAACAGCCTTTTCAGGTTTAAACAGTCGTTCAGCACTTTTAACAGCCTTTTCAGGTTTAAAACAGTCGTTCAGCACTTTTAACAGCCTTTTTAGGTTTAAACAGTCGTTCAGCACTTTTAACAGCCTTTTCAGGTTTAAACAGTCGTTCAGCACTTTAACAGCCTTTTCAGGTTTAAAACAGTCGTTCAGCACTTTAAGAGCTGTTCAGCAGTTTAACAGCTGTTCAGCATTATTAACAGCTGTTCAGCAGTTTTAACACCTGTTCAACATTTTTAACACCTGTTCAGCAGTTCAGCAATTCAGCAGTTCAGCAATTCAGCAATTCAGCAGTTCAGCAATTCAGCAATTCAGCAGTTCAGGTATTCAGCAGTTCAGCAATTCAGCAGTTCAACAATTTAGCGGTTCAGCAATGCAGCAGTTCAACAATTCAGGTATTCAGCAATTCAGCAGTTCAGCAGTTCAGCAATTCAGCAGTTCAGGTATTCAACAGTTCAGCAGTTCAGGTATACAGAAGTTCAGCAATTCAGCAGTTCAGCAATTCAGCGGTTCAGCAATTCAGCAGTTCAGCAATTCAGGTATTCAGCAATTCAGCAGTTCAGCAATTCAGCAGTTCAGCAGTTCAGGAGTTCAGCAATTCAGCAGTTCAGCAGTTCAGGTATTCAAGAGTTCAGCAGTTCAGGTATTCAGAAGTTCAGCAATTCAGCAGTTCAGCAATTCGGCGGTTCAGCAATGCAGCAGTTCAGCAATTCAGGTATTCATCAATTCAGCAGTTCAGCAATTCAGCAGTTCAGGTATTCAGAAGTTCAGCAATTCAGCAGTTCAGCAGTTCAGGTAATCAACAGTTCAGCAGTTCAGGTATTCAGCAGTTCATTGAAGCTCATTCAGCAAATAAAGTTCCAGCTGTTTGAAGCCTTTCTTGGCATTTCAGCTCCAATCTTTCAGCATGCAGCATTCACAGTGCATTTTCTTCAGGAAATGCTTTTTCTAGTTATTACTGTGAATGCTGCAAAGCATTCACAGTATTGTTGTTGTATTCTTTATTATTATTATTATTATTATTATTATTATATATTATTCTTCCGTACGTTTTTTGACCGCTTCGATCTCAAAAACCGTTTAAGCTACAGAAACCGTTCTGGTATCAAAACGTGCGGCTTCTTCAGGAGATCGCTGCTATTACTTTTCAGGTTCAAATCTTCTGCCATTAATTAATTATTAATATTTTTCTAATTTTTTTGGCCCATTCAAATGAATGGGGAAAGCTTAAAAACCTTTTAAAACCCTTTCAGCCTTTAAAAGCTAAGAACTTCAGCATACCTTAAGCTAGAGACACCATTTAAACTTTAAAATAAAGCCATGACTCTCAGCTATTCAGCTATTACTTTTTGTATTAATATCTTTTATGGTTTTTAAACAGTTACAGTTTAAGCACAAGAAGGTTTTTTGCTCTTTTTAGCGTTTATAATGGTTGTGTATGTGGTCGTCTAGAGTGCGCATTCCAAAGGTTAGAGTGGGAGACTTGAAATTCTTCAGCTGAAAAATATCTCTCTAAACTGCCGCTGTGTCCACACTCTTCACTCTACAGCCATGATTTTATGATCAAAACGTAGAGCTGCTTCTCTACTTTCAAACAATGTGTCTCTTAGCCCTGAGAAATGTAAACTTTTTAAACTGTGAGGCTTCAAGCAGAGGGAGCACCCTCCAACTCCTCCATCCGCCTCTATAGAAATTTTCGGGAGGTGATTTTCTCAAAACCAGAAAAGACCCTTTTTTTAAACTGCTCCCATGACCACATTTTTCAACCCAGGAAAATAAAAATTACACCGCTGTTTAGAGCAGGTCCTTGTGACGCTCACAGTTTAAAAATTATTTTGATAGGGGTTACGGTTTTTGATTTATAAGCATTTGTTCGGGAGGTGCGCCAAGACAAATTCAACAGGGCTTTGCCACAAAGTGCCTGCAGTTAAACAGTTACACAGCTGTTTTGAGTTGGCAGAACTAAATGTGTAGCAGCATTCTGATTGGCTCATAATACTTTAAACTGATTGGTGGATTATTCCTCTGCATGCAAGCTGTTCAAAGTTGAGCTGTTTTTTCTTCTTTCATAACTTCAGCACCGTTTATGCTACAGAAACCATTCTGGTATCAAAATGCTCAGCTTCTTGTGCAGATTTATGTTATTACTTTATGACATTACGTTTAACAGTCGTTCAGCACTTTAACAGCCTTTTCAGGTTTAAAACAGTCGTTCAGCACTTTTAACAGCCTTTACAGGTTTAAACAGTCGTTCAGCACTTTTAACAGCCTTTCAGGTTTAAACAGTCGTTCAGCACTTTTACAGCCTTTTCAGGTTTAAACAGTCGTTCAGCACTTTAACATCCTTTTCAGGTTTAAACAGTCGTTCAGCACTTTTACAGCCTTTTCAGGTTTAAACAGTCGTTCAGCACTTTAACAGCCTTTTCAGGTTTAAAACAGTCGTTCAGAACTTTTAACAGCCTTTCAGGTTTAAACAGTCGTTCAGCACTTTAACAGCCTTTTCAGGTTTAAACAGTCCTTCAGCACTTTTAACAGCCTTTCAGGTTTAAACAGTCGTTCAGCACTTTTAACAGCCTTTTCAGGTTTAAACAGTCGTTCAGCACTTTTAACAGCCTTTTCAGGTTTAAAACAGTCGTTCAGCACTTTTAACAGCCTTTTCAGGTTTAAACAGTCGTTCAGCACTTTTAACAGCCTTTTCAGGTTTAAAACAGTCGTTCAGCACTTTAAACAGCCTTTTCAGGTTTAAACAGTCGTTCAGCACTTTTAACAGCCTTTTCAGGTTTAAACAGTCGTTCAGCACTTTTAACAGCCTTTTCAGGTTTAAACAGTCGTTCAGCACTTTTAACAGCCTTTTCAGGTTTTAAACAGTCGTTCAGCACTTTTAACAGCCTTTTCAGGTTTAAACAGTCGTTCAGCACTTTAACAGCCTTTTCAGGTTTAAACAGTCGTTCAGCACTTTAAGAGCTGTTCAGCAGTTTAACAGCTGTTCAGCATTATTAACAGCTGTTCAGCAGTTTTAACACCTGTTCAACATTTTTAACACCTGTTCAGCAGTTCAGCAATTCAGCAGTTCAGCAATTCAGCAGTTCAGCAGTTCAGCAATTCAGCAATTCAGCAGTTCAGCAATTCAGCAGATCAGCAATTCAGCAGTTCAGCAATTCAGCGGTTCAGCAATGCAGCAGTTCAGCAGTTCAGGTATTCAACAGTTCAGCAGTTCAGGTATTCAGAAGTTCAGCAATTCAGCAGTTCAGCGGTTCAGCAATTCAGCAGTTCAGCAATTCAGCAGTTCAGCAATTCAGCTGTTCAGCAATGCAGCAGTTCAGCAATTCAGCAGTTCAGCAATTCAGCAGTTCAGGTATTCAGCAGTTCAGCAATTCAGCAGTTCAGCAGTTCAGGTATTCAACAGTTCAGCAGTTCAGGTATTCAGAAGTTCAGCAATTCAGCAGTTCAGCGGTTCAGCAATGCAGCAGTTCAGCAATTCAGCAGTTCAGCAATTCAGCAGTTCAGGTATTCAGCAGTTCAGCAATTCAGCAGTTCAGCAATTCAGCAGTTCAGCAGTTCAGGTATTCAACAGTTCAGCAGTTCAGGTATTCAGCAGTTCATTGAAGCTCATTCAGCAAATAAGGTTCCAGCTGTTTGAAGCCTTTCTTGGCATTTCAGCTCCAATCTTTCAGCATGCAGCATTCACAGTGCATTTTCTTCAGGAAATGCTTTTTCTAGTTATATATTATTCTTCCGTACGTTTTTTGACCGCTTCAATCTCAAAAACCGTTTAAGCTACAGAAACGGTTCTGGTATCAAAACGTGCGGCTTCTTCAGGAGATCGCTGCTATTACTTTTCAGGTTCAAATCTTCTGCCATTAATTTAATATTAATATTTTTCTAATTTTTTTGGCCCCATTCAAATGAATGGGGAAAGCTTAAAAACCTTTTAAAACCCTTTCAGCCTTTAAAAGCTAAGAACTTCAGCATACCTTAAGCTAGAGACACCATTTAAACTTTAAAATAAAGCCATGACTCTCAGCTATTCAGCTATTACTTTTTGTATTAATATCTTTTATGGTTTTTAAACAGTTACAGTTTAAGCACAAGAAGGTTTTTTGCTCTTTTAGCGTTTATAATGGTTGTGTATGTGGTCGTCTAGAGTGCGCATTCCAAAGGTTAGAGTGGGAGACTTGAAATTCTTCAGCTGAAAAATATCTCTCTAAACTGCCGCTGTGTCCACACTCTTCACTCTACAGCCATGATTTTATGATCAAAACGTAGAGCTGCTTCTCTACTTTCAAACAATGTGTCTCTTAGCCCTGAGAAATGTAAACTTTTTAAACTGTGAGGCTTCAAGCAGAGGGAGCACCCTCCAACTCCTCCATCCGCCTCTATAGAAATTTTCGGGAGGTGATTTTCTCAAAACCAGAAAAGACCCTTTTTTTAAACTGCTCCCATGACCACATTTTTCAACCCAGGAAAATAAAAATTACACCGCTGTTTAGAGCAGGTCCTTGTGACGCTCACAGTTTAAAAATTATTTTGATAGGAGTTACGGTTTTTGATTTATAAGCATTTGTTTGGGAGGTGCGCCAAGACAAATTCAACAGGGCTTTGCCACAAAGTGCCTGCAGTTAAACAGTTACACAGCTGTTTTGAGTTGGCAGAACTAAATGTGTAGCAGCATTCTGATTGGCTCATAATACTTTAAACTGATTGGTGGATTATTCCTCTGCATGCAAGCTGTTCAAAGTTGAGCTGTTTTTTGTTCTTTCATAACTTCAGCACCGTTTATGCTACAGAAACCATTCTGGTATCAAAATGCTCAGCTTCTTCTGCAGATTTATGTTATTACTTTATGACATTACGTTTAACAGTCGTTCAGCACTTTAACAGCCTTTTCAGGTTTAAAACAGTCGTTCAGCACTTTTAACAGCCTTTACAGGTTTAAACAGTCGTTCAGCACTTTTAACAGCCTTTTCAGGTTTAAACAGTCGTTCAGCACTTTTAACAGCCTTTTCAGGTTTAAAACAATCGTTCAGCACTTTAACAGCCTTTTCAGGTTTAAACAGTCGTTCAGACACTTTTAACAGCCTTTTCAGGTTTAAAACAGTCGTTCAGCACTTTTAACAGCCTTTTCAGGTTTAAACAGTCGTTCAGCACTTTTAACAGCCTTTTCAGGTTTAAAACAGTCGTTCAGCACTTTTAACAGCCTTTTTCAGGTTTAAACAGTCGTTCAGCACTTTAACAGCCTTTTCAGGTTTAAACAGTCGTTCAGCACTTTTAACAGCCTTTTCAGGTTTAAACAGTCGTTCAGCACTTTTAACAGCCTTTTCAGGTTTAAACAGTCGTTCAGCACTTTTAACAGCCTTTTCAGGTTTTAAACAGTCGTTCAGCACTTTTAACAGCCTTTTCAGGTTTTAAACAGTCGTTCAGCACTTTAACAGCCTTTCAGTTTAAAAACAGTCGTTCAGCACTTTAACAGCCTTTCAGGTTAAAACAGTCGTTCAGCACTTTAAGAGCTGTTCAGCAGTTTAACAGCTGTTCAGCATTATTAACAGCTGTTCAGCAGTTTACACCTGTTCAACATTTTTAACACCTGTCATCAGTTCAGCTCAGCAGTTCAGCATTCAGCAGTTCAGCAATTCAGCAGTTCAGCAATTCAGCAATTCAGCAGTTCAGCAATTCAGCAGATCAGCAATTCAGCAGTTCAGCAATTCAGCAGTTCAGCAGTTCAGCAATTCAGCGGTTCAGCAATGCAGCAGTTCAGCAATTCAGCAGTTCAGCAATTCAGCAGTTCAGGTATTCAGCAGTTCAGCAATTCAGCAGTTCAGCAGTTCAGGTATTCAACAGTTCAGCAGTTCAGGTATTCAGAAGTTCAGCAATTCAGCAGTTCAGCTGTTCAGCAATGCAGCAGTTCAGCAATTCAGCAGTTCAGCAATTCAGCAGTTCAGCATTTCAGCAATTCAGCAGTTCAGCAATTCAGCAGTTCAGCAGTTCAGGTATTCAACAGTTCAGCAGTTCAGGTATTCAGCAGTTCATTGAAGCTCATTCAGCAAATAAGGTTCCAGCTGTTTGAAGCCTTTCTTGGCATTTCAGCTCCAATCTTTCAGCATGCAGCATTCACAGTGCATTTTCTTCAGGAAATGCTTTTTCTAGTTAACATTGAGATACTGAATTCTTGCTTCAGTCCGCTCTCTGCTGATTTTGATACCTAACTGTGTTAATGATGTACAGCATATTCCTCCAGTGCATCACTCACTCCTTTGTATCTTGTCATCCCACAGAAGCCGGGTTTGTCATCTCACTTCTGAACATAGCGGCTATCTTTGACTTCACCAAAGACCTCCAGGACTCCATCCTGCAAGAGTAATTTACTTCCAAAAAAGCTTTTGTTTAACTCTCTTTCACATGAACTCTGAATTCCTCAATTTCAATATTGTCATCTTCAAGCACTACCTTCATCTCACTCCTTGGTTCCAGCTTGCAGACGAACTACACAGACGACAGCGCCACGTGGGATTTCATGGCTAAGAGGGAGCTCGAGGCTCCAGGAGCAGGAGAGGAGCTCCAGACCGCCAAAGGCCGAGCCTCAGATATTAACCGCAGAGAAGAGCGCTGCTGCCAGGTCTATGAGGAGGGCGTCAAGAGCCTCAACACTGGTAGGAGCTTATTGATACACAGAGAGCACGCAAATATTGTAATTTTAATGTTTTATAATTTGGTAATTAATTATTAATTGCAATGAACGTTTTACTACAGAAGATCTGTCGGGTATGAAAATGAATTATTCAAAAGTTTTAAAGTGAGCCTGTTATTATGCGTTTCCAATCAGCAGGGACAGCCAATCAGCAGAAAGTTGGCTTAAAGGGAGAGGGTCTGTAACAGGTTGTTTCGGACAGAATATAATCAAAGGCTACATAAAAGCCCATCACTGGATATATGAGGGTTATTTTGAACTGTAAATAATCAAACGCTACTCTGGTAGAGTCCAAAAATATGGAGCTACAGGTGAGCATAAGAGCACGATCTGTGCATTGTTTTTATTTATTTATTTTGCTTTAAGTGAAAGTAAGAGATTATTACACCCCACTAGTGTCTGAACTGTTTATACCAGGAAGGATGGATCCATGCTTTCATGTTGTATATGCTGAAATTGGGATTCATCAGACCAGGCAAAGTTTTTTCAGTCTTCTGTTGTCCAGTTTTGGTGAGCGTGTGTGAATTGTAGCCTCAGTTTTCTATTCTTAGCTGACAGGAGTGGCACTCAGTGTGGTCTTCTGCTGCTGTAGACCATCTGCTTCAAGGTTCAATGTGTTGTGAATCAGAAATCTTCTCAATACGTTGGCTGTAATGAGTTACTGTTGCCTTCCTGTCAGCTCGAAGCAGTCTGGGCATTCTCCTATGGCATCGACAAGGTGCTTTCACCCATAGAACTGCCGCTCACTGAATATTTTCTCTTTTTCGGACCGTTCTCTGTAAACCCTAGAGGTGATTGTGTTCATTCACTGCTTTGTGTCAGTATAAGAAACCACTGCTGTGCTTTTGGTCCCAGAGCCCATGTGGACCTGCTATGTGGCCTTCTTGTTGGAAAGGATGAAAAGGAAGACCAACGTCCAAGAGCTGAAGGAAAAAGTAAGAGTCCTTAAGTTTAGTGTGAAGTTATTTTCTCCTCAGGTATGCTGAGAAATGTCAATAGCTTCAGTGTTTTTTTTTTTGGAGTTGAGGTGCCAAAACAAGTGTCTTCGTGTTTGTGTCACAGAGGCAGGAGAGGCTGCTGGGAGTGCTGCAGCGCGCCCACGACTGCGCACTGCTGAAGGAGAATTACTACAAGAACTGGGTAAGATAACGTTTCTCTTAAACGTGTGACTGGAATTTTAGGCACCCTTAAGCCTGTTGTATCATCAGCTCTCAATTCAGTCAAACCATGTTTTGTTTTGGCTGGGGGAGAATAGTGCCAATCAGAGTCTGGCTGGAACAGTGAACGTCTTTAAAACCTTGTGAGTGTTCTTTCGGATATGCGCTAATGTAGTTAACAAGGAATGAAAATGTAACTGTGCTGCACCGAAAACACAACATGTTATCGTAAAAGGAGAAATATATTTACAGCTGAGGCTGACGGCCAGAAGTTAGTAATATGTTCAGGCATAACTAATTAAACCAATTCTCTGAAATTTATGATGATGATGATCATGACAATTTTAATTAGAAAAAAATATGGTAATTGGTGGCGTAGTGGTTAAAGACTAATACCAGACTCTTCATGCTACCACTCCCATTTCTCTCCCTCAGCATTTCCTGTTGTTTTCTAATATTTGTCATCTAATTAAGAGAAAATGAGTCCATCAAAAACTTGGTATGGTAGCTTCATGTATATCTTAGCTCTTGTAGGTCTGTTTTCTTTCTTTTCTTTTCTTTTTTGGTATGGTAATGGTACTGAAAAAAAAAGATGATGGTAACTGTAGGGAAAACTCCTTTATCATAAAGTTATATTCAAAAAGGAAACTATACCTTGCATTGTACTAATGTATGAACCAACCAACATGATGTTGTCCACGTGACCAGCTCCAAATCTTGCTTTCATCGGGGGATGCTGAGGGAGCAACCAGCGTTGCCATGGCAGCCACGCAGCTCTATAGCCAATCGGTGACCATGTGGAGTTTGAGTCTGCAGACGCTAATGGAGCTGGGGAACAGAGACATAGGCCGGTTTTTCCAGGACGCTCTCACACACATTAATCCCAAGGTACACACACACACACACACACACACACACACACACAGAGTGGATCTAAAGAGCCATGCTTGTTTTTATGGAGTCATATAATGGGGTTAAATCATATTCTCAACTTACACCATCACATACACACTTGTGCTGTGGCAGTACCAGTTTAACTGTTGTTCTTACAGAAGTGAGACATATGAATATACACACACACACACACACACACACACTAGCCACCAGCAGTACTGTATAAGTGGGTCATCTCCTTGGCCTAATTAGCCTCTGTTCCATCATATTAATTTCCCTAACTGTTTTCATCTGCCTGTATGTGAGTGTACATGAAGACAGGTTGAAAACTACGTGCAATCATGCAGATACATGTATGTATGAATTCAACTTTTTTTTTTTTAAAGTAAAAGCCACCCTATTGATGGAAACACTTGGTGACAGTTCAGAGAGGAAAAAAATCCTTTCAACAGAAACAAAGCTGTTATGGTTTAAGGCAGGATAGGGCAGGTATCTGTCACAACCCCTTGGGGCGAGAGGAAAGCACAGGGAGAATAAATAGAGATGAGACAACACCAAAAAAACCATTTTGCAGGTTGATAGGGCCAGTAAACAGAGAACAGGAGCAGCAGCTCTAGAATTAGAACCACATGCATCCAGGTACTGGGAGAGAGACAGAGAAGAAGGTGCCAGCCACAGGAGAGTGAAGATACAAAGTTAATATCATGCATCAGTGGCAGAGAGTGAAAAAAGGAGAATATGTTGGGAGGCCATGCAGCAGCCTGGGCCTGAACATTAATACTTTGAAGCCAGATTTCCATCTTGGCTCAATTTGACCTTATAAGTCAGCATGTAGAATTTCTTTTGTATTCCTTTGGTCAGTGGTGAATTAAATTTTATCTTACAGCACTTCAGATATAATGTTCTTCTTGGTCATCCTTAACAGTTTTGCTTCTTCTTGATTTTCATGTGTAACCTCTCTAATTGTTGCACAGTAGAATCTAGTGCTGTATAACTATGAATACACATGCCCTGACTCAGCTGCAGGCCTTTGTAACAGTGAGCAGCATAGCTGATTATTGCTTTTTTTGGGGGGGTGGTGGTGGTCACAAATCTGCAGCCCTGAGAAGTAGCTGTATGAGGAGGATTACTACAACTGCTCATTATGCAAGTCTTTTCTTTTGAGCAAAACACCCTGCTGGAGTGTGGAGAAATGGTACACACCTCCAGGGTTTGGTGACTGTGTATCCAGCAGTCTTAAGTTCTCACACTGAAAAGCCCAGAAGTGCAGATAAATTGAAGAAAATATAAACATACTCTTTATCCTGTCATTCTGTACTTGTGATCATTGCCTCCTAGCTGAGAGCAGATGCTGCCAGAATGATTATTAAGTTTTAAAATCTCTGCATATAATGGTAAAACCGAGTAACTAATTCTGATCTGAGCTTTGCGTGCGCTGACGAGTTCAGTGGAGATGGAAAACTGATAACATTGAACACTTTGAATCACAAACCATGAAAAAGGCCAAATATTTTCTGGTTCCTGCTTCTCAAATATGAATATCAAGTTCCTTTCTTTATCATACATCATAGTAAAGAAATCAAAATGATTTGAATAGGTGGTGTAGTGTCATACCTGTCTTTGGAATGATGCATACCATCCCTCGCTTGTTATATTTACTTCCAGTGATACTAAACCCACTTCCAAGGAAGGAAAAAAAACACATACGACTGCCCCATTAGTTGCCCCTTTTCTTAAATGTTATCAGTTATGTGCTAATTTAAAATTGATATTTTAAATTATGATTAATAAAAAAATTCAGCAGCCTGATTATAGTTTGAGGCTCATGCAAGTTATGTACATATATAACAGTTAGGCACCTCTAATACAAACTCATGATAATCCAGATGTGACTTAAAGTGGAGCAGAGTAGAGGCACAGCTCACTTAAAGACTAATTATTAGGGGTTTTGTCTGCTTTCTTATTATAATTGTTTAGTGTTTCAGAAACAAATGTAATATTTTCCCAACTGAAAGCTTTTTATTAGCCATCAGAAGTTTTCCTAATTCAAAATGAGCTTGTGGGACAGGGGTGACTACCTGTATAAGCACAGCTGGTTTGCATATAGGTAAAACAAAGAGTCTATGTTACCTTACTTAACAGAGGTCTATGAATTTTCCTTCTTTTTTTTTTTCTTTTCTTCAAATGAATAAATAAGTCTCTATGCAAGCCTGAGTCAATTAAAACACAACATAAAAAAAAAGATTGATTAATTTGTTGGCTACATGCTTTACACAAGTATGTAGCCAATAAATATTTTTTGAGGCTGTGCAGTAGATGTAAAACTTAAGGAGTCCTGGTGCACTGTTTGGGGGAATAGATAATGTGTGTGTGAAATGTTTCACTTATGGATGAACAAGTGTAACATTAATGCAGCAATACAGCGCTTTTTAAGGTGGGTAAAGCTCATTCAGTTAACATTGTCTGTCTTCACAGGAGAGTCTACCACTGTGGCAGCTGCAGTTTGAGTGGAGCAAGGCCAACCAGAGTCCCGAGGAGACGGAAGCCATCCTCAAGGTAGTACGCCTGAATCCAGCCGAGTTGGCTTGAACAGCTGCAGTGTGCTCTTGTTATAGCCTGTGGCATTTCGAGTTATGCATCTTTTTCATGTGTGGTCCTCTGTGGATTTGTTTACGCAGACATTTTACCAATAAAATTAAGGGTTTAACTGGAAATGAACTTTTTAATTGTTAGAAATGAAATGCGGAACAGAAGAAATTAATGAGAGGATTAAAATATGACCCTGCACTGTGATATAAAGTGCTGTAGACAGATCTTGATCAGAAAAGGGCTGAGTAAGGTAAAGATAAACCTTAAAAGCTAAAGCAGGCAAGATTAATTGTGCTTTTGCCTCTGAAGTGAGATATGCCTTGCAGACAGTTTGTTCTCTTGTTTGTTCCCAGAGAGGTCTGCTGTCTGCAGTCCCGGCTGTTGCCATGGAGATGAAAGAGTGCTACCTCGATTGGTCCTACTCCACTGGAGGCTACAAGAAGGCGAGGAAGACCTTTACAAGGTGAAAATCCGATAAGTTTGTCTGCTTGTGTAGTTTTTAATTTAGGTGATAAATGCAGCAGGAACTCGTGGTTTTAACTGGTCTCAAAGCACTGACCTGCAGGTGCAAAACAAACTTTCAGGACCTTTAATGTCCTTTAATTAAATCGCACTTTTCTTCTGTAGCTTGCAGGAAAACCGTCCCTTGTCCAAGGCCTTTTTCACCAGAATGATTCAAATCGAGAAGGAACAAGTACGTGTAAGAACTATTTGACCTGCCGCTGACTATATTGTTCATGTTGTGCTGGTTTCATTGATAAGTTGACAAATTGCTTTTTGAAAAAGATGCCTTTCATTTTGCCTATGAGCTAAGACAATGGATGAGAATACTGTGTTTGTTTCAGGAAAATCCAAAGATGAACAATCTGAGGGACTACTATGAGAGGGTGCTGCAGGAGTTCGGCACCTCGGATGATGGTGAGTTTAAATCAGGATCAGAATGATCAGGAAAAGTGGTGAAACTTATGTTCACTTTCAGTTCAGCCACGTAGCTCAGATTTTTATATTATTGATTACAGCAGATGAATATGGTTAAAGTTTGGCTCTGAGCTCATCACTCATGGCACAACTAGTCAACAGATGATGAATAAATTTCAGCAGGATATATTTAGACAATTATTTGATCAGATTTTTTTGGAGGAAAAGTGTAAAAATACATTGTCTTTGAAGAGGATGTGGTCTCCCAGCATATTGAGCTCTATTGTCAAAGAAAATGGACAAAAGTACTGGGTCACCTACACATTGCACCTACAGGAGCTGCTCAGCCATGGAAACCCATGCCATGAAGCTCCCAGTGCACAGTTTTTAATGCTGATTTTAATACCAGAGGAAGCACTCAGTGACTCTGCTCTGACTTCCTCTTTCTAAATGATTTACACATTCACCTAACAAGTGAAGGATCCCTGGTTCAGTACCAGGACAAGACACAAATCCCTCTGGGGTTGTGACAGGAAGGTCACCTAGTGTAAAAAAAATCTGCCAAATTAAACATGCGGCGCTGCTTGCTGTGGAGCCCCCCTGCGAAAAAAGTTCTGAATAAGGAAGCAGGCGAAAAGTTGCTTTACAGCTGATCGTGAAATTTCACAGACTGACTTGCAGTGGTGGCCTATTACAGTGCCACACAAATACAATGAGCTTTTGGGAACAATCCACGCTTTCAGAAATGGTTGTAAGGGCACACTGTGGCCCAATGCTTTAATCCATATAGTGCCTCACTATGGACATAACATTAAGAACCTTTTGTTTTTGCAAAACCCTTCCATTTTAGCTTAACCATTTCCTGTTTCATTTTTCTACAGATCTGTGGCTGCAGTACATCCAGGAGGAACTTGGACCCCTCGGGCAGCCAGAGAACTGTGGAAAGATCCACTGGAGAGCCATGAAGTTTCTGGAAGGGGACAGTGTAGAGAGATTCATTTCCAAATACACACTCCTTCAGACTGGACACTTATGAGTAGCAGGAATCAAGGCCTCTGAGTTCAGATAACAAAAACTGTGTGGAAGTTTGTGAGCTGAAGAACAAGCACATGTTTCTGAATGGTTCTTCCTCTCGGTCTAATTGAAGACTGGTGCTGTGCTGAATTATTTTTTTTTAATTCCCAGCATTGCAGTTTTTGATGTTTGCAGTTTATTCAAAAGGATCTTACCTATTCCTCTTAAAAGGTTCCAGCAATGTTATAAGAAATAGTCTCATTTTAACTGACTTGTTTTCTTATCATTTGCAGCTGTAATTTACAATCTGCATTCATTTTAGTTTTGAGGTCTGTGCTGCGTTTGGAAACCACACAGTAAAGAGGCCCAGAGTCACTCAATCCAAGTTTATTTGTCACTTTGAGAAGACAAATTTTGATGCTGTTGTATTGATATTAAAACAGTCTTTCATTCTTGGGTGTTCTTCAGTTATGGTCCCTCTGACACAGTAAAATCATACAAACACATCATTTTCTTAAGAAACCGTTTGTGTAACAGTAGCGCTTACCGATCCACTACTTATAGGGAAACCACTTTGATTAAAAACGCCCTTCTCCCCCGAAACATACTTCACACTACACATTGTTTGCTGTCAGTATCAAGTATCACTTAATTCTCGTTTTTTATGGCCCAAAATGTTGCTGTTAAAAGGTAACAAACCACAAACACAAAGCAGCAGCAGTACTCTGTGATAGGACAGCACGCGTGTGATGAGTTCAGAGCCAGGTTAAAAACAAAACAAAACCACTGCCCGTCAACATCACAATATATTTACAGTGTGTAAGGACACTTCAAATTGTTACAGTTTATACAGTAATGCAGGTAAGTTATGAGGTATAACAATATTAATGGAAAAGGCTTATAAATAGATCAGGTTACACATTAAAGTCTAGTAGAAAATACACATGTAGACCTACAGTATCAAACTGTATCACTAGAGAAAAGGACGTCTGTGTGAGGGTGTTTAGAAGAGTAAAAATTCTCTTGGGATGTTAACATGAGATCCACATGGCAGTTTTGGCAGAACATGAGAGAAATTAAAGTCCCCTATAGAAGATCTTTGAGACACAACAATGCCTTTATACTTTATAATCATCTTTCTCGTGAATTTTCATTGAATGAAAATATGAATTAAGGCAGAAAGTGTTACGTTGAATGATCCCACTACAAAAATGAGGGGAGTTGAAAATTTCTCTGCAAGTGGAGTTAATGCTACCCGAGGGTTCTGAGTGGGCTGGCAGATGTGATTTTTCTATAATATTGGGCTACTTGGGTTTCCTGTTTCTAGATTTTTTTTTTTTTTAAATATGAACCAGCTAACCTGAGAAAATATTAATATAGCAAGGGTATATTTTACTCAGCCTCTGCAACAGACTGCAAGGAGCGTCGCATCAGCTTGTGACCGTTAAAATCTTTTAAACTGTTACCATTTCAGTATTTTAGCTATTTAAAGAAAAACGTTGACATTTTATGAATATCAGCACATAAAACCTAACTTTAGCAGTATAAAACTATCTATACTGGCCTTTAAAATCAGTTGGATAGCAGAGTGCCACACTATTAAGTACGTTTTAACTTCCAAGTAAAAAGTTGGAACTGCAATGATGTTAGAACTGTAAAAATGAACTTTCCCACATAATGCTTCAGATTTCTACCATGTGCCCCCCCTCAAAAAAAAAAAAAAAATCTACTGATGCACCTTTCATGAACCAACGGCAACAACCACGACTCTTGTGAGCTTTTTCTAATGTGCCCAAAATTCTGGTTACATCACCTCCCACATGCTAACCCGGGCCCTCCACATCACACATCTTTAGAGCTTTTTAAAGAAGATGTAGGTGAAGAGCACCAACACGCCAGCAGACAACAGCCCAATCACAAACTGGTGGATGGTGATGACGTTCTCCAAGGCGTGGATGCGCTCCTCCATCGCACTGGTGTGGATGTAGTCATAGATGGAGACCCCGATGCTCCACACCGCCCATACTGCGTCCACCAGCGCCTTCATGGTGGGAGAGACCATTGAGAGGGCCGCCTGCAGACGGACGCCCACCGCATCCGCTGCTTATTGGCCCCGCTGCACTAAAGAGAGGGCGAGAGAAGAGGGTGACACATGGTGCAGTGAGGAGACGGCAATGTGTGGGCATAATGACTGCCTGCAAAACAGCAAATACAGTTAAAGCTTTACAGCCACAAACAGAAAATGTCATACAAAGGAGCTTTTAGTAAATAAAATAACAAAAACTCAAATGTCTGCTCATTTCTGTATGGCGTTTGCATGTTCTGCCTGTGCCTGTGTGGGCTCTCTTCAGCTACGCTGGCTTCCTCCCACAGTCCAAAAGACATAAAGGTGAATGAAAGATGTGAATAGTAGTCTCTACGTGTTAACCTGCAATAGAGTGGTGAGCTGTCCATCCACCTGTCCCCACCTCTGGTATATTGTATAATATAGTATTGTATCTTCATCTATAAAACATCAGAAAACTTCAATATGTCCAGCACAATTTCCTACAGCCCAACTGAAGTCTAAAATTAACTTTAATAAAAAAAAAAACAAAACTCAAAATCTTAAGTTGGAACCATCAAACTGATTTAATTATCAAAATATTTTCTGTTGATAGACAAATGCACTTGTTGAGGTAACTTCCACTGTGCTTAACCCTGGATCACTAAAGGCTGATTCTCAGCCTTCCCTGGACAAAGCTCACATATCTCAGTAATGGGTGGGCTAAAGGACAACGATTTCCTAATTTTTCACTAATTTTAGAAAAAACTGCACCTTAGTGTCCTAGAGTTAAGTACAAGTTTGAAACACACTTTCACCCGATCACCATTATCTTCCAGCTCACTGCTAAAATTACACATTTACTGCATGATTTTTATTTGACTGAGGATTAGCATAACCTTTTTTTTTTACTCATGAAATATGCTTTAAAAAAAAAGATGAAACTAACCCAATTTTTAATTAACATTAAAAAGATGCTTTGATAAAAACAATATTTACTACACCAGTTTTTGTAAGCCACCTCATTATTATTGTTCTTTATTTATTGATTTTTTAAAAAATTTTCTAACTTTCTGACTTTTATTTAAAACTAAACTAAACGCAACGCGACCCCCCCCCCCCCCCCCCCCCCCCGGTGACGTCATTCTAGCGTTTCTCGGAGCGCTCCTGAACTGGATTCATCGGATTATGACCGTGACAGCATTTGGCCTTGCAGGATCGGAGACCTTGCAAACCACATGATCCAGAGTTTGAGGAAAAACTGGTAAAAGAACGTGTTGTTGTGTTGTACACAAACCGCTCAGGCTGTAACACTTACGTGACGAAGACCTTTCTGAAACGGAGTCAAAACTCACCGACAGGTGTCAGATGTTAAAGCGATGATACGGCTGATGATGAACATCCGTCCTGCTGTTGCTGGAGTAATGAATTGTTTTGTTTATGAGAAACCTGGATGTTCTTGTCAGGAACCAAATCGGTCATTGCTATTTGGTGAGAAGTCCACCTCATTCAGAAGCATCGCTTCCGGACAAAACCTTTAAAATTAAATAGTTATCCCCTTAAATCAATAAGAACGTATCTCGGTAACAACAGGTGGCCACGCAAACAGAGATATTTATTAGAGAAAGACTATAACGCCAGACTACACACGCGGTAAAAATGGCCATTGGTTTGCTAATTAATAATACCTCGTTCAGCACCAAGCGTTAGGCCACACATTTATTTTGATAAGAAATCCTCCAATTTCCGGTGTTATTATTATGGGCTTTTGGTGTACCGTGTAGCAGCTGACTGATGCCATGTGAACGCGTCACACAGGAGCGTCAGCAGATACACTTAAAGTAGAGCATGACCTCGCGAACAAAATAATGCACGAATACTGGAAACGTTTCACAAAAATCACACCATTAAACACGACATAAACGCTAAAAGGACAAATCAAATCTACAAGGTAACTCCACAGTGATGATTGTTGATTCCCAGACCTGTGGGAAAGACTTCCTACAAGGGATGCATATCTGCATCAGGACAACATGTGTACTAAAGACAAGTCCTCTACCAGGCCTGCAGCCTGTGTGATCCCAATTCCTGCCCTCTAATTACTGTTTCCTTCATCATAAGTCTCATCATCTCTGGAGAGATCTGTAGTAAAGGATAGATAGATAGATAGATAGATAGATAGATAGATAGATTAGGATAGAAA
Organism: Archocentrus centrarchus; assembly: GCF_007364275.1. Taxonomy (NCBI): domain Eukaryota; kingdom Metazoa; phylum Chordata; class Actinopteri; order Cichliformes; family Cichlidae; genus Archocentrus; species Archocentrus centrarchus. The sequence goes on along the minus strand of NC_044346.1, from coordinate 24,517,701 downwards.
CAACACTGCTACAAGTACACAGCTACATTTTGAAGGCTTTACGATGTGAGATAATGCAAAATTTTATATACAACAGCGATAAAATATGATTATCATTATAATTATGATTAAATGGAAAATAAGACTGAAATTGTGCAAAAGAGAATTCTAGCAAAGAGTAGTGCAAATGGCATTAAATAACATGCACACTATAAATGTGAGAAACACCATCAAGGTTTGATACAGAAACGTCTGTGAGATCTTATGTCCTGATAGATGTGTTTTATGGAGAATAGTGGGAATGATTTCCTGAAATGTCCTTTATAGCAGTGGGGTTGAGTAAGTTTGAGGCTCTGCTGCCTCTGCAGTGTGGAGTGGAGAAGGTGTGGTGGGTTGTGTATGACGGAGAACGGGTAGTTCAGTGACCTCTTGACCCTCACTGAGCCACTGCAACAGGCTGCCACTCTCACTCCGTCATCTCATTGACCCTTTTCCTCACTTCCCATCCTCTTTTCATCACAGATGAGACCCTATCAATGCATGAGAGTAATGAGACTATGATCACAAATAAACCTTTTAGCACTACATCATAATGTGAGGGCTGTGCTGTTCATGGATTCTGACCAGATGCCCACAATGATACCAGACCTTTACCTCTGAACCTCATGATTAACAAGTATAGAACAGAAACTAATACAGAACAGAATGTAAAATATCAAAGTAGAATAAAATAGTAGCTAACAGAATAATCAAACAATATAGTTTAAAAAAAGCAGCAGAAAGAATTGACTATAATTAAATGCAAACGAGCTGAATAAAACATTAAAAAAAAAATCCCAAATCGCAAAGAACAGGAGGTGAACTGAATACCAATGGATATTAGACCAGAGTGAGTAAATGAAGTCAGAGAGCCCAGAATAAATGCATGCAGCAGAATAGAATAGAGCAAATGGCCCACAAGGCACAATAATTAAATAGAAACCCCTCGTAATCTAACAGAAAACATTTAACGAAGCCATAGACTGAATTTGTGTTATTGAATCCAGCTGTCACGCTGTAATTACCATCTGCTGTGCAGGGGCACGTGATCAGTGATCTGAGTAAAACAATACAGGTTACTTTTGACACATCCACGTAATGAAGTGTCGTGTCGCGTTGCAGCCAGCAGGGGTCGCGGCACACTAACGTGTTGCCGGTCAGGGAGGTAACGGGAGAGGGGTGATGAACCTGGGATGTATATAGCCTCCCGCACAGCATCGATAAAAGGGGAACACCTTGAGGGAGCCGCAGACGAGCCGCCGCGGAGCCACCGGACATGCAGCTGAGCGCGGCGCGGGCCTCACTGGCGCATATGGACGGGCGAGCCAACGCTCCGCAGGAATGTGTGCAGTTAGAGGCAAACGCACATGCTCGGGCATTACTCTATGTAGTGCTCTTGATCGTTTTCAAGTCCTTTTAGCAGTATAGTAGAGAATACGGGGGCCACTTTGCTGCGCCGCTGACGGAAACCTATAATTGGAGACGAGCCAATGACGCGCTGAAAATAACCAGGTTAGCACTTAGTACCGGTCCATTTTGGGGAGGGCCCAACACGAGGGCGCAGCACCATATATCAGCTCTTTCCAGCTGTTTGGGAATATTCTGCTCTAGAAAGGCTGCAGCATGGCAGTAGCAGCAGAAGCAGGGTGCCTTTTCTCCTTGTCTCCTTCTCTACCCCCCCTTTCCAGAATGGATATTGGGTGAGTGTCTGGGTGCGCACGGGGGATCTCTCGGTAGGAAACGCAGAAGCTTTTTTTTTTTTTTTTTTTTTTTTTTTTTTAAGGGAGGGAGGGCGGGAGGTGGGAGACTGGCACAAGGCTCGACACTGTTGCGTCTGCATGTTTTTTCTCCTTGGACAGACAGGAGAAAGATGGACCAGGGGGACTGTCCGACTTATTCCACAAGACAGTTCCCGGCCCCCACCCCCAAAAGGATAATCTTACTCAATTTGGGATGCGTGCAACACCAAGTGATCACATATTACTTGGGCGGCGCTGGTGCTGGTGGTGGATGGACGGTGAAGTTCAACTTCGCATGCAGACGCGATCTCCTCCAGGCAGCCAGACAACCCACCAGACAGTCGGCGCTTATTACGTGATGAAGTCTCCGTATGGCTACGGGATGCGTACACCTGCCCGGTACGCAGGTAACCACAGTCCGGCAGTGTCGCCTACTTCTCCGAACATCGACGGGCAGCAGATCAGTGGGTATGTATGAACGGACACAGATTAAACCTTCTCTTATCTGTTCTGAAACTGAAATCGTGCAGTCGAAAGATATTTCAGTATGTAAAGCAGTGGAGTTTCCTCCTCATGCAGTCCCCGGCGATGGGACTGATGATGGTGTGTCAGAGGCTGGGTCTTTGCGGGCAAGGTGAGTCCTCATTTCATTCAACTGGCCTACAAAGTCCCAGTTTCTGGCTCATGTGACCCCTCAAGTCATAGACTGTACATTTCTTCTATATATTTATTATTAAAGAAAAAAAAAACAAAACACAGGGAGCAGATAGCATTTTAAAATCACAGGTAAACCCTTTATATTCAAAGCAGGTATTCAAAGCAGGTTAAACGTAAAGTTATCCAGAGTAATTTTTCTTTAATTCCATGGTGAAATTAAAGAAAGAAAATGCTATTATAATGTGACCACAAAGTTCCTAAAAACCTACACACACAAACTTAGGTTCTAAATGTTCATGAACAAGCAAGCTACGCAAAGACTAAATGTATGAAAAGCCGAAGCTGTTCAAGTAATCAAAAAACATAAAAGTAATGTTATGTGAAATTAACTATTTAATATCTCAAAAGGTATAAAAATTATTGTTTAAGAATTGGCTAAAAACATTTGAATAACCAAGCTTAAACTTTTTACATACAGTTTCAAGTGTGCCCAGAAAACGAGAGCAGAGGTTGTTTCCGATTAATACAATGAACAACTTGGACAAAAAAAAAAAAAAAAAAAAAAAAAAAGCGGCCTCGTTTGGCTGTGCAATTCTTGACTAATTGTTTTGAAAACAAATGAAAATTTCCAGCGTTTTTTCTTTTACTTTAAAGATAGGCCAAATATTAAAAAAACAAAAAAAAAAAAACCTCTCTTCAAAAATTTGTAGGGGTATAGCAACAGTCAAAGCACATGCACATGAGCAGATAAGCCAAAGATGTTCCCATCATTGTTGAATCTTGGAGCTTAAGCGCTACATAAATGCACCTTATTGACTAAAACTGGCAGAGCTGTCAAAAATCTTAAAGTGGCCCCCACTATTATGTCAAACAAGTGTGTCAAGTGGAGAAGAAGTTGTTTTGGAGGCCTGTTTCTATATCTGTCCTGACCCTAGCATGCCGTACATGCCTCACTAATGAATTTAGCATCCTGACACTAGATGCTTTATGTAATTAGTAGAGACGAGGGCAGTGGTGGCATCTCCGTGCTGCAAGCGACACATAGGTAAGACATTTGTTGAAGAATGGGATATTTATTTAAAAAAAAACAAAAGAAAAACAGGACCTCCACGATTATTAAAACACACTTAAAACTGTCCTGTAAATGGAGCAGGCTGCTGGCATCACAATAGGTGGGAATTCATTAAGCTGATCTTTTTGACAGTCTTATTTATTAAACTGTTAGTACTTGAACCTGAGTTTTTTTTTTTTTTTTTTTTTTTTTTGCAGGCTGCATATAACAGATCAGTGGCAGGCCATTTGTTTTTACAAGCTTGCCATTACTCGTTGCGTCTATAATAAGTAGCTGTGGACTGAAGTTACTGGAAAGCTGACACCTTGCAAACCTCTGGATGTTCTAATGAAATTCATTGTGGTACCCTAACGCTAATTAGCAGTGTTACATGCAGAACTATTTCACACGCTTATCGGACAGCTATAAAATACATTTAAAATCTAATACAGAGAACACATTAAATGCGTGTAGTCCACCTCAGATTAGCTGAGATGCACTCGACTATCATCACCGATTCCCTCCAACGTAGCACACTGAAGTGCAATGACACATCACAGAAAACAGATAAAACCACTCCAGCCAAGAGCTCTCCATATATGCTGCAGGAGAGTACAAGCCAGTGCGAGTATGAGAGCTGAGGGCCTAGTAAGGGAGGCTTGGTGGAATGAGCCTGGTTTGAATAAGCAGCATGGCTACGGAGAGCTCTGGGATAGTCACCAAGTGTGCTGATTAAAATTGTGATATTAAACAGTGCTGGCTGCTACCGCCTGCCAAGCCTCTCTCAGTGGCATTTCACATTGTTTAAAAGGTCCAATCGGACTCATCTCACCACTTGCTGCACAGTGTTGCTTACATCTTTTTTTTTTTCTTTTTTTTTTCCACCACGGCTGTCTCATATTCTCTCCTCACCATTTGTTAGCAGGGTTGTAGACTTACTTTAAATAGACTTTTCCTACAATTCCCAGGTTGTTTTCTGTTCTGGCTCAGTGCGTTCACTGAGTTCTGAACCTAAGTCAGTGCATGCGTATGTTATTGCGTGCATCATATAGAAAACTCTGCTTAAGGTAAAGGCCTCGGATTGTGTTTATGTTTTCTGTGAAAGCTGAACTGCTAATGAACACACGGAGGCCTCCTTCTCGGAAATTCTGCTCTGAACTCATTCAACTCCCTTTTAAAAACGTCACTGCAAATCCCAATAAAACTCTGCCATTATAAATATACAATTCATAAATACTGGAAAGCATGCTGAGTTTTGTGAAATGTATGACCCAGCCCCTTTAAAGGTCAAATTCCAGACACTGTGGTCACTTCAGGTTGTCTTATTTCTTTAGCCAGGACTGAACAGATACCAAAGTCATGTACCAAATCACATTTGAAAAGCCAGCGAATGTACTAGTAGTTTGATCTCAAAAGTTTGGAATGAGACACAAAGATAGGGAGGGAGGGACAGAGAAAGAAAAGGCAGCAAGAAAAGTGAGGGACTTTTAGGGGCAGCTGTGTTTTATTAACCCAGTCATAATGCCCCTAAAAATCCTTATTGCTCTTGCAATGGTCAACAAATCTCCTGTTGCAGCATGTAGAGGATATTTGGAAATCTTCCCGAAAGCAACTTGTCGCACTGCAGGGCCGGGGGTTCAATTCAGTGTATGTGAATGGGTCACATTTAGAGATTTTAACTTCAGTTCAAACATCCATAGAAGTCACAGTACTTATTGAACTGCAGAACACACGAAAGCAAGGATACAGTCTCAGGGGGGCTGCTGCAACTGAACAGTAACCTTTGTCAAAGTTTCACGTGTCTATGGATGCACAACTGTCTGAGAACTGCACAAGCAAAATGAAACGCATTTACTTACTAACAAATCCAATGCTTCTCTTCTGCAAACTTGAATAACATTGTCCTTATATTTGTACCAGTCTTTATGGTTTAATATGCAGACGGGAATTCAACGCTCCGTGTCCTTCGGTGCTTTGACATTGCGATGGAGTATCGGGGGACAAGCTGAGAGACAGAGACTGCGAGACAGATGGGCAGGTAGTCTGAAAAATACGTCAGGCTGACAAGCAATGAAGCTATACCAAAAGAATTTCAGAAAATGACGATATACAGTACAGGCTGGTGGAAATATAGGCCAACAGATGGGAATATGGAGAGGTAAACAATGAAACATCTTGACAAGACAGCAGCTATGCAGAGAGACACAGAAAATGGCTACTGGGCAGACAGAAAGACAGAAAAGGACAGGCAAGAAGACATGCATTGATAGAGGCAAGCAGGCCGTGGAGGACATGGGATCCAGGCCTGGGTGTGGTGTGGTGGGCTGTCATGGCTCGAGAGCGGGTGGTGTGGAGCGCTCGATGTTGGTGAATGAGTCATCTGAGGGAGGCTACTCTGTTGAGTTTCCCTGTGGGACGGCCACTGCTGAAGGAAGGAAGAGACCTCTTTACGTCGAGAGAGAAAGAGAGCGCGAGAGACAGAGAGAGAGAGAGAGACGAGACAAGGGGAGAGGGAGTGAGGGAAAGTGTGGACGATGACTCAGGGCCACGAACCACATGGTGATGGAGAGGGGAGGGAGGAATTACTCATCAGAGCATGTGGAATCTCATACGGCTATCACAGGACTGACAGTGTGCTTCCCTTATGGCTGCTGCTCAGCCGCCATCAGTCCCTGGGGCACCAGCTGAACACCAGGCAGCGTTGCTTTTACTAGCTGAAAACAGAGGGAAGGTGGGGGATCGGGGTGACCCTGGGGTCAAATACACAGGGGATGGGTTTTTAGATTGTTGTCAAAGCCAGCTTCCTTCCAGTTTGGTGTAATTTGAAGCGTCATGCGGCAAAAATTATGATAAATGAATTATTTACAAAAGCTGAACCCACTCCAGTTGTGTTGAGTCACACAAATTTTCCCCCAAATGTCTCCGCTCTCAAGTGACTGACGAGTGTATGTTGGAAATACAGCATCATTATCTACCGAAGCCATTTGAATTTCAACAGTGGCTATAATGGCCCTTCTGATAACCACGTTTTGTACTCCTAAAGGTCGTTCTGGGTATGTGAGAACAAGTCCACTTACAGAGCTTGCGTTTGACCCGACATGGTGGAATAGCTACAGGAGCTCCTAGAAACAGTGTGGGACACCGAATTGAAATCAGATTCAGGTTTAAATCTAGAATGAGAAGTATTATTGACAGTAAATAGTGAGGTATTTTGAAACAGATGATTTACTTCAGTAACTGTCTGCTTGTATTTGGGTTTTAAATTACAGCAAGTCAGTGCAGGCCTCTGCTCTTGCTCCAAATTAGGCAACACTGTCAAGATATCTTATCAAAGAAACTTTACAAAAGGAGAGGAACTGAAAATGACTTTATGAATATGTATCTGTAGTGCACAGTGTAGGGCGATGCTTTAAGTCTAGCAGCTTTTCTTTCTTTGCAGATCGCCTTACAAAGTAGCTCTTTTATTGTTATGTGACCCCATCTTTAGAGTGATAAATGTGCCACAACAGCAAGCCTGTGGATGACAAAGTTGTAGAGAGTGATGACAAGACAGAGAATAAATATAGGTAACAGGGGTAGGAGTGCAACATGGAGTTCTGTTCATCTGCTTGTGATCCAGCAGCTCAAGTCCTCGGATATGAGTCGTGGTGAATTGGTTGTTAACAGATTGCTCCACGATGAAGGGGGAGGGAGTGAGCAGAAAGCCAGAATGACTGTGAGCAAATGCACCCACATCTGTTTTATACATGCATGTGTGACCCCTGCACCTGCCACACCAAACCGTTTGGTGTCCAAAAACTATGAGCAATTAATTTTTGCGCACACAGCAAATAGGCAGGTGATGAATATGTGATAGTGGCATGACTCAACAGGTGAAATGGGCACGCCCATAACACTAGCATAGGCCTCCTCTTACCGGTGGTGGCACAGACCCAGATCCTTTCTCTAACAGAAGTTGGCATTATAGGGCGTAGGCCGACAGCACTCCAACACCAGAAGAACCGCTCAAATCCAGAGCAAACACTGCAGACAAAAGGGAGACGGGGAGAAAAACTGGAGCAGACCTTCCCTGTGTGGATCCCTTTAGCACCGCTTTTAGCCAATGAGCCTGTGACACTGGCTATGGCCAGACTACACAGAGATTAATGTAATCAGCTATCACATATCTCTCAGGGTCATTTCTCACTTAAGGGATTAAAGTGGACCTATTATGCTCATTTCCAGCTCTATATTTTTATTCTTGGACTCTAAAGTAAAGTACAGTACACATAGTTTTTGACTGCGGCCTACTTTGGTTGTAGCATGTCAAAAATCAATGTTGACCATGTTAAGTAAATTTCTCTAATGTTCTCTACAATGTTCTTTCTTAGAGCAATAGTTGGGCATTTTGTGAGGGAAAAACACTGAAAGGGGACGTTGTCCTCTTTTTCAACTACCTTTTTTTTAATGTGGGAGTCTACTTCAGGAGCTTTGCAAGACACATGGTTCAAAATAATTTATCTCATACTGGGCCTTGGTGCAGCCCCTCAGTTCACATTCTGATTGAAATAAGCCATTTTAGTGACTTTCCCCGTGTTCTTTCTTCCAGATGTTCTGAAACTTTTTCTGGCATGCCCCCACTCCAGAAGGCAAAAAAAAAAAAAAAAAAAAACGGTTCACACCCCACATTCAATCATTAACAGTAAAAAAGGATTCAAGCCCTGTATTTTCTCTAAAAATAATCCTATTCATTCAGCTTCCTTAACCTTCATATTTTTCACCTGGTTGTCTGAGTCCCACCTGCAGTGGATCTGTGTCCCAGCATTTGAGAACCACTTTTCTTCTGATTGGCTGCCCCTGAGCAGGTGAGTGAAGCCTCTGTGCTCACAGCCAGAGCCATAGTTCTAGCTTGTAATAGTAGAACACAAAAACAGAAGTTACCCAAATTTAAAAAGACAGCTGCTTTTCAAAAGAAACCACCTAGTCCACACATCTCAGGCTCAGCAGAAGAGAGTTTCAGAGTCTGGGTTGCATTTTTGGCAAAAGCCCTGTCACCTTAAGTTTTCATCTCAGTATGCTGCACAGCCAGCAGGCCTTGATCACATGACCTCAGGGACCTACTGGGGATGCAAGGTCACTGATGTATGCTGGTCCTTGTCCATGCAGAGCTCTAAAATTCAAAACCAGAATTGTAATGTGGATCCTGAGGTTAATGGGGAGCCAGTGCAACTGAAATAGCAACACTTAGAAGCCTTGTAACAGTGTTCTGAACAACCTGCAGATGTTTCAAGGAAGCTTTGTTAATACAAGTGAATAGTGAATTACAATAATCCAGACCTGATAAAATGAAGGCACGAATAACAATTTCCAAATCAATGTGACACAGTGGAACTCAAGTGATTCAAAACAAGAGCAAACCAGTGATATGGTGTGAGCATCAAAAGTGAAAGCTGAGTCAAAAGTTTCCACCAGGTTACGAATAGAAGAATCGGCGAAAGTGGTAAGAGAACATAGAGTTTCCATTACCTTAGGTGAGTGGTAAAAACAGGGATGTTTTCTCTTCATTAAGTTAGAGAAAATTGTCAGCCAACCAACTTCAACAGTCTATACACCTAAGCAACATCTGTAATAGAAACATCTTGGGGCTTAAAAGAGATATATAACTGAATGTCATCTGCGTAGCCGTGATAAGAAATGTCCCCAAAACAAAGGGCCCTAAAACAGAACCTTGTGGTACACCACAGGAAAAAGAAGAGGCGCTGTACTTAGAAACAGGCACACAAAAGTATTTTTCAGACAGATATGATGACAAACAATCCAAAGCAAACCACGACAGACCCACCCATTATCTCAGTCTATCACACATAATGTCATGGTCAGCAGTGTCAAAGGCTGAGGTCAGGTCTAGCATCAGCAAAATAGAACAATCTCCTGCATCAGTTCACATCAAGATGTCGTTTGAGACTATGAAGAATCATTTTGGTGGAAAGCCAACCTGAAATTTATCAAGAATGCTGTATTTATCCAAAACAGCTTGAACTGCTTAGCCACATTTTCTAAAATTTTAGCAATAAAAGGTAATTTTGAGATTAGTCTGTAACTGCTGAGAAGAGAGAGGTTGAGTTTTTTTGTTTTTTTTTAAAGTGACGACAGCAGTCTGGACTTGAGCAGACACCAGCGAAGCATTGATTAAAGAAAGCACACTGGGACTGATAGACTGAAAGAGATTTTTGATCAAAGATGCAGGTAAAATGTCGACATAGCAGGAGCAGCGGAGATACTGAAGGAGAAATATTATTTATCATATTACTGTTTTTTTTTTTTTTTTCTGCAAAGAATATTCACAATATTCATTTAAAAACTGGGTCAGCAGGTGGAACAGGAGTCACAATATCACTAACAAAGTCAAATAACACCCGAACGTTACCTCTGCTCTTTGAAACCAGGTTTTAATCATAGACAGCTCTTGCATCTCTCACTGAACTGTTGAAATAAACTGAAAGATCCTTTAAATGAAGGAGATGAACTTGTAAATAAGTTGATCTCTGCAAGTGCTCAAGTTGAACATTTTTGGTACTGGAAGCTTTCTGGATTCCATTCATAGCATTTGTTTGACTAATGATGTTTGAGTGGCCAGTCTGTGCAGGGCAAGCAAAATGGGCCAAAATGCAATCTTGAACCTGTCATCTGCTGCCTGACAGTAATTTCTCTTTTTAAAAATGCATCTGCCTTCGTGACCAATGACTGGCACATGGAACAGGAACTCTTGGCCTGCTATCCGCTGGCTACACCGGAAGCCCCAAAACATCAGCTGTCCACTAATCCACTTTAAATTATTTGAATACTATTCACTCTGAGACACACACAAACAGTATCTCTCTGTGAATGTACACGCATAGAATAATACAGTTACACAAAAGATTGGCAGCTACATTTACTACATACCATAGGAGCTTTTCATGGTACTACAGTGACCTCCTGTTGGCACCGTTGATTGCTTTTGATTAGGTGGAGCCGCAGATGTTTCTTAGTAACTGATTTACACATTATTACCATCTCTACTAGCTAACACATTCCTTATGTTTTGAGAGGTGGAAGTAAATCACTAGCTCGATTTATGAATAGCTGGTGTGACTCAGTTCTCAGTGACTGAGTGATGTGAAAGAATTCCAGCACTGATGAATAAACTCCTGAAGAAATAAATTCCAGTTGCCACTTTTTGAAAGATCTGTAAACTGCATGCTGCAGCGGTAAATAAAACTAAAAAACAAGGTTGTGCTGCACACAAAAGTCAGATCATGCTGTAGGAAGACAGAAAGGTCAATATAACTGCTGCACATGCCTACCAGGCTTTAGCTGTAAGAGAAGGAGATGTGTTTTTTTTTTTTAATACACACATCAGATCTTTAGCCTTGCTGGATTATAAATGTAAACACAAATGTGACACTCAAATGCACCCGGCCATATTAATCCCTCCAGTTGGTATGTTTAACTGCATGAAGGTACTGAGCCATGATTTCAATCATCAGCTTTGTTGTCAGCTGTTTATCTTTGTCATTATGTTTGAATATGCAAGAGCAGATTGTAGCTCAGTGCTGAAGTTTGTGCTGTAGTATGAGGAGGAATGCAGCCCTCATAGCTGAGAGATGCTTTGCTGTCTGAGCTGAGTTCAAGTTCAGCCTCCGCTCCTCCTCTCTTGTCTTCTCGCTGTCTTACCCACCACTGACGGGGACACATCAGGTTCCAGTTGTTTTCTGGCTATTCGAGGTCAGCGATGCATGTTGGCAGACCTCATTGGCACTTTCTCGTTGCACTGCAAAAATCCGTTGGAGGCTGAACTCGGCTCAGCGTTTGTGTGCCCCACTGTTGAGTAACAATGAGCTCCGCAGGGCGATTGGCAGATGTCTGTTTGGTGCTGCAGATACAGTCATGCCATTGTGTGGAGTCAGCAAGTAAAATGTGTGTGTTCATATGCGTATGTGGATAAGGGGTGAGGAAAAGCGTCTGTTTGTTTTGGCAGAAAGATCATTTGCCAAAAAAAGTGGCTCCACAGCCAAATCTAACCAAACAAACCCACGGCAGCGAGTGTTTTATCAGTCCAAACTCTTCAGCAGTCAAAATGAGAAGGTGGCCATTTTACTCCTCGCACTCTTCACAACTCTTCACAGCTCTTCACAGCTAAGAGGGTTAATGGTGAGCTGCCGCTTGGCTAGTTTTAGCGCGGTGTTCAGTTAAAATCAAAAGCTGGCGCTTCCTCAAACTTTGCTGTAACATTTGTTGTTAACAAGAGAATGAAACGATCACTTCCAGCTAATCAGCAGCATGACAGAGCCCCATGGTTGCTCTGATCTTTTCTTCTACTTGCTGTGACTCACTTGAAGCCCCGTTGTCTGGTCCGAGCCAAGATCCTCCAGTCCAGAGGGCGTCAGTGCCAAGCCTGGCTCTGAGGATATTACAAAAAGGGAAAACCCATCTTCCCCCAAAACCTTCTTCCATTACAGAAAAGAGGTTTTCCGCTTCTATCGAAACTGTCAGTGGAAGTTTTTCAAGCCACTTGGAAAACATCAATTGCTGCTTTTTCAGTCTTTATGTTGGCAAAATCATCAGTCACAGGGGAAGCATGATCCTTTCATAGTTGCTTTTCAGAAGAAAAGGCAGATTGTGCATGTGTTTTCATACCCTTTATACTCTCTTTTGTTGTATGCAAGTAATGTTGAGCTGCACAGCTGACAGGTCTGTGACACATCAGCATCTGCATTGTTTTTCCTCACCGTAACCTTTGCAACTGATGTAGACACGAACACTCCGCCTGTGTGTGGAGTACATCTTTTAAAACTTTTAAATGAAGAGCTGTTTCATGTTGGCACCGGAGTAACGGGAGGCGTGGCGTGACAGCCAGGCCTGAGGCGACCCAGAAATGTGCCTTCTTGGAACTTTGTTCTCATTCCTCGGGCATAAGAACAGCAGTGCAGCGCGGGATTGACTCCAAAACCAACAGTTTTGGAAATATCCGTTACATTTGCATCCCAAATATTTAGTGTGTTCATGATGTTCCTATTTGGGTTGATAGGGTTTTATTTTTCATCCTTCATGCCTCTTGTGTTTCCTTGTCATTTTCTTGTCACTTGGCTGTTTTTGTGTTATTTCCTTGTCATACAGGATGGGTTATTTTGGGCAGTGTAGATGTGTGACTGCACGCAATATGTACAACTTACAATACACGCAGGAATGGCGTAAACGTGATTTATGATTGAGACAGATTCCTGTGGTCATCACTTTTAATGTCAATTTTTTTTCTCTAATACACCTTCTTCTTTCAGTGCTTTGTGGAAAAAAAAAACACTTAAAGAGGACCTATTATGCTCATTTCCAACACTTATTTTTATTCTTGGACTCTACTAGAGTAGCCCTGCATGATTCATAGTTTTTTTTTTTTAATACTAGGCCTTGGTGTGGCCCCTCAATTCAACCACTATCTGGAACAAGCAATTTTCACTCCCTTTCCCCTCTCTCTATGTTTTTCTGCAAATTTCTGCTGATTGGCAGCTCCTCACAAGTATGATTTGGACAGAGGATGGGTGGGGCTTCAGCGTTCACAGCCAGAGCTGTGTCCCTCATATGATCACAGGGACATCCAGATTCACTGACATTAAGAGTAGAAAAACTGCCTGAAACGGAGTATTTAGAGCAGTCTGAAGCCTGAGCTTTTGGCTTGTGTATGTATTACATATACGTACACTGACCTCATCTTTTCAAACTTCAGCCATGTTTAATATGTGCATCCATCACTGTAACAGCATATACTCTAATATTAAAGAAAATGAAGAAAAGCATCATAGCACCTCTTTAACTTCTCTTTTAACATAAATTTGATAAGAAGACCACCACTAGTCTCATTTAGTTATGGTGAATATGAGGCTACTACAAGTGTCCTGTTAGTCTACCTTAGCATAAACAGGGATTTGCCTGTGAACGTATTTGATAGAAAATTTTGCGTATTTTTTAACCATTTCATAAACAAATAAAAGTCTGTTATGCTTGAGTAAATTAAAAATTAAACAAGAAAACCAGCGCTTTCCTTTTGCTCTGGGCCGCATCTCCTTGGGAGGGGCGGAGATACCCAATAAACTGTATTCTCTGTAGGTTAATAGCTGATACAAAAATGAGAAAGAAGCTATCCCGACTCTGTTCAACAAAAAACCCACCTACAAGCACCTCGTTTAATTTCTACAAGAAACAGAAGTTTGTGGTTTCACAGGGCTAATGTGCAATTTCTTGGCTTCCTGCAATCTTCTTGTCATCATGAGGTTTCCAGGAAAGATATAAGTTCAACACATAAAACCTTTAAACCACAACACGTTTCCTGCACAGTTTAATCGATGGAGATAAAATGCATTAATTACTGAGCTGGTAGGCAGAATCATATTAGACATGTCCCCGTTTCCAGCCTTTATGCTAGGAGACATTAACCATTAGGGTGTGTGCCGGCAGGATCTGAAAACCACTCCAATCTAGAGCAAACACTGCAAACAAAAGTGTCGAGGCAATAAAAAGTGGAGCAGGCATTTCTTGTGTGGCTCTCTCCAGCACCCCTCTTTAAAAAAAAAAAAAAAAAAAAAAAGACAGAACTGTCTTGACCTGTTTTTAGCCAATCAGCCCCTGACACCAGGCTCTGGTATGACCTGAGTAAACAGTGAGGAGAGTAATCAGTTCTCACATAACCGTGATGGTCACTGCCTCATCAAAGTTGTACTTAACCTAGTAATAATAAATGTGATGCTGTTGTTGCTGTCCACTACCTTGCTGTAGAGGTGACTGCACAAGTGTTTTCCGGTTTCAAATTTTGCTTGTAACGAATGTGCTTGTTATGTAATGATCAGTAAACCAGGGCTACAACTAACATCATCTACTATCATGTAATAGAAAAAAAGGAAAATCATCAAATTCTGGCATTTTAGAAGTGTGGACCAGCAGTATTTTCACATTTTTTGCTTTTAAAATGACTGCACAGATAATTGGATTAACACAGGCGCTGCTGATTAATTTTCTGTTGATCTACTAACTGATCAATCACCTAATCACTGCAGCTCTAAACTAAATTAAAACAGGTTGCATCACAGCTGCTGGCTCCTGCAGCACACTTACCCTACAGACACAGGAATGGTATCAATCTTCTCATCTAACTCTTGGCAGGAAAGAAAGTACGTGCGCTTCTCAAAATGCCGAGCTATTTCTTTGAAAGCATGCTGAAAACACACCAGTTCATTCAAACATGGATGCACCAACTCACACTTCAGTGGTTGTATAAGGAATATAAACGGAGGACTTAAAAGATACAGTATGTTCATCCACAACAATTCTCAGTTTCCTTTTCCCACCACCTACATTTAGAAAGGTGTGTACGCCTGCATAGCCCCATCAAAAGGTATCCATTTTAATCATACTTAAAAGTGATTACGTGGAGCTACAGCACAGTAAGCCTGTTCTTATTTGGAAATATTGATACAACAATGAATCACAGACTCATATCCTCTCAGTTTTCTCACGTCTGGTGACATTTCAGACTGTGCGAATAATTGCCAAATTGCCGTGGGCTGTATTAAGCAAGGGGAGGATACCAATGTCTTTAAGCAACATCAGCTGAGGAGATGTAGAGCCCGAAATAAATGCAACACTCCTTACCCTGCCAGCAGAGCCTTAGAAACAGTTACGCTTGTTTCATAAATCAACTTGTTAAAAAGCACATGCACATAACAGAATAAACACTCCCCTTTTCCCAAAGGCTGCACAGGAGGATGGGGGTGGAAAGAGGGGGGTCAGGAGGTGATGGAGTTTGTAAGATAAACTTTGTTAGTGCACCAAATTCCCCTCATAGGACCCTAGCCCGCCATCCTCCCCTCTCCTCCAGCCGTATCCAACAGTGTGCAAAGCTAACAAAGTCTGTATTTAAAAAGCTATTAAAGAACTACACAACTTCTTTCATAATTTAAAATGTCAAAAGCTTGAATAAGCACCCGTTTATACAATGAGCAGTCCCTCCGGGAATAATTATCACAATTTCAGCCACTCTTCACATTATTTCTGCGAGTTTACAGTTTTGTCTGCGGGGCGCTTGCAGACTTTTATCAGAGAATGCATCTCAAATAAAATAATCCAATTCAGAATTCCCGCTGTAAGCTCAGCTCAAATAACATCAACCCTCAAACTAAAACTGAGCGCAGGTAAGTTCATGCCTAAGGGTCTTGCTGTCTGTTGGATTTTGGAAACCTAAGTCATGCATCAGTTTAAACAAGCACGACCATTTAAATGCTTAAACTATTTGTAACTTCAAACTTAAAGGGGACCTATTTAGGGGAGTTCCTTATCTTCTATCATATTTACACTCACCTGCCATTTCACTAGTTTTTCTTTGCTAGTACTGGGTTGGATCCCCTCTCACCTTCAGAACTGTCGTAATGCTTCAACAAGGTGCTGGAAACATTCCTCTGAGATTTTGGTCCATATTGACATGATGGCATCACACAGTTTTGGATTGAGATAGGTAATTTGCTTTGTGGCATGGTGTTATCTTGGCGGAAGCTGCCATTAGAAGATGGGTAAACTGTGGCCATAAAGTAATGGACCCAGTCAGCAGCAATACTTGAGTAGACTGGGGTGTTTAAATGATGCTCAGCTGGTACTAAAGGGGCCCAGATTTTAGGATTTCTGACCCTACCGTTCAAATGTCGCAGCGGAAATGAAGACTCATCAGACCAGGCAATGTTTTTCCAATCCTTTGTTGTCCAATTTTGGTGAGCCTGTGTTAACTGTAGTCTCAGTTTCCTGTTCTTAGCTGACAGGAGTGGAAAAATTTGCTTAAGTCCCATTTGACCACCAATTTTATTTACAGAACTTGTTGTGAGTCATACTTTACTCATGTTTAGAATGAAACAAGCATTATGCTAGTAGTTTGTTTTCTCTGAGGTGACATAATGCCAGAAACAGATTACACCATATTGTTGCTAACACACTGACCCAGATTCAGTGATCATGGCCTAAGAAGTTATAGCTTGCTATCACCACTGCTGACAGAACCAATATCATTGTTCTGTTGGGTAACTTGTGTGCGCGCTCCAAAATGTTGTGTGTTACATTCATTCAACTACAAGAGGGAGTGCAAAAAAATAAAATAAATAAACTGGGCACACTACAGTCTTTTTGACAGGATGCTGTCAGACATCCAAAATATTGTGAATGTCTGCCTGGGTGGCCATTATTCAGCTGACATACTGTTGTCTGATTCTGACAGAAACACCAGCTGAAATAGTTTAATAGTATTTATACTCTTCCCCGTTGCATTTTTGTTAAATCAATTCACTGTAAAATAAAGAAATAAAAGGTCAGATGTTGCAAAACTTTCAAGTAATCTTGGCAGGATCCTCGCAGGACTAAATACGGTATGTGAGGAAATCACTGGCTTAATGGTTTTCTTAAAATCTGGTGAAACTTAAGCCATCTTCGTGTTTTCAGTTTCCTTCTGAGGTTCTGTTGTCGGCCTGGGTGTGTCCGACTGTGGCTGACAGAAGATTTAGTATATGGACAGATTTGTAAGGAAGCTATGGGCACGTTCTTTGTTAGCAAAAGACTTAAAGAGTAGACCACGCACTTCCAGTGCTGATGCTGTATCTCAGAACCGGAGCTATGATCTTAGATCACAAATGTGAGAACGTATAATAGTCTTCTGCTTATTGATCTTTCGTTCAGAACATTTTCATACTCAGCCACACAGAGACTCCAGTAGTGTCTTCAGAAATGCTGATGTAGTTAATTTTGACAGGTAATGCGCCATGATCCCCGGAAAATCCTAACCAAAACAGTCACTCATTAAGGTTTTGGAATTGTGATCCATTTGTATGGCAGTTTTTCCTCCCAGTTTCATGCTTCAGGGAATTAGGTAGGTAAACATTAAATTTGCAAGTTGGCTCCGACACCAGAAGCCAAGAATTATTTACTGTTACATTAGGAGGACTTATTTGGGAAGACTTTGCCAGGGAAATACTACACTGCTGCAGATAGTTATATCTTTAGTGTCATTTTGAAAAACATTTCAATGTTAATTTGGTGAAAGCCAGCGGGACCTGCGCAAAAAAAAAAAAAAAAAAAAAAAAAAACCCTAGCTGGCCTTGACCAAATTTTGTTCTTTTCTGATGGCTCCCACGGCATTGAATTCGGGCTCAGACAGATGTGTTGTGTTTTAGGCATCAAGATAATTAACTGGTCACAGTCGAGTTTTCCTGAAAATTGACTGTATTAGTGAGACTCTTCTCCATTCTCGCCTCTTTCCTTTCATTTTTTTTTCCCGCTTGGCAACTGTCACACAGAAAGCTTTGAAGTGGGTGTAAATAAGAAGACATGCATGCTTAATGAGCACGAGTAAAAATGGCTTAATACTTGTTTTAGCAATGCAGCTCTGCTTACTGAACCGAACGTCGAAGGCAGCGTGACTGCTTAATTAAGTTGTCTGTTAATACAAAGAGGCCAACATTTGCTGTGGTCTAGGTCACTTCAGATCTGATTAACTTCAAGTTGTCATTTGAAAAAGTCCGAAACATCTGCAAATAAACCCTCATTTCGAACTCACTTGTAAAACAAAATACCTTACTGTGACTGGCCAAAAGGATGTGAGCCCGGATCAACTGCTGAAAGTCACTTACAGTCGCTGATATGTGCAGGGCTAGAAAGTAAAAATGAGAAAATAAAAACGAGAAGTGAGGAATGGTGTTCTTCTTTCAGATTTACAACTGCGGGGTCACTGGTAGAATCGGAGCTGGAGCAGAGTGGTGCAGAACTCCTCCTCCTCCTCCTTCCCTCCCTTCTTCCTGGCCTCCTTAGCCTCTTGTGCTCACACCCAATTTTTGGCTCTTTGTTACTGTATATGGGTCACACTGTGATTGTGTGTATATACAGGTGAATGTGTTCTCTTTCCCAGCAAGCATATGGAAAGAGGTACTCAAAACATTTCCTAGAAGCAACCCCACAGAGGAACAATGCTACATTTAAAGCAAAGGTCATGCCTTCACAGATTTACTTATGCGAATGCATGAGAATGTGTATTTGTGTTTTAAAGGAGAACTCATTCTGAACACGTTCTCACTCTAAGAAATCAAAATAATGTATTCATTATCCCATACATTTATTTTTTTTTTTCAATGTGGTGAAAGTGGCGGTTTAGCTTATACAGTAAAATCATTTTATGAGCTAGTTTTACATTTTTGTATTTAAAACTCACTTTTCTATACCTTCTCACTACAGACCTACAGCAGCATTGGGAAAATTCCTTGAATTTTAATG
This sequence comes from Archocentrus centrarchus, assembly GCF_007364275.1. Lineage (NCBI taxonomy): Eukaryota > Metazoa > Chordata > Actinopteri > Cichliformes > Cichlidae > Archocentrus > Archocentrus centrarchus. The sequence continues at coordinate 24,498,927 of NC_044346.1, read as the reverse complement.
CTATCTCTGTGCATGTATGCACGCAAGTGTCGACTCAGCTGAGCCTAAGACTGATGTAGTCATCATTTAAAGAATTTACACAATACCCTTTAAGGAATTTTCCTAAGTGGTGCATGTCTTTTATTTGCAGAGAAAGAGCAGTGGTTATAAAACAATATTACATTTTTTTTTTCATTTCTCTGTTCTTGGCACAACAAACGACAATGCTGCAGCGAGTCAATTTTATCATCACCAATATGTGATAAGAATAATACAAGCAATAGCATTTATTTATTAAAAAGATTAAACTCTGACAGGACCATTTTTCACTGCTTCGTACAGGATCTGTAACAAAATGTAATGCTTGAGCATGCGTGTGTGACTAAAAGTGTGTTTGCTCCCACTAGTTTACCTGAGCTCCCCATGAAAAGCCAACATAATCTTAGCCTGAGCAGAAAGGCAGGATGTTTTTGATGAAGCAGTGGGCTTAATTTAGGCCCAGGCATTCTCAGTATCTGTCACCTAACTCCCAATGATCTCAACACACAGTGCAGTTGTGTAAGTGTGTGTGCGTGTGTGTGTGTGTGTGTGTGTGTGTGTGTGTGTGTGTGTGTGTGTGTGTGTGTGTGTGTGTGTGTGTGTGTGTGTGTATTACTTTGTTTATCCACAGAGGCAGGCTATAAATTCAAGAAATGTACACCAACATTTGGCCCTAAAAAAAAAACTGGAATTCATCCCAAATATAAAGACAAAGTCATACCCATCCACCTTTTAATTTGGCTAACAACAATAAAGCAAATAATAACTGCAACTTTACAACAGACACTACTATGATAATGTCTCTCTGATATCATTTTATTGTGAATTATTAATGCTGGCTATTAAAAAATAATCCCACTAGCTCTGCCAAATGCCCAAAAATCTTGATTTCTTCTTCTAAAGAAACTGGCTTAGTTATAGCTCCTGCTTGGCCATTAAGTAACCAAACAGGCGTAGGCATTGCCAGCAAACCAGCAAAAGCAAAAAGCGAGTGCCAGCAACCTCTGCCAAAGACTTCAGCTTGCACCCAGTGTTCTTCTCTTACTGGTACACAGAGAAATTATCTGCCTACTTCTTTGCATTGCAGATTTTTATGTCCCTGTATGGATTTTTTTTTTCTCCATTTGAAATACTTTAAGAATGTGCTTATTGAGCACATACATATACTGATAGGAGCATATGCATGTGCTCCTGCTTGAGCATTAAGTAACCAAGCAGGCGTACTGTAGGCATTGCCAGCAAACCAGCAAAACTGAAAAGCAAGCTTATACAAACTCTGCCAGTGACTTTATTTTGCACTGAGTGTTTTTCTCTTGGTGGCGCATAAATAAATTTACTACCATTTTAGAATTTTAGACTTTAACTGGCAAAACTCTGTTGTGAAGCATCTACATAAAATAATTCTATTTTTTAGATCTCTCTGCGTTCTTGTTTGATGAGCGTGTGCACGTGCTGATCGGGTTTTTGAAAATCATGCAAGAGACCCTTGTGACGTTCTGACCTCGAGCTTGGCGTCACTTTAATGCTGCGTTAAATGAACATGCTCCAACTCGTCAAACGACTGCACAGAGGGCTAGGAGGAGATCTGTGTGGTTGTCATGCATCCATAACGAATGGAAAGACAGGAAGACCACACAGCAGCATGGTCAGATCAGGTTGTCAGAGACCATATTTAAAATCTGGGTCAGAGTCCAGGCCGTAACCTCGCTCTCGCTATGGCTCCACACTCCCTCCTCTGCACCCTATTCCACCTTCATCTCGTCCCACTACCCTATCTTTGTCTTTTCTCTCTCTTTTGGTTGAATCACTTCACCCACTTTCCACATCCACATCTTGATACATTTCATTCTCTCCCTCAACCTTCATGCTCTGCCCGTGCAATCCACTGAGGCAGCTTTGCCATCTGCTTGTGAAGCATCTTACGATGAAGATTATATTTATTTCTTTGTAAATTCATAAACGTGAAGATGAACGTTGCATTTGAATGTAATAATCTAAAAATGTTGATTCTAAATGTGTGAATAATTGAGATGATAGTGAAACTACTGCTCCACTAGCATGAAAAACTATGAACATTCAAGGTGGGTTTCAATGTGTGTTAAAGTAAATCTGTCCACTTGTTAAGTGATGACCGCTGAATAATAGTTTCAGCATTCAAGCCTCTATTCAGCTCAGTAAAATTTAATTGATCTGAAGTTGCTTTGTATAAACACCCTAAAATATTAGCAAGAAAACCCCAACGAGCTGACGATTATGTATGAGCAAGCACTTGGTGACGGTGGAGAGGAAAAACTCCCTTTTAACAGGAAGAGACTTCTGGGAGATGGGGGCAGTCGTCTGCCTTGAGCATTTGGTGGGTGAGGGGAAGAGAAGACATAAGTATAGAGAGACCACAAATAACATGCAGTGGTGGCATGTAAATGCACGGAGAGTGAAGGAGAAGTGCTCAGTGCAGCACAGTCGTGTCCGTTTTTTCTTCCTGCCATATAAAAGTAGCTACAGTGTTGTTGATGTCTCTTGCCTTTGCTCAAAGGGGTCTTACACGTGCTATACCACACAAATGACCCTTCACATATGTGTTTTAAGCATAAAAATAAAAGGCTTTTACTTTATAGAGAACAATTTAAACCTCACCCTAAAGCTCATAAAACACATTTTTTATGTAGATGCATTAGCATTCCAGCACATCTGTAGGAATGAACATCCATGTATGTCTTTCACTAACCCTGTATTTATAAATAAAGCTTTTCATCTCCATTTATATCCAGAATTATAGCAATGCTGCATTTTTTTTCTAGAGAGATGGTTTATCATTTTAAGATGTCATCTAGCTAACTGGCTTAATGCTAACTTACTCTACCTATAGTCAAAAAAGTCCTCTCTTGTTTTTTTTTTTGGACACCATTTTTGATCATAACATCTGAGAGAAGAACCACAATGATCCCTTTGTTGGAGATCACAGAGTATTTTCAGTGTTTTTAACTCTTAATGATGTCTCTGTGCTGTTTGCTTTTAGAAAGTGACCGAGCATTTGAACCATAAAACGGATAATTACATCAAACTTGTTCAAATTTTTTTAGCTGTTATATGCCGTTTTACTTACACATCAGTTATATTCAGATACTCTTTAAGTTGCTATTAAAATTACCTGAGAATAGCACCCGTATTTTAATGATATACTTCAGTATTCTGAGAGATGAGCCTTGTGACCTTTGATATGTGATTGATTTGTTTGGACATGTTTTGTTTACTTTAGCACACAGAAATTATGCTTTGTCACCTAGCAAGATTTCTAATGATTTTCTCCTACTTGTAACTGTGCAGATTCAGTAAGTTTGAAATGAACAGACCTTTGAGGTGCTACATATTGCTGCTGGGCACAGATATTGTTTATAGGTCACCTGCTCTTTAAAAACATACGCATTTTATTCTTTTTTGACTGTACGTGTATTAAATATATAGGATATAATTTTTAAATATGGCCATTCTTGACTTTCTGTAATATATATTTTGCAGAGCTAAGCTGGCTACTAACCTTTGTTTTAGGACACTGCTAGAGTAAACTAAATACATCAATTCCTGTATAAAATATAGCAATACCTCTGAGCTTTTAATTAAACTCTGGGTCAGATATTATTATTAGTCTTTTAAATAGTTTCTATGTACTTTTAGGAAGTTCAAGGGAAATAGCCATAGATAGAGTTTAAGATTTAGGATGTGCCACATAGCTGCCTATTCTCTAAGGCAGACCTGGCAGGCCTGCAGCAGCTGTAACAGTGGCCTTGCTGCCATTCATCATGGGAAAATGACAAACACTGTACAAAATCAACTGGCACAAATCTCTGTGCTTCTCTTCAGCACAGTCTCTCTGAGCCTATTGTGGAGCTAACATGGCTGCCAGCAATAAGACATGATGACATTATCCTGTTTTCTTGCTGGAGGCCTCCCAGTAAGGAGTTCTCGCGAACACATCTTCAGAGTGACATGGAGACGGGCCTGCAACCACCAGCGGAGCCGAGCTGAGCTGCTTTTGAGCCCTGCAGAGACCTGCCAGGCCCACAGCGTTCCCTGCCAGGGGCCTCGCTCCAAGTCAGAGTGAGTTACAACCCAAGCTCTTGACACACATGTTAATATAGAAACAAGCAGCCAGTATGTAGGCATGCAGGCGCATGCACAGGTGGAATACATAGTGAAATATATGTGTGCAGCCATACAACCTCAAACCAATACGGAGGGGGAGAAAAAACACTATGTGCAAATGTATTCACATACACACACACACACAAAATGATACCCCTCTAACAGAGAGTGTAGTTCCATTGAACCGCTAGATAGACCACTGCATACATAACTGCATACATTTACATACATACATAAACACTCATAGATATGGTACATGCAGCCTTAATAAATGTGATCCCTGTTTCTACACGTGCACTAAAGTGAACATGTCCTCCAACAGGAGCTCTATCTGTCAGGGGTAGTTTGAGATCAAGGTCCAGCAGCTGCTGGATCAGCTGGATTGATCTGTCTGGGTAAACATGAGGACTGGAAATGAGCATGTTTGTGATTAAGGGCTTAACAGGAAGTGTGTGTGACAGAAAGAGAGAGGGAGCTTCACTATATGACTGTTTATACCCTGTACACAAGAGAGAACTATGTATTACTCCCGTATCAGTACTGTATGTAATATCTCCATATTTATACTCTGCTCCATATTTAGACTTTTGGATTCTGCTGGAATCCTTTTACACTATTCTTACACTGGGCATTATTGGTGTAGCCCCTTAGTTCATCCTCTGTCTGAAAGAAGCTGTTTTAGCCTCCACTTCCTATAAACCAGCTTTCTTCTGATTGGCTAATAGAAGCTGTGGACGGGGCTTCTGAGCTCACAAGCCAGAGCTCTGTACCACATTAAGAACATCCTCCCTACACCATTGTAACACTCATTTTTTTTTTTTTGCCACTGTATGACAGAAAATATGGAAAATCATATTGGATGCTTGTTAATGTTTTTCATCATGACTCACATAAAAAGAGACTGTCCTCTTCCAGAAAATGACCCCATAGTTATGTTTACAATAGTAACCAAACTCTTTTTCTAACCATAACCATGTAGTCTTGGTGCCTAAACATAACGAAACTGCAAGTGGAGAAAAAAAAAAAAGTTGCGCCTGATGACTTAACCGCCAGCCTCCCCGGTTTCTGAATATATCAGAGCTTGAAGACAACACCACCAAAACTGTGAATTACCAGATACCACAACACAAAAACCCCCATCAGATAGGTGGAAAGTGTGCAGAAGAAACACTCTTGGCCATTTTTTTTTTACTGAAAAAAAATCAAGGGGATTTTCATAAATTTGGTTGTAGCCACCTTAATTATCTTGGTACAGATACAGAATAAATGTGTCAGTCCCTCTGCTCATTACAGCCAAGCTGCGTCTGAATCGGCCCTATTAAGCTCTCATGTGAGGGCTGACCAACAGTTTCATGCTGGATATATGAACATATCTCACAGCAGTAATATATTGTGAGTGCATGGTTAGCTATATGGTTTGTGTTTAATCCCAGGAATGTTGATGTGGTCCAGAGTTTAATAAATGGAAGCGTGGGTGTGGAATAAGAGTCCCCTGGAGCAGAGTTAAGGTCTTAATGTACTAAAAAGCCTTGACCCAGACCATATACACCCACTCACAGGGACAGAGCACCTTCTCTCCAGTCCAGCACATTCTTTCATACTTTGGCTACGCAGCAAAGAAATATGCACTTGGACATACGCTGAGATATGCAAACGCACCATGGAAGGAAAATTGCCGTAAACAACAAACATGCACAAAATGTACCGAGCAGCTCAAACACACTCACACACACACACACGAATCCTTGTTGACTTGTATTGGTCGCCATTCAATGAGGAGCACATGACTTAAATCGGGTGTGGTGCATGACATCTCATCGAACAAAAGCGGCCCACAGAGAGAGCTGATGGGGGAGACGATCCCTCCCCGCTTGTCCTGTCTGTTGGGAGTCATGAGGTCTCCATCTCGTTTGCCACGCTGTGTCTCGTGGTTCAAAGTCCATAAACTGTTCAAGCTAAAAAAAAAAAAAAAAATCCCCTGCTTTTAAAACTTTCAGCTGCGGTGGTATGTTGTCAATAAATCAGCTGCTTTCCCTGAGGATAGCAATGTTATCTGCGGGGTGGGGGTGGGTGGGTGGGGGGAGTGCAAAACACTGCATGTTTTTCAAGAATGAGGGCTTTGAATATCTTGTTGTGCCCTATAAATGTCTCACCTTGAGGGTCTGATGTCTCTCAGTGAGAATGGAGGGCTTGTGTTTTACACATTCAACCTGCCGCTTCAACATGCTTACGCAGTCACGCAGAGATAAACTCACATATTTCGATCACAGAAGCTTTACTGTGTATTGTCTCATTAACTGATCTTTTTTAAGTGTCTTGCTGATTAACGCTTGTCATTTAACTGTCAAAACTGTGACAACTGTCTCCGTGTCAGATCAGCAAGACGTGTGTTATATCTTACGGGGAGATAGACCATTTTCACACATGCGCTGTAGCCCTGAACTTCTCTAACATTACCCAGCGGCATTGAATATGGGAATGTAAATATCCATAACAGTTGTAAAGTGTGTGTCACATGTCCTGCCTCTTGCACACTAACTGCACAGTGCATTTCAAATGTGACTATGTGTGAGAAAGGGCAACTCTGGACAACGTGCAGACCCGTTTGTTCTCACATTATCTGGAGTTCTTGTGTGAAACTGGCCATAGTCTCATCAACCAAAGCTGCGCTTCACCATATATCAGCTTCAGTGATTAGATTATCTATCACACCAAACCTTTGCAACTGTTTTGGAGCCCTGTAAGGTTAATGCTCAGGGAAATACTATATGTTGCAAGCATAGGCAGGCCATTAAAGGTATTCTGCAAGTGTTAAAATGGATAATAAATCAATATTCCACAACAATAAAGGAGGATCCTTTAGATGAGTGAAAAGAAGCTTTGTAAAGCTTATTACTGAACATTCCTTTTTTGAAAAGCTTAAACGGTGTGAAGAAACTGTTAAAATCAAACTGAGCAGAAATGTCTAGAGGTAAACAGTATACGTGTGTGTATGTGTCTGTATTATCCCGTCGCAGGATAATGTCATCGAGAGCAAGTGGCCCAAGGTAGCTGGCCATTGTCCATCAAGGGCACTTTAAATTAGAGTAATGTTCGCTAACACAAGGTTAGACAGTTCATCTGCTGGAGAGATATGAAGAGGAGCGATTGTCTGGTGCTGTGCTGATGGCTCAGAGAAAAAAATAATCAAGTGAAAAAGATTTGAATCCCAGGCCTCGCTGAGTGAACTGAAGAACCGGAGGATGAATTGAGGCAGATGCAGACATCACTGCAGAGGCTGGTTCTTTGATAATGGCTGCCTTGACAAATTTAAGACAAAAAAAAAAAAAGAAGTAAAAAAAAAAAAAGTTTGTCAAATGATTTATACCTTATGTACATAATTATTGTGTAAAATGCTGAATAAAGATTGTTTAAAAATAAAATTAACTGTCTTCTTGTCCCTGTGCATAGAATATTTACTGTATAATGTTCAATTTAAATGATCAGTAGTGTGTGTGTCAGTTTGTCCCACAAAGTGAAATCATTCAATAGAGCTCTATTATAATAATAGATATATTAATAAATATTACATTTCCTGACACAGCTGGGCACTGTTGCAGGAGTAAACAGCATATTTCTTATGGACTATTTTAAGTTGTAGAATAATAAAAATTTGGTGCTGAGTATTTATGACAACTCACATGTGGGCTCAATTAAAAACAAACTACAGTGAACTGCACCGAGCATCGTCAACCTTACAAGTATGCAGCTGCAAAAAGGCACATCTGAGGGGACGTGTGAGTTCACGTGCAGGATAACTGGCTGCAGTGGGCTGAAATGCTCCTACATCCTTCCTTATAAATACAGTAGTACAACAAGTGTGATTCTTTTGGTGAGTGTGGGTCACGAGCAGCTGTAAGTTCTCCGTTTACAGTAAATGGTTACAAAATATTGCCATTTCCTTTCACTATGAGCAATCTGCTACGATTGAAAGAGCTGAACAACTCAAGAATGGTTCGCAGCATAACACACAGGCTTATTTAAAGCGGGAAGCTTATCCAAGAAAGCATGTTATCAGGCTTCAACTGCTATGTAAAACTGGGTAGTTAGGCCTCCATTCACTATGCAAAGTGACAGCTAAAGAAACAGTCCCCTGAACTCCGTGGGGAGAAGAAAGTGTAAATGATCTAACTAATCTTATTTAGATCAGCTTTGAAGATATAACTGACACGCGCACACAAACAGGAAAAATGAGTCAGACATTCCTTGCATATAAAATACACTCCTCTCTCAAAAATGTTTGATAAGCTATGTTAAATGCTGCTCTTTGCTGTTGAACCCTTTTCACTTTCTTTCTTTCTTTTTTTTTTTTTTTTTAACAGAAAGGTTCTCCTTTTTATTCTAAGGGGAAGGAAACAAATGCTGCAGCTCGAGATGTTTTAAAAATATGCCCTCTTTAACTGCAGCATTATACAGTGCCTTATCTGGTATGTGTTGATATCACTATTAGTCATGCCTCAAGAATCTGTGAGTGTTTGTGTGAGTTTTGTTTCCCTGGGCAAAGTTTGGCAAACCACAAAATTCCTTTAAATCTAACCAACCCCACCAAATTATTAACAGCTCCAAACACAGCAAATTTTAAAATGCTTTGAAACCTGAGTTTGAATGAAAGAAAAGGCTCATGAACACAAGCAAGAGTGCTGGCAGGGAGAAATATCATTCTGATTTTGCAGGATTTTAATAAATGCTCTCTCTCTCTTTTTTTTTTAATTCCAGCTAATATTTTTGAACAATAATCCTTTCTCATTTGTGTAATCCTCTTATGAGCCCTCATGCCCCAACTGAGCTTTGGGAAAGCACCTACCTAATGAGTTCAAAGACAAAAATGAGGGGAAAAAAAAAAGATCTTTTTACTTGCCAGCAATCTAGAACATCTTATTTAAAAAAAACAAAAAACTTTAGCAATTTAAATGTGGGAGGCCAGTGATGTGCCCCACCCAAAGAACTACCCTTTCACAGAGTCAGTGAGCCCAACCCTGGAGGTACATCTCCAGACCTACCAATAATTCCTAACTGCCTGACCCAGAAGCTGCACCAGAAGGCCCGGTCGTACAGCCTGTGATCCACACCCTGGAGCTGCACTGGAGGAACTGCTCACACAGCCCAGTGGGACTAGTCTTGGATGTTCAAACATGCAGGCACGCCTTATCTGTGCTGTTTTCTAACAGATACTGAACAGATACACAGACAGTTGCAGGAAAAAAACAAACAACAAAAACAGCAAAAGCTTTAAACCAGCACACCTACAAACTCTTAATATTACTCTTTATTTCATAGATTCAAAACACTCAAGGTTAACAGTTACTAAACACAGTTACAGGGCTAAAATGTCTGCAGCAACTTGTGTGTTTATCATTGGTAAATACACACAGCTGTTAGAGTCCAGTGAAGCCAGTGAACAATGCTGGCAGCTACACACCTCCAGCACAAGGGACACATTAAGAGAAATAGTAGGAGGACCTGGCCCACACTTTGTGTGTGTGTGAAGGAGTGTTTAATGTATAATGTCCTCACTCTGAGAGTAGGTTTGAAAATCTTATTGCAGTCAAATGGACTGCAAAATGTTACTGTGAAGTGGAACAGGATCTATTTAAAGGCACGTAAGTAAATATATGTTTCAGTTATGGAATTTTCTTCTACATGAATCAATGGTTTGAAAGCAGAAAATGTCACACTATTCTGCTTTCATTTCTGCTTCACGTACACTCAATTCTGCTTACAGTGCGTGCCCAGTTTCAAATATCTTTTAGAATTAAACCATTTTGGAACATCTGTAAAGTTTTAGACGTGGGTACGTGGGTCAATTTGCAAGTTTGTTTCAGTGCCAAGCATGGTGGGTTTGTGCTCTTGATGATATCGACCATCAGATTTTCTCACAACTCTGTTCCCGAAAAGCTGAGAAGATGCAAACCACTTAATCCCAGAACCTTCACTTAATTAAAGAAATCCAATAGGCAGTTTAATACCTAATATCAACCAAATTCATTTATCATATCCTGAAGCCCGGAGTTCATTCCAGCTGATGACAGGAGATACTCACGCAACATATTGTAAGGTAATGTTACCCAGTTACCCAGCCTGCACACTCTACTCACATCTTTTATTCCCCCCTCCCTTCTCATCCCTGTCATGGATGCAGATGTCAATAAAGTTGCAGTCACACAGTACACAGTACAAAAGGGAAGTTGCTTTTTTTTTTTTGTTTGAAGTGGCAGGTAATTTCAAAGGCAGCACTTCAAACAACTCAGCAAATAGCACCAAACACAAGGTGTTTCTCTGCAGTTTGGCACACAATCTGCCTCATTAGTTAACCGCACAGCTGCTGCAGTTGTGTTAAAAAAAAAAAAAAAAAAAAAAAAAGTTAATGTGTTATAACTCTTACTCTCAGAAATAGAAAAAAGGTGAAAGGAAGGGAAGACAGAAGAGAAAAATAAGCGGTTTAAAGGTCAGAACTGCTTCAAAAATGTCAAATTTAAGCTTGCATGTGATGTCCTAAGTCTTGTTTTATTTTTTTTATTATGTTTATTAGATAGCGGATCTGTGCATGATATCCTGGTGGAATTATCTGGTTATTTTGCACTGTGAAATGTCTTAACAATCTGAAGGTAAATTTGTGTTATCAAGCCTGATGTTCCCCCTTTTCTTCATCCCAGAGGACATGGCATCCAGGATTGGTCAGACCACAGGACAGTTTTCCGCTTGGTCTCAGTCTGTCTTTAATGAGCTTCCACCCAGAGAAGGCAGTGGCATTTCTGGATCTTGTTTGCATATGACTTTTCTTTTTTAAATGGTAATGTGACTTGCATTTGTGGATGCAGTGAGTAACTGTACTCACTCACAATGGTTTCCAGAAGTTCTCTTTAGCTCCCGCAGGGATTTTCACCCCAGAATTGCATCTAGTTTTCAGCCTTGTCCCTTAGGTACAGAGATTTTTCCAGGTCTCTGAATCCTAATGATATATTGGACTGTAGATGATAAAATCCTGTAATTCTTTGATTATTAAGCTACTTATCCATCTTTATGATGCTCTTTTGTCTTTTCCAGTCTTTCACTGCACATCAACTCAAAATGAGTGTATATTAAAAAAAGGTTCAATAGTTAATATTTTGTCATTGTAGTCTTGCCATCAAAGCCTAACAGCTTTTTGGACACAGTGTTGTACTTGATTTAGTCACGTCCCACAGAGTGAGATGATTTTACAGGCTAGAGAGTGATGCCACACTCACATGCTGGCATGTTCCATTGCTCAACCTGTTGATCAGGCTCTTTCCAAAAGGGCCTGAATACGTATTTTACTATGGGCTGATTTTGTTAAAAGTGTCACAATTTACAGTTGGTTTACCTATCAATGGCTTGGAGCTAAATGGAGAAATTTATTTTAAAGCTTGAACAGGATGGGGATTTTTGAGGTGATGAACATGTACTAACTATATGAGCATGTTGGTGCAAATCAGCACACACACTGGAAGCACCTCAAAGAGTGAAGAAATAAAACATCCTAGAGTCAGCCCTCATAAAACCAAATACTTGATAATGATGTGGGTGAAAGGCTGAATCGACAAGACCTACTTGCCAGGGAATTATTTCAGCGTCTGCCTGAGTTTTGCAAGAGTAAGATATCTCAAGTTTCAACAGCAATCCCAATGGCCAGCGACACATGACCCCAACATGGAACTTAGTCACTGGAATGGCTGGCTGTGAGCATACACACACACACACACACACACACACACACACACACACACACACACACACACACACACACACACACATAGGAGGACCTCCCTCTTAGCAAACCCTTTTTTTTTCCAATGGTTGTTGTGAGTAGCAGACGGTTTTGCCATCCCTCTCCCAAAATAGCCATGCGTTAGCACAGGCAGGTCAGATGGTTTTGAAACATCCATGGCAAACGGTGCTGGAGTGAAGGGTGGAGGGGGCATCAAGTGTGTGACCACCTCTTGGAGAGCTCCAGGGAGGTGGTCATGGGTGGGTGTCAAGTGGGGCTTTTTTTTTTCATGCTTTGGTGACAATGAGGGCTCAGGAACAAAAAGGAGTGTCTAAGAAAAACTGGTAATATGTGTGTGTGTGTGTGCACGAATGTGTAAGCAACAGGTGGCGCTTGGTTGATTTTCAATGCTTGGACTCTTCTGGGTGAGCCCCTGCCTTCTCTAACTTTTTGCTCTCAATTCAACTTTTTTTTTCTTTGTCGAAGAAAAACAGAACTCAACTATCTGGAAAAAACTTTAGTACTCCTCTAAGTGTGACAAAATGTCTACAGAAAATAAAACTACTGCTCCAATGAAATTTTTCTAGTGGAGCAGCACAGGTATTCTGTAACCTGGTTTTTGCCGAACATGGAATATCTCTTCTCTTGTCTAAAAAACCTACACCATTTGGTCTTCTTAGTGGTACCCTTGACTTGGCCATTTTTGATATTTGATTACATATTTTCATCTTGACTGGTCTGGAGATTAAAGGAAATGGTGCTCCTTGAAATGCAATCTGACTACATGTATTGAGCTGTACTATGAAAGTGGCAGCTGTGGCTCGGAAAGTAAAGCAAGTTGTGTAGGAGCTGGAAAATTAAAGTGTCTTTGGACAGCACACCGACGCCCAAATAAATGTGTGTGTGATGAATAAAGTTGCATCAAATAAAGTGCTGTATAAACTGTGAATAGAGTGGTACTTACATTGCACTTTTCTACTCTAACTGAGCACTTAAAGCATTTTTTCCTTTACTACAAACAACATTCACCTATACAGCACTTTATTCAATGCCTTTTTAAGCACTTTCTATATATTGTGCACACACTTACACACTGGGTGCACCGTGGGCAATTTGGGGTTCAGTATATTGCCCAAGGACACTTCAGCACCAATAACTTCACCTAAGTCCACAAGCTCTGGGTAGTGACTGAAAGAATGAGATCACAAATACAAGCAGGGGAAATTAGCTTCCTCCAAAGGGTGTCTGGGCTTCCCCTTAGAGATAGAGTGAGAAGTCCAGTCATTTGGGAAGAGTTCAGAATAGAGATGCTACTCCACATTGAAAGGAGCCAGGTGAGGTGGTTTGGGCATCTTACTAGGATGACTCCTTGACACGTTTTAGGTGAGGTGTTTTGGGTATGGCCCCAGGGCAGACCCTGGGCACACTGGAGAGATTATGTCTCTTGGCTGGACTGGGAATGTCTCGGTATCCCCCTGGATGAGCTGGAAGAGGTGGCCGGGGACAAAGAGGTCTTGGCATCTCTGCTTAGACTGCTGGCCACGCAACCCAAGCCTGGATAAGTGTCAGAAAATGACTGGCTGGCACTTTAGTGCACATATTGCCGGAGCCGAGGACTGAACCAACGATTTTGCGATTAGCAGACTGTAGGCTCTACCTCCTGAGACACACGTACCACAATATGTATGTAAATACGTGAATGTAACTTTTAGCGCAAAGCCTTTCAAGTGGTCAATCTACTGGTTAAGTGATGACATATCAAACCCCCTTATCAGGGTTCAAGCTCCTAGTGTGTTCATTGAGGCTGTTGTCTCTTTGCCCATGGGGGACCCTCAACATTAATTTTTATTGTGGGAAAACTTAATCCTCATCTTGATTATATTAGCCTAACAATGGCTCCATAGTTAACCACCAGGTAGCACATCACTTTATGTCAAGTAGCCCAACTTCAGTAGGTCTCCAAATGTCGCAGTTATTTAGTTTTCTGTCTGTTTACATTCAAAGTGATAGCACAGCTGTTTAGTTTTTCTTTTTTTTTTAGAGATATTTGAGTCAGAACATGATATTATCATCTTTAGATGGAAACAAGCTAACTTCCTGCTAACTTTTATCTCTGCCAAACCTTGTAAAACCTCTTTGACTCCTTTTCATAGATGTCTGGATATTAAACTTTATTGCACTACCTGGGAGAACAGCCACACTGATCATTTCTTTTGGAGCTGAAAGAAATTGGACCACTTTTAACTCTCAGTGTTTGTTTAATTTTGGGAACCAAAGGCACCTTTTGGATCCTGAAATGGCTCATGACATCAGACTTAACAGTTGGATAAGACTATGGAAGCACTATGTAAATGCCAGCTCATTTACTATACTAGTGAAACACTTCTTCCAAAGTTGTACATGTCGTTATTAGTGTAGTTACAAATGTCAATTGAAAGCTTTCTTACTTGTGAAACAGAATCCAGAAGTTTGGGTTTCACTTCAGCTCTGTGAAAACAGCACAAGCTAGTATGTCAAGAGAGTGACCATGTGCAGGATATTGGATTATTTTCCACTTGTAGAGTTCTAGATGGGAACCACCAGATAATAAGAGTTTTTAACAGACTATTTGTAACTAATTGAAACATATACCTATGTAAATGGTAAATGGACTAGTTCTTATATAGCGCTTTTCTACTCAGTATGAGCACTCAAAGCGCTTATACAACCTGTTTTGCATTCACCCATGCACTCCAATTCATACAAGCACTTCCATTTTTACAAAGCTAAGTGCTTTTAATTAACTAACATTCACACGCATACATACTCCGACAGAACGGTCGGAGAGCAACTTGGGGTTAAGTATCTTGCCCAATGATACATTGGCATGTAGCCTGGAGTAGCCAGGATTCGAACCGCTGACCTTCCGATCAGTAGGTGACCTGCTCTACCTACTGAGCTACAGCCACCCCTATGTAGAGAGCAGGGTACTGTAGTAAAGCTTCAAAATATGTAAATCAACACACAAACAGTGGTTTCTAAGAATCGATGCAATCATTTCCTGTTGACTTCCTTTATGTTTTCACACAGTAATCAGAACCATGACAAAAGTGATTGCGTACATCAGCTTAATAAAATTTTGCTAACAAATTTACAGTCAGCGAGCGAGCAATCACATGCACCATCTGCTTTGATCATTTCCCATCAAAGTTTTTTTTTTTAGCCTTGCTAGTGCACCCAATCTGCAGAAGAGTTGGCTAAAAGTTTAAATGATCTCAAGCCAGGCAAACCAGAAGACAGTTCCCTCTTTAACTCTCTGTGTGCCTCTTTCACAGACAGGCATTTGACATATTGATTCATCATATAAGAAGGCTGAAGCTTGACATAGCAACTGAACATGCAGTTTCCTAATGACTTAACCACATCAACTCTTTCTCTTGTGTGCCATTCACCCTCCCTTCTTCTCTCCCTTTAGGCACCAACCGTAGCTAGAACATGGTGAGTCACGTTGGAACAAAAAGCCCCATTCAAAACACACATGTACACACACACACACACATACACACACACACATACACACACAAACTCCTGATCAACTCTAGCCAGCCTGCCTTTTAATAAAAACTCCTTCTCTTCTTGAGTAACCTCCCCCCCTGCCCTCTCAATCTCCAGGCAGAACTGGATCGCCACAGCCAGATTGGGCCAATCCAATTGCCGAGCAGGGATCAAGTCACCATGCTGGTGCTGCTCCCAGAAATCATCAGGAGCCAAACCTCCTGAGGTCCTCCTACCACATCACAAAGCCTGCTGCCTGGGCACATGAGTATGTGTGTGTGAGCATGTGTGTGTGTGTGTGTGTGTGAGAGAGAGAGAGAGAGAGAGAGAGAGAGAGAGAGAGAGAGAGAGAGAGAGAGAGAGAGAGAGAGAGAGAGAGAGAGAGAGAGAGAGAGAGAGAGAGAAAGGCAGGATTAAAAGATAAAAACCATACAAGCAAACCAAATCTATTTTGAAGTACTATGACTTCCTTCCTCAAACAAGTCCTCAGCTGCCTTATTTGTCCCACATGACACACCATCATGATCACTCACTGGCCTTTCCACAGGCCTACGCTCTGTACAGGGGAGATTTATTCATTTTATTGGCTTATTTTCACAGTTTTGAGAAATATTCAATTAACAGACCTATCTGGTCAGCTGAGTTCTTCTAGATTTTTTTTCCTGGCTGGCAATATTTATAATATTTATAATCCTAAAATAAAGCTGGAAAATGTCAGTGTGTTCTCATCCCAGGGCAACAAATATTGCTTTCTGCCACTTGCAATTGCTGTCTTCAAATGTCTGTGCTTTGATAGCCCAGCCGCGACAATTTTTTGTTTAGCGCTACGAAGTCCAACATTAGGAGGGTGGCTGCATGGCGATGGAAGTGTGCCAACTAGGAGGTGAGGTTCATGTCTTTGAGCTTTGAATGTTGCTTAATTTTTCATTCAATTCTTCTTTTTCTCTCTGGTTAGGTTTAGAAAAAGATTGTGGTTTAGGTTAACATATGCCCCTTCATATATGATATCAACCCTGCATGTTTAAAAAAAATGATGCTAACCTAGTGCATTTAGTGGTCCTTTATGCTTGGGTGACGGATTGGGAGTGACAGACCTGTTTCACTGATGCCATAGATGCCAAAGGCCACCTTGAAAACTTTAAGAACTTTGAGAAAAACTGCATTTTTAAAAAATAATATGTGCAAGCAACTGAAAGTAACAAACTCAGTATAAAAATCAAGGTCTTGCACATGTGTTAATGTAAAATGTTGGAAAAATTATTCAGAGGCTTAATTTGATTGAAGCAGCATAAACTTCTCAACTTCTCAACCCAGATGAGCGACTGAGGCGACTACCAATGAGAGTGAAGAATACCGATGATCAACATATGACCTGGTGGTAAATATGTTAGAGTGTTACCTAGAAAACCAGAGCCTAGAATACCTGAAAGCAACCAGCCTTCAGCATCAAAGCAATGTGCAATGAGCGCCAGTATGTACGCAGCTTTAGACATTAGCTTATCAGATATTATGACATCATCACATTTCCTACCAACAACCTAGCAAATAGCTAAAATAAGTTTAAAATAACCAGTTTTCAGCATTCATGCACTTTACAGCACCTTATTAAAGCATCCTATGGTTTCAAGTTCACAACAGCAACATCTGATTTAAGTCCACAAAAGCTGAATTATGCATGACATATAATAATGTTATGATGCTGCCTAGCAACCACCCAACAAAAGGCTAAAATGGCCTGTTTTTAGCACGTAAACAACATCCACTATTCCACTTCTTTCTTTCTTTCTTTCTTTTCTCACTGTGATAAAGTATATCAGTTCAGGTCAAAGAATACTGCAGTGTGGACATGCACTTGTAAACAATATAAAGTACTACAATACAAAACACAATTAATACAAATAAACACAATAACATTCTGCCGTATCATCTTAAAAGCATAAGTAAAAATATAAGAAATGATAGCGTTTAGTGGGAAGAAGACAACGGCAGTATTCAAAAACTAGCTCACAACACTATCTACTTACAAATAAATAATTCACTTTTCTGCACTGCAATGTTTTGGTTTGGAGAACCAAAGATCTCCAGTATACTTACACTTGTTTATTATAACAGTATTAGACATGTTTTCTCCAGGCATTGTGCCAGTATTCACACTAACAGGAGGAATCCCTATGTAGATTACAGAGTCTGAGTCACACACTAGTGCATGTGCCCTGTGTAGACTGTGATAATAAGTTCATAAAGAGGCATTTCACGCTTAGCTTTACAGCTTTTTTTTTTGTTCTCACAGCAATTTGTATCGTGACCTTTGGTGACATGTGGTTAAAAGATTTCTGAAGAAATGCTCACAAGCAGTTTGCTGTTTCAAGCAGGTATTGCTGACAGATAAGAGCGAGTGAAAGATGGTCACAAACTTGACTTCTGAGATTATTATTATGTATGATGTATATTAAACTAGAAAATCTGTCCCCATTATTGAAAGCTGAAAATGAGGATGTGGTAAGCTGGAAACGTGTTCTGTTTTATCGAACAGTTGAGCTCGTTTGCCTGGAAAAGTGTCTTTCTGTGCACGACTGTTTGCTCCGAGCATGGGAGTCAAGCTCCCAGTCAAAAAGCAGCTAGATTATTCGGCACATTTGCTTTGATATTGTGCTTATGGTGGTGGTGGGGGGAGGGGTGGGTGGGTGGGGGCACAGAGGGCAGGAGTTATCCCCAGGGGAAACTGTCTACCTGTGAGATATGAGGCAATTATCCAAACACACACACACAGACCCTCCATTACTGACATCCAGTCCAGTAGCTTAATCATCTTTGCATGTTCTCTAAAAAACATGTATACCCCCAAAGAAAACTTGTACATGAACCAAATGCTTTGCATTAACATGCTCGGTGTAAAGGAGTCCTTAAAGTTTAAAAATACTTCCGATCAAATTCTCATGGCATGCTTTAGTGATTTAGTTGTGACTCAGAGTTATTTCAGATATTTCACTCAGTTCAATGAGCTGTGACAGCACAGCCAAACATATGTTTACTCTGGCTAACTCCCAGTGTATGCACAGCGGCACAATCATGATCTAGGTTATAAAGTTATGGATATGAATAGCATGTCAGTACATTTTACCGCATGATATTTCCTGCCCTAGGTGACTAACCTTTGCTTTTTGGCTTTCCTTAGAAATTAAATAGTTAGATCTCAATCAGTAAAGCCTCGGTTTAGTGTTGTTTATAAATGTAGGCACGGGTGTGTGTGAAACGGTGCAGATCAGTTTTTGTTTTCAAGTAAGAAGGTACTTTGATGGAAAAGTGTTTAGACATTATCTTGCCAACAAGCCTTGTTTACCATCATAATCCAATGTATCAGCGTGCTAACATTTACTTATTAGAGCTGAACAAAGTACAGCTGTGGCTGATGGGACTGTGTATTTGTTTTGCCAGTATTTAGTCATCCAATAGCCAAGCCAGTAGACAAATTTACATTTTAAACTGGTGACTAGTCTAGAGGCAAAAGTTGGGATTTGCTGAGACATCTTCTTCAAAACCACAAATGTGAACCTCATGTTCGTGTTTGAAGAAAAGTAAAGTGGTCACCAAAGCACAAAATTTCTCAGAAATCCATGTCCTCAGTCTCGAGATGTTTTAATTTGGACAAAAGTTGTTGACTGACAACAGGCTGGTTGACTGGCACACCAAGACTGCTGTCCATAAAGCTTCTTCTACAAAGTCAAAAGATGCAGCTATTACCTTTGGAGCACATATCTCCATACTGTACAAAGGCAGGTCAGTACTGAATTAAAAAAACATATTTTTGGCAGCGTGGCTGACAGTTCATTTTCAACATGTTTTTCTTTGTGAACCCAGACAGATTTTTCAGACTATTGTGTTTGCTTATCTGCAGCATGGGTTGCATCATGTGGAGAACTGATGCAATTCCCTCACTTAGCATGTAAAAGGACATATCTACAAGCAATGGTGTAGTCCTTACATAGCATGAATACTTTGGGTCCCTGTTAAAAAGAAAAGGTAATAGTAATAATAACCATTTTTGAGAGGCATGTTTTCATATTCCCATAACTCTCATTAGGCTCCTGACCCAGATTTAGGAAAAAAAAAATGCCTGAAGGGGATTGTGTAGACCTGCAGCACACTTTACACCATGTACAACACTGGCAATACTGGGTGTGGCAAGAAAAGGAGCCATGATGGTAGGTTGTAAGAGGAAAGATGAGAGTTTGGAAAGGAAGGATGACTCAGTGTCATCAGCCAGACTGTATCTCACTATAAAAGGCGGGGGTGGCAACCTGGCTTCCTCACACCCACTCGCCATCCCTCCCATCCACCCATCCCCAGACACACATACCAACTAAGGAGACCTGAGGGTGGTAGACTTTTGCCAAACCAATTTATAATAAACCAGCACCAACTCGGTATGAGTCACAAAGGAATTTCCCTGACACATATTTTAACCAAAGACAGTCTTTCTTACTTTCAGCTTCCTGTTTGAGATCTATGACATCCAGTAAGCTAGCACTAAGGCCTTCACTTCAGACACATCTTAAATACCATTAGCAATCGTCTAAATATGTATGAGTCTGTTTTTAACTTCTGTTTGTATAATTAGGGGGTGTTTAGCCAAGCAATTTTTAAATGTTGTTTTTGTTATGTCTAGAATAACTAATTGATGGCAGTGCTTTGGTTTTATCACACTAAATGTTTTAATCTACATCTTTTCTTTGACCTGGCATTGGCTAACTGACAAGGCAACCTCTGTGTGTGTTTGCGTGTGTGTGAGAGTGTGTGTTAACCAGACAGATGAACTGGAGAGAGTAAAATATCTTCACAAGGAGTGCTGGATCTTTTTTTTGATTTTTTTCTTTTTTTTTTTTTATTCTTTTATGTGAAAGATCTCACATTAGCTCTCAGGGAAGTAAAAGGAAGCTTGAGCTGTATCATGAATATGCACAAGTGTGTGTGTGTGTGTGTGTGTGTGTGTGTGTGTGTGTGTGTGTGTGTGTGTGTGTGTGTGTGTGTGTGTGTGTGTGAGAGAGAGATTACAGACTGAAGGGCAAAGAGTTGAGGTGGTGTTTGATGCTAGTCTCAGTGGCAGACTTAAAAAAAACTGTCACTCAGCTTTTGTCTAAGCGATATCTAAACAAACAAACACACGTGACCACCTGCATACACCTGCATACCCACTCACACACAATCTGCCTCTCCAGTTCTAGCAGCGACAGCTCTGACCATATAAATCCGCTCCTCACATGCATGCGGACACTTACATTAATACCTGCACACATAGGTGAACATATGGGCAGGCACATAGAACAGTTATAATTGGTATGATGCATACAAATAACAAACAGGACAAATCAATTCAATGTATATTCAGTGTATAGTAAACAAAGATCATTTCCTGCCGAACAGACGCATATTGGAACACACATATGCACAGGCACACACACTTATAGCATGCATACTGTACGGCTGTGTGTAATCGTAAAGTAAACAGAGTGCTAAGCAAACACCTAACTAAGCAACTTATTCTCTTTGTCACGCACACACATTTAAACAGCACCCAAACTGGGTGATCTTGCTCTTTCCTTTACAGTAGGCCATTGCCTTCAAAAGATTTATCACCAGTGTTGCACAATTCGTTCGATTATCTATGTGTGCGCCCTTCGTGAGAGAGTGACCAACTGAGCTTCTGTGATAGCGTCTCTGTGGGTGTTTGTGTGCATCAGAGGGCCGTAGACTCAAGCTATTAAGATCAATATAGTGGTGAGATATGTGATCTGAGGGATGCTACTTCAGAGCACTGAACAAAGCAGATGCTGCTCCAGAGAAGAAACTGCACAAGGCCAGCATACAAACCCTGGGGGTCCCCTCTACAATGCTACCTTTGAAACAGCTATTGTAGTTGGCCAAATATATTAGCGCCAACAGTTTAATCTAACACACTATAAAAGACTGCCAAGAAAATCTGATGTGTTATTATTGTCACGTTTAACCATCTGTCTCGGAGTTTTGGTCCAAATTTCTTATTCACAACGCTGAATAATATCAGGCCCTCCCAACAGGGATGACTGTGACAATGAGTTGATATTCCTGACAGGAACTATCAGGGGGATTTTGGATGTGTTGTGTAAGATCTCTTGCATACAGAGGTGAGTGACAAATAAAAAAAAAAAGAAGAAGAAAGAAACAATAACGACAAGCAGATTAAAAGATAAACAAAGACAAAAACAGCCAAAACAGACATAATCTACAAATTACTTTTATGAAATGCAAATGTGTGCTGAATTTTTAAATGGAGAAAAACACTGGAGAAATTGCAGGAGAGGAAGACAATAATAAAGGTCAGTGACAAATACGTCTGCAAGATGTAAATACAAATCAAAGAAATCAAGAAAAAGCCACGCACAGCCAAGTGCTCAATATGTACCTACACACTAGTGCCGGCTCACCATTTTTGAACCCCTTTGCCAGGGAGAGACAAATCTGGAAGGCCGACCGGACCGAAATCCCAAAGCTGCCATTTTAAGGCCGATGAACTGCAGATTAGTCATGGCATGTAAAACCTCAGTGAAGAAGTAAAGTGGTCGGACAAGAAGCAACAAGAATCAAAAGTCATCCGGAAAACTATTTGTGAGTCATTCGCTGGAAAAAAGGAAAAAAAAAAAAAATCAGAAAATTATTTTCTTAAACGCTTACCAACCTGGTAGACATAGTTAGATATACTGCTTTCATTAACATATTAACATAATATTGTAGGGACATAATGTTATTCTTTTTTGAAACTCTATGCAGTTATTTGTAAAAATGAATTAGTTTTTTGAAATTTTATATATATATATATATATATATATATATATATATATATATATATATATATATATATATAAATGAATAAAATTTACTAAATATTGTGTACATTAATGTTACTTTCTAAAATCTACCAACAATAAAAAAATTTTTTACTCGCAACCCAATGTGAGTTTGGATAGCTGAGATAAGCTAAGATTTCATGACGATAACTGATGAAACATTGTCTGTTTCCTTTTTTTTTTTTTAAAATACATGTTTTCACATTTTAAAGAGCTGGACTGAAGCGTATTTATAATTAAAAAAAAAACCCTAATATAATATATACTGTGTCAAATCTGGTTTAACAATTAAAAAAATAAATAAATGTATATTACTGGATAAAAATGAGAAACAGACCTGACCAACTAACTGGTATTGATTTAAATATTAAATATTACTCTCCTCTGTTTCAAATGAATTTTAAATGAAATATTTACAGTACGCCTTAATATATTTCAATAGAACACAAATTTTCAGAAAATATTTCAAAATAATGCACCAAATATTGGAGTAAATAACCCTGCTTACACTTGTTTACTTTTCCAATTATTTTTCTTAAGAGAATGAAATGTGCAAGAGAGAATTTGATAAAACATAAAAATGTCATATGAGGGTGATTGTTTGAAACTACCTCCTTCTGTGTGTCCTGCAAACCACCTAGAAAGTATAAACTGCAAGTCAGTAAGAATAAAATCTGCAAGCATACAGAACAATAAGGAGAACAGCTGTTTTAACAAATGGCTTCTATTTTATTAACATTTACTATTCTAGAGTAAATCATAATTTATATGAAATTACTTTTCTCAGTGTGTTTTTTCAAGTCAAATGTCCTTTTACAAAAGGAAAAGAAAACAGATATTTTAAAAACATCAGTGTCAGAAAGGATTTCAATTTAAATCTATTGTAGTAAAAACTGACAGAATAAATCAGTCTTGAGTTAAATTATATCTATATTTTTTTTCTCCCCAAGAACTCAGGATTAAAAGTGCTATGATTTTTGTAACTGTGCTTGGCAGCAACTGGCTGCCTGCAGCCGCTTCCAGCACAATAGCACAGCACACAAACATGTATGAATAAGTTATGAAACATGAATCCATTTGGTCTACGTTCAACAGATCTTTCTCCTTTTATTGCACTTATTGAACTCGATACATCTGACAAAGCTTAAGGCCGCAACGCAGCCAAATTCTTGTAAAGGAATCTTCTGCCGATTTGACTCCGTTCTCATCGAACCTTGGTTTGCGCTTTGGCAACGGGAGCAGAGCCAAGCACATTTCTCTGAGTCATCACAGAGGGGGAGAGAGGGAGGAGGAGAAACAGGAGGAGGAGAAGAAGAAGACGACGAAGAAGAAGAAGAAGGGGGAGGAGGAGAAGCAGGAGGTGGCAAATCTGGAGTTTCCCTCTTGCTCTTGCAGTCGAAGGCCTGCACCGAGCAGCAACAAGCTGAGAAAACCGTGCTCTATTGTTTCAGGCCCACTGGCAAAGTGAGCCTTCCTGAAACTCAGCAAACAACTATCACACAAATGGGAGACAAGCCAAAACTCTGCTCACTGAGAGACCTGCCAAAGTGGTAGAAAGCTGTTGTGTGGGAAGTTTAGAAGGACTTTTGTAGAAATTGTTGTTTTCTTTCCCTGGCAGTAAGACAAAAATACTTCCAATGTAACCTTAAAAATGATGAGAAAAAGTGGAATACAACCTTCAAGGAAAAAAAAAAATAGAATACTTTTTCTAAGACAGGTTATAATCAAGTTGCTTCAGTCTTGCAGTGAGAAGAGAGGTGATTGGGTATGTGACAACCATTAATTATCAATGCCTAAAATACATAGTTTTATTTTGCAGTTATGACAGCTGTCTTTTTAACATGCTGAACAATGTTGCTGAAATATATCATTTAAGTGCTGCAAATGTGTTTACTACATACTACTTAGAGCTATTGTGGGTCAGGAGAGCAGCTACTTGGAAGAAAGGAAGAGGAAATTGACAAAACTGCCACATGATTGATGGTTTCTACGAAGCTACTAGTCGAGCCTCTCCTTCTAGGAATTGTTACAAGCTTCATTTAAACAAAGGTTTGAGAAGTTACACTGACTGTAGGAGCAAGCGGACGTCTTTAAAGCAACTAAACCAGGAGATAGTTTTGCATCTTCACACCAGCTGTGTGTGGAAGCTTGTCACAGTGGCAGGTTTATTATTGTTTTTCTGACAACAGGCAAAAAGTTGAAGAAATGATAAATGAATGAAAACAGCAAGCGATGATTAACTGCGTGAAATGCAGCGGTGCAGCTTCAAAGTGCAACCCTTCATCTCTCTCGTCTTGGGCTCTGTTCAAACAGCCTGCAGGTTCTCATGTCCCCCTGGACCTTTCAGGCAGCTCCACTGTTTGTTTTCCACTCCAACGTGGGGACAGATTTGGACAAGGGCGACAGCAGAGTCTATTTTCTCCACCTGGAAGCTTGGAACGGTGGGGAGGGAAACTCAAGACTGGTTTTACCCGCTTCCTGGAAACGGTAAAGCAAGCGGGAGGCCCCGCTGTCAGGGAAAGGGGTAGTGAGAAAAGGAGAGAGAGAGACTATGTGTGCACAGAAAGAGCGACTGAAGCCTCTGTCCAACAGATAAGAAATATGTGTGAATGCATGAGTGGGCGTGTTTATTTGCCTGGCTGTCTGTATGTGTTTGTGTGTATGTGAAATAGCAAATTACAGAATGGTAAAGAGCACGTGCTCCAGCCAGGGGATTTGCTGATGCCCACGAAGATCTGTTTACAGTAAGTGCCCCTGATGACCCCTCCAGAGGATACAGGGTTCAGTTCCAGCACACATACATATACCCACACATCATCCCAGCCTCACATCTCAGCAGACACAGATACAGAGTGTCGAGGGGCACCTGTTAGAAACATCCGGAAGTCTCAACTGCAGACAAAGCATGCACACCTATCGTGGCACTAAAAGCACAGCCTGGAGTGAGGTGTTGTGTGGATGTCTGATAGAGGGAAAAAGAGTGAGAAATGTTCCTTATATTCAGCAGGTGATGAAGCCCTGCACGTACCATTCTGCACTTGAATGAAAACATGCAAAGCACATTCAAACAGCGATGGAGGCCAGTGAGGAGCACGGGGGTTTAAAAGGCTTATTCTAGAGCCTGAAGCAAGAAAAACTGGAGAAAAGGTTGAGGAAGGGATTGGACAAGAGGGAGACATACATGGGCAAAGGCACAAGGACAGACAAATAAGGATTCAAATGTTCAATTAAGCAAGAGTCAGTGAGGAGGGAGGTCAAAAACTCAGTGCAAAAACAAAAAAAGCATTTTGAACAACTGCTGCGTTGTTTAAGGAAAAACTTGGGGAGATATGCCTATTTGCTTTACTGACATGGAACAAACGATAGCTTTGATGCCACTGACGTCTTTAGATCAAAGAAGAAGCTACAACCAGGACATGATGATCACTAGATCCAACCTTGTTGTCACAACAGGGTGACTGGTAAAATTAACTGCATCCAGCCAAGAATACGTTACTTTTGGACAAATCCAGCCAAGCTGTTTCAGGGGACCTACTATGCTCCAGCACCACAGAATCATCTAGAGTAGCTTTGCATGATTTACTGGGGGTTGATGCAGACCCAAAGTTTGTCCACTGTCTGAAACAACACATTTTAGCTCCATTCTCCCTCCCTTTTAAGCAAACAGTCTTATTATTGGCTGCCCCTCGTAAACATAAGGTTGAACAGCAGGTGAGTGGGGCTCCTGAGCACACAGTAAGAGGTGTGTTCCTGATGTATTGGGTATGTGCCCTCCCACTGACTTAATACAGAGTTGAGTTGAGAAAACTGTCAGAAAAGGAGTGTTTAGAGCAGCCGGAAGCCAAAGCTTTCAGCTCATGGGGATTACCTGTGCATACGCTGACCTCATTATTTGAAACTATGGCCATATTTAATAAGAGCACCACTATTGTAACAGCATATACAGTACCAGTCAAAAGTTTGGAAAATGTGTCCATACTTTTGACCGGTGCTGTATTGGCTGCAACCTGTTTCTTCATATTTACCCTACAGACGTAGGTAAGTATTTGAGATCTTCCACCTGTCAGCACAGAAGCCAATAAGTATATTTTCTAAACTATTACTTTAAATCCCCATCTTCCACCTCCACTTGCTCTCCGCTCTCCACTTATCAGCCCTGCTGTGCTTTTCACATTTGCATATGACGGCCAGGTTTTAAGCCTGTCTGTTACATTTCAGTGGCAGACCCACTTGACACACATGGACGTGTGTGCATGCCTGCTGACTCACTAACCTGCTCATCTGTCAAAGCGATTACGGATGATCAATGCTGTGTGCCAACCATGGCTATGCTAATGCACAGTAATATGGCCTGTATAAAAGCAGCAGCTGGCTGCAGTGAATGAGGTGGCACACACAAAGAGAAAGTCACAGATTAACTTAACATAAGCTCTAAATTATAGGGCGTCGCTTCGATACTATGCAGTGAACACAGTCAAGGTCCAGCGTATTTAAATGTGGTGTGGCGGACACACCAAAGCACAAGAAGCATCAAGCATGAACATGCTACGTGTGAATGCCTTGAAAAGTGTGTATGGGAGTATACTGTACTGTAGTGTGTAAATATGTGAGTGTATGGGAAAAGAGAATGCGTCTACGTGACCACAGGGACAGAGATGGTGAGAGAAAGAGCGCAGTAGAGGGGAGGGCGAATGTGGGACAGACAGCAGCAACACAAGATCTTAGCTCCCTCCTCTCCTCTCCTGCTCCATCCTCTCCTCATTCTCCTGTCTTTTGCCACTAAGGGGAAGCGAAGGAGGTCACCTACGCCTGTAAGCACTCAATCAACCTGGCGGTGACCTTGCTTGTCCTGGATACAGTGCCCGCTCCCTCTGTTTGTCTGCCTGCTACACTGCCAACCTGCTGCCATCTCTCTGCAGCTGGTGCCAGGTTACAGTGCCACAGGCACAGAGGTGTCGTTCCGCAAGATGCCCACTTTTCTGCTCATGCTGTGCCAAAATTCAGAGGCAGACAACTCTGTTTTCCATCAGTGTTAGGAGAGATTTTTGACAGGGGTTTATGTCAAGCCATACCCAGGTTAATTAGTATGTGGGGGATCTTATTCCTCTTTATATGCTCTGCTGACAGACTGCTAAAAAGTGATTAATACGGCACATAATGAAAGAAAGGTTTTGATTAACCAAACCTTAAGAAACTTGTGCATGTATGTAAACCCCTTAAGAGCTGGTTGGTACCTTTAGAGCCGGATATGATGTGAGCACATTTTATATGCTTCACATCTTGAAAAGAATGACATCATGGATCTGAGGACAAAGTGCTGTTTTAATAAAGTCAGTGAATAAGTGTTTGACGCTTGATGGGTCTAGCTTGAACAGTAGCTTGAACAAAACGAAACCTAGCAATGCATTGTCTCCGTCACAGGGAAAACCTGAGGCAGGAAACATTGCCTTCAAAAGTGTGTGGAGGCTGTCTTTTGACTTGTGCATACTTATCATTTGCAGAACCCATAATACGTCAGTCTTCAGTGTAGCAGACGATGAAAAGCTTAAGCTTAAGTTCTTTTGGCACATCTTGGAACTGTCTCAAGTGATTCCCAGTATATTTAATCTTGGATCCATGTGCCATTAGGTTTGGATTTCCCATTCTTGCAAGAGGCCCCTCTTCAGTATGCAGTCTATGGCAGTGTACATAACATGTTATGTGACAACAAATGTAACACAAAGTGCATAAAGTAATATATAATTGATAAAGTATGAGGGCATGTCTCAGTAATAAGCACCATCTCAAAATTTAAGACCATTCACTTCATTTGGGGCCACTAAAGACAAAGAAGGATTGAATTCTATTTGCAGTCATTTATCTCTGTCTCTGATACCTCTCCACACTTTCATGTGGATACATGGATAGCCAGAGGCTGGGTGAGCAGCAGCAAAACCCCAGCAAGGAATTCAGATGCAGCAAAGAAAGGAGGAGCTGGGGCGGAGGTGGGCCTCAAAGCAGCTTGCAGATGGAGAGCAACTGTGGGCAGGCTAAAGCATGTTAAATAGCGTGCGCTCCATATTTGCCAAATGGGTGTACAGAAGGGCATCAGCTGATCCTTCAGTTGGCACAGAGATAACGGATCTGAAGGGACTCTGGCTGCCTTTACAGCCTGTCTGAACTAATGTTTTTTTTTTTTTTAAATCAAACTTAATACTTCCTGTGACTTTAAAGGATCCACAGGAATCATAGCTCTGGCACAAATGAAAGGTGTGGCTCATCATAA
Source organism: Archocentrus centrarchus (assembly GCF_007364275.1). Taxonomy (NCBI): domain Eukaryota; kingdom Metazoa; phylum Chordata; class Actinopteri; order Cichliformes; family Cichlidae; genus Archocentrus; species Archocentrus centrarchus. The sequence goes on along the minus strand of NC_044346.1, from coordinate 24,470,324 downwards.
ATAAAATCATTTTTTATGGAAATCATGACACTACCATTTCACTTTAGCCCAAGAGTAAAGAGGTATATTAAACTGGAGGTCAAGGGCAGGGATCGCTCACTGTGAGAAGCTCCATAATATCTAAGGATTGTATTGCAAGACTACCTGACATGTAACAAAGTTGTAAGCAGCTGAACTCCACCAACCGCTACTGCAACACACAATGCCACAGATAACTCTATCAGCTGTGACAGTGAGGTCACATTCCTTTGTTATGTGCTGTCTGAGGGGCCTTCCCCTTCGGAAAGTTGGTTATGACTGTGGATACAGCTGCAAAGATGGCTCCAATGACCACAGCTACAAAAGGCATGGAAAGACAACACGTGGCCTGAGACAGATGAGGGAGTAAGATGGTGAAAAAAAAGGTTACATTTTTCTGAATGGATGGCAGAAAAGTTGAAGAACCTCAGCCGTGATCATGTATTAGCCTGTTCCTGTGAGTGTGTGCATTAGGAAAAGGGAGAGACAGAGACAGGAAGGTGGATGTAATTCATCTTTAAAAGGGCAGATTCTTGTGTGATGTATGATGCATAGAGTCTGTGTATTGTAGAAATGGGTGTGGGAGGTGCAAGCTAGCTAGCTGCATCTCTTCTTACTGCTTCACAGAGCAATGTAGAGAATGAGGATTTTAGGTTCTTCCCTGCTGATCAAAGACACGTAGAAGCTGATACAAAATCCTCCTCCTGCTCCCTTCCTTTCCAATTCTCTTGTGGATGTACACACACACACACACACACACACACGTATACACACAGACACAAAATTACAAGCTCAGCAAATAGCATCCAGGCTAACAATTTGAGTGATCACACCACTGGAAGTCAGAGGGAGTTTAGTTTAAATATCTGTGAGAAATTTCACTGAAAAATGCCACCTGTTTTTCTACATACCTCCACTGTACACTCATATGACTCATATGATATTTCAGTTACTTAGGCAAATTCACAGGCATAAAAGGCAAAATAACATCCCTCAGTGTCATGATATTACTTATCAGCTTCGGCCCCAGTCAAATGGACTAGAGACTAGGTGACCGCCTCTCAACAACTGGTAACTATAGGGAGAAATGAGTATTCCCTGACCAGTTGTGAAAAGTTGCTGGCAGTCGTTGTGAAACCGATTGCTAAAGTCCCAGTCACGCAGACTTCGAGACCAGTCAGTGACCTCTCCAGTCTGAAACAGAGCCCGACCGATATAGTTTTAAAACCAATACCGATATTTGGTGATATAAAAGGTTGACATATCGGCTGATATTTTTTTTCTATCAGGAACATGAGACATAAACAGATTTCCCTGACATTGGTTATGTGTGGTTATTTAGGAGTGCTCACTATGATAATATGACAACACAGTTTAAAAATAATTACGAGTAGTGGATTATTTGTTTATGCTCTGCTCGAATCTTTCAGGATCAAGTAGCTGTTGTGTTTGTGGCGTTCCAAATGTGTGAAAACAACAGGGAAGTTGCAGAGTGCCCTTTAGTGGGCAAACTATGCAACATTAACAGTCATAACATGGTTGAAGGTTGTTTCTCCCATCTGTACTTTACTTTTTTAATTTTAAATTTATCAGCTATTATGAATGCTGATGCTGATATAGCTAATATCAGCCCTGCTGAAATACTGGTCGGGCTCTAGTCTGAAATTAAAAAATGCCCATCACATTTTCCTTGAGCATAAAGTAAAATTACCTTGTCTGGCTAACAGTCAAACACTTAAAAAAGCAAAAAACTCTTTGGGGTTGACGGTACACATAAGCACGATCACTCTGTGTAGAATAAAGGATGATTTTACATTATTTGACCTAATGTGCTTTTGTTTTTTCCTGTTACTTCTAGTTCTGATAACAACCAGAATGTCAAGGAAGCAGTAGCCCATCTGGCTCATGATCCACCATAATTCACAGGTTATTGTAAGATATAAAGTAAAGAAAGAAAATGACAAGTTTTATTGTCACTGGTTGGCTGTATTGCACAAACTAATGAGAATTAAAACCCACTGGGAAGTCAAGGAGGCTCTCAAACAGTTATATCCAGGACAAATTCATCCTGTTTCACTAAATTCTTACCAATACTGTAGCAGCAGCAGCCATTCTTGTGAACTGTGTAGGAACAGACGGATGGCTGGAGACAATGGACACCCTGCCATTGCATAAGCTCATCGGTCCTTCAGTCAGATCATTAAACATGATAAAACCGCAAAAACTGAGGACCCTCTTTGAAAGTGCCAAAAATTTCTCTAAAAATTCCACACAAGTTTTGCATTTTGCTTGATGAATAACTTTATGCATTTATTTATTTTATCAAACTAGTTGGAAAGTAAATTTTCTCTTGATAGAAAAAAAATTCTTAACTGAATCCTACGTAGATTCATGTCAAATTTTTTAATTTGGGGGTACAGCTTCAGTTCATGCCCTGTAAGATTCTAAATATTCATTTTGCTCAGAGAGTTTAAGCAGGGCATTTGACCGCAGCATTATATAGAAAGAGAGGCCCAAGGTGCCTTGATGAGATTAACTAGAGTCAAAGTCATGTATACAAATGAGTCTCTGACTACAGCACTTTACATTAGATGGTCTCATCTGTAATTCAGATGCAAGCCTCATCACAACGCCAGTGTGCAGAGACCCAGGAGTCTGACACTAGATAACTGCATGTGTGGGTGTGCATGTGTAAAAGAGAGCGTGAGAGAAAATGTGAGAGACACAGACTGAGTGGATATGTGTTTTTGTGCATGTAAAATCCCTATAGAGTCACAGTTCTGCTCTTCAGACTAACAGTACATCTTGCACACTAATTCAATAAAAGAACAGCCGTGGTGTGTAAGCCTCTTAATAAGCAGCATGCCCCGTCTGTCTGTCTCCCAATCTCTCGACTCACTACTGCTTTCACTCACTGCGCTCTGCTTTCCCACCTATCCATCTGCTTCACCCTGCCTTCGTCGTCTACCTCTGTTCCTCTTTAACGCTTGTCTATCTCCATGTGCTCACTCATTCTCTGCCTCTCAGGGTTGCTCTCCACACCCTCTTTAACTGTATGTGCTCCCTCCCCACTCATCTCCTCCTTTTTCTCCATTTATCTCTCCTTTCATCTGTCACAGCCACCTCCTACGCCCCCTCTCTTTCTCCCTCTCACCCTCCCTCCGTGCCTCTGTTCTTGTATGTGAGTGGTCGGTCTGCAGGGTGCTTGTTATCCAGCACCTTTCCAGACATCCCTCGGTTGGGAAGCCAGACAACCAGACAGGCAGCAGGGCAGATAGACAGACAAAAGGAGAGCAGAGAGGAGGGAAGAGTGACAGCCAGGCAGCTACTGCAGCAACACTGACAGGCAGGAGGAAAGGCAAAAAAAAATTGCAACTGGACGGCAGACGTCCAAGGAGACAGCTAAGAGAGTAGTCTGTCAAAAAAGACAAGAGAGGCTGTCAGTAAGAGACTACCAAACAGGTAAGAAGACAGATAAAGGCAGACAAGTAGGAGAGAGACAGGTAAGCAGAGTAGCCAGACAGGTCGCCACAGGCCGGTGTGTAGCAGCCAGCCGAGCTACGAGCCCAGCATCCCAACAGGCCACAGGGTCAGTTGGTGCATGGCTGATAAACACTGCCGCTGTCTGGGCCTGGCACGGTACTGCAGGCAGTAATTGATGCCCGCATAGTGACAAATAACAGTCTAATTACAGGCTGTCCAATTATCTCCTCCTAAAACCGGTAGTAAGGGTTGGAGGAATGGAGTGAACATTAAGGTCAGCATCATCTGACACTTAACTAAAGTTAACAGCATCACAGTTCACTTAGACTGCTACTCAAACCAAAGTTTTTGAACAGATCAACTTGTACGTAAGAGAATTGTGATGAACAGATTTTGATTTTTATTGACATTCTATGGGTCTAATAATGGAACAAACTAGCAAAAAAATCATGAACTTATTTTTACAGTTTTACGAGTAATATAAGGTGACTATTTAAGCAGCAATATGGATAGTCTATTATAAGCAGAAACTATTTCACAAAGTATAAAGCTTAATATTGTTTGGAAATGGCACTGACATATTTTCCTTTTCTCCTACTAATTCTTTGTGGAAATGTGTTTTGTGACGTCGAACAGACAGGTTTTATATCTTTTATGATAAAGCTCACATAAACTGGATCTCAGAACAGCCATCATATGTTGCCTTAATTCATGTCAGGAAGGATTTATGTTAAAACATGTGTATTTCCTCAACTGTACCCTAATAAAAGTCATCATGTTACCGCAAGAATGGACTACAAAAGCATTACTGTGACACTCAGGAAGTGATTTTACCAGACCCAGGCTTCCAGCACTTGTGCAGTGCTCCAGTTTCACCATATGGTGAAGATTTCAGTCAAGGCAAACGCCTCCTGATTCCAATCACCCTGACTCAGCAAAATCCATTGGCCCTTCCTCTGCTCACCAGATGTGGCCATTTAGAGGAATCCTCCAAAAAAAAAAAAAAAAAAAAAAAAACCCAAAAAACAACATTATATGCTAAGACTTTAATTGCAGAGTGCATGTTCTGAAATATAAACATCAATAACCTGGTTCAGAGTTGAGGCTTAGAAATTATTTAGTGTGTAATAAGCTCACCTCACATCACAAAGTTAAGAAACAGTGTGCTTTGTCATCAGGCTATTGCAGCCTTTACAGCCACTACTGCCAGCTATTTCCACAGGCTATGTGGGGGTTTTTCCTGATGGTCTGTCACCCAGATCTCTGCACTCTGGCTGTCTTCCTACTGGGTCAAGTCACAATGACAGGAAACCATGAACCTTCTTCTTTGGGAGCGATACAAGCGGCTTTACAGAAACTAATAGCAGGGAAACTCAACAGAATTCAACATGTTCTGATCCTCAGAGTCAAAAACAAGCCATAAAATACAATCCACCATTTCCCGAAAGCTGAGGGTTAAAATTGCCAAGAAGTCATTATATTTAATGCTGCCAAAATTCAACCAAAAGAAATCCCAAATTGAATTAAACTGGCATGGAGCTCAAGTAACTGAGGCGATTTTTCCGAACGGCCTTTCTAGTTTCCATCTTTTACCAGTTTTAACTAGTTGACTGCAAGTAATTGTTCAAATTTACTGGAATCTCTACACCCCCAAAACTGCCAATTTATTTATGTTTTTGTAGTGATTAGCTCTGGCTGTAGTTAGCTCACTACATCTTTCTGTACTTGCCAACGCGCCATTACAAGATCAGTCAAGAGGAGGCACAGAAAATGACCGGACACACTGAAGCGAGATGAAAAAGCAATGACTGGAGGTGAGTCACAGAGGAGAAACAAAGCGTTAGCTGCCTTTCTGAACTGGTTCTACAATTTATCATGCACGGTGGGAGGTCATTTAAAGGAGAAAGAAAGGGGATAGCATCGTTTTGATAGAACAAATAGCACAGGTTGTTCATATGGAAGCATATAAAGGAATAAATGTTTTTTTTTTTTCAGCTGGTAGAACTACAATATTTGGATTAGAAGGAAAGATGTGTAAACTGAAAAAAAAATTATTTTCATGCTGTTATAAAATGCTGCACATTTTGTATTTGGTTACGCTTCTTTTTCTGAGTTAAATCCGACTTTGGCTAGGAATAGAGTAAAATATTTATTTGAGATCTCTTTCTACTATGTAAACTATTGTTAAAAAACAAAACAAAACTATGAAAATAATTTTCAAGGGATGGGCTCATTTGTGGTGCTGCAGCATTTTCCATCACCTCGAATGGAGAATAAGCCCTCTGGGGTTAACATGCAAATTTGATGCTTATCTCAAAAATACAAGTATTTTAACTTCACATTTTATGAACTAATTTGTCGATGTTTACATTTTAGGAAGGTTAATATTTTAGGATTACGTAAGCAATACTTTATGTAAATAAAATAACATTACTCTGCCATATAATGTAAAATATTGATTTTTTAAAACCTAATCCTGCAAAAAACAGCCATAATTAACAGTATATTTTAAGTTAAGAATACTTTCTGACTCCTTGTCTGTGGGAATGTTTATTTTCTGTCATATTCATATGTTATTAACATGGTTATTAACATAGACAAAGTTCCAAATAATGAGGTCAGAGTGTACCAGTAAGTAATCCCTGTTAGCCAAACTCTCAGGATTCAGACTGCTTTAAATGATCGGTTTCATGCAGTTTTTTTTTTTTTTTACCCCACTTTTGGATCCATATGACATCAATAAGTGTTAATATGCTTGAAGAACACCAAATTTTCAAAAACATGAAAGAAAATGTTACTTACAAACAGGAGTACATCTGAATTTGTTAGGGACTATTTAAAAATGTGGATAAATAAATGTTTGGTGGCCAGTACAGCAGCAGGTTTTGCAAAAAAAAAAAACAACTAGAGACTACATTCAGGATAGTGACTGCACTACAAAAGCTTATCTTATCTTATTTATTTTTTTAAAAAAAAGAATCCACTTCCTTTTTAAAATGTATTTTGCTAAACATCCCTTAGATGAGTGAGTTTTACTCTGCACAGTGTGTTCGGCACTAGGAGACGAGAATGTTTCCACATTTATCTGATGAAAGCTGAACGTTTGTGTTCACCTGAAATCCAAATACAAGACATTTAACTGTGCATATCAGTTAACAAAGAGGTTAAAATGTTTTATAAACAAAAATGATAGCACATAAAACTGTTATGAGATGGGGTGGGGAATACATGCAATTTTGATTATTTCTAACCAAATTATTTGAACGTTTTTATGGAAAACCACACAATATCAAATATAGATATGTCTTCAGGCATACCTGGAGGGGACCTTATGATAGACTTTACTTATTAAAAAAAAATAAAAAATTTATACTGAATTTAACTATAAAATGAAAAATATACAGCAAAATGTATGATTACACAAGGTTATCAAAGTAAAACCCCTGACTTAGAATAACAGTCATTACTGTGACAAATTTCCATTTGCTACTGCAGTGTGTTTGCTTTGGTTAGCTGCAGGGGATTGAACTGACCACACTGCTGCTTCCTGTCTCCTCCTGGGTCTCTTCATGTGCTCAGGCTAACAAACCATTATGTTGCCAGATCAATAAAGATGGTGAATGCTAAATTACTGGTCACACCGGATCCAGATGAAATAACTGGAGGGGTGGTGAATCACAACTGAGAAATGTGGCTCTTAAGGCCTGGGGCTGATTTCCCAGAGTCATGTCTGCATGAGAAACTTTTTACAACAATCAGAGGATATCTGGCAAGAATTCATTATTATACCATATCGTGAGCTGGTTAGCGAACTGCCAGTGTGTGAATTTCAGTATAATTTTCTTCAATTAAAAGTTGAACTCTAGGAAAACAGATGAACTTTGAACAACAATGTGTAGGAGGGCATGCAGGGCAGGGCTGGTTCGTGTATCTGCTTTTTTTGTCCAAATACAGGATGTGGTGCAAGGATCCGCTGGGACATATATGGGTATTAATCACTCAGCGTTTACAACATGTTCTGAGACATACCGTTTCTTAACATTAGCGCTCCCATCACCACCCCCACAAAATGGTAATGCAAGACTATTACAGCTACTTCAGCATTCAAAAGGAAGTCCCTTGAAAACTGAATGCTGGTTAATCAAGATCACAAATGTGAAGCAGCATCTAAACGCGAGCACCACGACGATGAACAGCAGATGTCTTAGTGCACAGACTCAGCATGTTTAGGGTGACTTTGAATGTAGAAACACATTTTTAGAAAAAAAAAAAAGCTCATATGTAAAGTGAGTGAAAGTGACATACTTTATAACAAAAGAAGCATCCGGTCACAATGACATAAAGTTCATTCTGGTTTTTTTTTTTTTTTTTTTTGGGATTCTTCATGCAGAAGGAAGTTATTCATGACCACAAGTGTTCATCAACTGTTTATGATCAAACAGATAGCATATGTGAACTCTGCTTTGCAGTAGATTTTCACTGGAGGGTTAGCCAAGTTTACAAAGAGTGATGATTACTACAGTACATTAAATACGACGTTCAGAATGGGTCAGCTTCCTGGAAACTAATGCTTCAAACAGATGGAGACAAGCACAGATTAGAATTAACAATCAGGAAATCATCCATCCAATTTCTATCGCTTAATCCTCTTCAGGTGTGCACATGCTACAAGCTATTTGAGTAGTTTGCAAGGCTATTATGAGGCCATTATAAACATGCAGATCTCAGCTTTACAAAATGAAACAATTATATATATATATATATATATATATATATATATATATATATATATATATATATATATATATATATATATATATACATACATACACACACACATACATATATATAAAATAATCTAAGCTTAGTCACAAACCTTGGGTGGCAACCAAAGAATACTCAGTAGACCTACACAGACACAGAGGGGACATACAAATTATTCCTTCCTGTTGGGACATGAAACACACTAACCTTTGAAACAGTGAGCCACCCAGACTGAATCATTTCTATATTTTGAAAAACTTCATGTCACCTTTCTCCCATTTATGACAATGTCTCCTAAGACCACTTCACTTGTACTTAAGTAGTGCTCAGTCACGGGTCAGTCTCCATGCGCACTAACATGCTGTAAGGTCTTGAAATGTCTGGGCAGAATACAGTTTTCATAAATTTGGCCACAACAACTGGTGTGATGCAATTATTAGCTTCAAGCTTTAATTCATGGGGTTGAAAAAATGATTATACTATCATATATATTTTTTTAAATTTAGTCTTCTCTTTTATGGGGTAAATGAGTGCCAGAGTAAAGTAAAGGCTTTTAATAGTTCATGATCTGAAGCATACAACTCCGTAAAACACAGTGCAGCCAGTGTGATCCATGTGTGGCTCCCAGTTGCGCTGGATCACTAGAAGACAGAAATCGGATGAATTCTAGGTTTAGGGATATAACTGCTGTTAAAATTCAGACAAATGCACCAAAGTTGACTTGACAGATAATGCACAATGAAACTAAATCTACTACAAAAACAACCCGGGAGATTTTCAACTTCAAGAAGTGGATTGTTCTGCAATCAATCACCTGACCTGAACCTGACAGAACTGCATTCCTCTCGCTTAAAGCAAACATAAAGACCTAAAGCCCCTCAAACAACTCAAGTCAGCCGCAGTATAGGTTTGGCAAAGCATCACAAGGGAGGAAACCTGTTATTTGGTCATGTTTATGAATTCCAAACTTCAAGCAGTCACTGCCTGTGAAGGATCCTCAACAAAGAAATCGAAAATATTTGTTATGTTAATTTGTCTAAATACATTTGAGCTCCTGGAAATAGGGGATGGTGTATAGATGGCTGTAATTCCCCAACAGCTGAGGCAATATTTTTGTTCAGTTGCTTGAATTAGAGCTTAAAGTCTGCACTTGAACTGCATTTTGATTGATTCATTTCAAATCTGTTGTGTTCAGAGCCAAAAGTATGAAAATTGTTTCAATTTTCAAACATTTCCGGCCCTAACCATATCTGTGCATGTCTGCAAACAACAGTAAAGTACAAGGGTATCATTATCTTTCCCTGTCATCACCATTCCTTCTATCATATTTGCCCCCAACAATCCTAAAACAAACAATCAGGTTCACAAGAGCCTTCAGATTGCAGTTTGATTTTCAAATTTTAAAAAACAGAGCAACTTAAAACACAATCTTTTAAGAGGGCCTAGCTATAGATTTCATTTTATCATAACCTTAAAGGATTACTGACATTGTGTCTGTAAACATATTTAGTCTTACTAAATGGTATTAATCAGCTCAGCAGCAGTGTCTTGTTGCATTCTTAATTCCACACCAGACAGAAATGTGCTGAGCAGTATGCAAGCAAATGCCTGTGTCTCCCTAGTCCTTGGGAATGAACCCACTGAACTCCCCGTGGTGTGTGGAAAGAACTAGGAGAATGCAAAATCCTATATCCACTCTGCCATCTAGTGGCGAAAAGCCATCATTGCTTCTAAAAAACCCTTTAAATAGCAACAGATGGTAAGATTTAAACCAGGAAAAACGAGCAAATCCATTTGTTTGTGGTTAAATGGCAGAAAAGCAGAGGTGGGCCTGCCTGATTAATAACATTTTTGACAGTCCAGATGGAAACATACAAGGTTTAAGCAGAAGTTAGAAGAAAATCTGATTTATTATGGTAATAAAAATGAAAATGATATGAACAAGTAGATTTTATTACATAATCAAACCATACTTTCTGGGTTAAATCGGCTGTCCCATAAGTATCAAATTAAAATAGTTACTTCATTTACTTGCTATGAACAGGTGCTGCTTATAAACATATCTTTCCGCTCAAATGAGCAACTTATGACAACAGGGTATTCATTTCAAACACAAAGAAACAGTTAAAACTATTATTTTAGCTCTTTTAGCACAGACAAGTATGGAAGTGAAACAGGAAAAGCATGGCCTGTTAAAGAAACAGCACTGACTAAAGCAGCGCAACTAAAAGAAAGTGGCAGTTAACTAAAACCAACATTTACAATCCCCAAAGTGCTTTGCTTTCATATAAAACAAATATAAAACCTGAATTTAAAATATAAAATAGAACCTACAGTAAAAAACAACCTGATGGCAACCTAGACTCCACCCCACAATCTTTGATCTATGGCATTAAATATGTTTTCTACTAAACCAAATGCTAATGAAACAAATATTTGATAAACAGGTGAATTTATATAATTGACCACTACTCTAACATATAAGCCTATGTCCGGTTTACTAGTCAGCATCTGCAAATTGGTCTGGCACAGTGGGAGTGTTGTAACAGGACCATGTCAGGGGGCACGGGTGGTGCACGGCCGGGTTGTAACCGGCTGTCACCGGCAGGTCTGCGGTGTCCCTTTGCCTAAGTGTCATGTCCCGCAAAGCAAAATGGAGCACGTCTTCCGGACCTGGAGGAGGCACACAGTACCAGCAAAGCAGCTGTCATGTTCTGAATCCGAACAATAGCATCAATATCTGTAGTGGTGATATATTCAGTAATCATCCTTACAGCAAAATAAGCTCATAAACTTGAAACATTTGCATGCATACAATAATTGGTTAAGAAATTCAGCACAGCACTATGGGGAGGGCAGCTGTCACGAGGAGGTTTTTTTTCCCTTTACCGTAAGGTTGAACCCCAAAACACAGCTTTTCCCAGCCAGAGAGTGTGACCTCTTGGATCTCGTTCTCCCAGTCTTCCTCCTCTCGTGGTGGCACGAACGCACGATTTGCTGGATAGGCGACTCGTTCGGCACTGCAAAAGGGCTCAGGTTAATTAAAGTGGTCCAAGAAGGTAAGTTAGTTACACATTTGAGATACATTTCTGGCTTTTGGTGGTTTGTTTTAAACAACTGCTCAAAACCCATAGCGTAGGTTAGCTTTTGCTTCATCTTTCTCCCCTTATTATTCACCTCTCCCGAGGAGGTGATGTTTTTGGTAGCATCTGCGTGTGTGCGTATCATTCTGCCTGTACACACAACAGCTTGAAAAGTTTTTCATTAATGATAACACTTTGTAGGGGCGTAGAATGGGGACTGTGAAGCACTTTGTAGCCTTGTGTTTTTAAAAGTGCTATTCAAATAAAGCTATAATAATAATTATTATTATAAATGCCTACAGAAGATATTCAAAATTGTCTTAATATAATTGTTTAGCATTTTCAATTACATATGCAAAAAGGAGCAAATCTAACTCATCTCTATCAACTGAGCTCCAAGCCTCAGGGCTTCTGCAGTAGTCAATCTTGCTACTCTAGATCTGTTAGCCACGCTTCACTGCAAAACATCAAATGTGTGTTGATTTGAAGTGGAAAAGTACAATGAAATGAAAGCCTGGGTCATAATTGATGACGCATCTTTCAATTACCCTTTGCTGCCCCCCCCACAGACACACACACACACACACACACACACACAACACCACATATAAGTATAGGTGCCGGACTCGAGCACTTTAAGACTAAGATATATGGTGCACCTATTCTTGGGTCTGAATCTCCTCCTCCTCCTCTGCTTCTTCCCTGATGCGGACAGGCTGGGATCTGGTACCACTTGCTGAATATTACTGGGCTGAGCACTAGCTTTGGCTGATTTACCACTTGGAACATCTTCTCCGCTGACCCCATCGGCTGCTGAGGCATCATTGAGAACTGAATTTTTGCTTCCTTGTTTCTTCAGCGTCCCCGAGGGTGCTGCTTTTTTACTCTTGCCTCTGTAGCCATGGTTAATATAACCGTTAATCCTGTATGCAGGCTTAGGACCATAAAGTGTGCCAGCTGGGATCCTCCCACTGGTTCTGTTGGCAGAAGCTGAGCAGCCATTGTAAACAACTGCTCCATTAACCAAACCTGTGTTTTTGACCAGATCATTGGTTTTACAGCTGTTGTGATGTGTTTCCCTTCTTTTAGCCTCAAATCTCATACCAGCCTGAGGCACTGCGAACAGAGACGGGGAGGAAGCAAAACATGAATTAAAAAAAAAGAAAATTCACATAAATTTTGACATCAGTTATTGTCAATTCCTGCGAAGATGTTTTACTTAAAACAGACAATACATCCACGATCCACAGAAGATGATTTCTAAAGAATCTTGTGAACCCCCTCACCTAAGCCCCTTTGTACTTCATACATCTTGGGTGGTTTTCTTCAGATGGACTGTAGGAGGTAAACACAATTACACCAAAGCGACAGGAATATTATACTCGGATTTCTCAGAGACTACAGTGAAGGAATGAAAACATCTTGTTAATGGCATCAACAGATCTTTGGTGTTATTAACATATCAAAGAGATTTCCATACTTTTACAGTGACTGACACAGAATATAGAACTTTCAAATGCAAATTAGTGACAAACTTCCTTCCCTTTATACTGAGGAACGTTTGTGTTTAGAAGATGTCATCCTGGCTATTTTTTTTTTTCTTCCCAAAGTTTCGACATATCTCATGTATTAAAGTCTAAATTCACAAACATTTACTTTTAGTGTGAATAGGTAGCTTTGAGCTGACAAATGTACTTATTTTTTTTCCAGGTGTATGTCATTTAGATAAAGCCGAACCTGAAGCCTGGCACTTCTGTAATAATCGTTCCCTGAACATTTTTCCAGATGTATTCATTTGGCATGCTCTCATGCATCTTCAGTCTTACCTCTTTTGAAGTTTTTCTTTAAACACTGGCTGCTTTTTCACCTATTTTCAGTGCAGTCCTTGTACCTGACCACTTTAAGGGGGGTATTTTATCTTTGTTAATCCACTTAATGAACTATGAATCATTCAAACCTAAAAAAAAAAAATGGCACGTTATTCAAAGGATGAACCAGTGTTGTGACTATAACAGGCAACTTTGCAAAGCTACTGCTGTTTGCCTCATCAGAAATGTTACCTCTGTCAAGAAGCCATTTTTAAGGAAGGGAAACAGGGAGAAAGGGCTGAGGTATGCCAAATTTTACAAGGACCATGCTGATAATCAGTGGCAGCAGGTCTTGAACACAACTCTGAAGTTTTTGGTTAAAATCATCATCAATATGAACAGAGGTCTGGACAGAGGAACAACAGTGAGTGTCTACATCTGTAAAACACAAGGTCATGGTTTGGGGCTGCGTTTCAACCAGTGGTGTTGGGGAATCTTGTCGAAATTGATGAAATTGCAAACACAGAAAAGTATCGTCAGATGTTGATCCAACATACAGGCAATCTGGAAAGTGACTGACAGCTTAATTTGTAGCATGACAATGATCCCAAACACACTGTCGAGGCAGTAAAAGCATATCTGGATAGAAAAGCACAAAACTGAACACTTCCAGTCATGGATTGGTCTCCCCAGGGCCCAAACCATAACATACTGAAGCAGTGTGGGATCATCTTGAGAGAATGGAACAAAAGGCAGCCAACATCCAAAGAAGCGCATTGAATTTCCTTAAAGAAGCCCGGAGAACTGCTCCCAAAGAACCCTTTATTTACCATGGGCCTGCCGGTGGCCCGTGAACTTCAAAAGTGCCGCTACTCGCGGACGTCCGGCAACAATGACCGCAATAACCCTATGTTGGGTGTGAAGTGCAATTTGTCAGCTTTCAGAAACCATTTCAATTTTTCCGATAGGACAAACAGTCACGCAATTATGGTAATTCAAAGTACGTTTGATCAGATGTCTTAGTGGTGATACACTCGGATTAACTCTGAATGAAAAGGTGGTCACACCAAATATCGACTTTCAGGAACAGTTAAAAAGTCTTTTTTAAACAGTTTTTCCATGTATGTTTGCACATGGTTCAATAAATCTCAGCACTTATCTCCTATTTAGTTTTAAAAGTTGCTGCTCTTTAGAATATGCCACGTAAACAGCGTAACTTTATTAATTAAGCTAAAGCATCAGCCTGCACCTTCTCAGTCAACACCCTTTCTACTTTTTCTGTCATGTATTTATTTCCATAGGCATTTTTTGGTTGTTGTCATAACAAAAGAAAAAAAAAACTTTAAGTTACGACAGAAATTAAATAATAACTCACGGTTCTAGCCAGAAAAAAAAAAAAAAAACTCAGTCCGGCGCGTGAGTGTTGGGACATTTAGCGTTTAGCTATTAGCAACCCTGCTTGCTAATTCAGTGACCATGAACAGTTGAATAATTATATATATATATATATATATATATATATATATATATATATATATATATATATATATATATATATATATTCTGTCATAATGGTTAGTACTACGGGCCATTGAAGGCACCTGAATCTGATTGGACCATGTGACTTGATCCCAATAGGGAGTGTGGATTAGTGGTGTCCGATACCACAGATTTCCTTTCTGATCCGATACTGAGTAAAATTCAAGCTGGTATTGGCAATACCGATCTGATACCGATACTTTGTGCAAAAACACCTAAAAAAAAAAAAGTGGTGTAATTCAAATCTTGGCTTCATAAAGAACACAAGATATCACTTTGATTTATTTATTTTAAACTCAGAAGTACATGGAGGTATCAGCCTCATTTATTACTCATTCACAGATCGTGTCTTGGCTATTTGTGGAGCTGAAAAAGCTCCAATCGTGACTCCTTGCATCTGAGTGCGCAGCAGCAGTACACTGTGCACTTAGGCATTATGTCCTTACGCATTACTGGCTCGACACAAAGGAGCGACAAACGACACATGGGACAAGATAGCGACGGCAGCATAGCAAATCGCGCTCTCACGTCACTTGTCTCCATGAAATTGGAGCAATTTTGACATTTTCAAAGCAGTCCGTGTCAGACAAGGAAATAAAGATGAAGAGTCAGAAGATTTTACCAGAACTGACAGAAATCTTGCTGTTAAGTCTCCTCTACAAAAGTAAAGTACAACCTTGGGTTCATCCTTTATCTATTTCCTATTATACAGGAAAGTCAAACACAGCTAAAACGATCCTTTCCTCCATGTTGAAAGTGGTTGCAAACTTCAGCGTGTAGCATACTCTCTGCCAGTGATGTCAGTAATGCGCTACTTAGTAACGCGTTACTCTAATCTACTTTTTTTCGGTAATGAGTAATCTAATGCGTTACTATTTGCAGTCCAGTAATCAGTAATCTAGTAATCTTATCCAAGTCACTGTGTGTTACAGGCATTATTTGGAGTTTGTGTCAGCTAAAGATGACAACATCAAGGTTAGTTGTGCACTCTGTGCTGGCGACAAAGTGCTGTCTAGCTTCAAAAACACTATGTCAGATGTGAAGAAACATCTGGAGTCAAAGCGCAGTCAAACTTACAGAGCGAGTCACAACAGGTGGAGCGAAGCAGAGCTGCGGCTAATGCAGGAGCCCCCCAGCACCCAAACAACAAAAGCTGGACTTCGGTACAAACCAGTAAGTGGGGGAGAGCTGAAAAAGTTGAAAAGCCCTCTACTACAGTATTTAGTAGAGGCTGGTGTTGTGCCAAAAAATGATCGTCTGCCAAATAGCAATTTTCAGTATTTGTTTTTTTTTTTCCAAGGTAAAAACTGTCTGACATTAAAAATGTCTTTTTAAACAGAAATCTGACTCAGAAGGCTGCAGAAATCACAACAAATACAACATCACAGTTCTATAAAGATATTTGAAGTGGTCAAAAAGCACTGGATTGATTATAATGTAGATACAAGCACACAGGCTCCTAAAGATTGTTGAAAAACAGGTTATTTCTTCATTTTCTATATAAATCAAGTTGACTGCACTCTATTTACCAATATAAGCAAAGACATTACACATAAAAACACACAGAAACATCTGAATCACTTTATGACAGACGATCACTTTTTGGCACAAGACCGGCCGCTGTTGAAAGTAACTAATAAAGTAACTTGTAATCTAACTTAGTTACTTCTAAAATTAAGTAATCAGTAAAGTAACTAAGTTACTTTTTAAAGGAGTAATCAGTAGTCGGACTACTTTTTCAAGGTAACTATAGATCACTGCTCTCTGCTCATTGGTCGCGTCGCCTGCCCACGTGTGGACGTCTACCGAACTCGAAATTTCACAGACACAAATTTCGCCGGTTGCTTAGCTGGAGGAGGGCAAGTGATTGTCGCCTCGTCGCACAAGTTCCATAGGAAATAAATGAGAGGGAGCGACGTCGCTCCACGCGTGTCGAGCCCATAACACACTTACCAGGTGGAAGAAAAAGTAGTTCCCATCAACCCCGTCTCATTTAGGCAAGATCTCAATAATTTAGTTACTTTTTAACGTTTTCTTGTTAAGATACCTTATCTCAAATGTCTGAAGTATTGAAAGTATTGATACTTGGATTTGAGAATCCATTTTAAAGCATAAAGGTCTGTATCGGAAGTATCGATATTTCAGTATCAATCCGCACATCATTAGTGTGGATCCCTCTAGGCTGTTAGGATGCTCTGAAAATAAGATGCATATTTACCTGCAGCTATTGTTAATAAGCATTCCTTAAGCAACAAATCAGTGTGTTATCACTGTGAGTCTACAATGACAACAAGACAAGCTCCTGGGATTTTATGTTGAACAGGAAGCCCAAAATTGTCCTTTGAGCTCCCCTTCCTCGCCACTTCTCCCTCGGTTTCACGCTGGTAGCTATTTTGCCCCGCAAAATCTAGGTTATCAGGACATGGCATGCACATTGTGAACGAAAATTCCGGTGAAATAATACTAGAGTGCAGCGATCTAGCCAGAGACCAAGAAAAATAAATCTGTCTCAATATCGGCGCGGCCTGTGCTGGCTTGCTAATTGCAGTGATAGAACAGTTCCGATAGATAGCAAATCGTGAAATTCTTAGCCTGGCGCAAGGCGACCTCAGGATGACGCAGCGCCATCCCGAACCCTCAATAACTAATCGAATCAATTCAGAATCAACTAGACAAACTGACACGTCGCTAGTCTATTCAAAACTCTGACGCTAGTTTTTCCTGTTAGCTATCATCATGCAGGGTGCTCACAGTTTGTGAACTTACTGGGGGAAGAAGGCAACATGCGACGGACAACATAAATCGAAAGCACAAAGTAAAGCGTTCACATGCAAGTCAATCCTCGAACATCATTCATAGCCTTCATTTGAATCTGACTCTTACCTGCACAGCAGCGTGGGGTACGCCAGCCGCGTGCAGCACCAACTGACCAAACGAGGCTGCGCAGGTCGCCGATAGGAGGCACTAGAGTACACAACACTGAACACCCACCAAGAGCCCACGCAAAAAACTAGAAGCACTCCGAGAGCGCAGCTCACTCTCTGGGCAGCATTTAGGTTCAGTTCAGTTTGCTATTCAGTTGTTTTCTTTGTTCTTTTAAAACGTACCGTAAGACCTTTGTAGTGCAGTGAAAACAAGTGCAAAGTGCGTGCTTTTGTTATCTGCCCTGTTGAAACCCATTTTAATAACCTTGACATAATTTTGAGTATATATATATATATATATATCACAAGTTTATATATATCACAAGTTTATTAAAAAAAAAATTAACCTATCCAGGAACATTTTACATGTATCCAAATGGTTATGTGTTTAAGCTGTTATAACCTGTTACTTTAATGTACATAACAAAATCATAATAAAATGTGATATTTAGACTCCCTATATATCATTCCTTATATGCTGTCAATACAAACAATGGCAGTAAGAAACAGTTTTAAATAGCTCTTTATATCATTATCACTTTGAAGTGCTACCAAAAACATAACCTCCTTGGCTGATGTAATAAAGATGAAAATACTTAACATATGAATAAAATCAAAGATAAATCAAAATAAATAGTGATCCTGGTCAGGATCCACTTCAAGTTCTGCATGTGAGGAATTCCACATGCTGATTGCTTGAACATAAAAAGCTTTTGGAGTTTGCAGTTTCCATTAGAACCATCATGTTCTTCTTTAGGGGTCGCCACAATAGATTATCCTCCTCTGCATGTCTTCCTTCAGTATACTTCCATGAACCTTCTCTGTGGCCTTCCTCTTTTCCTCCTGCCTCTACATATCCAGACCATCTCGGCTTCGAACTGCTCTAAATGTTTAGATTCAGACAGTTTTTCTACTCTTTGCTCTGTATTAGGTAAATGAAAGCAACGAGGTGCACAACTTCAGCTGTGAGCACAGACTCCCCACCCACTACTGTTCAGATCCTTTAGTTTGCAAGGTGCAGCCTATGCTTGATAATCCCATAGGTGTCTAAATTAATTAAACATAGATTTATGTTTGCATATATGCAAAGCAGCCTTCCCTAAATCTGGAAAAGGTTGTGAATCTTGCCTGAGTTTTAAAATTTCCAATATGACAAAGCACAATGCACACACTTAAAACATCACTTTTAAGTTAGTCAAGTAACCAGATAAGAATGGGTTACTTTCATGCCATTTCAAACACTTTTATTTATAGCAAACTACATGATGGCAGCTAAGACAGCAGCAACATACACTGTAGGCACAATATGAGTTGTTTTTGTTTTAGAAATTATAGCCCATTACAAATAAGGAGAACTGAAATCAAACGAAAGCAACAGAAATTTCTTGAGGCAACATCACTGCCAAAGCCATTTTTATTGCTATTTAAGATGACTACATCCAATTGGACAGTCCTAATAACAGAAAACTACAAGCCATGAGTTTGTGACAGTTTTTACAGCTCAGTGTATCATAGAAATTCTTTATATTAAGAATGACATAAGCAGATAAAGAGTGAAAAGGTTTAAGATGCTAAACAAGACACAAATCAGCAGGTAGTGGTAATAAGTTAATATTGCTCCTAAGTCACTGTTTAAGTTAGGAAGACAGTTTACAACCATATAAAAACCCAGTTTAAAGCAGACTGAAAATCAGTAGACTTACTAAAATTAACCAAAAAAAAAAAAAAAAAAAAAAAAATCAGAAAAACGCAAAAATCATTGCTCACTGCGTTTCAAAACAAAACAAAAAGAAACTGGCTTGTATACGTCACAAAGCCTTGTGCTATACTGCAAACAGGACACCTAAGCAACAACAATTAGTTTCTTGATCAATCTGTATAAAAGTGTTTTCTCAGTATCAATCTGAAAAAAGGACTGGTGAGTGGCACATAAAATACAAATTATCACTAGATAATTACAACATTTACAGGTCATGAAAATGTCATACACAGACACAGAACGCACCTTCAAAAAACAGCGCAAAATCTATAGCAAGATTATCTTGAAAAATGTCTTCAAAAAGGCACAGACAGAAGTAAATGAGACCATGCAAAAGGAAACAAAACTTTTTTTTTTTTTGTGCAAGGAAGCAAAACTCAAGTTTAGAATAATTACATAATACATGAGACCGTAATGGTTTCCCCTCTGAAAACAATGCCCTCCATACAACCGCACTGAATACTGTATATGCGTTGCTAAATGTCGTAAATTTCAATTCAAAACAATTTTTTTTTTTTGGCCTCAAAGAAAGGTAATAATGAGTTTTACATTCATGATATTTACAGTATCAGAGGGCTTCAGAGAGTCACTGGGACTTTAACTACAATCTGCAACCTGCTCTAGGTGCTGTAGGTGACCACAAATCACGTCTGTTGTACCAAAAAAGTGAGTCTCCTGTGCATGCTCACATCTGCTATCCGAATCATTGAGCGTAAAAAGATGACTCAGTAAACCATGTTACAATGGCTACCAGTCACTCCACCACACACCGCCACATACGATACATTCACATCTTTACATTTCTGTGCAACATCATTTGGGGTCTACTGCCAGCAACAGTGACTTTTATTAAGCTCAAGTTTTGCTAGCAAATAGCAGCCATGGAAGTTACAGTTTGAAGACACTCCTTGGTTGCAGCTTCTGCGCCAGAAAGCGACACTCTGCGAACCAATTCAGGGCCACTACTCACTATTATTGGACTGACCGACAAGTGTGGCTTCAAGGTTTCCTGGAAGACGTGCGCAAGAATGAACAAAAAAAAAACCTCAATTTCACCTTCAATGTACCTTCTCCGACTTCACAAAAAGCCTCTTTTGGTAGCACCTGGTTTGGTAGCATACCTGGACTATCGTGTAACATCTCTACCTCTTCAGGCATCATTCTTTTTCCTCTCTCTGACCGCTTGTGCCTTGCTTCTCAACCTTCTTTCAACATATACTTGTCCAAATATGTCATCAAGTGCACTCAGAGAACCTGCATGATAGGGGAGACTGGCAGTTTACAGGTCAGGCCACATTGCACTCATCTGCCTTCATGTCTGTTTCGCACTGGTTTACAGTCTGCTTGCCACCTTGCCTCTCTACAGCATGCCAAACAGTATTGGATCAGGATACAGCCATTGTTTCATTGTTCCAGGTTTCATGTCCAGTGTAGTGCATCAAGCAATTGCGTCAATCTTCAAAGCACGTTGGGCGCAGAATATTCCTGGGTTTTGTCACAAGACCAAACTTGTGACTTCAACGCCAGCTCACAGCATAGACAGAGAATAAAAACGGGACAGAATGAGTTGAACAGTCACAGTAGTATAACCATCAGTCAGTGAACAATCACTGGCTGAGAAAACTCCCTTTTGTTCAACACAGAATCCCCCCTCTACTGTCTGAAAGAGAAGCTCTTCTCAGTACAAACAGCAGGGGGCGATGCATGTCTGTTTATATAAGACTGGCTCTGCCTCTCTCTCAGTCACCTGGCTCTGATCAAACAACTGGAATGATCCTCGCTCTCCCGAGATCAGGAAAGATGCTCATTCCAGTTGAGTCACTGCTAGTTCTTTATCTCCAAAATGGAGGGGTTGTGGTCCAGGATGGACAGGATGATTTTGTCCATGTACTGTCGCAGACGTAAATTGATTTCCTCTTGCTCCTTCAGGGCTTCCATTAACTGGGGAGAAATAAGTATAACAGAGGTTACTCACTAAAAAATACATGATTATGATTCAGTTTCTTACTTGTACTCTGGGGTTTATTACTAAAAACCTAGTAGTGTCTGTATACAGATTATCTTTGTCTGGGCACACCTGTAAGAATTAAAGTACATAAACTGTTTGATGTTGATTAAGGCTTATTGTAATTAATTTCTCTATTAACCAATGAATTATTTGATCTGTAAAATGAAAACATACAGTAAAACAAATAAAATAACCTCAATGGAATCCAAAACTAGACATTAAACTATTCTGACTAATCAGCCAGTCTGAAAATCACAAAAAAGTGAAGCCAGAAAATGTTTGAAACAATACTTCAATGATTATTCAGTTAAATTAAAATCTATATTTGTATCTAATAAAGTGGCTGGTGACTGTATAATAGTTTAACAAACTAATAAAAAAAAAACAATAGCGCTAAATATTTTTAACCAACAAAAGCAGACCTTAATAAAAAAAAGAAAAAATCATCACCACTGTTGAAAATAACTAACTATAGTATAACTAGTGCACTAAACTGAAGTGAATGAAAATAAAAATAAAAACTAACAAGAAAAATCTAAAATATAATAACTCATAGTAATAATCTCATTATGCAGAATAGATCCAAATCTAAAAAAGAGGTAGCTCTGGAACTCCATCATGCTGTGATACAGCCTGAAAAACAGTTATTGCTCACTGTATCTAAGGACCCTGTAAGCACTGAGATAAAATCCTTCCTGGAAGCTCAGAAATTTGCGGAATACTCAAAAGTCCCAACGTAGCCACAGGGGTGTTCATGTTATTTCTTACAAAGAGGTAACAACAGTAAAAGACTGTAATAATATCCTGATTCTACCTGGTCTCTGGAGGCATTATCGATCTCAGCAGCTAGAGACTGGGCCTTGGTCTGCGTGGCAAACAGATTCTTGGCTTCGTGCAGGCTGAGGCTGAGGATCTGACCGTTCAGCTCCTCATTCTGCTCTCTCAGCTTCTGGTTCTCCTAAAATACAAAATTGGGGCAGGAGGTAGAGGAGAGAGAGAGAGAGCGAAAGAAAAAATGAGGTCCTAGGCCAAACAAGCGTATTAAAATGGCTTAAAAAGAAATGGCCACTACTCAAGCCACACTCAACCCATATGAGAAAACACTGCGGTTTGATAGCAGCAAACACAGCAATGCATGTCTATTCTTTGCGATGCCTACAACATGTCACATGGGTTATGCGTGTTACAGAACAAACTCTTCCCCTGCTTTGTCTGGTGTTATTATGAAAGCTCCATGAATAAGTGTCTTTTAACTGCTGACAAGAGGTCAGTTTGCATTTCCCTTACTCTACCCTTAACCATTAGTAAGGGAACTGCAGTGCCCGGTCAGCATGGGCAAGTTCACTCTACTCCATTGTGATTAGTGGTTAATCGGTAGGTCAGAGATCACGGAAGCAATTTTACCATCAGACCAGGACGGAGCCGAGCCCCAGACAACACCAGGTGCTGGAATTCAGGGGGAAGAAAGTCCTGGGACACAAATCGCTGGACACACACATAAAGACATTTACAAAAAGGTGCACAAGCAAGCACAAGAGAGTGAATTTATCTTGCTCATTGGTGACAGAGGGCATGATCCCATCACATTAGAACTGTTAAACACAGACAGTTTTATGTGTCTGAGTTTAAAAAAAAAAAAAAAAAAAAAACATGCTTGGTGGGAGGAGAAGATTTAGAGAAAGATAGAAAATGAAGGCCGTGTGAAACTACTGCTATCACTCCTTGTCTTGCCTGCAACTAATATGACAAGTCTGACTCGAGGCTACAGGAGGACGTGGACCTTATCACGCTAAGTCACTGATAAAAGGCACACTGAATGAATCAGCAGTTCTGGCTGGCTAGGTGTCATTTAAAAGCTAGCTCAAGGCCGCAAGGGTTTGATAACAACATGTTATAAGAATAAGTCACAGAAAAACTTCTACACAACTGCTTTTACAGGTCTTATCAGGGAGGATATCTGAAAAAGACTTCCTTCTACTTGCTTATCTCTAATGTTTACTTTCCACCAGGTCTGTCCACTTAGCAGGAGCGCAACAATGCAGTTTTATTTATGCAGCGCCAAATCGCAACAGTCGCCTCAAGGCGCTTTACACTGTAAGGTAAAGACCCTCCAATACAACACAATAACATTTGACTCTGCAACTGCAGGAAGGAAAAATCTGGAAGCAAATGTCAGACACACACAGATCTAAGAAAATATAAAGATCACATGTCCTCTGCTGCTAGCATTGCATTTAATAACGTTGAGGAGCGTAACATTTATAAAGTACGATAATCTATTCTGCCTAAATGCAGTCTGTTGCACTTCACTGTCACTGATCACTGTATAGAGTGCAATATGCAGCATGATTGGTAGTGGAAAAATGTACATATGAGCCAATAACTGTAAATCCATTCAAAAATATGAATCACATTAAAAGCACAGTTTGAATCGATGAAGGATAAGAAGCCAAGTAAAGTCTTTTGCTCCATCTTTGACAGAAATAAAAACAACTGGTCAGCCAAGGTACTTCAACTGCTACTCTAATCAAATGAAACATGAATATTCTGAATATTCATACACGTTATGCTACATTCAATCCGTGACAGCCTAATTTGTAGCTCACTTTTTACTTCTGTGCAGCTAAAATCTCCACATGCATCCAAAGCTACACATAAAGAGGAATCATCTTTTCACAGAGCAGAAATTTCTGCGACGGGATTAAGTCAAAACAAGTCCTTAGATTGCTCATGCACTGTGACCCTTTTGGAGGCCAGCAGGTGAATGAACACCAACAGATTTTAGAAAGTTGTAAAAACTTTTTCATGTTGTTATTGTTCATAATAACAGTCTTAAAGCACACTCAGTAGCTACAACACTCACTGATCTGAACTTGCTCAACAAAGAGATTTTAACAGAGCATTTCATCAGTACCTGCTTGAGCCTCTTGACCTCATGCTCTAGCTCCACCTCTCGACTCCTGTTGCTGAAGTCTGAGAGCCCCGAGGAAGAGCTCCGGCTCCTGCCTGGCCTCTCCGTCTCCAGCTTGAAGAGTTGCAAATGCTCCAACTCTCGACGAAGGTCTTCTATCAGCTATGCAAGACAGAAAGAACAACTGAACAATGTTATATAATGTGCAGAGGCAGTATCATGTAGGTGTAAGTGTATCAGCTGACATAACCACAGGGAGAGACTGGTTACAGAGAAACAGAATGAGCAACTGAACAAACAATCACACTTTGCTGTGTGTGTGTGTGTGTGTGTGTGTGTGTGTGTGTGTGTGTGTGTGTGTGTGTGTGTGTGTGTGTGTGTGTGTCTGATTACATAAAATTCCTCCCACCTCCTGCATGGCATCCTTTTCTTTCTGGAACTGATGTCTATTCTGTCTCAGTTTGTCCATCATTTTCTTGTAGAGGTCCATCTCATCCTTCAGGCGCAGACTGGTATCCTCCAGCTTATCCGTCATCCTTTGCTTCTCCTGAGGGGACACGTATAGAGACAGTTACAGGTTGAACTTGGCTTTCTCAGGATCTTTAACAGTGCATTTATTTAAGTAAATAAGTTTTATAATAATAAGTTACATTTTTAGCTTCCGTGACAACTTGTGTGTGCAATATTTTAGAAGCTATAGTCAGATTTGGTGTCCTTTACTTGAGAGTTGCTCCAGATGGCAGCTTTATCTCGATGAGTTACAAATATAACCAATGACAGAAAAAAGCCTTAAAAGAGCAAGACAGGAAATATACCAGGAAAAGTAAATAACACTGACCTCATCCAGCTTCTCTGTCTGCGACTTGAGTCGGTTCATGTTAAGGGACATCTCGCTATTCTCCTCCTCCAGCTGCTTAACTCTGCAGACACAAAATGTGGTGTGTCAGTGTACGTTTCTAAAACGAGTGCGCCACAGAGTCAGCCAAGGCACTGTTTTGGAAAAAGTAACACAATATATGCTGTAGAGGGAAATGACTAAGAAAATGGTGTTTAGCATTTAGTTCTCCATTCTGTACTTTTCTTAAGCAAACAGGGATGTAAACATCATTATCCAGGGTCTCAGATTAAGAATTTTTCCCTTAGCTGGATCTCATTATCAAACTATAATGAGTTTCACATATATAAATAAAAGGAAAATTAATATGCTTGGTAAATTGTGTCACCGGTTGGTCAGCAGCTCTATCTGTGTGTTCTTGTCTCTCTCCATCTTGCTGTAGGCCTCTCTGTGTCGCCTCAGGCCCTCCTGCAGATTTTGTTCCGCGCGGGTCTCTTGGTCTTTCAGCTGCTCCTCCAGCTCATGAACCCTGAGATGATGAATACACCAGACAAAATGATTTTTTTTTAAAATACAGTATAATAACTGAGCTTAGTCTTACCTTGGAATAATAAATTACTGCTACAATTTTACAACATGAGTCATTTGGGGGAAAAAAAAAATCTGAATAACATGCCAAGGTCCCATTCATTTATTGCTCTGCTATAAATTAGATCAGATTCAAAGCCACTGAAATGCAGTTAGCATGCTATCTAAGTGCAAATGCAAATGTACTGCAGCATGTTAAGTATGTACAGTAAGTAGAGTTTATCAATAACTGCGGTGTTGCCAGTGGAGAGACATGTATATGCAAATTCCATGCAGTGCAAAGGGGTCTGACTCTACCTGTGTACTAGCTGCGTGTTCTCCTGCTTCAGTTTGGACTTGAGTTCACTGTTCAGCAGAATCTCATTCTCAAGTTCTGCCACCTTCTTCTCAAGAGATGTGACCTGAGAGGAAAAATAAAATGTGAAATTACACCAGAAACATAACAACATTTGACAGTTTTATTCAAAAATTAAGGTTGTGTACGCTAGCCATTATGAAAATCTGAAAAACAGTTATTTTGCTTATCAAAATAAGCAAAATAACTGTATGTGAACTGTGTTTATAGGGCATATTTAAAGCTGAAAACTGATTCATAATTTTTATACAATGCCACTTAACAACTTGTTTCATACTTCTGAAAAGATTCAATTTATATATTACTTGGTTTTGTAAATGCAAGAGAAGATCTGACAGAGATGAGCAAATATGTATCATCATATTAAGCTGCAGCATTTTGAACATGCTGGAGGTGAGAGGTGCTTAATATTTCAGGTTTTCACAGTTTTTCACTTCCACAGAAAAGGCTAGATTGGACATTATCGCATCCAATGAGCATGTTTATAACAGCTCAATCATACATATCAACACACGGAGCAACGTAACGGAAGGAAACAAGCATAATCTTACTTTCTCATTGATGTCGATGTCACAGGAGTCGATGCTGTCTCGGAAAAGGTCCTCTGTGCTGCCGTTACTGCTGCTCAGGTTGCTGTTGTGGAGCAGCTGCCTGCTCGAACACACACAGACACACAAGCTTAAAGAATATGCTGGGAATAGGTCCAGGCAATGATTGGTTCTGGGTGTGCACGTTCTGCAGTGATGCTGCTGCAAGGTAACACAGATGCGGGACTAAAAAAGGGAAGTGCCAAGCAAAGAAACTGCTGCAAACAGGATTAAAGTTAGCACTCTCACATTCACACCCACACAGGTGTACATACATCAGGCTGTGATATTTATGCCATAATGTAGCTTTAGCTGCCCTAATTTAAACTGATGGATGATTGGGAACAACAGGCTTCTGGCCCATTACTGAAAGTAGCAACAGAGAGGTGAAAGAATAGACAGAGAGAGAATAGGAGAACAGTTAAAGAGAGCAATAAAGTGGAAGCAGACATCAAACCAGACAGATGAGAAAGTTAAAGAAAAAAAAAATCAGGGAGACAGCCAACCCTTATATTGAATACATAGATCAGGCCTGACAGGCCATTTTCACTCTGTCGCTATAACTCAGTTTCTGTGGCTGAAAATAGGACAACAGCCTTTATGCGAAACATCTCACCCACTACAGAACAGCAGTCCATGTAGTGGACTATCCCACTGCTACCACAAAAAAAAAAAAAAACCCCACTGATGTCAAACTCATTTTCTCAGCTCTGAGACAAAAACAAAAGTTTGCACAGCGTGCTTGGGTAGAAGTTAAACGCTCTGTATTTCTTTGAAGAACTAGTTAATAATCAACTTATTTAGTGCACAGTGAGGACAGCTGAGAGATAAGAAAGCACTAGCTGATAATCCCGCTCTGTGTTTATGTCACTCTGTCAACCAATCGAACAAGCACGTGTAGGGCGAGCTGTATGATCCATAAACACACAGAGGACAAGTGAGTGACCTTTCCTGTGATACACAGAAGCAGAGGCATTTGGATACAAACACAAAGGTGAAAAGCCTACCTTCCAAAAGCAGTGCTGGAGATTTTTCTGTTGGGGCTGCAAGCAGAAAAACAGCATTTTAAATCAGACTTTTTTTCCCCCCTCCCTCCTCAGTGAACAGTCATAGATATGTCTAGACACATAGCTTAACAATACAGTGGATGTAGCTGCAGACTGTAATGAAGATTTTGGCTATTCAGTGTGAGAGACAGCAGGAAAAGTAGGAAAAATGAGAGAAAGAATCTCTGAAGGACATGTCACTATTAATATTATTTCAGGCCTTGTTCTCTGAACAGGGCTTTCTGTCAGCTCAGCAACTGTCTCAGGGGCACAAAAGCCCAAAGACTTTCTGTATGACGTGCCTGCGTTTCACATTGGATTAATAAAAACGAACAAGCACACTGCAGGGTTACCCACATGACAGCTGACATTGACATAAAACGAACATCATCATTAACTCCTGGCACGAAACAGTTGGCTTTCAAGGCTTGAGGAAAAACAAAATTAATGCAGCAGAATAGAGTGCAATTCTACAATTTCTATGAAAACAATCTATTCTGTGCAAAAACAAATCATCACTGTTGCCTCTACAGTATGACTATGGGGGCTTATCATAGTCACACTGTTTCTCCTTCCTAACAGTTTAAGAACCATCAGGACTTTCAGACAGTGACTGTGGAACCCCCCCCCCCAAAAAAAACAAAAAACAAAAAAACAAAAACAAAAAACAATAATACTTTTCAGAGATATACAATATTAAAAGCTTTCACAAAGAAATACACTACAAAGATGTCTTAAAGCCTGATGCTCCAAGAGAATGATCTCAACATTTAGATGAACCAGACTCTGTAATCCTGAATACTGGTATACAGACCAGACCCCCCCCCCCCACCACCACCACCACCACCACCATCATCATGCTTGACAGTTGGTTTGAGGTGTTTGTGCCGATATGCTGTAAACAGACATCGTTACAGAAGTCTTGTGGTTTGCTCGGATGTAACTTCACAAACTTAAGCTTTTAACTGTACTGTCTTGAACTTTAACATTTAATGTGCTAAACTGAGGCCTGTACAATCTGAGATGCAGGTCTAAGGTTATTTTGCAGTTGACCTTGGGATGAATTTGCTGGGATGTTCCCTCCTGGGAAAAGTGACAACTGTCTTGAATGCTTTCCATTTGTGAATAATCTTTTTATTAAATGTAATAAGAGATCAAACAAAAATCTGAAGGTTGTCTCAACCTGTCAAACGCTTTACAACTTTGTACCAACAAACATGAGGCTCATCAAACTCCTCAAGCTCTGCCACAATTACCATCTTATCAGCAGAGCCCTTCTGTGAAGACCTAACCCTACTCTTTCTCTGACTGGCTAGCGCTTGTTGCTTGGTTTGGGTTGCGGTTCGATGCTTAATAACAGTACGTGGGTCACCTTTTTAAACGCTGACAGACAACAAAACAAAGGCAGCACATGTCTCAATGCATTGGAGAATTTCAGCATAGGGCTTTAGTACATTTCTATTTTGGTAAAAACATTTATCCACTAAGTTATTGACACACCAAATGAAAAATCTCTCCGGGTGATATTTTAAGACTCCATTTATAAAACAGAAATTATGATCTAAGCAACTTTGTGTTGTGCTCAAAGGTTTAACAGTTAATGAACTCTGAGCATAGAATATGAAGAATATGAACAAGTAATCCTTTAATGTGTGCTGTTCAGTAGCACCATACTAATACATTTCTTTTGTGCACTGATCTCTGAGGGGCACTTTTTAAGATATTTTCCACATTCAGTCACATGGCCTGCTGCAGATGCCTTAACATTTATCCACCTGTTGTATCAAAATACAAAATTGCCCATTTCTATTACAATATTTATAAGGGAGCATGCATGAAGGGTGTGCAAAGAATCAATTGTACTCAAAGACATTATTGTATTAAATCAAATTTTCTCAAAAGACTGCGTCTGTGTGCGTGTGTGTGTACGTGTGTGTGTGTGTGTGTGCGTGTGTGTGCGTGTGTGTTTCCAGGTGAACTGTAAAGCTATTAATGGTCACTGCAGATTATGTTTCCAATAATAGTTCCCCTATTACAATGGCTGGTGAGGTAAGCACAGCAGTGACAGGCTTACATAACAATCAATTAGAGTTTGTGTGTGAACATGTAGAAAGATGATGTGGTCAGTCACGCATGGAGCAAGAGGAGAAATCATTTAAGACACTGTAACAATGAGAACATGCACATTAAATTAAAGCATATTAAAAAAAAAAAGAATCCACCACAGTTAACAGTGACTCCTGGATTAGGACAAGGTGAGTGGATGAATACACTTTAAATTCTGTCTAGTTCACATAATAGCTGACAGCATCTGCTTCTGCTCACCTAACAGTGTGGTGGATGCTTCCTGTCTTGTATAAATGACTTGTCTTGTAATATACACCATGGTTATGTTTGGACAAATTACCTGCCAGGATAAATAACTCAAATTTTCAAAGAAATAAAAGGTGTACGCGTTCTCGTTCAGCTTTACTGTGTAAACATCACAGTATACCTCACCATGTGAGGTTATATAAATACAGGAAAACTGCAGACAGTGAATGCATGCTGATGACTTGACTTCATTTGATTTGACTGGCTAACAGTCATTACAATGTGGTGGTCAGAAGAGATTAAACTGAGAGCAGGAAGACTGTAAAACGTTTTTGAAATGATTAAATATAAACTGACATTACTGTGCATGCATATCATCTGTGTCCTACCTGTTTGCCTTGAGGTTTTTGAGGCGAGCCTCCAGGTCATTTAGCAGGTTGACCTTTTTACTGCACTGAGAACAGTAGACGTCCATCAGTTCGCCCGTGTAATGGTGACGCACTTTACGAGGAGTCTGACCCGCACTGTTAACACACACACACACGCACGCGCACACACACACACACACACACACACACACACACACACACACACACACACACATACACACACACACACACACACACAGAGTTATATCTGCTGAAACCAATGAGAACATTTATTGACAAATAACAGTAATCAAACATTTTAACTACAGTCTCCACATAATGTATATATAATGTTACAGTGTGAATAGTGGGTGCCTCTCAGGACAGCAAAAGCGATAACGTTATTGCACAATCTATTGCCAAAATATATATATATAAAAAAAAAATCTTAGTGCATCACTTCCAAAGTCTGATGTGAACATAAACTGCACAAACTTTGTAAAATCCCATTGTTTACTCCTAAAAAAGTCAAAGGTGTTACATTTTAAATGTTCCCCTAATCTTAATCTTTTTTCTGGTATAAGGTCAATATCTTAAAACTAGCAACTGTACTTTCAGCAGACTTTGTGCTGCATTTATTCAAATGTCTTCGCTGGGCCTCATTTTGAATTTAAATCTCCCTGCCAACTCCATTTGATAAGTTTTGTCTGCTTGGTATGCGTGAAAGGAGCATGGAGCTGTAATGCCAGTCTTTCAGTTGGGAGACTTAATCCCATTAAACATGAGTCTTTGATGAATATTAATGTGGCCTTAAGGGCAAGAACTCCTATGCTACAGTGCTACAGTCAAACCTCAGAATAACATAAGGTAGGTACTCATTCTAGGGCAGAGTCTGCACCCTCACGGTCTGTGGTTCCCTGCACCCCCGGTGATTTATTACTGAATAACAATGATAGAAATTCACATGGGGTTAAGTTCTTCCAAATCACTGTATGTCAAGCAGGTCATTGGTACACAAAAATATCAATTTGTCATTACCAATTTGGCAATTTGTGCAGCATTTAGTGTAAGAAACAGAAAAAAGCTAAAGTAAGATGACTCCAATTCAGAGAAAGTTTGGCCAAGTCTGAGAATTTCTTTTGGATGATGCAGGGAGGAGCACACGTTCGTGATGTTTTAACGCTCAAACATTTGACTTAAGTGGGATTTATGGTCCCACATTTATGCCCATTTCCATAGCTTTCAGGAAAAGTGCAGATTACAGGAATGCAACAAACCCAGAGGCAACGGAAACACACGTACAGTCTGAACAAACTAAGAGCAAGTTGCCTGTAAGAAAACACTATATGCAAAGGCTGAATGTTGTTGGTTAAAAAGTTGGCTAGGACAGAAAAGAGGAACCCAACAGCAGATTTCACCATGAAGAAAAAGGATTGTGCAAAAAACATCAAAGAAAAAAAAACCATGAGTAAGAAGTAGAAAAAAAAATGCAGTTTAAACACTCGGTCCTTTTAGACTGTTGTCTTTTCACAGCAGGGACTAAGCTGAAAGACCAGCAATAACTGGAATTGGTTGTTCCACATATCTTTGACACTGTCCCTATATAACATATTTGGGTGTGCAAAGATCTGTGCAGCACCCACAGTACAAATGCCTAATTTCCGGATCCTTTAGCAGGGTCCTTTCCACCACACTGACCTGTCCAAACCAACACTGTCAATATAAAGACTGCCAATTGTTAAAATAAAATAGAAGCTGGGAATCGGTGCAGTAGCACATAAATAGTAAACTATTCAAACAAAAGAACTAAGCCGCCTACATGTTACACCTACAGGAA
Organism: Archocentrus centrarchus; assembly: GCF_007364275.1. Lineage (NCBI taxonomy): Eukaryota > Metazoa > Chordata > Actinopteri > Cichliformes > Cichlidae > Archocentrus > Archocentrus centrarchus. The sequence continues at coordinate 24,438,098 of NC_044346.1, read as the reverse complement.
GTGCTTGGCCATGGAAACCAATGCCAAGAAGTTCCCAGCGCACGTTTTTTGTGCAGACAGGAACTCTTCAGGTGTGACTTTTAGGCACTATGCACCTCAGCGACCTCACTCTGTAACTTTATGCCTGCCAGTTTGCCACTCCTAAACACTTCCACTTAATAACATCACTTACAGCTGATCGTGGAATATCTAGAAGAGAGGAAATTTCAAAAACTGACTTTAGAATGACCAATTCTATTACAAATAGTTGTAAAGGGAGACCGTCTGGCTACGTGCTTGATTTTATACACCTGTGGCAACGGAACTGCAAAACCCTTAATCCACAAAACAGCTACAGGATTTAGTTTTGGCACTTCACAATATTGAGGAACAACACTGATACCGATACTGTATGTTTATTCAAGTTGTTATGAGCATCCCATTCATCATGAAAACATTAAAAACAATGTTTTTTTGGGTTTTTTTTTTTGGCTCCCTCCTACCTAGAGGGCACAGATGAGCCGAGGTCAGAGTAACCGTTGGTACGAGTCTCGTCGTCCGGACAGGGGCTGCTGGGAGTGTAGTCTGGCTCCTCCCCTTCTCCGTAGTCCTCAAACTGCTCCTCGTTCAGAGAAGCCGATGAACGCGTTGACAGGTCAGAGGTCACAGAGATACTAGTCTGACCACACCTGAGGAAAGAGAAAGAGAAGCTGGTGTTATGCGCTGAGGTTTCTGGCACAACTTCACCTACTTCCAAGGCGCACAGATGCTAAAGCTCCAGTACGGACAAATAATAAAGTAAAGTTGTTCTATTGTATATACTACAAGTGTTGCTGGAGCTTTACCTGCATCCAAATAAAACTGAGCCACTTCATTTGCAATGACAGAAGTACAGAATTTGTTTCCAAGTAATAATGACACTTTCAAGTACATGCTAACATATCCTATTTTTATTTGAGTCTAGAAGTTATATTCCCCCTGAGAATAAATGTGTTAAAGAGAGCAGCTGGCAGTGGCTGTTGGATTTTGGCCTTTATGTCTGACAGAGATTAATAGGGAATATAACAAAATAGGAGCATCAAGCTCAAAGAAACCACACAGAGCAAAGTCTGTGAAACAAGAAAAAAAGAAAAAGACATTTGAATGAAGGTTACTACTGTATGCAGCACGGGAACAAAAAGCATCACTTGAACGTGAAGTGATCATGAGTCAGTGAGGAAAACAGATGGTGTAAGTTAAAAAGGATCCAAGAGTGCTTACTTCTCTCCAGGGAAAAATAGATCCCCTAGTGTGTCTTCCTTGTCTCCCAGTCTGGTGAGCCCGTCTGAGGTGTCTGAACCCTGAGTGCTTTCCACAGCACTGTCTCTGTCCGATTCCCTCTCCCTGCTCTCGTCTGCCACCTCCTCCTCGGGTTCCTCCACCTCTTCAGGGAACAGCTGGCACTCACGGACGGGGTCAGGATAGGTCCGCGTGCACATGATGACCGGACAAACCTGATCCTCCTCACCACCCTGGAGAAGACAAAGAAGGGGACAAGCACAGAGCAGAATTTATCAGAATTTGAACAAGGCTATGTTACAAAGATCCCTCACAGTGAGAAACTAAGTGAGTTTAAGTGTACTGTCCAAATGTATTTATAAGTGTGGAAAGAAAACATAAACAATATTCGTCCTAAATGATATCCTAGTGTCCTAAATTTAAAACACAGAGAGTATCACCTTAAGGGTTTCCATTAGTGTTTTTTGGCCTGCTGGTCCTAAATTAAACTCACTCTGGTACTAAGGTACTGCGCTACAGTGGTTTCAATCATATCTGTCTAACAGACTCCAATTTGTTCCTGAAATGGGGAATCGTCACACACTAAGGTTAATTATGGTGTTCCACAGGATTTCATACTATGACTAATTCTATTTATATTATACATGCTTCCCATTGGCAGCATTATTAGAAGGCACAGCATACATTTTCATTGCTATGCAGATGATACCCAGCTTTACCTATTCATGAAGCTAAATGACACACACCAATTAGTTAAACTGTGACAATGTGTTAAAGACAAAGACTTGGATGAACTTTAATTTCCTGTGTCTAATTTTAGGTAAATCTGAGGTTATTACTCTGGAACAGGGTAAATCTGGACTCATCAGACCACATGACCTTTTTCCATCGCTCCAGAGTCCAACTTTTAGGCTCCCTAGCAAACTGAAGCCTTTTTCTGATTAGCCTCACTAATAAGTGCTTTCTTAAGGCTAAACAGCTTTTAGTGCCATTCCTCTGAGTCCTCTTTGAATTGTGTGTGTGTGTGAAAAGGGCCTTTTAAGGGCCTTCTGACATTCTAGGACTTTGAAAGTTGTAACTGTCTCCAATAATAACATTATTTCAGATACTGCTATTTTCTAACTCACCTTCGGGCATTAAGAGGTCAAACAATTTAACCGACTTTATGACAAATTATAATTTTAATACATTACAAGTTTACTCCTTTACATAGTGTATATAAATTAGTTGATATTCCAGAAACCTACAAGTACAAAGAATCAAAAACAAGCAAATGCAGGCACAGGGATTAAATGTTTTACAGTCATTTATCTCTGAATAATGTTTTAAATATTATACCGTGGAGTTGCTCTGGCATTCATTATTTTTGTGTTACAGTCACAAGTCAAATTTTGTGTAAAATCTATTCAGTGATTTGATTTCCCACTTAGTAAATTCCTTCACTGTGGGAATGATCCCGAGTTCACACCAGGGCAGATTGGAGGGGTCATGGGTCAGAGGTCATGGGTCTGACTCAGTCTTGTTTCATCCTCCAAAAAAGAAAAAAAAAAAAAAAAAGGCCTTATCTCAGCATGACTGACCAGCTGAAATGAAGGGCAGGTGAAGAGCTGGATAATGAAAAGAGAGAGCAGGGAAAGTAAAACGCTGGGTTAGAGAGAGTCAGGGAAATGGAGAAGTGGGCGGGAGAATGAATAATGAGCTAACGAGCGAGGAGAAGGAATAAGGCAACAATGCAATGAGACTTACAAGGAGTTAGCTGTACAATGTCTATGAGGATGAGATTAATCAAAGGATGAGCCATGGGAACAAAAGGGATGCAAGACGGAAGGAGAGTTAACACAGCAGAGGACCGCCAAATTAGTTTTTAACAACATTATAGACAAAATTTTAAAGAATTAGGAACCTCTCAAAACTATATGTACTTCTTTGGATTTAAACCAGAGTAATGAGGGACGACACCTCAGAAAGCAGTCTGCAGGTTCAAACACAGACCTTTCTGTGGAGCATTTCGATGATGCGTTGGCTTTCTCCCACAGTGCAAAGACACGCATGTTAGGTCAAATTATACAATGTATTGCGTATTGTGTGACTTTCCTTTAAGCACTGGAAGTTATTTCTATAATACCAATTCAACGAGATAAATGTTGTTTGTTCTGAAAAAAAAAAAAGTGAAAATGAGAACCGCAATGCGTTAATAAAAAAACAAACTGCATATAGGTCCACCTGAAAATAAAGTTTCAGGTGATTATAAAATTACGAGAAAGCCATTTTGTCTCCAAGTTTTACTGCTGCAAAAATGTGCATGCTTATGTAGAAGTAAATTATTTTAAAAGCAGCCTATCCATTTACTACACAAACTGAAGCACTGCACCAATACAAAGAGCCAACATGGGGTCTGAGGCTGAGTCACGGAGAATAAAACAAAGGATAAAGGTCTCTTTAGCATTCCTTCCCTGCAGCACAGAAAGAAACACAGTGTGCGGCAAAGAAGCAGGCAGTCCCACTCTCTGTGCTCTGTACTGCAACAATTCAAAAAACTGAACAAGCTAACACAGTGGGCGACTTGACACCTGTTGTGAAGAGACAAGAGAATGTTTTTCATAAGCTCCTCAGCAGAGGCTGGAAATGACAGAAATCATGTCCATGCAAAGAATATACTATTAACAATACAGTGTATACAGTGTATACTGACATTAACTGGAAAGTTTGACTTCACTTGCAAAGTCATGTATTTATGTGATAAAAGTGGTAACAATAAACATTACCCAAAATAACCTTTTGACACACTGCTAAGGGGTCTGGTAGATGCAAAAAAAGAAGAAGAGGAAAAAAAAAGAAAAGAAAAGAAACATTTACCTGCCACAGTTCTGGATAAACTTGGGAGATTTAATTGCCAAAATTTGGCAACTGTATTGGAGTTTCCTAAATAGACTAATGCGCAGCTCCAATCAGAACAGTGAAATGTGAGAAATATAGATGTATGAGGGAAAAATGTAAACTTGTCAGAGATCTTGTTCTTTAGGGGTCACCACAGCGGATCATCTGCCTCCATCTCACCCTCCTCTATTCTATTCTATTCTATTCTATTCTATTCTATTTATATAGTGCCAAATCACAAACAGGTGCTTTGTATTGTGGGTAAAGACCCTACAATAATATAGAGAAAACTCAACAGTCAAAACGACCCCCTATGAGAACCTCCTCTATGATCTCCTCTTTTCCTCCTGCCTGGCAGCTCCATCTTCAACGCCCTTTGTCCAATGTATCTACTACCAAATCATCTCAGCCTTGCCTCTCTAACTTTGTCTCTCCAAACCACTCAACCTGAGCTGTCCCTCCAATATACTGAATTAACACATTTAACCTGTCTTGTTTAAGATAAACAGCTGTGACTGGCTCAGCACTACTACTGCTACTGCAAACTTACTATAATTATAATTATAATGAAATTAATTCGCTGTCAAGCATCCTCGGCATCTAATTCAGTCAGGAAGTATCACAGAAGAACATGTGATATAATTTGAGGCAAAGACGCTGCTGGACAGTAACATCCTGTGGTGTGTGTTTTTTCAACCAGAAACTCTTTGTACTCTTCAAGTCACTTTGAGTTGCTCTGATGAGACTGCTAAAAAAAAAAAAAAGAAAAAGTGATGATTAAGGGAGGATCTGTGCATGTGAATGCATGTGTGTATGTGTAGATATTTGTTAACACCCGCCCGCTCCAGGACAGCCTGGGGGGTTTCAACTGCCAAAAACATGAGCCTACAGAGTGTTCTGAGTTGCTTGATTCCCTGAAGCAAAAAAAGAAAGAAAGAAATAAAAAAAAATATAGCTGGACTGCCAACTACCATCTAAACTGCCACTGGCTTTGAACTAAGGATGCCAAGATCTGCTGTACTTTTAACTGTAGCTGTACATGAAGGCTGGCATGCCTTCATATCACATTTGGCCAAAAGAGGATTTTTAATTAGTCTATTAAATGTTTGATTGGGCTAAATCAACATTGTTATTGATAAATTATCAAATGCACCAAAAAAAAAAAATTATGCTCAAATTAAAAGCCCAACAATCTCTTGTATGCAATTTAATGCACACTTTACACCAAATGAACATAAAAATATGTAAACAATGTTGGACGCATGCAGCTTCCATTGCACGGCGTGAATGTTGCTGTACATAGATCTTAATATTTAAACCAAATGGGAAAACTATTTTCTGATCTCTCCGTGAGACTGCTGCTGCTGCAGGGTCTGACCTAGTTAAAATACAGACATCCTATCATTCCGTTCCTGCTCTTCTCCCAAGTGAGGCCGACATCAGAACAGAGAAAGATGGAGAGATGAACACGAGAGAACAATTGCTCTCTTCCTGCAATGCCTTTTGTCAGCCGAGGTTGCAGTTTGTTTGTGGTCAAAATGAGTGAATGCAGACTATAACTGTATTTGTATGCAAGCTAAAGATAGTTTTGTGTGTTACAGTACTTGTGTGTATGCTCTCCGTCCAGCTACCTCTCAGCCAAACTCCGCCTAGTTACCATGCAGGGTTTGAAAACGAACCACACAACTACACATCACCGCGGACTGGCTAACGTGAAGCCAATTGATTGTCATTTGTTATTTAGAATGTGTAGCCTGGTAAGCATTTCATCGAGTGGCAGCCCTACATTTCAAAGTGCAGAAACAGTTGGGCAGAATCGAGAGTTATGTATAAGAAAGAGAGAGGAATATACAGACAAGCACTTGCAAAAGTGGAATGAGTGAAAATATCTACCCATCTTATTTACATGCAGCTGCCATAGCAATATAAGCAGTGAGGAGTAAAGAGATAAGAGGACAGAAAATAAACAGCAGAGGACACTTTCCATTTTTTAATAGAGAGAAATAAAAGGGGAAAAATAGAAAGAGAAATAAATTTTAAAGTAGAGAAGAGGCCAGATGTAAATGAAACCAACTAGAACAAAACTTTGGAAATCTTTTAAAAATAAGCATATAATAATTTTACTATCATAACCTTCCAGCCGAGCTTGACAGTGATGTTGGTTTTTCAGCAGAAACTAGATGACATAAATCCAGTGCACAATCCTGAAACTCACAACACTGAGTCATGTGCTTTCTGCGCTACAGTCGTTGAGCAACATTGTGGAAGATTACGGCATAACAAAAACAGTGACATTCAAATGATATTACTGCACAGCTATTACTGTTGTAATGCTAGAGTATTAGTTACCAGGGAGGCAAACAGTATACAGTAATTTCTCATTACAAAATGAGGGTGTGTAACAGATATAATAAGAAAGGAGAGAAAGCGCCAGACATGCTCTTGTTATGCAATGATACAAAGTTCCGATGCCCATATTCACATTTAGCATTTGTTGTTACCTTAAGTCAAATCATTAACCCATCCACAGGCAAGATGCAATTTCCTACTTCATATAAATATCACACACTAGTGCACGCAGGAAAGGTATTCTTAGGAAGTCCAGTTAAATTGAGTCATTATTTGGAGAAAACAGGATGAAACTGCAAAAAGAACGCAATCAAATAAAACAGGAATAAAGGTGATACAACAGTATAGTAAATCATTATAATGAAAGCACACAATCAAAAAACAACAACAGCCCACAAACCCAGTCTTAGAGAGGCTTCAGAAGAAACCTCTCAGCTGGTAAAAGAGCTGTGCAAACATTTGAGATTTTCAAAGGTAACCTTAATGTGGCATGGGGTGGAGAATCAATGGTTTGTTTCAGCTAACGAGAAAACCGTGCACCCACAGCACCAAGTTTTTTTTGTAAGCAAACATTTAACCTGTGAATGAGATTGGACGAGTCAATAAGTCAGTATTTTCTCTTTTCAATGCAGGTTCTGCACCATACTGGTCTTTGCCAAAGATGCAGCTTAAAGACAAATAGAACACAGGCCTCAAAAAAGTATTTTAAAGAAGATGCAGGAGATTTTCGTTTCTCATATGCATAAAGAACATATGGATATCTGGTACTGTCCTAGAAAAGAAGAAAGGAGGAGAGCGATGTTGGTAAACCTATCTTTGGGTGTACTACACATACTTTATTTGCTTTGCCTGGGAAGCAAAGCCTAGGAGAAGCAATAGCAGGAGAGCGATGGCTGCTGTAGCTGAGGAGAACCCCAGAGTGCTGTTATTTTGTACCCTGGGGCAACAGTAGAGCAGGCAGGTAGGTCATGAGCAGCAATAGGTGCAGCTCTCTGAGGAGGTATTGATTAAATTAACGGGCGCTTTGTGCTGTTAGCAAGTTTTTTGTTTTTTTTTTTGCAAAGAAACTGTTACCCAGACTGCTTGGTGACCACTTGGTCCAGGTACCTGAATGATTATGAACAGAGGGAGCATTACAGATGAGCTGATGACTCCCACAGAATGGTCTTTAATGTGCCTATGTATTTTTAAACCTGGGGAGTGGCAGCATCAATTAAGCTGAACAAAAGAGTACCTTTCTTTTCGAGATCAGACTTTGTACATATTGTCCAAGAGGTCAGCAATGTTTTTTTAAGCCTGAGGAAGAGCTGTCACAGTGCATTGTAATGGCTCTTACTGTCCCACTTTATCTGAGATGTCTGCCTCTAGAGTTGCAGATGTATTATTATGAGTAAAATATGCTTTACCCATTTGAACTATTTCAATTTCAGATCCTTTCAATGCTGTTTTGTGTTAACAGGACTGCACAATCGGGACTGTTTTTCTGTAGCAATTACAGAACTTTTTTTTTTTTTTGCCTGTGATAATAAAAGAAAAGTGTGGTTACATTTTAAACAAACTGACTACTGCATTGATTCTTTGACTCGGGCAGCAATACTCTCCAAAATCAAGTGTGTTTAGTCTGCAGCTGCAGCTGTGCAGCACAGTGCAGCTGTGCAGTGACTGTACTTGCATAAGCACAAATTCTACCTTCCATCTCCAATTGGGTGAAGCGGTTTGTCCCTCTGGTTCTCATGGGGGAATCATAGGAACGAAACTGTATTGATGACTGCTTTTTCTAGTGGTTCTGCACACACTCAGTGAGCATACTAGTTAAACTGCAGAGGTTCTTCTCTCAGGATTAATTAATGCAGAGTTTAAGGTTAAGTTCAAAGTTCATCAAAACTGCTTTCTAGAAATAATCAGGAAAAATTATCACAGACAATTTGCATGCATGCACACACAGGTGCAACTTCAATCTCTCAGTCAGCAAAGGCTACAAAGGATTTATCAGGCTGAACAACAACTACAACACTGAAAGAGATTCACATCTTCTCACACCAATTCAGTCTATGCTGAGTGCTGAAGATCGATTCCATTTTAGTGCTGAACAAATCATTAATCTGCCCTTCTGGCAAAGAGGAGAATCATGTGGACAGTCGTGCATTCCAAGGCTTAATTGATGTTAATGTAAAAAAGAGGGAGGCGACAGCTTTAAATGCAAGTGAACGACTTAAATATCGCAATTTCTCATATTTGTGTATTTGCGTTTCACTTGTTTATAATCAGCTTGTCAAATTTTTAACTTGTGCCCAACTTTTTTAATGCATCAGATAAAGCCATAAAACTAATACAAGTTGGAACAGAAGAGCAGTCTTGATTCAAAACAATTTGCATTACATATTTCAGTAATTTGTAATTCACTGCATTTGATTAGTTTAATCGTTTTAGGAGACTCCGAAGTTTTTAATGGCTTTAAGAGAGCACGATTTTCTTCTGGGTACCACCCTTTAAGAATATTTAAGGAACACTTTTGTGGCATGTCATATGCTCACAGACAGATTAAAGGAATTATGCAGCTTATAAGGCTTTAAAAAGGTGTTCCAGTTGCATGTTTGTGGAATAACTAGTTAGACAGTAACCGCCTTTTTCTTGTCTTATTGAGCAAAACAAGTGTTTATGCGGCACACAGAGACGGCTTAACAAAGATGGAGTGCTACGCCACTTTGAAGAGGGTTTGGATGAGCAGACACATGACCTGCCGTCGACTGGATCGATCCGAACCGATGAAGCTTTGATTTAGTGAGTCAGCAGCAAAAGGACTGGAGGATAAGCAGAAGAGTGAGGGACAGATTGAAAGCGGGAGAGATGGAAGAGAAAATGGAAAGAGTGGTCGAAGGAGGAGAGCAGAAAGAGCAAAAGAGAAATACAGACAGAGCTGCAGTGTCTCCCTGCTTGTGTTTTGTCAGACTGAGCAACAGAGATAAGAGGCGTTTCTCTGCAGAGGCTTCTTTCTTTTCCCCATTTCTCGCTCTTTGGAGAACGGAGAGTAAAATGAACAAACGTCTAGTAGCTCCTCCTTTGTTAGTGCCACAAAAATATTCGCATAAAAACTGAATCGTTTAAGCTTCTGCTTTGATATTCAGCATCTTGACTCGGTTACCGCCTGGCACTTTAGTTACCTTGAGCCTCTGATCCTGTGAGAGAAGCTCTGGTACAGGAGGAGTGCATAAGAGGCTTTAGGAAACTTTGAAAGGCTGTTGTTATTCACAAACATTTGAAAAAAAAAAGTGAATCTGTGAGCAATTCAAGTAACTATTAACTAGTTATTTCCTATTAACAGCTTTTTTACAATACAATTTATACTTTGTGATTTTTTTTAACCTCTGTTTGATGATCATCATTTGTAACAGGGCTTTTTTTTTTTTTTTTTTAATTATCATTAGGTTAATTTATAATGAAAATAACATTTAGTATTAGTTCATTTGATGAGCTATGATCACAGCCACACCCACTTTTTGTTTCCCCCACTTTTTCCCCCCCCATTTAAAGTGCATGTTTCTGCCTGTGTAACTGTCTTATTCAGATCCTACAGTAAGAATTATTCTTCCTGAATCATATCTGACTCATATTTTAACACCATTTGGTTAGGTCAACACTGTGAGAAATGGTCAGCAAATTAAAAACACACAAATACGTACACACAACTAACTGAAATCCTGAAACATGTGGAAACCATGAGGCTCCACATATATTTTTCTTTAACCTTTATTTGTACAAGTAGTCCCATTGAGACTCAGTGTCTCGTTTGCAAGAGAGACCCGTTTCCAGAAACATAAAAAAATTTCAAATTTTCATAATGAGAAGGCTTTACAGCCTCCCTCCTGTCTCGCTCATTCATCATGAGGCCAGAGAAATCCTAAGTGAAACATGAAACACACCGGGGCGTTCACAGCAGCCTCACATGAAATACAAACACTCCACATAAGTTTCAGTCACAAAAACCACACATTTGTTTCAGGTAGCTACTTGAGTTACCAGGAATGCTGCACTGCACAAAGGACAATGTAAGGAGGGACTGCAGAGGAATACTGGAGACTCTGTGGATGCATGTTCAATGAAACCCAGCATACATACACTAGCACAGCCCTAGGATTGGAACATTGTGTGTGTCAGTGTTTGTTGCTGCATTTTTGAATTGACTCAACGAAGACAAAAACTAATCAGATTAAGTTTGTTAGTTGAAGTTAGCGGTTAAGAAACAAGCACTTGCGCGGGCACGTGTATGCAGCAGGCCCGTTAAACAGGGAGAACCTGAAATGCATCCCTTGATTAGGAGTGATTAATGTGCCCTAGTTCATTGTGTTATGAATTCATGAGAACTACATGGCTGCAAAGCCAAACAGCGAGGACATGACATTCAGTTTACCTGCAGATTTTCAAAGCAGCTTGTAAAAAACAACTGCTGTATCATTCTCGCCAAAGATGTGGTTTTCATTAGTTTTAATTTGTATTTCGTTTTGAATCTTTATTTTCAATTCAGTTGAGCTTAAATTTGCTTCTAGAGCAGACAACCGCGAGGAGAGACCTGATATTGCATGAAGGAACCCAACAGCAAGCGGTCAGTGGTTTAGAGGTCTTTCACTGTAGGTACATCAACAATTCTAATTTTATAAAAAGTTTTTATTTTAACCACAAACTGTGCTCAACTGAGTCAACAGGACTGAAAGGTTTTCACTATTGTCATGTAAGACCTGTTAGTTTTTATTGTACTAATAGTAACATAACGTGTGTTCACTGACTCTGTACTTGCACTTCATCGATCGCCTGTCATTTTCATATGGGTATGTGTGAATGTGTGCGCAGGAATAAAAGGAAGTGCACTCAGACTGTGATGATCTCCTTTCCTGTTCCTGACAACTTTTCGACCAGTCAGCATTGGACCTACACATCAGGGATGTCATCAGGATGAATACTTAGAACACCCTTTGATAATAAAAAGTATCTGTACTGGATCAAAAATGTTGCTTTGATATATCTCTAGTTTCTGTGTTACTTTGTGATTTTTTTATTTTATTTTATTTTTTTCTTATAATGTGGGGTGGGGTGGGGGGGTTGCATCAAGGACAATCAGTTCAGATAAGGTATCATAATACAAACAACACTTCATCTCATGTACACATCCTTGTTTCAATTTGCACCAAAGCCTCCTGACGTTTGCTGACAAATTTGACTCCACTGACAAAGACTAAAACCAGGGCTATTAGTTTAACTATCTGTCTCAGTGTTATCCATTCATCTTGAAAAACAAAATCATTGAAAGGAAAATATATAGCTGTGTAAGCGTCTGTCACAAAAATTAAAGCGCATGTCAAACAGTATGTTATAAGGAAGAGTAATTACAAGTGGGTAGGTATGTGTATTAGTCAATTTGGCCTTGGCCTTGTTTGACAACTGCTGTGTGTTGCTCCACATCAAAATACACAAGCTGGCATTAACCGGCAGAAGTCATATCAAAGTCGTGTGTGCTATGCTGAGAACAGGCAAGAACTGCAGCCAATGGCTGTAAGAGGAGTGGTGCCTTCAAATGATTGCTTTATCAGTCTCAAACCCTGAGATACAAAACACAGAAAAATGGGAAATGTTTGTATTTTATCCATCACAGACTTAAATTATTAATCCATTATCAAATCTTTGGCGGTTTCATTTTTTTTGTCCGTAGCCAAATAATTTCAGATTTGCAGTCTACTGATTCAGACATTACAGACGGTTCGCGTTTCTCTTAAATTCTCATCATCAGTAGCAAAAAGAGAAGTTGGTTATCTTTCTAGAAAAGAGGAAACACTGACTCATTTGTAGTTTCACAAGCACTTAACACTCACTCTACAGGTCTGTTGTTGCTTAACAGTGTTGTGTCTATAGTGTTTTATGCATCAACAAACTCATGTCCAAAGAAAAAGGAGGGGGGGGGGGGGGGGGGGGGCAGCATCCTTCTTCAACAAAGTGCATTGTCTTTCCCTGATCTGACAGCTTGTAAGCCCATTTATGGCCGGCTACTGAATAGGGGCATTTCAGCGTGCTGTTTGGCAGACACCCGGCAGGTGGTCTAGCCCCTGTCTGCCATAAGCTGCTCCATTAATACAGTGATTCCAATCTTGTATTCTCGGTTTTTAAAAACTAACTTTAAAGACACACATAATTGTTAAGTGGTGAGCACCAGGAGAGCTTCTGCAAGAATGAATTCAAGATTAATATTTATTTTTAAACCTACAGTACATGACCTCAGTGACTGAGAAGCTATGAATGGTCCTGCGTTTAGAGAATTCCTCGTTTTGTCTGTTGATTGTTGCTTCCTGTGTTAGATGGCATGAAAGAAATTGTGTGAGAGGAGTGACTGTTTTCAGTCCTAGAGATTAGCTTTCATTCACTGATCATAGCTTCGGACTGCATGTTAATCTAGTTGTTCTAGTCCCTGAGAAATATGGGTGCACTGGTATAGATACTTGGCTATAGGGCAGTCTTACTGCAGGAAACAAAACAATCAAATTATTGTAAAAAAGCATATATGTTCCAACCCGAAATGTCTTCTATAAATGTTTTTGGCTCAGGGCAATCAACAGGAACTTCCCTGCTCAACCAAGAGAGTGCAAATCTCATTATGTAATGCCCGGTCACAGAGCGGCAGGTGTAGTCAAAGTGACTGCAGGGCCCGACGTCATGACATGTTGCCACTGACAACAGAAATAAAACTCACCTTGCCTTTCTATTTTTGGAGAGTTGAATGAATATATAGAAAAGTTACAGAAATATCAGCTGTACTGTAACAAGCTTGTGTGCATAAAAAAAAAGGAGGGGGGGGGGGGGGGTACATGCTTGTCAGCAAGGATTCTCCAAGTATTTCTAAATTTTTGTGCTTAAATAAAAAAATCATAGGATTTGCAACAGTTAAAGTATATAAATCAAATGTAGAGAGATTTATATGCATGCAGTAGTCATGTGTCAGGAAGACTATAATGTTGTGGCATGTTATTAATGAAACTGTTAGGGATTTTACCTGTCACGAATAAAGGGAAGTATGCATATATGCATATCCAAATATGAAGCCCCTTTAACACAGCTGACATATGTAGTATGTCAGTTGTGTTAAAAGTCCAAAAGATCCCCCTATTTTGTGAATAATGTACACCTGGCCATGCTACATGAAGTGCTACGTTCACTTCACATTTCTTTTGATCACCCTCTCTCTCCCTCCTTCCAGCTACCCTAGTTTCCAATTAATCCCATTACCCTCAGGAGAGATTTTGGGACGCAACAGAAGCAGAAGGGAAAATGACAGGAAGGGGACACCGGAAAGCAGGCAGATGAAAAAGAAGAGCGAACAGAAGAGACAGCAGTGTGCAGGCACTACACCAGCTACAACAGCTGAGCGAGACAAGACAGGCAAGCTGCGAGGCAGGGTCAACTACATGCAACACTCACATTCAAACACACAAACCAGGGGACAATGGACCGCCACTGAAGCACCCCTCCACCCCACCCCCTTTAACTCAGCTGTCTTCCCCCAACGTGTAAACTGTCTCTGCTTTTCTTTCACTAAAACCCCCGCGTCTCCCTGCAGACCTCTTTCTGTGTTTTGTTCTCATTCTGTCAAGTCATCTTTTATCACCCTCACATTTGAGCAGGCTGGGATGCAGTCTCTGGTCTCTTACCCCGTTAACTAGTGAGGGGAGTCCATGATCAGCAGTCTCCCTCTTTCCACCAGCCACACCCTCATCCACTGAAGTCATCCACTCGCCCTGTTTACCAGGGCTAAGTCCGTTGTCTTGGCTCTCACGCGCACAGGTGTTCCCTTCAAAGTGACGGGGAGGCGGAAACGGCGGAATAGTCCGAAGGGTGAGTCCCCGGTAGTGGTATAGTCCGCAGAGAGGCAGAGGAGGGAGGATGTATCGTTCTCTTTAAAAACACTGCACTGACTGCCTGGCTCTTCCTGCACCGGCACTCTCTCTCTCTCTCTCTCTCTCTCTCTCACACTCTGTGTCAAACACACACACACTCTCTGCACCTCACACACTTTCGCTCACTTGTTCGCCGGGTGACTCGCATTCACACAGTGAGAGCTCAGATCAGGCAACAGTTGTTGAATTCATGGCCCCTCCTCCCCGCTCCCTCCTCCTTGCAGGTGGTCGCTTAGCAACTGGCTTCTGTGGGCGGGGCTTGCGAGAGTTCTCACATTGCTGCACACTCCGCTCTCGACTGCCGCCCACTCAGGCTATATTTGCATATGAAGCCCTGCCCGCCTCTAAAGTCTGACTCCTGGTGAAGAAGAGGCCCAGTGCATGTGTGGGCTGTGGAGAGAGGGGGAGGAAGGTGACGGTTGTCACTAAATCCGAAACAGTTTGGTATTCGGTGATGCAGCAGGTTCCGTAAGAAAGGTCAAATATAAAAGATGTGCTGGTTAGTCATAACGGAAAAGATAAAATAAAGGAGAGGAAGCTTCAGTGAGAAGGAGAGAGGAGATAGAAAAGAAGAGGTACTGGCTGTTCATTGTACTTGGCTGAAACAGTAATGAGTTCACCAGATAACTTGTCTGTAATTTGTTTTTCAAGTAGAGGAACAGGCAGCAGATACAATAACTTGATTAACTAACAGAAAATTAATTTGTTAGAAAAAAAAATCATCCCTCCACTGTGTTGGTTAGTTCTGCATTATTAAACAGAATGGGGCTGATTACTGGTCAGAGAAAACCATGGTTGGCAACATACCACCCATGACTTGGGCTTCATAAAATCCAGTGTATGTGACTTGCATTTCATTTGCAGGATAAGAAGAATTAAAGCTCCTAAAATCCTCTCCAAAATGCAAGATATACATAAAGGTGCTTTTCTTGGTTCCTACAAAGTTTCCATTTTACAGTTACAGTGTGTAAATGTTGAAGATCAGTGAAAACATGTCCACGTCTGCACATTCATGATGTGACTGACTTGAATTATGAACTAAAATCCAGATAAACAACTTTATTATATTATGATTTGCTGTGTGCTCTAAAAAGCAAAACTATTTTTACTTTAACATTTGACAAAACTTTTTTTTTTTCCCACAGCCATACAATTTCCTCTGCACTCTTATGTAACTTTAAAAAAAAAAAATTCTGTAAATGTAGGAAAAATATCCTAGCTCCACAGAATATCTGAATCATTCTTACAACTTCCACTCCTTACTTGTATCTTGAGTTGGACGCTGCCTCAGACTCTCTTATCAGGGTGAGAAATACAGAAACAACTGCGAGTCAGCACAAAAGTGGAGCTCAGAAACTGTGATTGCCATGTTGGCTACTCATTTCTTAATAGTAGAGCAATTCTGCATTCAAACTCAGCTCAATATTCTGCCATGTGGGGAAAAAAAAATATTGTACAGGTTTTTTAATATTAGGCAACACGATCACAACGTCAAACAGCTTTACACTCGTGTGGTTAACACGAGTGCACTAATTGAGTTTGTATTCCACAGCGTCAATCAGTGTGTTGTGAACTATATGTTTTTTCCTGCACAGAAGAAATTCAAGGCCTTCATGCCAAGTTCAGTGCCTTTACTGTAAGTAGATGGGGTAATCCAGCCTGTTCTCATTCCCAGAAAGTCAAATACTGTTGGTTTGCCAAAGCTGCTTGTGTCTCACAGATAAGATCAAGGCATCCTTAGCTGTCATTGCTGTGATGCACAGAGATTACGGTAATAGTGAGAGGGGTAGCTCGCTCTCGGGTGATCATACACTGACCCTTGGCTCCACATTTAAATGCACTGAGTAAGTGTCATTGAAATGCTGTGAAAATGCATAGTTCAAACCTATCCAAGTAACTTTTAGAGCCTAAACTTCACCCAAAAGTGGCCTTTTTTTTTTTTTTTTTTTTGCTCTTTTATAATGGTTCTTTTTTTTAGGTATCCAATATTGCCATGGCCAATATGTGAAGGCACTTGTCCAAATCTGTGAGATATAAGAGGAAACTGTGGCAGAAATGCAGAATATGACAGCCTTGGATGAGAATGTGTTGAATGATCATGCTTGCTGTTCTAAGTCACGTGGTTATTCACAGCCAGGAAAAACCCTGAACTACCAGTTCATCTATGATCATGTGAAGGTAGCCATTTCCCAAAAAAGAAAATTGAGATAAGCCGGTTTTTATTACACTACCTAATTTCAGATCAACAAGTACTATTATTATTCACTTTGTCAGATGGGAACTTCCCTGGCTGCCATACTGCTACTGTCCAACCTGCATTGTATCCAGCTAGTTCCCCGTGCAGCTGAAACATAAATCACACTCTATCTACAAACAAATCCCCGCTGGTACTACTTCAGACTAAAATAGAAGGATGGCAACTCCTCTGTGTCTCTATTTTTAAATGACTGTGACTGCATTTCCTGACACATACATCTTTTATCTCTAATGATAAAATATCATTTCCTCTGGTTATATGGTGTTACAGTATCTGTGTGTGTGCGCTTCTGTTTGTATGGTGTTAAGCTAAAGTTTCACCACTTCACCTTTTGTTCCAGTGGCTGGACTCAGCAGCCCTTGGCAGGAGCTGATGGCAGCTGAGCCAGATCCTAATCCTGCTAAAATTACAAGGAAATGCCAGTGGACCCATTACCTTCTCACTATCTTTGACTCTGTCTTCTGTTTGTTGACATATTTTCAGTGCTTTAGTGTGAGTTTCACGACTCATACTATGTTTCTCCTTCTATCTCCTGTGCATGTAGTATCATAATAATAGTGACAAGAAATAAGGAGAAAGGTGGTAAGAAAGAGGGGAAAAGAAGAACAGATATGATTTACTGTAAGTTTAGGGGGCCAAATAAATCAGATTATGTGGAAAGAAATGCGCCTTATAACCTTGTTCTTTCACTTCTTTTCTTCACAAAGTTGCTGGCTGTGGCTCAGCCAGTGATCCGTGGCTATTTGTTTACATGCAGTTTGTTGGAGGGTTGGCCCCTTTCCTTCTTTTCAGAGAAGCCATTTACAATTCTATTCATGTCTACCTGCTTCATTCAGACAACAACACATACTTAGGGACAAGAGGTTTGGTTTTAACTACATGCCTTCACAGAGTGTTAATATTAGTGCTGTTCAGAAAGGAGAAGTGCAAAACGATTACATTAGTTTCTGTAACTAGGTTTAATAAAAGGCAGGTGCAATATGAAAGCAATCAGAGCAGGTGGAAAAGAGGAGATGTGGTGTAAGAGTCCAAATTATATTATATTACACACACACACACACACACACACACACACACACACACACACACACACACACACACACACACACACACACACACACACACACACACACACACCCTGGGTATTAAAAAAAGCACAATCCTAACACCTAACAAATGTGTATGTTGCAGAGTTCAGCTGAAACAGCTCTGTGGGGATTCTCAACCAGCTGCTGGGATTCGCAGTGCAGCCAGATGAATGATCGAGGGAGAGGGTGGAGGTAGAGATGTGTGTGAGAGAGAGAGAGAGAGAGAGAGAGAGGGAGGCTGCAGAGAGGAAGGGAGGAAAAGGAGTGCACAAGAAGCTCACAAGAAGTAGACGAGGCAGCAATACTGTTTGGCAGGGGGTGGGGGGGTGTGTGTCGGTGGGCAGCTTATTTGGGCTGAGTGCGTTGAATGCCAATAACTCTGCTGCTATGTGCAGAAACGCAAGCTTTGGACATGGTGCCACACATTCATATGTGCATCTATACAATGTATGCATATTAAAGCTTTCCTGTAACATTGTTGCTGTTTACTGGGAAAGTTAATTTCACATCATTAATCAAATTCTGCCACATGTCCTTCAAATGTTTTACTATATGCTGCAGTTGATTCACTGATTTCCTTTAAAAGCTCCTAACCCCTGATACTTAAAATAACCACACTCTGAATCATTGCATTTTCTGCCTGTGCAGTATTACAGACTGGAATTTAATATCACTTAATGTTGTCGTGCAGAACTACAGGTACCTTGAAATTCTGTACTACAGACACAACTATCTGCCATCGTGATACAGGAGGCGTCCACTATATAAAACCTGAGGTCTGACAACATGCAAGCACTAAGTGCAGTTTTGTGAGATTCACTGTAATGGAAATGCTGGCAGTGAAGGTGTTCAGAAGAAGGGGTCAGGCAGGGTGTGAGTGAGCAAGTCACTGAGTAATGGTAGACTGAAAAGGATCAAATTTGCAGCAACATTTCTCTCGCTATCCTAAGGCTTGATATAAATATGAATAACTGAGTCTCAGTGCATGTGAATATAAAATGTAGAAAATGAGTGTGACAAGTGAAACCAATACATGAAAGGATCAGAGACAAAAGAGCAGGGACATGCATGCATGTAGGCCATATCCATCCACCCATTTTCTTAACCCACTTAATTATCTGTCTTAGGGTTGTGGTGTACTGGAGCCTAGCCCAGCTTTCATATGTCAAAGCAATTTCTTTCACTTTTCCAAATAAAATATTTCAGAAATAGAACATCTGCTAAGGTAAAAAATTAAAAAGGTTTGAATTTGGACAGTTGGTTAAAAAAAAAAGAGAGATAGTAATGTCAAAAAGCTTCTGGGAAATGGGTTTATAATGAAGAAATGTGGGTACAGAACCTTGATTATGTAAGGGATGAAACAGGTTTACTCACAGATAAGATTTCCTGTCATAAAAACCATATATTTGTACTAAGAGAATGTCCAAAAAGGATTTTAACAGATTCCCCGAATTATTTTTACACACACTACAAATCTCAATCAACACTGAAAATATTTTAAAAGAATCCTGCATTAAAAATACTATGAAAATAACTCTGACATGTATATCTATTTCTAACTATATGATTGTAGTATGAGTGAAATCAGGTCACTGGGTTACTGTTGCCTGTGTGGAAAACTGGATGGATTGATTTCTCTTTACATGGAAAGAATTCATCCATTTGTTGAAGGGCACAATGTTCCCTGACAGGCTCATAGATGACATGCAAGTGTCCAGAATGCACTATAGTACAGGCAAAACTGTTAATTTCAGCAACATAAAGTCACATCCATAACAAAACCTTCAATTAAACAACTGCTCAGAATGCGGTGAGTAGTTGGTCACTTTTACAAACATTTGGCAGACAGATACGCAGATATGTAACTGCGCACGCACGCACTTAGTCTGTGTGGCAACCATGCAAATGACTGCACATTACAGTGAAAGCACTTTACATTTACCTGGAAACAGAAAGTAAACTCTTGTCCTGATGCTGGTTCAGTAGGTCACAGGGCCCTGCCAGTATGACACAAGTAAAAATGTAAAAACCTATTTATTTTGCAGTTAAAAGTGATTTTGATTAAATATGGCTGTTAAGTAAAGCTTAGGGACACTTGGAGCAAACTTTTGTTTTTCCTTTTCAAATTTTATGTGAATTTTTTACTCTGCCAGCTGGGTAATTGTACCTTAAAAGCTAAACATTGGTTGCTTATGATCAATATGCTTTTGATACAGAAAATATAGATGGATTAATCTGGCTATCTATTAAATATGAGCAAAATAACAGAATATTATGCATCAGCTAACAAGTTTCATCCCCTGAGGCCTAACTTCTAATGAATTGCTGCATAAAGGCAGTACAAAAGTAGTGCTGAATGTTTAAGATGTACAAAATAGAAGGCAGTGGAAGCTGTGGTGAACTCAGGTTTGCTATGCAAAAGCTAATTGGTTTATACAGTAAAACTATCTGAATAACTTCTGTGGTTTCTCCCTTTTCAAATATATCCTTGTTGTCAAGTATCTTATATCAAAATAAAAAAATAAGACAGCGTGATAACTAACACTGAGACTCTGTCTGTATGCTGAGTAGGCCCAGCGAACAGGTGACTGACAGCACATTAAATCCTGATGATCAATACATGACTTGACCATCCATCTATCAAATCACTACCACACCACTGGGACAGCAGGCGGCAGAGGAATCAATGAGCGAGGGAGAAAGGTGGAGATAAGGACATGTCTGATTACAAACTGAGACAGGACAGGGAGAGGGCAAGAAAAAGATAAATAGAAAGACATGACAACATGCGGTGTAATTGCACCTCAGAAATGAAGAAGCAGAAAAAGAGGGATGTTTGGTGTTTATAGGAGGTTTTTACTTCCTCTTTTAAAAGGTTACTGTGGAAGGGAGGGTGTGAATTGAGCAGAACAATGCAGCTAGACAATGGCTGCTAATTAGCTTGACAGACGGGGAAAAAAAAAACCCCAAAACAAAACACTAAACCATGAAAGGAGACATTGGCAAAGGTCATGGAATACAAAATACACTGTGCAAAGAAAAGAACAATGAGAAGTGCACATTCACAGTCAAACACAAACAGCCTTTGAGCTTTAGTCTTTTACCCTAAATGCTGTCAGAATTTTAGATTACTGTGGCCAGTTCACCATAACACTATACACTTAAAATCAGGTGAAGTGAGAGCCTGTAACCATAACTGTAAGAGGAAAGGCAGAACCATGACATCATTATCATGTGTATTAGTGACCTATAAATATTTCATTTATTACATATCACACTTCATCAATATACCTCTATTGGTGGTCAACATGAAGAGAATTGTAATTGTCACATATTTGTGGTAATTTAGAGCTGTTGCAAACAACACCAAACACATAGCCGCACAGCACGACTGTACACTGCTGCAGCTCTGGATCTAAAACTAAGCTTATCTGCCTAAAGATTAACACAGACATCATACAGTCGGCTCAACATGTGATACACAGTAGCATGGGCAGTGCTTTATTTTACAGTTTTATGTCACTTCCACAAAAACACTGCAGAAGTGTTGAGGTTTAAAGACACCTGGGTGCTGCTACAGGAAGGTGGCGATGACCACAATTTAGAGCAAGGAAATGTTTTTCTTTCAATCACATTTATTGTTTATGTAGAAAAAAGATTTGAACCAACTCAGAGGTTGTGATTTTTCTGCATATATGATAGAAATTATTTCCTTAAAAAGTAAAGTGAATATTGCAACCTAACTCATAAGTCACAGCATGAAGTGGAGACTGATACCAGAGGCTTTATAAACATGGGTTGTATTTTAAATTACTAAATAAGCAGGGCTTATAGCGGGTCGGAACAGTCCGGAATGACGTTCTGGCACCTTCTGACAATGAGGAATTAAATGTAAAAGGACAGGTTAATTCACATTTTCATTCATTCATTTTAAAGTTTTTAAATCAGAGATCTGATCTACACATGATGTGTTGCTGAAGTTGTGTTTTTACGACATGTCTTGCAAAACAAATTGAAGTGTAACAATTTGTGTTGGTCAAACTTTGTGTGAAAATACTGTAGGCCTACTAAGCAGTTTGGTGCAAGCTAAACTGGTTAGCTTAGGCTCATAAGCTACAATATAAAGTGGAGAGTTAAACTACTAAATAGCTAAGTTTAAAGAGCAGTCAGGAGAGGATGACAAGCTCTAGCAAAAAGTACTGTCCCTTCGAAGCCGACCTCAGGCATGTGGCCGCTCACATAACCTCATCTGGAGCCAACACTGGTCAGTCAGGCAACACCCAAAGACTTTCACTGCCACTGCAAGGAGAGCAGGGGTTGCAAAGGGGATGCATAAAAGTGAATAATAATTGTCACTATAAGCGGATGTAATATTTTGTTAATGCTCAGTTACATTATTTGATTACATTTTATTAACAAATGTCTTCCTGAATTTAAAGCAATGCTATTGTTTAAAGATTTTTTTTGGTTCTTTTCATGTTTTTTTCACTGACTCAGCCTGCAAGTGTGATGCAATGCTATGACTTCCACTGTGAGTGGGAGTGTGCAAGTATAGTTGCACATAAGTATAATATGAAAGAAACTGAGAGAAAGGGGAGAAGGAGGTACTGATCCAGAACTGAGTTCTTGTGACAAGCTTTTCTATTCAGTCCACACATCACAGGACAATCAGCGACCTGATTAAACAACAGAATGAGGGAGAAAAGAGAAAGAGAGAAAGACAGAAGAAGGAAAAGGAAAAGAAACTGACGATGGAGGGGAAAAAAATGTGCGTGCTGATCAAAGGCCATTGAGAAAAACAAAAGGGGAAAACGGGATCAAAGTCACAAAAATGAGGGTTAGAGGGAGGGAATGTGTGGATCTAAAGAGTTAGTGGAGTGAATCCGTGTTTGAACCACGTTATACCCACATGAGTGGCACAGTGAAACGTAAAGCTGGAAAGAGGGATTGTAAGGGGGCTAGTGGAGAGGGGTGGAGTGTTTTGAACTCTGGGTTTGAGCAGCATAAGAAATACTGGCTCAGATTTGGGGGCACAGTGAGGGAGGATGGGCAGAACAGAGCTTTGACCAGACATCTAATACTGTTCAAGGGAGGAAAACAGTAATCTAACAGCAAATTAGAAAAGAGAGGGAGGAGAGCAAACTGTTTTATTCAACAAGGCAGAGAGGTGGCACAGGGATAGAGTTTACTAGTAGTGTAACTTAACTCAATCAAGCATTTTTGTGCACTTAAAAGTGTTGTCTTTGGGCTATAAAATCCCTGAAAATGAGTTACCACCTACACATTAACCTTTTATCTGACCAACAATTAAAAGTTTAAATATAATGGCATTTCTGCTATACACAGGAAACCAGATGATGGAGACTGTATTCCATGTATCACACCAATTCATCCATGTATTTGACACTTTCAGGCATCATTCAGACTTAGTATGTAATAATTCAACTATACAACAACTGTTGTGTCTAAAAACAATAATTAATCAATGGTATTACTCTGTAATACATATTGCATACATAAGTATACATATATTCTACAGTACTTATGCAGTCACTTAGTTTTTATGTTAGCTGTCTGTGTAGCTTCACAGTCATCCAGGTCATAGTAGTGATTGTGGTGACCCACGCCTTCTTTCATACATATATATATATATATATATATATATATATATATATATATATATATATATATATATATATATATATATATATATATATATATATATATATATATATATATATATATATATATATAAATACTGTACAATACTGCATATATTATTTTATATAGATGTGGATAAAAAATAGGTCAGCAGATCCATGCTTACGTTGCAACATCATGCATAATTTGCATGCACAAGCTTGTTTTTGTGTTTTGCTGAATACAGTAACTTTTATTCTTTCCTCTTGATTCACTGGAGGGGGAACACTTAAGGGACCACTTAGCAGCTGTGCAAGTTCATATGTCTGCTCAGTCTAACAGTGAGTGAAAAAAGAGTCACCCAGAAACATGAAGAATGAGATGTTTTTTGGAAATGGACAGCAAAAAGTGATGGCAGAACCAACTGACCCATGCATGTACAGTATTAAAGTACTACTCACAACCATCCATACACACATACAGTGAGAGAGCGAGAGAGAAGCGAGAGAGAGAGAGAGCGAGAGAGAGAGAGAGAGAGAGAGAGAGAGAGAGAGAGAATCCTCTCTTTTAGTGGCTTCCTTTATCCACAGTGGATCACTTGCCTCTATCTCCCCCTATCCTTGCATCCTTTTCTAACACACCAACACTCTGCATGCCCTTCTTCACTACATTCACAAATCTCTTCTGAGGTCTTCCTCTTTTTCTCCTGACTTGCAGTTCCATCTTCAAATTTCTTTGTCCAGCATATCCACTGTTTCTCATCTTGCACATGTCCAAACCATCTCAGCCTTGCCTGTCTAACTTGTCTCCACACTGATCAACCTGAGCTGTCTCTCTGATATGCTCATTTCTAATCCTGTCCATTCTGTTCACTCTCCAAACCATTTATCTTAGCAGGTCTCACTATCATCTTGTAAATCTTCCTTTTCAGTCTTGCTGCTATCCTTCTGTCCCAAATCACCCCTCACACTTATCATGCATGTTCACCTTTCCACCCCTGTCTCACTCATTCACACACGTCTTGCTTCTACTGACTTTTCCTTTTCTCTCCAGTGCATACCTCCACCTCTCCAGGCTGTCTTCCACCTGCTCTCTACTCTCACTACAGATCACAATATTATCCTCATACTCCACAGAGACTCCTGCCTGACCTCATCTGTCAGCCTGTCCATCACCATCACAAACATGAAGGGGCTCAGAGACGATCCTGGTGTAATCCCCACTCCACCTTGAACCCATCTGTCACTCCTACTGCACACCTCGCCACTGTCTTACTGCCCTCATACATGCCCTGCACCACCCTCCACATACTTTGCTGTCATCCTCATGCAGTACCAAACAATGGATCCTCTACGATAACATTTATTGCAATAATGAAACAATTCTCAACTTTCTTCCCTTGTGTCTTTTACTTCCCCACAATCTCCTCCTCCACAGTGATAGGCGTCATATTGGATTGAGTATGACCGTACAAAGTTGAAAGACAGGTGCGTACTACTGCAGTTTGATCCAGAGATATACAGTTATTCATAAACTCTGTCTGTAAAAGTCAGACTGAGGCACCTGGCTCGCCAAAAGGAACAAACACTTTTTCGTTACTGAAAAGACCAAGACAACCTATCAAACACAGCTGGAGAAGTTCAGAAGTCAGTGGTGGAAAGCTAAAAGCAAAGGACTGACTATGTGGTTGTTGCAGCATAGCTCCAAATCACTTATAATCATATACATACAGTTTTACAATCATATAATGTGATTTTTTTTCTTTTTTGCTGTTTTACATACAGTGGTTTATTAAAGGTACATTTGATTACTTTGTGTAACAAAGGATACCTGACTTTAGGACTGCTCCAGCAACACTGTTAACTGTGCCAAAAAAGAAGAGAAGTTAAGGTGAAAAGCATTTCCCTCTGACAGACTGTGCAACTCGTTTTGAAGCTCTGAGCCATGTCTGTCAACATGCGTACATTATGACATTTCTTAGCCTCACTGTACAGATAAAATCAATGCATGCATGCAGGGAAATGTATATGTACATCATCCAAATGTGCTGTGCGTGTCTAACAGCTCATGCTTCCAGCTCTCCTCCCAGATGCTCCTGCCAGGAGGTGACCTCTTTCCACTAACAGACGGTCTGGTCCTGTGGCAACACAAACATCGTATAGGAGAGAAACTCAAAGCCAGCTCAAAGTCAAAATAAGGTCACATCAACTTCCACAATGCCTAGTTGAACAGGAAACAGCAGTAATACATGCCACCAAACCACCTGTTCTGCTTCCTCTTTGGCTCTAGCTTTGCTTGTCACATTGGTTGAAGCCATCTTCCAAATACTGTCTCAAGTTTAAGGTGCAACATAATGTAATATTTTCTTTGCAGCAATATGATGTTGCTCTAAACATCTTCGGAGGAGTTTTGCAACTTGTTTTCCGGTCCTTTATTCATAACATAGTGCAAAACAGCCCACACTGACACACACATACACAAAACAATGATATGTTAGTACTGGCTGAGGCAATCAAACACCAATGAAAAGCATCATTTATCACAAAGTGGAGATGATAATTACTTGTGATACTCCTGATGATAGGGATGCTATTTAATTTTGGCTTGGAGTTGATCAGGGTAAAGGCAGAGGAAAGAGGGAAATGGAAAGATGGAGCATCACAGAATACCAGAAATTCATAGGCTATAATGGAAAGAAACAAAGGCTGAAGAGGATTAAGGACAGTTATAGTTACCAACACAAGCGCATATACAGGGGAAATGGACAGAAAACGAGCAAGAGCAACTTGGCTAAGAGTTTATAGCATTGCTAGTCAGTGAGACCAAGGGGGGAAAAAAATGCAATATGTGCATGATAAAAAGAGGAGGAGAAAGAAACAAGAGAGAGGGTTTCTGTTCATTAGCAGTCCTCCCTTATAGCAGAATAGTTACAAGGATAATCATGTCGAGCTGGTGGCAGTGTGTCCTTGACTGTCATTGGTGGGTGTCTGCTTGGGCCTCGTCTGTGTGTGTATAGTGTGTGTGTTTGTAAATTATGAGAGTCTTTTCAAAACTTTAATTAACCAAATAAGCCCCACATACCTGCTGCCAAAAACTGGGGTGGCAGCAGTGCCTCAGTTCTTTCTAATCCACGTCTTATAATTCCCTGATTTCCAGTAAGCCTAGTTGTTGCCCGTTGAATTCTACTGAGAATATGATTCTAACTGAGATAATGGTGACAGCAATAAGTACCATGCTCTGCAATTTTATATACAGTACCAGTCCAAAAGTTTGGACACACTTACCCTAATGGGTGAGTGGGTCCAAGCTTTTAGACACACTCATTTTAAAATCACATCCTTAAACAAACCGGGAGCCAATGAGTCTAAAATCGGTTATATGCTTTTTGACACCAACTAAACGCTGAGCAGCAGCAATTTGTATCATCTGTAGTCAGGTAAGTAGTGTCTGGTTCAGCCCAATGTAAAGTGCATTGCAGTAGTCTAAACGAGTTGTGATAAAAGCATGAATTAAAATTTCAAAGTGATGCTGAGAAAGATATGGCCTCACCTTGGCCTGTTTTAACTGATGAAAGCTGATGGTCCACTGTATCGAAGACCACTGTTAGGTCCAACAGGACCCAAGCAACACAGTGACCAGAGTCAGTGGATAAAAGAATGTTACTAAAAACAGCATTGACTCAGTACTGTGATGGGATCCATGGTGTCATGCTTATTTAAAAATGAACTCATTTGGCAGTAGACAAATTTCTCGAAAATTTTAGAAAGAAAAGCGAGTTTAGAGAGCAGCCTGAAATTGAAAAGTTTAGAAGAGTCTTAGCCAAATAAGACTAAGTGGGGTCACCACTGCATACTTAAAGCTGGCAGGCACCGTCCCATTAGCTAAGCTCCTATTAATAATATTAAGCATATATAGTGCCAAGGTAGAATGGACCTCTTTAAAAGATATATATATATATATATATATATCTTACTTTCAACTTGAGAAAGAAATAAAAGAATAAAAAAAAGAGAAACAGAACAGCGATCCTTGAACAGGTTCAATTTTACAGCAACATCCACTTTGGTCTAGTTTCATTAGGATGCTCTGCTGCATTTCTTCATTGATGCTATCCATTGATTAAGCCCTGCCTGCACTTCCTTCAAAGTCTACAATATTTCGGTCAACTGGCTACTTTTCTCAGTGGTATTTTCCAAACTCGTGAAGCCCTATGATTGATGGCTAAAAAAGCTGAGCATATTTTCCACACATTTCAGAGCATTACAGCAGATAACAGTTGTTTTTTTTTTTTTTCTCATGTGTGTTTTTCCAAATTCAGAAAATTCACATGGACAAACTGTTTCAGAAGCCAGTTCAGCGTAGATACTTACAAGACCCAGGATAATGTTGAAGTGTTATCCAACACATTAAAGTCTTAAAACTTGATTAACGAATAATTGTTACAAAACAGCCACAGTGCAGACATCCACATGTCTCTGGGTTCATTTGTCCACATCCTTGGTTCAAGAGAAGGCCAGTGGCTGATTTGGAAGTGAGAACTGATGCATGTCACTAGTACTAATGAGTTCTGTCACTCACAACCACAGGCCAAATGGCTCATTAATACTGAAAGTTAGATAAAGGTGTTTTCTGACTGTGCTCTTCTTGTAGCTGTCCTCTCAGTTCGCATTGATTTCTATCCGTTCTGCTCTCTCTCTATGTTTCTGTTTAGCTTCACTTCAGGGCTGCTGCCTTATCTCTTTCCAACTTTCATCCTTCACATCCATCAATTCACACTCAACCCAGCACATGCCATCTATCTTTCATTTGCCACATATTCAATGATTTAACTGCCCTGTCTATTGTTTCTACTTTTTCTTCAGTTTTCATTATAACCACCTTATAATCAGCCCCTCACTCGGAGCGGCAACACAAACTCACATAGTCAGCATTCACAAGCATACTCCTTTCCATAGCTTCCTTTGGATTCACAAAAAGTCAATACAGTCAATCAATATAACAATGAATGCAATCAGTACCAATAGATTATACTCTGTTTTAAACCAATCTAGGAACCCTGCGGCGAGTCTGCTGACTTTGCCTCTGGGTGTGATGACCGTCTGTTTTGGCCTTCCTGTGGATCCAGTGGCCAGGAAACCAGATAATGGATAACAGATGTCTGGTTTAATATTTCCTTTCAGTGGGTTAGTCATTGTTTTTGAATACAGAAATTTGAAAAAAAAAAAAAAAAAAACTATATATTTGTCAGGTGATAGCAGATGGTTTGGACATTTTTACAGATTAAATCTCTCTTCTGCTTCCCACATATTCTGTTTCTATGCATGCAGCCAAAGCCAGCTCAACTTAACAGGTCAATAGAACCTGGACTATATGTATAAATGGAAATCAGAAAGCCTTGGTACCAGAAATCTTGTGTATAGCTGACAGATTTGTCATATTTATAAGGAAATGTCAATTTAGAGAGACAAGCTTTAAAAACGCTTGAATCAGTGTGTTTTTGCTACACTAATGTCTTCTACTGTGCTCGAATAAATGGTGGTGGCTAATCCTTGAAAAACGGTAGTTAGGGTACATGCTGTTGGACCATTTAAAAGTAATCTGCCTGTTATAAAAAGGGTAAAAACACAATATTGTGTGATACACAAAATCTCTGTTTGTTTCCCCACAAACTCCTCCTAAATGAACAGGAGTTGACCAACCTAAATTGGCACACAGGTGCATCTTAGGATCCTGACAATTCTATCTATATCAGATATTATAATATGATAATGTAACCTAACAACTACCTACCAACAGGTTAAAATGACCCAGCGTTTAATGCACCTACAACACCTTATAAAAGCATGGTTAGTGGGCATGTACTAGCAATATTAATATCTAAATATTTAAACAAAGTATAACATGGGGATTTATGTAAGAAAAGTGTCACACGTAGACTCAGAAGGGCTACAGATATTCAAACCAAGCTTGCCTTCTTACCTCTGCACACCTGACAACTTATAGTGTTGAAAAGGTAAAGGTTGAGAAGGTTTCTGAAAGTGTCAATCTTGCCACAAAAAGCATTATTTAAAAATATCACATGTACACTGGTGATCTCACTCAATCATGATTAAAGGCACTTATATAAGTATGAACAATTTTCTAACTTCTTTGAAATATCTGAAGTTGAGTAACTTGCATTTTTAGCAAATCACTTTAAGTTTGTCCAACTTAGAAAAGTAAATTTCCTTGCTACCCCCCCCTGACACTCACACACACACACACACACAACACACACACACAAAATATGGCATAAATGAACTTTAGTAGTATGAATTTTGAAATCAACTCGAATTAAATTAAAAAGTTAAACTGAGATGAGGACGTGAGAAAAGAATGTAATAGATTTAAGATAAGATGAAACTGAATTAATTTACACACAACCTTGTTTTATTTTTACATTTCTCTGTTTAAATAGCCCCTCTTTTTGACATTAGACATTTTACCCTAACATTTCTACATGGCATAGGATGACAGCTGGCTGTAGAAAAATTTCAAAACTGATATTAACCATGGCAGCTGAGAAAAGGCGCAGACCTCTGATCACAAGGAAAATGTAAATCTAGAAGACAGCTTGTCACAATGTGCCATCACATCACATCACATCACATACACAGATGCTTCGCAATGTGGCGCCACAAACTGTAAGGTTTCCACGGCTGTCGAGCACTCATCAATCAGTGGTGTGACTTTTAATGTGGTCAGAAAATGCTTCACGTCGGTTTCAGATTCTTGTCACGCATTCAAAAGCACTCAGAGGGAGCCAAAACATAAAGCATGCACAGACACACACAGAACTAAAATATTTCACCCATTACAAAAGAACAGGTACTTCTGGCACATAAGCAGTAAAGAGTTAGAATAAATAGATTCACTTTGTTGCAGTTTTTTATATTCTCACCTAATACATTATAAACCCTGATAAGAACATATTACACAAGATCATACCTGTTTTTAATTCTTCTGTACATTTTCAGTCCAGGTTGAATTTGTTTGAAACCCCCAACAGTCAAACGACTGTTTTATTTTTTTTGTCCCTCCCCCCAACACACACACCCACAGGAACCTGGCTGTGAAAAGCAAGCTCTTGCCAAACTCACATAATTTGTATGCCTAAAATGCAAACAATGACTTCCTCCTTGACAAGTTTTGAGGTGTTAAAACAACATTACCAACAAGTTACATTTGCATAGCTGCACGAGTTTCTTGCCAGGCAAAAATCCATTAGATGCTTTCAATGCATTATAAAAAACTAATACATGTAGTTCTTCAAGAGCAGACAATCAAATCACAACCCAGCAAGTTCTCATGGGTCCAGTGCTCCGTTAAACAGTCCATCAACATGTAGTACTACACTGAGCTGCTGACTATGATGGATGATCTAAAACAATGCACAGAACATCAACAAAACCATGAACACATTGTGAAGAAG
This sequence comes from Archocentrus centrarchus, assembly GCF_007364275.1. NCBI lineage: Eukaryota > Metazoa > Chordata > Actinopteri > Cichliformes > Cichlidae > Archocentrus > Archocentrus centrarchus. The sequence continues at coordinate 24,407,225 of NC_044346.1, read as the reverse complement.
TTGATGTTGACCTTTAACCAAACTTCTGCTAACTCAAAGCCAGACTTCACAAACAAGCACCCAACACAGCTCAGAGGAAGGCAAAGCTTGTGCAAAAAGGAAGTGCTCATATTGCAGATGGTGATAGAGATCTTGCCTCTGGATAGGTTTATCATAATGCACAAGCAATGTTTAAAAAACAAATATGTTCTTTGTATTCACTTTATCTCGGTTTCTTCCTGGTTCCCTTTTTAGCACTTTTTTGCATTTCAACTCTTGCTGTTAATATTCTCCAGATGATTCTCTCTAATATTGCATCCATGCTTTGCTTCCCCTTCTTCTCTTCCTTGTCTCAGTTCTTTAATCAGACCATGAAATGACTGCAGATACTGGCAAGGCTATCTCCTTCTCACTGTTCATCTGAAGTGCTAATGTGGAGGGAGGGAGAAGGGAAGGAAGAGGATGATGGATGAGGGAAGAATATGGAGAAATCAAATGATGTAGCAAGGGGGACACGCAACGGAAAAGCAGAGGGGAAATTAGTGGATAGTGGAAAGAAGGAAGTGAGGCAATTAATAACAGAGAATACGAGAAAGAGATGAGAGAAGAGCAAATTATGAAAAAAACAGCAGGATGTGCAGCAGAGTGCTGGGCAGTGATGGATAATTCATGCATGAAACAGAGAACAAGAGATAAAAATTAAGGGGGGTGGGGGGTATAAATTAGGGAGTAGGTAACAGGATACAATAAATTTCATGCTTATATTTGACCTGCAAACACCACTTCTGGAGCCCAAACAGTCGCACACAAGCAAAAAGAATTTTCTCAGATGATAACACATCGATCAAACAAAACGGGCTGAAGATATCGAACACATGCAGTGAAAGAGCAGATGAGCTTTGACAGGAAAGCAGATTAGAGGCATAGAGGCACACACGATTTCTCCAACTGCTGCTCTAAAAACCCTCAGTTAAAAAAAATTAACATCTCTTCATGTGACGGCAAAGGTAAGTGAGGGGTAAATAAGGGGTAAATTATTGATTATTTTTCTGCAGTGTTTTGGCAAAAACTGGGCCAGTACAGAGTTTTCTCGCATTTTCAGGATCAGGTTCTAAGGTTTCCTGCTGGTTAAGAGGGTTGGTGTGTATATAGGTGCTAGCAGCATGGCTTTGTACTGTATAAGCGCTTACACGTCTGAATGCAACTGTGAGAGGATGTTAGTGGGGTAGGGTTGCAACCAATCTGGGAATCTATTGACTTAGCCTCTCCAGCTGCCATTATTTTTGGACTTGTATCCAACAGTCATTCAGTGCTGTCATTGTTTAAGAATATGTGATTTCGAGACACTTTTTAGCAAGAAATTTGCTCTCGACTGTCAAACTCAGCACACTCAAAGGTACTTCATGCTCAGGTGTTCACCGTAACTACCATAACATTGCCATGAGGGATAAGTTTATAGCTTGCTGCAAAACGCCAAAGATGCCAAAATGAATTAGTACGGCTTCATGAACATGCTTGCACATAAATCTTCTTTTGTTTGCAGTGAGTCTTTTGCTCCGTTCCATAAAATTTATTATTTATAGGCTTCACCCTGCTTTTACTCTGTTGATCCTGATCTCTGTCTCTTTTGCTTACAATTTGAGAGCATATAGGCTTAGTCAAAACACACAACACACTACACACAAATTCGATTGCAGCATGACCAAGGCAGGTGCTGAAATGGATTTTGGCACATGGCAAAGACAAATTAAACTGGAGCACTAACCACCTGGGCGGAGGCTTACCTACTGTGTGTATGCATGAGTGTGTCTGTATGCGTGCACCCGTTTGTGTGCGTGTCCAAGTGTGTGAAGCCAAGAGCCAGAGGAGAACAGGTTAATAAATCCTCTCCTACAACATCTCTGGCAATAATGACACACTTCTCACTTTCCTCATCTCGCTCCTCTCCTGTCTCACATACACACAAGCACACACACACACACACACACATACACACTTGGGCGAGCTCTGGCATTCCTCTCTCCATGCTATGGTAACAAAAACTTTACTCCTGAATTTTTTCCCCCAAAATAGAGACCAGCCCCACAAATATCTGGGCTTTTATGGCTCATAAATAAGATTTCACAAACGTTCAATATATTTTTGTCTAAAGCAAAGAGAAAAAAGCTTCCTCTTTAAAGTGATAACAAAGCAAGAAGATAGCTATCAGTGACAGTCAGATAGCTTTATCTATAATATCCCAACAATAAAAATGAGCACTCTGTGTAAACAAAGACTGGCAGATGGAACAGAGACGTCACCTGCAGATTATGCTCTGTATATTCTACAACTTAAAGCCAATACTGTAGCATCAACTTGCTATGGCTTCCACTGAGTCTAAAAGCCTTGGCTGCTACTTCATGCAGCAGTCCAGAATGAAAGGGAATTTATTAAATTGAAACATTAAAAACAAACAAACAAACAAAAAAAAAACACATAAAACAAAGTAAAAAGACGAGATTCTTTATGTAAAACAAAATATTTTAGTAGTAGCAGCAAAGACTCGTCTTGGAGCTGCCTGTAAAGGAGCCACTACGCTGCTCGGCGGGATCAATTCTACTTTACATCAGATCAATTATGTATACAGGCCTGTCAAGTTGTTCTCCTTTCAACAACTGTAAACAGACCCTCAAACAGCACTGAAATGTGGGAAAGGATAAAGAAAAGGTCTATAAAAGTATACAAAAGAATAACTTAGACACTAGTTAACAGGAAACTGGGGAAACTACAGTGCACCTACTGAAATAACACTACAAAGCTCATTCCATTTGAACTGATGTTGAGAAAGAAATGTTGAACTTGGGTATAAATAAAGCTAAAAACAGTGTCAAAAGTTGGTCCAGTTCAAAGTGCACACTGTCAGTAACATAATATAGGAATAAATGGTAAAAGAAATATTTTCATCTATTTCTCATTTGAAGAGCTGATACACAATTCATCCTCTGTTTGCCTTTACACCTCAAAATTACAATAACAAATACTTTCATCAAAGAGAAGGAGGATTTGGAAAAACTGTTTGTGACAAATTGCTGTGATCTTTTCTAATAAAAGCAAAGCCATGCCTGCAACAGTAAATCGCACCTACCTGTCACTGAGAGGAAGAAAAAAGATAAGTAACGCAATCGTGGATCAAATAACACGTCTTCCTGGAGTCCAAAATTGTTTGGCTGTTATCAGCACTTATAAGAAAAGCTTCACAAACAAGTGTGTAATGAGACAGTATTTACAAAAAGGGGAAGTTCTTTTGTGCTGTGCATCAAAGAAACAGGGCAGAACTGTATTGCATTTCACAGAGTGAATATTTTAAGAGCACTTCTCTATCAGTACGCTGAAATACTTACTGATACTGATACTTATGCAATGGCAAGACTTCCCAAAACCTGTGGAATCAAGTTACAAGACACGCATGAAAGGGTTAGCTTTGGCAAAAATCATTAATGGAAGTACCCATGCTGTTAAGGCTTGGGAGACTGGACAAGAGAACACATTAAAAAAACAAGAGCTACAAACAGGAATTTGTGAAATCTGAGTAAAATGTAACAAGTTTCCCTTCAGCTTCCAGTTAGTAAGCAAACTGGTACCACATTGTTAGCAGGCTTCTGATTTAGACTCGGTCAAACAAAACAAAAAATAAAATTGAACGATAATAAAAGTGAGAATAAGAGCAAATGAAATTTCTATAAACATAACCTGGAACATCATTTTAATTACAGTGAAACTTCCATAGTAGGGAGTAAAAAAAATCTCACTGCTTAACCAACATAAAAAAAATGTAAATAATTAATTTAGAGACACAAGTCAAACAGCTGAAAGAAACCAACCTAATCTTAGAGCCCATCAATGAGTAACAGAAGTGACGCTGTTCTAAAGTTTGTCTTCTGTGTTTCTGTTGAATATCTTTACTAAGCATGTGCAGCTGAACACTACCACCAAGTGACCAGAACTGTGTATTACAAGTTACGCCAACTTTGAATTCACTCCAGAATAGTTGCTACTGACAAAAAAAATAAATAACTGGATGAGAGTGATATCTTACCTACTAAAACATGGGACAATGATCCACGCATGCATACAATACGCACTTTAAAAACTTATCTGACAGCAACTCTTAGATGTCTCTCTCATGCTCTGATGAACTGTGCTCTACTTTTTGTTTTAGGCATTCTGGTATAGCCTGCAAAATAAGTGCATGACTCATCTCAGTCAGTATTTTGTTCTGCAAAGCAATCATTTCCGATATAAAGTGCAAAAGCCATGGCATGCTCTGCTGAATACACAATGTACTATTTGTTGCGCACCTGAATGTTATGTGTGGGTTAGTGGTATTAAACTGTCATACTTGGTTTACACATTTCACAAAGAAAAGTGTTGATGTATTACATGAAAAGGAATACTTTCATTTTCAAAATGGCAATTTTACAGTAAAAAGCAGGTGGTATGTGTTAAATGTCATATCAAAAATCTTTAATGTGAAAAAAAGCTGTTGTTTTCTCCTTAAAAAATTATGCTTGTTATGGAGAAAAACTCAGACTTCAGTAAAATAATTTCAGCAGATTCCACACCCTCATCGCTGTTGTTAGTCTTGGGCTGCACTACCAGTACCAAATAGTTAGCCTGTACAGTTTCATTGTTTCCCTTTTAACTTGTCCGAGGTGGCTATCACAAAATCCAGAGGGGGATGGTAACAGAAAGTTGTTCTGTGCTAGAAGATTGCCAGAAGCCATAACTTATACTTGTTATTGTTATACTCCAGATTATCTGCACACACACACACCACACACCACACACACACACACACACCACACACACACCACACCACACCACACACACACACACACACACACACACACACACACACAAACACACACCACACACCTGTGTCATTCTGCAGTTTGTGAGCAGTACAGGTATTGTATATAATTTTTTTTCTTATCCCCCCAAGCCTTTTCACTTTAAACAATGCTATGAAATAGGTCAGTGTGAAATAAAATGATAAAGGTGTAGGCCCAACAGTTGAGCAATAAGTTGAAATTTACTAAAGTCAAGGAGAGCAGCTATAACAGCTTCAGCTCTTCAGGGAAGGTTTTCCACAATGTTTAGGAGTGTGTTTATGGGAATTTTTGACCATTCTTCCAGAGGTACATTTGTCAGACACTGAGAAGGCCTGTCTCTCAGTTACCACTCAAATTCATCCCAAAGGTGTTCTGTTGGGTTGAGGTCAGGACTCTGTGCAGGCTAGTCAAGTTCTTCCACACCAAACTCACTCATCCATGTCTTTATGGTCCTTGCTTTGGACACTAGTGTGCAGTCATGTTTGAACAGGAAGGGGCCATCCCCAAACTTCTTGAAATTGTCCAAAATGTCTTGGTATGCTGAAGTATTAAGAGTTCCTTTCATTGGAACTAAGGGGCTGAACCAAACTCCTGAAGAACAACCCCGCACTATGATCCCCCTCCACCAAACTTGGCACAAAGCAGTCAGACAAGTTCTGTTCTCCCTGCAACCGCCAAATACAGACTCATCCATCATATTGCCAGATGAAGAAGCGTGATTCATCACTGCAGAGAACATGTATCCACTGCTCTAGGGTTCATTGGTGGCGTGCTTTACACCACTGCATCCGATGCTTTGCATTGCACTGGGTGATGTAAGGCTTGGATGCAGCTGCTCAGCCATGGAAAGCCATTCCATGGAGCTCTCTAAGCACTGTTCTTGAGCTGATCTAAAGGCCACATGGAGACTGGAGGTCTGTAGCGATTGACTCTGCAGAAAGTTGCTGACCTCTGCACACTATGCACCTCAGCATCTGCTGAACATGCTCTGTGATTTTACGTTGCCTTCCAATTTGTGACTGATTTGCTGTTGTTCCCAATCACTTTCACTTTTTTAGAATACCAATAACAGATGACTGTGGAATTTTTAGTAGTGAGGAAATTTCACAACTGACCTTGTTGCACAGGTGGTATCCTATCACGGTACCACACTGGAATTCACTGAGCTCCTGAGAGCGACCCATTCTTTCACAAATGTTTGTAGAAGCAGTCTGCATGCCTAGGTGCTTGGTTGGAAGTGACTGGAACACCTGAATTTAATGATCTGGCTGGGTGAGTGAATACTTTTGGTAATAGTGTATAACCTGCTAGCAATGCTCACATACAACCTAAATAAAGGCATACTTCCAAGAAAAGCTTTGCACACACACACATGAAGAAATGTAGACCATTAAGTGTCATGCTTGTGCTCATTCTTATGAAGAATAAAGCCCCGAATGTATGAATATGGATTAAATGTGATAGAGAGCTCAGTGTTGCTGTGTGTAGGCTCAGCAACCTGAGTATAACCCTAAACTCTGAGCTGATCAACTCCGAGATGGGAAACTCAGTGGATATGAATGTTTGGTCTCCCATCCCATGCATGAAACTGTTGCTGAGCTGGAGAGCTCCTTCAGTGACAGACTGCTGCATCCTAAATGCACAAAGGAGCGTTACCGTAGATCCTTCCTCCCAGCAGCTGTAAGACTTTATAACCATCACTGCTCCCAACAAAAACCACAATAGCCTACACAATGTAGGATAATATAATATACTGTAAATAGTCCGGCACATCATGCACATTGTATATAGTGTTATTATTATTAGTAGTATTAAGGTTAATATTGTTTGTTGATTTTATATATATCTTTTCTTAATAGTGTGAATTATTATATCTTTATTTATATTTATAATAACTGCGGCTGCTGTTACACCCAAATTTCCCCTCTGTGGGACAATAAAGGCTGTTTCTTCTTCTTCTTCTTGCCAATGTGGACGATGACATTTATTTAAAATAAATTAAAAGAAAAAAAAGACTTTAATCATCACCCACTCAGTCATCCGATTTTTCTTAATAGGAGAAGCTGGAAGCTACCAAACTGTGCATCTGATTATTTAAATCAAACTATTCAGCGGTAACCTGTCAGAGACAAAATGCTGTCATGGTTAGGCAGGTTGGGGCTCTTTTTTTCCCCCCTTTTCTCCTTTTTCCCCTCATGATCATTGTCAGGTGGAGCTGCTGAGCCAGCTTGATCTTTCTGCCCTGCCCTGGGGTGGAGTCTTCCTGGCAGTTCCTTCCTTCCTGCACCTGTTCCTAATGATACAATTAAGGGATGAATATTCGAGGGGCGTGTGGCACTGCAGTTCTCTGGCAAATCATCTTTGCTGCTATGGTGACACTTAGGTCTCTCTTGTTTTTGTTCAGCCTTATCCTCTTACAGCTGCTTAGGCGGCCTTTCTGCTCTCCATGCAGTAGCCTGTCTGAATTTGCTGTTGGAAATTGGTTTGCTCATGCCTCAACTTGTGGACTGTGGACACTGCTCACCTGCCAGCTGAAACTCGCGAAGGAAGGAACCATGTCCTTGCTGCCTGCCTGTCCGCTCTCTCTGCTTCATTCTGGGCTCCTGCCTGGCAGACCTGTAACCCTTCCAAGCTCTTCTTGCCTCTTTGACAAGTAGGGCAACCTGAATATTCCAAGAGACTCAGTATCATACTCCATTCAACTTGAAGCCCTCTCATTAACACTCTTTCTCTCCTCTGGCAGAGCTGCCGCTCCCGTGACCTGAAGCTGCTCACTCGCTTCCCTCCCCAGTTATCACAACACATTCTCACAACCTTCAATAAACCACTTAAACCTGCCAACATCCATCTGAGTCTGCTCTTTGAGTCCGGATCTCATTATGAGAAATGCAGGTGACGGTAACTATAAAATCAGAATCAAAATGGATTACTTATTGATGTATATTATTTAGACCCAGTAAGCCTTCTGTTCTTCTTGGGGCTGGTCACTACAATCACACTATCCCTAGCATCTTCTTCTGTCACACCAACCAAATTGTTCAACCTGAGCAGCACTCTGATGTACTCATTTTTAATCCTGCCCATTTTGGTCACTCCCAATGAAAACATATTCAGCTCTGTCCCATCTTTCTGTCGGCGCCATCATCTCCAAACCATACATAATAGCAGGCTCACTACCTTTTCACTCTTGCTGTTATCCTTCTGTCAAAAATCTCCCCTGAGAGGCATCTCCAACTGCTTCACCCTGCCTGCACTCCCTTCTTCACCTCTCTTATGCACTCGGAAATGATGTTGAAGTTCAGACTTTAAATTTTCAGACACTGAACCTTTCACAATGTTGCTTGACATCATTTAATGACTGTATGTTAATCTGTGAACCAGGGTTATAATAGTTTTGGATTGTACATTATCGTTTAGTTTTAGTTAGTTTTTGCTTTTTTTTCTTTAATTCAGTTAGTTTTAATTAGTTTTCAGAGTGGTTTTGCTTGTTTTTATTTTTGGTTTATTGCTTAGTTTTAGTTTAGTTTCGTTAGTTTCAGTATTAGTTTTAGTTTTTCATACTTTGTCAGGTGCAAGATTCAAGGTACAAGAGTAACTCTTGTGTAATAAAAACTAGGGGTGGGACTTTAACAGGTTAATTTCGATTAATTAATTACAGGGAAAATAACGAATTAAAATTTTTAACGCATTTTAATCGCAGAACGTTTCTCAGTGCACGAGTTCCAGGCATACAGATTATATCGACGCACAATGTCCAAATTCAGGGGCCACATCGTTCAAAGGACCCGGCCCATGTCCTTCGCAGCCCACAAAGACCATAGACAAGGCCAGACTTTGCGCATGCTCAGAAGCGCACACATGCATGATGGGAAAGTGGCAGGAGAGAAGCTCTTGAACTGGACTCACTCTAAAGCAATTGTTAGTGGAAAAACCATCAACATCCAAATAATGACCTGAGTAAGTATGTTTTTATGCAGTGTGTGTGAAGCTAACATGTCAGTATGTGCTTATAATGTGATATTGATGGTGTTATTGTTCATAAATGCAGAAATGTGTGAAATATCTGAGTTCATGTTAGCTAGCGAGCTAGGCAATTAACATGTTAGCTAGCGAGTGGAAAGTGTTGCAGTTAAGTTGGTGAATCAGAGTTCTGTGAATTCTTCTGAAAGCAGCATTATTACGATGCAGTTCTGAGTTTAGCAGCATTTTAGTTACAGGTCAGACACATTCAGAGGGAACCTTTCAGGACTGTGGTCTGTTTGTGGTGTTCAGACAGCCTCAGTAAGTAAATCTGTGGTGATGAACTACAGCTGCAAGTTAACAAAGGTGAGTTAGTTTGTGGTGAAGAGCAGGCGTGATCATTTGAGACACCAGCAGTGTTTTAGCTGCAGGCTGATGGCTAACAGTAAACTAGCAGAGTGAGTGAGGGTCGGTGGAGCTGTTGGTTTGCAGTCGTTCCCTCTGGGGCTGAATATGGATGAAAACATTGTAAATATGTTGTTTAGATTGTTATCTGTGGTTTCCACAAACTCTGATTAATGTACAGTATCTTGCCTTATAATATAAAGTTACTAGATAACAAATGAGCACTTGTAATTAAAAACACTTTACAGGTGCTTCGTGTGGTGTTAGAACATGTGCCCCAAATTAATGTGTATTCCACCATTCCAAGAAAATAACATGAATAAACAAAAAGCTGCATGCCAAAAATTGGGAGGCTGAACAGTCGTGCATTGGTTGATCTCTAGTTAATTGGTGCAGAATAAAATATTGAAACCCTCCTTACATATTTGTTTTTTTTGTTACAGAATGATGCCATTGAAACAAGAAGAGTGTGCATACTGAAGGAGTATCTGGTAAGTATTTTGGACTCTACGTTGCACACAGTTACTCTCAAAGACTCAAAAAGTGATCTCTGTTTGTACTTTATATAGTCTTCAGCCTATCCCAGCTGCCATAGGGTGAGAGGCAGGGTGCAGGCCAGCCTATTTTTTCAAGTGGTCTTGAGCAATAGTAACATCCAGGCTTTCTGAAGGTCTTTCAAAAAATTTTTAAAGCATTGGCTGCTTTTTCACTCATTTGCAATCCAGGAATTTAATAAATAACTTATTTTAAATGGTCTGTGTAGGCAGTTTGTTACTAGCAACCTACCACAAAAAACACATCATTTGTTTCCGTTTCTTTAGTTTAATCCATGAAAAAACATGTCAAAGATAACACAGTAACATAGAAGAAAATGGCATTCTTTTCAGTAGCATTCATCAACAAAATGATTCCCAAAGAATTATTAGCTGAAAACTTGGCACATCTCAGCATGGTGTGCAGTGTAAAACGTTTGAGGAAACTGAACAAGTGGAGAGCAAAAGAAATGGCAGGCCTTATAAAACTATCTACAGCAGATGAACAGTATCTGAAAGCCATGAGCTTAAGAAATAGGGAAAAAAAAAATCCAGCAACGACCTGACACAGAACCTTAGTGACGCTTCTGAGCCTTCAGCTGATCCATCTACTGTTCACTGAAGCCTCATCAGAAATGGTCTCAGTGGAAGCACACAAGAAGAAGTGGACTGAAAATCAGTGGTAATGGGTCTGCTGGAGTGATGAATCCAAATGTGAACTCTCTGCTTCAAATCAGCACAGTGGTGCGGTGGTTAGCACTGCTGCCTCACAGTTAGAATACCATCTGGGAGCCCTGGGTTCGATTTCGCCTTGCCCCCCCCTCTCTGGGGAGTTTGCAGTTCTCTGTGTGGCTTTTCTCCAGGTACTCCGGTTTCCTTCCAAAGTCATATCAGATTCTTCTAGTTTCAGCGGCAGAAAATTTCCTGTATTTTTAAACACAAAACTTGACAGGTATGACCTCTACCGTTAGCCAGGGTTTGAGACCATTGTTACCAGCTGGCACCGCGAGGAGGTGGTGGTAGGGTTTTGCATGGCCAAAATTTAGAGTGTCCAATTAAGCTAAATTACAATAAGATTGCCTTTATTATTATCTTAAAATTTAGAGTGTCCAATTAAGCTAAATTACAATAAGATTGCCTTTATTATTATCTTAAAATTTAGAGTGTCCAATTAAGCTAAATTAAAATAAGATTGCCTTTATTATTATCTTAAAATTTAGAGTGTCCAATTAAGCTAAATTAAAATAAGATTGCCTTTATTATCTTAAAATTTAGAGTATCCAATTAAATTAAATTCCAAAAGAAAAGGAGGGAGAGAGAGAGAGAAGAAAGAAAGGCACAGAGGAGAGGTCAAAGTGAATGAGATGGATTCAAGGTGGTGGCAGCTTTGTTTAAGGTGAAGAAGAATTTCTCCAGAAAAACTTGAAGCGTTTTTTCTTTTTCAAGCAGAGCTCTTGCAGGTCTTTATGCTGCAGTATGATGTTATGGAGATCTCTGACATTTTCTGCATTCAGCTCTTCAAGTTTCTCACACCTCATCTTCAGTCCTTCAGTTTGTTCATGCTTTTCTGCATGGCTTTCTTTCAGCTCTTTAAATATCTGTTCCACCAATTTCTGTGCTTCCTGAATGTCTTTAAGCATCTTCTCCTGTTGTTTTGCTTTGTGCTGGGCATTCTTACGGAGCTCTTCCAGTTCTGCGTTTTTACGCATCATAACTTCAATGCCCTCACAGATTTTCTCAGCACAGATTTTCTCCATCTCTTGTTTCCATTGCTGCAGTTTTTTGATTTTCTTCCTGAGTTCTCCGTTGCTCCTTGCAGAGTTTTGGAGAACTTCTTGCAGCTGTCTCTGTGATGTGGAGAGCTCTTTTTTCTCCTTCAGCACTTTAGCATATTTCTCCCTTGCTTTCATGGAGCTTGCACTGGATGTTTGTGTGCTTTTGTTCCATCTTCTGGAGATCTGCTCTGTGCTCAGCTTTCATTTCTTTAATCACAGCCGCATTGCTTTGGTGGCTTTATGAAGCGATCCATGTAAGCTTTTATTTTGCTTCATCATATCTTCTAGTTTGACCTGCACCACCTGTGCCTCTTTTCAGTTTCTTCAAGTCTTGCTTTGACGTCTACGTGCTTCATTTTCAGCTTTTTCTTCTCTTGCAGTATTGTTGCTTTCTTCCCCAAGGCAAGATCAAGCTTTTGTTTGCAAGCTTTCATTTCTCCCGCCATCCTCTTGGAGCTTGGATTGCAAGTTGGAGCATTTGCATCCTGTTGTTCCTGATCTAACAGGACTTGAGTAAACTTTTCTTCCAATCCTTCATTTTTCTTCTCCACATCTTGGAGGTTGCGTTTCCATCTCTGTGCATTTTGCATCCTTCTCTTGACCAAGTCTCTTGCTTCCTTCAACTTTGCTTCGAGCTCTTGGATTTTGGTCTCTGCGCTCGGAGCTTGCCTGGCACATATCCCTGAATCTAGATTTGTCCACATGACGATTGTCATGTGACATCAAATGCATTGATGGAAATATAAACTGAATGTATGGATTGAAGGTTGTTTCTAGATCTTCACTTTGTTTCTTAGCCACTGTTAAATTGAGTACCCTTAAATAACTTGTCTCACACACATCCATTCACATACACATACTTTCTGCCCATCTTAGCACCGACTGTAAAAGCCTGCACTACCTTTACATTTTTTTTTTCTCACTGGTATTTGGTTCACTACTGCACTTAATGTTGATTAAATCAAAAGTCAGCAATCAAGCCAATAATGTATTAAGTTAGAGGGACTGGCTAAGATGTCTTTTTTCCCTGCCTGCTAAGGTTTAGCATTTATCTCCATGTTGTAATGTATTTTGTAACAGGGCCCTGACAACACTTTATTAAATAAATAAATAGAAACCATACTGCATTTGTGGAAGCATGCGTAGTTACTGAAGGCGCGCTCCTTGGGTGATTGTTAAAAGCAAGCACATCAAACTGATGTGCTGCTTTTTTTTTTTTTTAATTGGAGCACCACGGCTGCGACCATTACTTACAGTGGAGTGGCACAAAAGGTTCACCTTGGCCCAGGCCTCTCCTCTCTCTGTGTGGAGTTTGCATGTTCTCCCTGTGCTTGCGTGGGTTTCTTCCGGGTACTCCGGTTTCCTCCCACATTCCTAAGACAACCTAACCCCTAACTGGGGTTAGGTTCAATTGGCTACATTAAATTGCCCATAGGTGTGGCACATGAGATTTGTGGTGAAAGGTTGTTTGTCTCTCTTGTGTCCGGCCCGCGGTTGCAGTGGTGACCTATGACAGCTGGATAGGCTTCCAGCGACCCACAATCCCCCCAACCCAACACCCCCCCCCCCCACGCCCCCCCCCCCCCCCCCCCCCCCCCCCCCCCCCCCCCCCCCCCCCCCCCCCCCCCCCCCCCCCCCCCCCCCCCCCACACCCCCCCCCCCCCCCCCCCCCCCCCCCCCCCCCCCCCCCCCCCCCCCCCCCGCGACCCTGAACAAGATGAGTGGAAGTGAATGGATGGATGGTCTTGTAATTTATGCTTTTCTGATTGGCAAACAGTAATAGCTTCTCCTTTTTTGTTCACAGTATGTCAAATCATGAGCAGTCATACATAATATCTAATTTAACATCTATTTAAAGTAACCTCAGTTGATTAAATACCAATTCTTTTATTTTTCCTACTAGACATCCCCCGGCAAGTGCAATATTACAATCTCAGTTTGTGTTTGTGACCTAACAGTCACCAAAATTTGTATCGGCAGTTGAATTTATTTTGAGTCACCACTAAATATGGAATGAAGACTTTGAAAAAGACAGAACTGTTTTGTTTTCGATAACTAGTGAGACCATTGTTCAATCAATTAAATATACATATTTCAAACTTACTTAATATATGTGTGTAATCTTTTTCAACCTAGTCTCCTTGAGCAGGTAACTTAAAATGTGTACTTGTTAAGGCCACACAAGCCAGTTAATTTGAGACAACTTAACCAAGCTGAGTGAATCGCACAATTAATATGCCATACTAAAATTTCCTGATGACAAAGACCGCAAAGGCCGGAAGTGAGTGGCTAGCCTTCATATCAGCATCGCCTGTCCTCACCTCTGCTTAGCTCATGTCGGCTAGCAACGTGAGTGCGAAGCACAGCTGTGGAAAAGCAGCTGGTTAAACGGAGAACGAACTTTTGCCCCTTTATGTGGTTTAATTTTAATTCTTTTATTCAAAATAAGCTGTTAAAATAAGCATGACACATTTTACCATCAAGGAATACAGCTGAGCGAATGATTAATTTCCAACTATATTAAGTGAGACATTAATGTTGACTAAACTATCCAGTTATGATGCTTAACTTTAATTTCAGGAGGTTGCTTATCAGAGGAGCACTTCCGCCCTTCATTGGTCTGTGTAGTAGACTGGTGGGAAAATAAACAAAATTAGTTTAAGCTTATGTACATTGAGTCATTCATCAACCAAACTTAAATTCATATTTCTCATGTTAAATATTTAAATGTGATTTAAAATGCGATTAATTTCGATTAATTAATTAATTACAAAGCTTCTAATTAATTCCATTAATTTTTTTTAATCGGCACTGAGAAACATTCCACGGTGCAAAGTGCGATTAAAATGCATTAAAATTTTTAATTCGTTATTTTCCCTGTAATTAATTAATTGAAATTAACGCATTGAAGTCCCACCCCTAGTGTGTTCATTACCTTACGGTCGTTGTGCTGGTGCCGTATATGCGGTGTCGGCTGGGACTTCTTTTGGTCCTCCCTCTTTGTGCTTTTTTTTTTTTTTTTTTTGGCTGCAAACATATTTGTCCCTGTTTTTTCACTTTCTTCATTCCCTCACAACCATTCCGACAGTTTTAGCAGCTCCCTCCAGGAATTTGCTGACATTTGTGAGTCCTTATATTGATTGTTCCTGATTATTATTCTCTCACTGATAAAGCGGCCGGAAACGCACAAGGACGGAACAGGTTCATCACAACGTTGAGGCTGCGTGGCAGCGACGAGTAGTCACATTTCTCCGGAGGTGAACGCCAGATTTCGTCAGTTCGGAGCGGTTTCCGTAGCTGCCTTGTGTGCGTTTCTCAGGTGGACTTTGATGTTGGTGTTTTTTCCTCACTGAGACGTGTTCCATACATTTTTCATCATCACAACAAGACACTCTTCTATCTCAGGGGCGGTTCTAGGGGAGGGGCCACAGGGGCCCCATCTGAAATCTGATTGGCCCCCTGATGTGCCCCTGTCCTGTCACTCATCTGTCCTTTGTCTGAGAGCAAGGATCAAATATAGGTGGATGCAATTCCATGCTGAAACACCAGTAGCGCTAATGAGCCAAATAGGAATGTCCCGCGTGAATAAAGCTTACAGAAGAAAAAGATTTGAACGATCTCACGGAGAAAGTTTTTTTAACCGACAATCGATGCCAGTCTACATTTTGAGGAGTTTGCTGGTAATAAGTCATAAATCCCTTTTTACTCACAGGTGTCACATAGCGTAAGTCTGACAAACATTAATTTAAGAAGCAAAGTTAGTTAAGAGTAATGTTAACTGAGGCCATTCTTGTGTTTGGACATGGACGTTAGCATTTCACTAATTCATGTAACCCGAATTCATGTACTTCTTTGTAATTTGCATTTGTGTGTTAACATTAACTATAATGTCTGGCAGTGATAGAGAAGAATATGAAAAGAAAGGGTCAGTCTCAGGTGGGAAGTCAGCATTTTTTGAGGAAAAGAGTGAGTCTGCCAAATGAAAATGAGCAGGGTGAGAGGAGGAAGAGAGCAGCAGAACACAATAGACCAGAGGCTGGTCAAGAGCAGGGCACCTCCAGTCCCTTTTCATCAGGTCAGAAATCATTTAGGGAGAGCAACAACAGTTAATGCTGTAATGTATGAAATGTCTGATATTGTTATTTAGTGTATTGGCACATAAGTTCACTGAATTCTTACACCTCATGGTGATAAGATTTACCATAACTTTAATGTAATGGCTTTAATTTTTATCGGTCCATATATCACCACATCTACCACAAATACTTGGCGCCTCTATGAATACTGTGGCCCCTTGATGGCCCCTTACTCAGAAAAATCCTAGATCCGCCACTGTTCTATCTGTATTATCGGACTCAAAGAAACTCCATATGGAACTCTTCTGCTTTCTCGGCAGACCGCTGCCATTACTTTTCGGACCAGCGCGGTGAGCACACACGCGCACAGCTGCCCGACAACGCTCCCAGCTTAAACTCGGAGAGCAGAAAAATGATCAATCCACAAGGCTTTTAAATAAATGACAAACAAGAAAATGGTCATTTTATCTATAACTTTAGTTAGTTTTAGTTAGTTAGTAAACTCACAATACAGTTTTAGTTTATCGTTTTTTCCTTTTAATTTTAGTTTTTATTTATTCAGTTAATGTTTTTTCAATTTCAGTTTTCGTTATTTTGTTCGTTTTCGTTAACTATAACAACCCTGCTGTGAACGTATTTCAGAATAAAACGCAGTCAGAATACAAAGCACAGTATCTGCAGCCTGTATTCAAACAGTTGTTTTAAATTACATTTAGTCCAAATGTAGAATATTAAAATCATTTCAGCCTCATCTTCACTCACATATTCACAATATTCTTTTTTTTTTTCTTTTTTTTTAAATTAATTAATTAATTTATGTATTATTTTTTTGTAATCATTTTATTGATTAAAATTAGGGCAATGAAATATTTATTTACCTATGATGAAATGTGGATGAAATTTTGTTTTGCTTTGTTTTTTGGTATGTAATGATGTTGAAATATGTCCTTTTTAATGATGATGATGTAATGATGTAATTTTTTATTTTTTATTTTTATTTTTTTTAAGCATGTACGTATATTTTAAATGAGGTGATTTTAGTTTTGTTAGGAGGACTACGGATGGAAATTAGCCTTAAGGCTATAATCTGGCATATTTTACATTGTTACAATATGTGTTGTCCTTCTTAAACAAATAAAGAAATAATAATAATAACAAGATCCCAAATGTGACAGGCATTTTTCCATCAGCATGACCAATCATGACACAACAAATCATTGATCACTGACTGATTCCTTTTGTGTTTAAGCTTCATATGGATTCATTTTATTTAAACAGCACCTCAGCGCAGAGGAATTTCCTGACAACCTTATCATTGCCTTACTGTCCAGACTGACAGATAGATGTAACCTACAGATATTGTTAGCAACAAACAAACATCTAACTGCGGTTTCATGTTTGCAGATTGTGTTAACACTGGCTGCATCACTGAGGAAATGAAACTAGAGTATCAGACGGCTGTAGGTGCAATATGAGGTCATACTGAAGGTGTGAATTTGTTGAAAAACTTTCCAGCGAGCAGGTTAGGCTCACTCTGAGGCGGCGACCGACTCAGAATTTCAGTTGCTCTCTTTCTTGAACGGAAAACAGTTTCCCCTCATCTCAGGATGAACAAAGTCCCTGGGATGGTGCATAGATGGTGCATATGTGACAATTTCTTTATTTAATCACTTGACGAAAAAGAAATGCTGTAGAAAAAGTGGATGCAAAATAGCAAAAGTAACCACAAATATTGTGTTGTAGTAATTTTGATCAAAGGTTTGTTTTTTGCACTCATAACACAAAACGGAAGTCCTGTCTTATTATCCCCACCACCACACACACACAACACCACACACACACACACACACACACACACACACACACACACACACACACACACACAGACTCAGGTGTCAAATGGTAAGCTTAAAGAATTTCACCCATGATATCCACCTCTATTCAAAACAACTTCATGTCTGCATGCATTTGCGTGTGTGTGTGCACGCGTGCATGTGTTAAATGCAGGTCCCTGCCTCCCACTGCCAAATGTTGCATCATTTGTACTCCCAGACAGAGATAAATACTGTTATCTGTAAATGACTCATCCTCACTTTCAATACTGCACCAGAGCTCTTCATAGAGAAGCAAATTACTGTAAAGATGCTCAATATCAACGGTCATATTAAGTATAGAGGAACAGGTGGATCGCACAAGAAATTAAAAAAAATTAAAAAAAGAAATTAAAAAAAAATCCTCATGTTTCATTACTCATGCATAAAATACTGCCTTGTTTTCCATAAATTAAAAAAAAATCATATGGGATGTTAAATTATTATAACACTGCAGAGTTATTTTCACAAAAGATTGCTGCTTATTCATCGTAAGAAGGAGACAAAGGTAATAGTCCTGCTGAACTCACTGAAAATGATATTAATAGCACAAGCAAGATCAGTTTTCACTTCTGTATAAAGTCACATTCACCAAAGTTTAAGCCCTACTTTATTGTTTCCCACATGCCCTACGCTTTAAATCACAGAATGAAGACGAAAGACGAGAGGTCACAAAACTGGAGGATTATGTACGTGTGCACATGTTTACTGGGGACTGTACAACAGGGAGAGAGCGTCACCAGGAGTGCACAAGAGTGGGTCGGGTTGTCATGAAGAAGCCGTTTGGGATTTGTTCATATAGGCCAGCAGGTTAGAAGGTAACACATGCAGTAAAACTGAGAAATGCCTGGCACTGTGATTCCACTTTAAAAGAATGTGAATTATGCCTGTTTTCACCTCTGTTTCTGATAATATGATAAAGATGTAGATTTGTATCATTTCTAATTTTCTTATTTTACAAAAATGAGGTCAAACATCGATTTAAATAAAACCAAAACAAAACAATTTTATTAAATAAAGACTGAAAACGTATGCAAGGTATGAAATGGTAGGCCATTGCACTGCAAGGTGCAGTGCAAAATGTCTTGCATTGTACAGAAACATGTACGTCCTTGAGTTATAAATTGCATCCACTTTGTCCTACGACCCCATTATCCAGGTCAGTGACAGGCTTCCCCCAAGAGCTGATCAGTGTCTCCACAATGTTCCAGCACATCAGTGATTACAAAGTGTGACACAGAAGCACAGGAAGAAATGCATGTAGTTATTAAAAAGTCTAAAGTATCCATATTATAAACATCTTTATTATAGAAATTGTGAGTGAGACATTTTACAGTTGCAAAAGAAAACTTCAGCTTTGTAAAACAGAAGAATACAAAAATTATCTTAAGCATTATACATATTATGACTATGGATGATATTATTCTCTGGTTTATTTATTTTAGCTCATTACAAATATTAATATGTTAACAGACTGACAACATTACTCTGAAAATGAAGTAATGAAAAAGTTCTTTTAAAAAATGTTTCGCTGCTTCCTGATTCTCACATGCAGGAACTGTGAAACTTTGTTTCATAAGATAATGATTAACCTAGAATATTATTTGCTAAAACTACAAGCAGATTAATATACAATAAAATGGTCATTAGTCAAAGCCCTACTCTTTATAGTGCTTTATAGTTGCCTGCTGTGATAATTCAGAGTAATCACACAGCACTTAGCTCAATTAGCTGATTTATGTCAGCCTCATCTCCTTTTGTGAGTTAAATCAAAGCGATTTAAAAAGGGAATCAGTTAAGTGCTTGTGAAAATGTGAAATTAAAAATGAAGGTTGTTTATAAGCTAGCTTGCTGTTATTTTTCTGCCTCAACTATCACCATGTTTTTTTTTAATCACATCAGTATCAAAGTCCATAATTTTGAGGAACAGCCTGATTTGTCTTACACAACTTTCATGTATACAAATGATGAGGGACAACTGCAACTGCCTGTGATGTGCAAATCACAGTTCCCCTGATTTCCACATCACATGTCCTCACCTGTTCCTCTTGCCCAAACGCAGAAGCTGGATGAACCGGATACAACGCGTCAAAGTCCTCGTCGCAGACTTGAAGCACCTCTTTGAGCTGCTTCACAAATATCCGCAGATGTGTCGGCTCAGCACTGATGTCTTTGTCCATCTTTATTTTTGTTCTTTCCAGTTGTTTCATTTAAACCACAGCAGCCACACCACGTCATCTGCAAACCACAACAGTGCATGTGTATGTGTGACACAAGCCTCGTGGATGTTAATGCAGAGGATGAGTGATGCTGATGGTGGGCAGAAAGAAGTCACATCATCGGAATGAAGGGGAATTCTTTTCAGCTCCAGTTTGTGGGGATTTCGCTCCCTCATGAATCAGTGTTACTAAAAAAGAGGTGAAAGGGGTGTTGGTTCAACATGGTTACCTTTGAAGGATATGACATCAAGACTAAATACAACCTCCAGAGGGACCATAATGTTGATATTTATAACCAAAAGGAATATTTTTATAGCCTTCTTGAAGGGAGGATTTAGGGCAGTACCACCAACAGTAATTACTATTTAAGGTGTTTTAAGGTGCTGATCTTGTCCAGATATGGACAGCTGTACCTATGATTATTTCACTGGGGTATGGTTCTGCCCCCTGGGCAGAAGAAAGATAGATTTCATACCAAGAGGAAGAGACATCTTTTCACTTTCACCACTCTACAAACAAAGAAGTTGTTTTTTAAGAAAAAAATGATTGAAGACCAATAAATGTTTAAAGGTGTTGTGCAGGGCTCCTTTGAGGGTCTGTTGAGAATATTTTTAATGAATAAATTTACTCCTGTATACCTCGCTTCATTGTGTATGAAATGTTAGTAGGCCTAATCTTCCTTTGATGAATGGATAATGAAGGATGACTCTTCCCAGAGTAACATAATCAAGTTTGGAGTTGTTGAGTCAGTTTATAAACATCATGATTCCTCTAATACTGACCTAGTTCTCGGTTGCTCTTTTTCAAATTTTTTTTTTTTTTTTTTCAGATGTAACTTTTCTTCCCTCATCTGCAGATGTGGCTTTTCCAAACTTTCCCCACGCTTTTAAGCTTGCTTCTCTGTGCTAAAATAAAAACTAGGCCTTTGTGAGGCCAACTTTTTTCAGAACAGTCTTCTTTGAAATTATTCAAGAATTTCCTGATTTGAGAAGGTTCCTATAATATCGCCAGCGGAATTCTGTTTCCGTTAACTACTTTCATTAATTGTGTTCAGGCAGGTGCAGGTCAGAGCATTTAGCAAAGTGGCAAGAATGTAGCTATACAGCGTGACAGACAGCAGCACAGGCAGGAATAATGGAAAAACTGGGAACAGATGTATGAGTGGGCAGATGAGATCAGATCAGTGGCTGCTGCAGGGCAGATAGAAAAGGGAGTCGGGTGACTGGACAGGAAAGAAAGTCCAGGGCCATCTGGTGGACAGATGGAAAATTCTGTTCCCAAATTCCCTTCTGTCATTGGCAGCAGCTACAGCACTTTCAACGCATCAGTGTATTTTTCATAATATCGTAGATATAGAAACCCTAATGTGATACAGGAACACCTTCTTCACTGAAACTGCAGCCTTCATTTAGTAAAGGTGGTAGTAGCCACATTTTTTGTGCCTTTCACATCCTCCTCACATTCTGATTTCTGTCTAAGGTTTTTATTTATTTTTAATTTTTAATTTTTTTTTAATTTTGTGGTTTACTACACTGCTGGCCAGCTATTTCTTTTCATCACAGCACACATCTGATCTATGAAGTCTATAAAAGGAAGTGTGTTTACAGGTTTAACTTCCCCCATTGCTCTGTCCTCAAGAGGATGTCATATGCATTCAGAAAGAGGGGAAGTGAGAGAGAAAAAGGAGAGAGAGAGACCAGCCTGTGTTTGTAGGTGCTTTCTTCACTTCAGTTAGTCTTGCTAATGTGTTAAGGATGCAGGCAGTTAGTGTTGGACGATCATCCTGGCCATGTGCTCTGTTATTGGCCTCTCTACAACTTTGGGGTAAGTGTCTCACTGTAGATGTTTCTCACTATATATTCCTGTCAAATTTTCATTTGTTTTGACTAATAATGACAAAAAAATATATGTCCCCAGTAGAAATATATGCTCATTGTTTGCTAAATAAAAAAAAATGTTAGCATTAATAATGCTTCATTTTAAATCATTAAAGGCAAGAAATGTCTTTCCCTGCCTATAATTGTACCTAATGTTTAGGTACATCTCTTTTTGGAGTTTCACAATGGATTTTGATTTAACTGCAATCACAAGTTTGGTACAAAGTGGACATCACAGCATGTAGCAATGACTGCTGTGTACTTCTACGTGTGTTAAGAAGCTCGCCTGTTGCTCCATTTCAAAATGAATTTGTGTGTTTCAGCTGATTTGTGCTCAATATTATATCCTAATTTTTATTTTCCAGGAAGGCTTTCTGCTTCCTCTCTCACTCTTCCACCACCTACCCTGGACATCTATATGAGGTCAGAGGACACGGTGGGTTTGGTCTGCCGAGTCCCTGAGGGTCATCATGGGGTTTTGTTCATGTTGTACCAGCGGAGAGAAAAGGTATTTTTCACTTTGTTTTCCCAAATGTATATATATTTTGGAGTGTGTTTGATAACTCCTGAGCTGCTGCAATTTTATTTCTTTGTTTTTGTTTTATTTTATTGAGGTGGACTCTCGGGACCTGCCCTCTGGCGCTGGCAAAGTTCAGTTTACTGTTAGGATACAAGGATGGGATTCAGGCCAGAGTAAACTTTTCTGCTGTCTGTACAGGAACCAGGAGGGTCACTACAGTGCATTCAGTCCATATTTACAAGTGGAGCAACAAAATGGTTTGTATATTTGATGGAAATTCTTACTTAGCAAAATTGATTGCAGTTCTTTTCTTTGAAGGTAGCTTTAGTTCTGATTTAAAAAAAAAAAAAAAATCATCCTTCATCCTACCGCACACACTTCACGTCACATCAGCTCATTTTAAAATTAAAAACAGGCAGAATCAAGATGACGCTGGGTCACAGTCAGATGTGGTCTAGACCGTTGCTTTTCATTTTATTCAAAAACGAACAAATACATCTGCTGCGTTAATCGGTAGTGATTCCACATGTGGTTTAAAACAATAAACACTCTCATCCGCTCTTCTCCAGCACAGCAAACACACCGCCGAATGCAGGTGCTCTCTGTGGTCTCTTATTGTCCTCCACTCTGTGGGTGTGTACAATGGTAGTTACATCCTGCTCTTCATATAGAAACCACACACCCTCACACACAGAAACCCATCAAAGACAATGTGTACATGCTTAAACTGTTGACAGTTACAGACGGAAACCTGGCTAACCAGAAGCTCACTTTTTTTCTTCAGATTTTACATGAATGGAAAATCTGGAATAAAACAATGAGGGCACAAACATGGAGAGATAATGGTTTTATATTTCTCCCTTTCTGTGTCCATTCCCGTTCTGTTGTGTAGATCCTACCCCTTTCCCCCCTCCGGTCTTGTCTGTAGAGCCTTCCTCAGGTTTGGTAAAGCGTGGGGACATGCTGTCCTTCAGCTGCACCGTCCCCGCTCATCCACAGTCGCAGTCAAACAAACCAGCGACCTTCCTTTTGCTGATGACTGCTGAGCAAACAGGGACGACATCTGTTATCCCGCAGCCCCGGGCTAGCCAGGTATCACACTTTCAGCTGCAGCCAGGAGTCTTCACTGTGGGGCCGCTCAGGGGAGGAGAGGAGGGAGAGTACACCTGCCTCTACCAGATGACCAAAGAAAGCGGATTGGTTAATTCCACTGTGAGCAATGTAGTTCAAATTACTATCACAGGTGAGGATATCTTAGGTGAATTTTTGCAACCTCACATCATTTAAATTTACCTTGAAATCTGTAAGGCGTAATCACCTAAAATGTCCTTTAATTATTATGTAATGCTTTTTGTTTGGTAATGTGATACCTTTTAATATTTTTATAGCAAAAAATGTAAAATTACTACATTAATGATGTGAACTGAAAAAATATGCCAGGTAATGGATTAATTCTTGCAATGCAGTGGCAGTTTTATATATATAGCACATTTCATTGCATGTAAACTCAATGTGCTTAACATAGAAGGTAAAAACATACAAACCTGCATAGGCTTACAGTGCCTTAAGGCAGTGAAAGCAGCAAAACAAAACAAAGCAAAACAACAGCACCTATTAAGTGTAAAATTGGGTGAATAAAAAGGTTTTGAGTCTATTTTTGAATATATGCAGAGTTGTAATTGATCTCAGATCAGCAGGCAGCTTATTCCAAAGAACAGGACCACAATAACTGAAAGCACCCTCAGCATAGTTAGATCTAATTCTTGGAACATTTTAACTGATGTCCTGAGAGGTCTGACTGGGTTGTAAACAGTGGGACACTGGGAACCAATGAAGTCACTTCAATACTGGGTGGTCAAATTTCCACGTGCCTGTAAGGATTCTGGCTGCTGCAGTTGATGAGCTGAAGTCATCCTTCTGATGATTTGGAGAGTCCTGCAATAATAGGGCATTAGAATAATCAAATCAGCTTGATATGAAAGCATGGACCAATTTCTAAGAGTCCGTTTGAGATAGGAATTCCTATAACCTTAGATATATATTTAAATGGGAGAAAGCAGTTGCGATAACCTTATTGATTCAATTCAATTAAATTTTACTCTAGCTGCAGCATTTTGAATCAGCTGAAGGCTTTTCAGGGAGCTTTTAGGACAGCCTGATAATAATGAATTACAACAGTACAACCTAGAAGTAATAAATGCATGGATTAGTTTTTCAGCATCACTCTGAGAAAGGATGTTTCTAATTTTAGAAATATTGCGCAAATGCAAAAAACCAGTCCTACACATTTGTTTAATATGTGCATTGAAGGACAAATCCTGGTCAAAAATGACTCCAAGATTTCTCACAGTGTTACTGGAGGCCAAAGTAATGCCATCCAGAGTAAGCTTCTGGTTTGACATCATTTTTGTAAGATTTGTGGGGCCGACTACAAGAATTTCAGTTTTATCTGAATTTAGAAGCAGGAAATTAGAGGTCATCCAGGCCTTGAATCTTTAAGACATTCCTGCAGTTTAACTAATTGATGTGTGTCATCTGGCTTCATTGATAGGTAAAGCTGAGTATCATCTGCATAACAATGAAAATTTATGCAACGCTTTCTAATAATACTGCCTAAGGGAAGCATGTATAATGTCAATAGAATCAGTCCTAGCACAGAACCCTGTGGAACTCCATAAGTGTGTGTGAAGAAGACTCCTCAATTACATGAACAAATTGGAGTTTATTAGATAAATATGATTCAAACCACTGCAGTGCAGTACCTTTAATACCTATAGCAAGCTCTAATCTCTGTAATAAAATGTTATGGTCAACAGTATCAAAAGCTGCACTGAGGTCCAACAGGACAAGAACAGAGATGAGTACATTGATGTCATTATCAAAACTGAGATCACTATCCAGAATGATACCAAGATTCCTGACTGATGTTTTTGGACCAACAACAATATTTCTGTCTTACAGTATCTCTGTTCACTTCTAAAAAGTTTCAAGAGATTAAATCGCCAGAGGAAAATGATAAATACAATTTTGTATCATCTGCATAAGAGTGACATGTAACAGTTTAAAGAGTAATGACCAAGGACAGACCCTTGAGGAACCGTGATTGAATTTTGATTTGTGTCGATCTAAAACTACTTTAGATAGGATTAGAACCAATCAAGAGCTTGACCTGTAAACCAACTGAATCATGAGGCCTTTGAAGTATTATCCACCTAATTAGTAATCCAGTTAGCTAATTATTTAAATGCTATTTGCTCTGATTTCATGTGCTCGCAGATATGCTACCAGTGCCCATTCTTCGCCTTGAGCAGCAGACAGATGTGTGGCATCTACTGTGCGTAGGGTCTCCTGCATACCCTGGTGCTGTGTTCTCTCTCTACCTGGTGGATAATAATTTGCTGTTGCCACTCTTCATGCAAAGTTTTCGAGCATCAGGTCACCTTCTCGGTGCCTGTCCAGGATGCTCCAGTGGCTCTATACCAGTGCCAATACAGTGTTCAACTGGGAGGAAAATGGAGCTTCTCTGAACACAGCATCCCTTTAACTGTAACCAGAGGTACAGACTTCCACTTCTAATTGTATGTGAGTGAACTGGACTTCAGAGAAACTGTGACTAATTCTCCCTTTTTTGTATTTAAGGGATTCCCCCTCCATCATCATCAGGTAGGATAATAGCATGCCTTTTTTTTTTTTCTCGCATCTAGAACTCTCAGATTCAAACTGTTGTCTCTACCAGCTCCTCACATAATGACACTTGGTCCCACTTGGGACAATGAGTCATTTTTCAATATTCTGAGCAGTCAGTAAGAGTCCTCAGCATCTCAAATTAACCTGATGAGACCACTGCTGGTGTCACCATTGCAGGACACATGACTGTGGTAACCAATGTCTGAGAAACTTGTTGCAGGTAGAAGAAGTTTACATTGTCACATGCATTCAATGTTTTACATACTGTGAAGGGATATATTTTATTCCAAACAATAATATTTTCCCCTAAATAAAATAATTTTATCACCTAACTTACATGTCAAGCTCACAAAAAACAGTGACAGAGTAGAGTGAAAAAAAAGTTGAATAAAAAGTGTTGCACTCAGGCTCTTAGTCTTCTTAGTGAGGGGTCTTTTGAGTTTGAGTCTATACATTTATTCTACTATCCTTATGATGATTACAGGTTCAGGACCAGCCAAATCTGTTCCAATACTTGCTGATGTTAAAGTCATGTGAACATCAATTGTTCCCTGTCCTTTTTGCCTTTGATATTAATGCCGGTGTGATGTCTGCAGATTCGTTAAATGTGGACTGGCCTCTCGTCGTGGGCTCTTTCTCGGCCGTGGTGTTGTTCCTCTGTTCTTTGGCAATTGTGATCGTAGTGGTACACAGAAAAGGTACTTCACAGAAGAATCTCCACTTTATTATCAGTATTCTGATGCTTCAAGCCATGGTTTCATGCTGATTGAATTGTCTTCTTTTGTGAAACTCATTATTTCCTCTTTCCCATCTCATTGTACCTTTTGTTGAAGTGAAAGCAAGAGAAGAGGAAAGGAAAAGAAAAGGTATTTTTTTTCACTGGTCTTAAAAACAGCATACATAAGGAGATGAGTGTGCTTAGGATATTTTTTTTTCATAAAGTTATAATAAGCAATCCATATATTTATATATCAATGCATACTCATTGATGATGTATAAGCCTGCCTTTTTATTAATCCTTTCCCTTTATTTGGAAGTCATCATTCAAATTTTCTATACTGGTGTGTGTAAACTGGGTTCTTGCATCGCAGCATGGATACTGTTGTAACAATGTTTTTTGTGTTGCACTGTTTTAGGCAGGACGCACAGTTCTGGTCTCAGGTTCATGCGAAGGATCATATTGTTGGTGAGAATTTCTCTTCAGAATCAAACTTCACCCTCAGGCTGTCTCGTTAACTCTATTTTTATTCACCCTCTTTCTTCCTAATTCTCACAGGGATGAAGCTTTGCAGCTGTAATCAGACTAATGAGATAAACACAAATTACTGATTGATAATGTGACTAATGTGTGCTTATTTATTTACTTTTTTCAGACCTTACACTCAGGCGTACAAGCTTCTC
This sequence comes from Archocentrus centrarchus, assembly GCF_007364275.1. Classification (NCBI taxonomy): domain Eukaryota; kingdom Metazoa; phylum Chordata; class Actinopteri; order Cichliformes; family Cichlidae; genus Archocentrus; species Archocentrus centrarchus. Next base: position 24,380,051 of record NC_044346.1, on the reverse strand, counting down.
TTCTCAGGTAAATATTAACCTATCACCTTAACCTCCAGATGCTAATAAGAATTCTCAGGAGACTCATCGACTGTGATTCAAATGGAAACAGCCATTTACCTTTTACTTTCCTTTCTGTCACAAGATTGTAAACCAAACGATGAGGCTGGCTGGCTTTTTGTTAAACCAAGGACCAAAACATCAGTTAGTCTGTGTCATCATACAGTGATGTGAAAAAGAAAGTTTTCACCGCAGTCTATGCGCTCCTGTGAAAAAACAAACCACACCCTATGATTTCAGCCAAGCTGTAGCTGTCGGACAGATGGCCTCACATTTGAGTCTAGAATACTTTGGTATACAGAGGAGTTCATGGCTGACTCAATGATTGCAAAGCACCCAGGTCCTGTGGCTGCAAAACAAGCCCTCCACCCCTCCACCACCGTACTCGATAGTTAGCATTCGCATTATGTTTCTGCTAATTTGCTGCATTTGGTTTTCACCAAACATGGTCAGACATCTCCACTTTGGTCTCATCTGTCCAAAGGACATTATTCCAGAAGTCTTGTGGTTTGTTCACATGCAACATAGCAAACCTGAGCCATGCTGCTATGGTCTTTTTACAGAGAAGAGGTTTTCTCTTGACAACCCTTCCAAACAAGCCAGACCTGCTAACTGAGGCCTGTAGAGTGTGAGATGTAGCTCTTGGGTTTTCTGTAATTTCTCTGAGCATCTCACAGTCTGACTTGGGGGAGAATCTGCTGGGACTTCCATTCCTGGGAAGATTGTTGCATTATGTTAACACACACCTGAATGCTCCAGACCAGGAAACTGCCAAAACATCTGCTTTTATAGAGGTGGTCACACTTGCTGATAATCAATCAAATACATTTAACAAGCAGCACCTGGCTGCTACGCACCCCTTAATTCCTATGCAAGCAGTAAGGGTGAACTTAGTTTTTCACAGAACTGCATAGGGCCCTCTGAAAAACTTTCTTTTTCATATAAGCGTCTATATTATCTCTGTCTGACAATTCAAATTAAGATCTAAATCTTTAAAACAGACTAAAATACATAACTTTATCTTATCTTTCTTATCTTTCTCCCAAAAAAAATGCCAAAGCCCTTGGGGGAGTTCAGATTTCTGTACTTTTGTTGCAGAATGCTCCTTAATACACATTCAGAGCACTTACTTATACATGATATTATGCTGTACATTATAATAGGCCCTCACATTTATCAGCTCCCATGTTTACTGGGAGAAATCAGGCTTTGGATTCACAGACGTAAGGTTTGTAATAAATATGAACATTTGATGCTTTTCAATGGGATTTATTGCAAAAAATAAAAAAACTATGTTACACAATAAACATATCCTTTAAGCACGGAGGACTTTGTAACAGCAAAACTACATGGGAGCATTCACTGTGACACAGAAATAGGTCAGATCAGCTTTCTCATGTTGTTCTGACTTTTTTTTTGTTGGAATTTCTGGAATTTCTATGGCTTCTGCACTGAATTTACTGTGATAAACAGAGTAAGCTTCTTGAATCCCGTTGCTGTAAACAAACACACACACACACACACACACGTGCGCGTGTGCGTGCGTGTGTGTGTGCTTATAGCAGGCGTACACACACACACACACACACACACACACATACAAACACACACACCCCAACCAATCAACAAACACCCCCCCTCCCAACATGCTGTGACCTCAAACCCACACGTACAATATTCCTCATTAGTACTGTTGCACTGTGCTTGAGCATGTGTTTCATTAGCTGCAATCACTTTCATTAATTAGCTAATGAAGGACTCTCCTCAGACTAAAGGCACTCTCCAGGCTCTCTCTGATATGTGCCGCAGCCATCTTAGAGGACAGAAGCGGCCGTCACCAGCTGATGCAAAGAGTAACCAACCATTACCAAAAAGTAGACGTGTCCCAGTCTTATCGGCTCCTTGAGCAGCAGTAATTTAATCAGGATTCAAAACTATTTTTTTGGTGTATTATATGCTGATTGTGACTCATATTATTACAAGTGTTGCTGCACAATGAGACATAGAGGATTATTTAATGTTGGTCAGATTCCTCTGGTATAAAACAGTTTCATAAAGGTGGAGGGGATGTCTGAAATACAGAAATGAAAAACAGAACTGCAATAATACTTACTGTGTGCATCAGTGAGGAGATTTGTGAAAAAAGGACACAAATAGATGAAAACAAATATGGTTACATTAGAAATGTGAAAAAAGGAACTTTAACATCATGGGATGAGACATGTGACAAATGAGGAACAAGCGCTGTCCGAGCATGCATAACTGCTCCAAGGATGAACATTCCCATCCACACCAGGGCATGAGTTTAGACCTGGGACTAATTATCAGAATCTGGATAAGATGTAATATTTGTTGAGAACATCAAGATTATGATATCTCTTATTTAAGAGAGCGATATGCATTCATGAATGTATGACATGAACGCACTGAATTTAGACTGACTCCAACAAAAAAACCATCAAACAAACAAACAAACAAACAAAAATCACATCTAAGATGGTCAAACTTCAACTCTGGCAAAATTTTCATGCAAATCTGTCCTGCTTCATTTATTTTGAGTATTCCTGCTAACAGACAAAAAAAAAAATCACATAACCACTTTGGTGAAGACACTAAAGACAGAATGATGAATGATTTTGGATACTGTATGAAAATAATACAAATTACACTGGATTTAAGAAGGTGCTAGACTCTATATGAAGGTTTTCAGGAAGATTTATCTGGAGGGATGACTAATATATACCATTATAAAAATGCCCAAATACATGTGCTATTTTAAGCACCCTGACATCATGCTAAGTTGTTGGTACATTTTCCAAAACATGAAAATATATTTAGCAGTGAAAGCCATGGATAGGATATGAACTATGCCCCAGGAAATTACATCAAGCTTAGATCTTTAATAGATTGTCTGTTGTTGTTTGTTTACGCACAGGACTGGGTCAACAGGGACACCGAAGCAACATCCAGATCCCCTCTCTGGAACCCTCTTTCAACATTCACGACACCGATCCATTAGCAAAGTTTGACACCCCCCCCCCTCTATTTCTCTGTGAGTGTGTCTGAGTGTGTGCGCGTGTGTGTGTGTTTGTTTTCCTACTTTATCAATGTAGCATCAGCTGAAGGTTACGCAGCAGGACAGGAAACGCTATTTCCTCAGTTCCTCTTTCACATACAGCAGTAATTGTACAATTAGACGGGATGTGATGTTGGTTTAATGCCACTGAGTCTAAATACAGATATTATTATTATTATTAATATTATAAAGCTTGTTTTCCTTTAGAAGTGTGGTTTTAATTAATTATATTAAATCAAGAGCAAAAATACAAAGAGTAAATATTTGTCTTTTTCTTGAACATAATAATAAAAAAGAGTACACAAATTGACGATTATCATCTCATGAGTATTTCATAAGCTGCAGTGTGGTTATGTTGAAAGTTTACCCTTGATCTTGAAAAAAAAAAGCAGCTGACAGAAAACTCTCACATCAAGGTTGTTCAGAGAGTGCTCTGAAGCTTTGAATTATTTTACAGCATCTTCACCATCACAAGGCGTTTACTCTAAAACTTAAGCTCCTGAGATGAGATTGTTTTGACAGATGCCATGTCTCATGTGTATCCGTGTCATCTCATAATAATCTCATGTGTCCAACTGCACAGGCTTCACTTTTATGATAATTTACAGCATTTCACGGTGCCTTTGGCAGACTTACATGCCAGCACAATATTTACTTTCTAAAAAAGGGCCTATTTTACAAGTATATGTTTTATTTGTGTAGCACTTACCAAACCAGAACCACAAATTAGTGTTTTACACATGAACGTCACTGACCTGCTGTAGTTTTGCTAAATATTCTATAGAGGGCACTGTTTCTATAAATTTTCAATGTTTAAATCCCCTCGCAGTACAGCATAAGGACTGCTGTTGATCAAACTGACAAAATTCAGGTCCTGTGTTCAGTGCTTGAAACCAAGTACTCCTGTAACTCCAATACAACAGCAACTGACTCTTACTTCTATGGCATATGATGATTGCATAAGCACTACAAACATTATGAGCCCTCATATCTCTGTTTGAAAGTGAGCATGCTGAGACTGAATAAAAGCAAGAAAGTAAAAGGCCTCAGGAGGGAGCTACACCTCTCACCTGTTTATGTAGGTTTTACGGTGGACAATAACTCTGTAGAGACTAGCTGTCACTGTGCTTCAGAAAGTGGCAAAAACCAACTCTGTTAGAATTACATTTACATTACAGCAGCACAGAGCAGAGAATGTATAATTTAACTTCCTGTTCCTGCACCCTGGGACACACAGATGAAATATGAAAATGGACTCAAAGGCTGAAAAGACTGTCTGTTTGTCCCTCTCATATTAATATCTGAGTCATGCCTTACTCCTGTGTGGTCACAAGCAAGCACATGCATATACCGCAGAGATCTTCAGATCCAGATAACAGCATTAGGCAAATCCGTTCAAACGAGGCAGAATAACGATAAGACGCTTCAGTGATGCGAGTTCAACATGTTCATGACCTAAAGTGGCACCTTGATTTACCCGTATGCCAAACTAGTTTATAGCAACCTCACCTTGCCACCATATGCGGCACAGTGACATATGAGTCAGATTGATATTAAATGACATCCTGAATCTTGATATTGATGATAATTTTCCTTTTAAAGTTGCCCCTGTGAATGACATTGAACATGAAAGTGTGTGCTGAAATTGAAGGCAGGTTTGGCTGCAGTGTTGGGTTCGTATTTTCATGTAATGTGATGCAGTGCACTTGATTTAGTTGTATCTGAGGAGTAAAATAAGGGTTTAGGCAGCGTAGCAATGCATCATCTGATTATCCTCAATAGATTATTCCATAATAATATGCTGTTGCTTCTGACATTTCCTGACTTATTCATATTAGCTTAAGGCCTTTTGATTGCCAGTTCACCCATATCTTTCAGTGACTCATGGGAGCACTCAGTAATATAACTTATTAATGGTTTACAGTATACTACAAAACCAAAGGCAAGTGTAAATTACTAAGTCTAATATTTTTCCACAACCTTTAAAAGTACTTTTAACTGACAGCATAGTGAACTTTAATAATATTAATCAGTAAACCATGAGTAATGAGCCTCCTTGCTGATTCATTAGGAGAGTATTTTATTTAAAGACTGAGATGTGTTTGCAGCGAACCGATATTAAATAGGTCTACTCCTCCTCTTTATACACAGAGTGAATGAAATCAAGTGGGTTTATGCAACCTGAAGGTATAAAATAAATGTTTATTCTCTGTGACTCACCTCTGCTATTTATCCCCTCCTCTCTCAAACATCAGAACAATAGCACACTCCCACCCAAAGGCCCACATGTAATGAAATCAAAAGAATAAGTTCTGAATCCTTTGTGTTATCTATTGACGGTACACGAACATGTGACACAGTGACTGTGGCTGGTGGCTTCAGTGTCTGAGATTAAACACTCGTTAGTGTGTTGGAATTGAGAATAATATTAAACTGACTAATTGATATATATGTAAGGTCCAAGCCTGGATTATCAAGTTATTTACCCCTGGTTTGTGGTAGACACTCACCAGCACAGAACAGTTCTAAATGAAGAGTGCTGTACTTTACTGAAAAAGTAACTATTCCAATACATCTTCACTGAAAGCTTTATTTCCATTAAAAAAATATTTTTGGAGTTTGTTTAATAGAAAAATATATAATATTGCAGTCATAAATATACACTTTATACAATATCACATTTTCCAAAAGAAATAGTGCATTCTCATAAACTTAAAATAAATCCATAAAAAATGCAGAGGAGTAGTTGTTGGCTTGTGGAAGCTCCCATGATAAATTCTGCAAATATGATTCAATTCAATTCGGTTAAGTTTATTTATAGCTCCAAATCACAGCAAACAGCCAATATGTGAACCAATTGCCACTGGGACACAAACTTCAATACAAGAGCAGTAAATTTCAGTCAGAGGAGCAATGAGCAATATCAAAAAAAGTGTGGGCCCACCAGGGGGTCGCGGCCCACACTTTGGGAACCAGTGTTGTAGGGTAAAGACCATACAATAATTACAGAGAAAACCCAACAGTGGTGAACAGTGACAAAATGCCCCCCCCCATGAGCAAGCACTTGTCAACAATGGGAATAAAAAAACTCCCTTTTAACAGGAAGAAACCTACGGCAAAATCAGACTCAGGGAGGGGCAGCCATCTGCCATGACCGACTGGGGTAAGGGGAGGGAGACGGGACAAAAGATACAGTGGCTGAGATGCAGATCCCTGTTTTGCCTAATTGCTAGAGACAGCCACATACATAGTACGCTGAACATAAGGAGAAGAAAACTTGTAGACGTAGGCATGCATGTAGTAAAGGAAAATTTTTAATTTGTGTCTGCGCCTTCAGACTCAAAATATAAAGGATCATACCTAAGCTGACTTCTGCAATCTACTGACATCTAGTGGTGAAATGTTACACGCTGTAACTTTAAAGTATGTGTCATTAAATGAATAATGAAGCAGCCTGAGGTTTTTCTAAGTGTAGTGGTTTACACATTAACTAACAAACAAAAGATCCCTGTTTGATTCCAGGTATAGACAGAAATCCCTTTGGGATTGGGGTCAGGAGGGGTATCCGGTGTAAAAACTCTGCCAAATCAAGCAGAGGGAGCTACCCACTGTGGCGACTCATTGAGACTAAGGGAGCAGTTAAAGTAGCTTTAATAAGGATAATAGTATGTTTAATGTGTCCGCACACAAACCTATTGTTGTCTTCTTCTGCTTTCACCCACTCTCTGTCTCCTGACAGTCTCCTCCTCCTTGCCACTTGCCAGTACCACTTCTCTCCCTCTATCTTTTGCACGTGTTCACAGCTCTGAGTGTTGTAACAATTTATGAGTGTTGAAACAATAATTAATGTGCAAGTAGAGCTCAGAGAGCGTTTCTCAGGAAAAGCACACGTTTGGGATATGTCCACTAAGAAAAGGAATGAGCACAGTTTTTCCTTATCTAATAAAAAATGCTAGCAATGCAGACATATTCTCTGAATATTCACTTCTTTGGTTGGGAAGGGCAGTAGGACTACCACTGATGACGGCATCCTGGCCTCCTCATCCTCTTCCAACCAGAGCCAGTATGTACTCAGTGGCTCTTTCTCCAACCAAAGTTTCAGATGATAAGTCCATTGATCCATCCTGTACAAAAACATAGCAATTTTCAAAAAAGCTGTGCATCCTTGTTTTGTTCTCCATTTTCTTCTGTCATTTGAAAACACTGTTTCTTCAGTCATTTTGGTCATACTCCATCCATCATAGCTATAGAGACTACTCACCTCAACAGTGTAAGGGAGAAAGAGGCGGGTGGAATACGAGCAACTGTATTCTACCCGTGATATTATTTTCTTATGATAAAAGAAAATGAGAGACAATTCTGGTAAGATTTTTTTCCCCATTTGTTTCTTGGCTGGGCCCTGACTATGTATCACATGGACATGTGCGCACAACACCCATTAGATAATCACACCCAGGTAAGGTAATGTTTTCCATGACTACAGCCAGACAGGGGCTATTAACCAGGAACAGGGCAAAGGTGGAAGAATTCAAACACTTTATTTAAGCAAGAATAAAACCAGAATGTAAATGACGTAGTGGCTCATCTGACACAATTTACAGGTGACTGCCTGTAAAACAATAAATGCGACCTTGATCTTGAACACAGTTTGGTTGAAAACCCATTTGGGGATCATTGTGCACAAGTTTGATTGAATCCATGGCTTCTGTCTCATGCCCTGCCATGGCATGAGCATATGGGTCCTTTGGCTGGATGAGCTAAATATGAATAATAAATGATAGATAAATAAATAAATACACAGCTTTGCTTTAAAAGACTTGGAACATTGTTGCAGCTGGTCTGGGCTAAGCTCACTCTACAGTGTTGGGTAGATTAGTTTCTAACAGTTTTATAAGGTATTCGCATTTAGTGTGAAAACTTGTCAAAATACTTTGGTTTGAAATTGATGGCTGACACAATGTGAAAACTCTTGTGTAAAGATGGGCCATAAAACAATAAATGTTGTCTTACAAGGTCAATAAATCATAATGCCCTTCATGTCTTCTTCTACTTTTGTCCTCTTGACAAAGAGGTATTACAAGAGCAGCGGCTAATCCTCTAAATACCGACTGTCTCACACAATGCTGCCTCAATGACTTTGTGCCAGCAGGACTTTGGAAGATAGTGATAATGAAATATCATGGAAATGACTGGTAACTGAACCTGTGACACGCAGGTATGCAAGTTTGATATTTTATTACAGACTGATAACTTATAAAATTAAGTTAGCCTGGCCAGTCTGGATGCTTGGCCATTACATAAAGTAAAATAGCTTTGATGTCTTACTTTTCATTAGGAGGTAGCAAAACAAACTATGTTTTACAGTTCTAATTGTAGTGTTGATCTTTGATCTCGTAGGAGTTTTCTCCTCAGTTCAATACCAAAGGCCTTTCGTACACCAAGGCAGATTTAACATACTGTACAGAGAAATTAATATAACACACACATAATGAGTCATTAAAAAAAAAAAAAAACAGGGTAAAAGTAAAGAAGCCAAGAGTAAAAATAAATAAGATCTAGATCTAATAATGAAAAGTAACATATAGGTAGAAGAATAAAGATTTATAAAAAAGTATGATTTAAAAGTATGAAAACTACATTTAAAAACAAGATAAGTCGGTAAAAGAATAAAAACAACACATGGATTTAAAGATTAAGTAATATTGATGGTTACATAGTGAGATCCAGATTTTAAAACATTGCTGAAAAGCTCATTTTTTAATGTACTGATTTAACGATGTTCCGATGACTGAGACATTCCTAAGAACATCAGGTAGTTTCTTTGCAGCCTTGTGCAGCATAGTGAAAAATGGAACTTATTAATAATTTTGAGCACTTAAGTTGCTGTGGCTCCACCATAATAATGTACCCGCAATGTCACTGGGCTGCGTCCAGTCAGAATGAGGTGATAAATTATTCAAAGGAGACTGGGAGGTCACTAAAGCATGATCTCATCTCATCTGCACTCATATACACCCACAGAAAGGTCCACCAGGGCATTCATGCTGCTTAATTCTAGAAAAGAGCTTCCAAACCAGACCAAGTAACTGTTCAGGAGATCTGTGGCAGTTATAACTCATTTAGTGCTGTTCTCTAATTGAGGTAAAAATGAAAGTATTTCTGAAATTGCATTGTTAAATATGCAAATGATCGCTAATGTACATCAATTTAGATACATACCCATAACTGAATACGGGATAATTCTTTCTTTCTTTCTTTTTTTCTTTCGCACATTGGAGTCAAAAGTTTTTAAGAAGACAATTTTCTTTTCATCACTTCATAAATTACAAATTTATATGAATAGCTATACCAGTTACTTATATTTGGTCATGTTTTGTATGAAATATGGACCAATTTACATTAATTCATAGTAAACTAAAACTTAGGTTTTCTTTTTGCTATTCATTCAAACATAAAATACTGCATCAGTAGGCGAGTATAATGTGACATACGTAATTCTCCTCAGAAATTCAGATTTTTTTTTAATAAAAAAGGTTCTTTTTTTCCCCTTTAATTCAGCTTCCATTCATGAATAGTAACAAGAATAACAATATGAAACTTAGTACAATAAATTAGATTGCTGGGGACATTTTTCCCTGTGGCCTAAGGCTCATTTAGCTTTCAGTGTTTTGTATGTCTGTGCTTGTACATCTGTATTGAATGTGTCCTAGTGAGTTTTTGAAGTTGCATTAAGGGCTCAGCACACCTTAATAAGTCAGTGTTCAGGCTTGTTAGTACCAAATGTTTGCTTTTGCAATCTGAATGACTTTCATCCTAGATAAACACTGTAAGGCTGGTGTTATATCTGTACTGACAATAACTGTGATATTTGACAGCTGGCATTCAGACACAGTCTCCAACCTTTTATTTTCAGTGTCATAAAGTGACAAAACACACAATAAACAAAGTTAAAGATGAATTTGACTGACTGCACTATTGTATAATAATATCAGTGAAATCTTTTGGTCACAATAATCACATAGTAATATTCTAATATTATGAGAGCCCCACATAGTGTTAAAATTAGCAATCTGTTGGGTTGCAAGAGCACAGGGGCCTGAGATAGTTTCCCAAATTATTGTTTCAGTCAACCACTGACTCAGATCACTGGTATATGCACAGTACCAGTTTTCAGTTACTAATTTACTAGGAACTCCTCAATGAAATGAAATTAGAATCAAATACTATAAACTTGTAGTAAAGTACCTCTGTGAGGTGCTACATTATATCTCTTGCATGTTTTCTTGACATTTATTCAATCACGAATTCCCTTTTTTAAAAAATTTTAAAATCAACCCAATAAAAACAGAAAAAGTCAGCACATTAAAAGCAATGAGGGACAGGAAGTACATAATACAGCTTAGCCATAGCAGCTGACACTCTTCAGTTGCATAGTATATTATTCATACTTTGAGCTTGCCAAGGGTGGAGAGAATCATTAAGCTCCAGTGTTCTGAAGGGTTTCAGAGGGCCAGGGTAGAAAACTGGAGAATGCTGTTCTCCAAAATCCTGAGCAAATCCTGGGTTCCCTGTAGGGTGGCCATCTAGATTAGCTCAAGACTGGTCGTTGTAAATATATCGACAAAATAATCACTTTATAATGCAGTCAAATATTACTAATCTCTAACCGCAGCCTTCAGAATGACCACAGAGGTCAATAAAAGAAATTCCTGACAGTGTCAATAAAAACTCAAAAGACTGAGCTAGGCAGAGATATGGTTTATTGCATGGCTGTTATATCATATTGCATTAGATTGTGCACATGTGATAAACTAAACTGTTTACTCACTGTAAGACATCCTTAAACACATAAGACTCTATATGAGATAGTTTCATTAAGCACAATAAATACATTAATGAAGAAGTTTGAAAATCTCCTTACGAAATCTACATCTTCTTTTCTCCTGTGCATCATTATTATTGTTATTATCATTATTATTATTGGTCTTTTTACATTCATTAGTCTTAGATGTTTCCAGCACCAGAAGCAGGCCATGTGCTTATCTACTAATAGGTGGCCCACCTTCTACATTTGCTTCTACTCTTTACTGAAGGACTCTTTGGGGTTTTTTTGGTCCACCACCAATCGTATTCCTTGCTCCCAATTCTCCTGACCCCTTTTCTAGCCTCAATCCCTGACCTCTTTCTTACTCCACAATCTCTCCTTCCTCATATTTCTCACAGTTCCTTTCGCTTGTCTGTTCCATCTTTCCTTACACTGTTCTCAATATTGTTTTCAGCCCCACACATAAAAAGAAAAAAATGCATGTCTCTGTAAAAAGATCTTTCTCAGTCCTTGTCTTTGTTGTGTCCATTCACCAGACTTGTCTCCCAGAGCTGCACTAGGGGAGATTTCTGTCTGGGGGTCCGGGGACTCTGGAGGACCTGAGTGAAAAGGATAACAAAAAAGGACAACTGGAGTAAGTGGTGACTGCATGGTAAAAGAAGAGGGAGACAGGAATTTGGGAGAATGAGAGCAGAAAAAGAAAGGGAATTAAATAGTATGTGGGAGCAGGAGACCAAACCAGCAACCCGCCATGGGGGAGCAAAAAGATAAAAAGAGAAGGATGAATTTGCTTCCTCTCAAGGACATCTTTTTGGATGAGCATCATTAGCTCTGTATGTCAAAGAGAGGTTAATGCGACTGTGATCCAAGGCCATGTTCTGTATGACTAAGTCAACAACTGAGGCCAATGTCCCCTGCAATCCTTCATTTATTCCTGAACTTTAATCAGGAACCAGGTCTGTGCATAAAACAGATAATCAACCAGCAGAGAGAGAAAGAGAGGGAGGGGCTACGAGACGGCGAGGGGAAAGAGAGCAAAACGTTGCTAATGTTAAATTGAACCATGCAGCTAAACCCCAGCACATCAATGCCAAACTGAATTAAACAGCTAAAGCCACGAAGCAGCACTCAGCTTTAATCAGAGATACCAGAGTATCAAAGAGATGCAAGACCCACAAGGAAGGTAACAGAAATCAGTGGGATTATCAATTGTCTTTCCTCTTTCTCTGCTATTGACTGCGCGTGCACGCACACACACACACGCACGCACGCACGCACGCACGCACTCACACACACACACACTGCTCAAACACTACAGACACTTTTCTGCCCTCTCTCTCTCTCTCTCTCAGTCTCAGGGCTGTTTGCCTTCTTCCCTTATCTATAAAGATAAGAGCCTTACTGTGTGTTCAGTATGTTATCAGATACTTGTGTCCCATATTTGGTGCAAAAGAGATGCTGACATCCTCCTACGAGACTTTCTTCATTTGACACATTACAGTCCAGAGCAATTTTAAGCAGACAGATGGGTGACAAATTAAAAGAAAAGAAAAAAAACAAACCTGTTATGCTGTGGGAGGCATTTTGTTGGCTTGATTTGGCTCCACTTAGCCTCCCCCTTACAGGGAGGACTCACTGCTAACAAGTACAAAGTTGTTCTAAGCTATCTTAATTTGTCTCTTGGAAATGATCTCCCATGCATACGGCACATGGGGTTGCTGAGACCTGTGGGTGATTTTGTATATTTTAACTCTTGTGGAATAAATTCCAAAAGACATCAAAGTTGCTCTTGTGGCACTTGGTTGAATAACACCTTACTAGGACTTACTAGTAAGGTGTTGTTCAACTTACTTACTAGGTGACTTTTTGTCACCTGCCTATAAGTTCACTTTCATGCTACTGCGAGACTGGTTGAACCCTCAAAGTGCCATTGCAAGTCAAATGTGAAGACTTAGTTAACAAAACATCATTATTTTGGAACCTGATATCGTCTTATCTGCATTCCAGGGAGACTCAGGATGGTGATTTGCCTACATTTTCATGTCCTGTACCAAGCATTACAGTTGGGTAAGGTTGGTGTGTTACATTTAGAGAAGAAAATAGTTAATAAAACTCACTGTGAGGCCTCAGATTTATTCCATATGGTCAAATTTTCAGAAACTCAAAAAAAAAAACAACAGCAACAAAAAAAAACAATAATGTGAAGGAAAGTGTGGTGTCAAAACTTCAATATATCAGGATGAGCTGTAACACTGACACACCTCTGGCCGGTTAAGCTTCTCGTCTTCTGGGGGCCACACAAATGACTTGCTGACTGACGGGTGTGCTGAAAGAGACAAGAACAACTGATGAAGAAAGAACAGCAGTGAGGCAGAGGTGCCCCTGTGATGATGTTTGAGCACTGCAGTGTGAACACTGAATCAAATTAAGATTGAACACCGTGAAGCAGCAGAGAGAAACCAGAAGAGACAGTGAGGGCGGCGGAGGGAACAGACCAAAAGAAATCTGAACATGACCACGGTGAAACAGAAACAACAAGTAGGCAGCAGTAATTAAGAAACAGAAGGGCAATAAAGCCTCGTGTGCAATATGCAGCTGCAGCTTGCATAACCTTCAGCTACTGTCCAGGGAGCTTTAGGGGCACACCCTGGTCAGTTTAGGTGACTCATTGTTAAACAAACAATGATCTAATTCATTCATACTGACGTAGTAACAAATCACCCTTGAAGGCAACAAAACACACACACACACAAACACACACGCATACTGTAGAGCAGTGCCTCCCAACCTTTTCTTTCTGACGTACCACAGCCCTGCTCATGCACTCCTTCAAAATGCCATCTGAAATCATGTTTCAAATGTTTGTAATTTGAATTATTTAGTTTTTTTTTTTGGCTTATGTTCTTCATATTTATAGTCTTGGACTTTATTAGTGTAGCTTTGCATCATTCACAGTTCAAAATAATCCTTTTTCTCCGTCTTATTCTTTGCCCCTTGCAAACAGAAGGCTTGAACAGTAAATTGGTGAGGCTATGCTCACAGTCAGAGCTGGATTTGAGATCACCATATTAAGAATATCAAGTTTTGACAAAGATTCTGGCTCATATGGACAAGTTTGAAAGCTTGAACATAATTGAAACTATTGCCAGTTTGATATTAATATTCACCATTGCAATAGTATAAATATATTACAGAACACAAGGACAGCATAACAGCTCTGAACTAAACTATTCAAATTCATATCTACATAAAATTCAGCCATTACTCTGGCTAGTCCAGATGTTTCATCTGTATTGTAACTGCACTGATTTCACCTCTTCATCTTTAGCCATCTTTAACCATTTATCAGTCGTTTTTTTGTCTCCATTTATTTCAACTTCCTAACTTATTATTTCAACAGTTCATCCATTTCTCCTAGCCGTCTCTTTTAACCAAGCTGATAAGATTTCTGTGCCTGCTGACACAATAGTTAGTACATCAACTAAGAATCAATCCTGTATAATACAGGCAAATGAAATTTCCCACAGATACATTATAGGCAGCATTTTATTAACATAATCTACCAAATTGTCTCTACACACGCAACTCTATATCAAATTACATGCTGCTTTTGAATGCTGAATTTAGGCTTAATTCCCAGATTGGACACGTTCAGCCAGCTCCTTTTTTTCCTGACACAATAGTGCTGAGATATGATTCTGGTTTTTCCTTGCCTCAGCTTTTCACAATTAATATGACAGGTTAGGTGCTCCATTTTTTTTTTTTTGTGGAGTTACAGAATTTTATTTTCTCCCTGGCCAGCTCATGGGCCCCGGTGCAAAGTTATTGCTCATAACAGCTAACAGTAGATTCGAAAGCTGTTTTGAGGTTTTCCGCTGTCCATAAGGAAAATGAAATAATGTGCTCACTGAGCTGTTTCAGGGGGTTTTCATCATCTTGCCGTGGATATAAAAATGACACACACACACACACACACACACACACACACACACACACACACACTCACATGCAACCAACCATACACAAACACGCCTGTGTGAGCTTGTGGGCACAAACAGAATCAATTACACTCTTATACACATGTTCGCCCACAGTGCCAACACAGGGCTATACTAACCTGCTGAGGGTCCGGTTTCTCCCTTGGATGATGACCCAGGTGTGTCAGAAACAGCCAGTCCATTTAACGACAGCATGGGACTCCTTACCTCCATGCTGACTGGCCTTCCCCTATTTCTTGCTTCTTCTCCTTGTGCACCACCATCATCACAGCCCCCATACAGGCTAATCCTCTGCTTGCGGATCTCCTTCTCCCTCTCCTGGGCCTCCTGGATATCTTGTTTTACTTTCACTAAATTATTTGAGGGGCGCAGCTTGAAAAAGGGGTTCTCCTTGGGTATTAAGTCCTCCTCTTCCTCCTTTTCCTGTTTTTTCTCTGTTAGCCTGTTATGTTCTCCTGTCTGTGATGATGAAATGTAAGGATTCCCAGAGTCAACAGCAGTAATAGACTCTGGTTTGTCTTGGTGCTTCTTCTGTGTTGCGTTCTTCAGGTTATTCTCTAAGATTAGGACTTGATGAACTGGTCCCTCTGAGTTACCCGGCCCTTGAAGAGTGGATTTGGTTACATCCCTTCCGTTGGGAGAGTTCGGGCTCTGTGCCGGACTAAGAAGATCTAAACTGTGTCTCTTCTTGACACGTGTACCTTCTGTGGTTGACACCTGTGACGAGATGTTCTCCTGGTTCTCCGTAGCTGAAACATTGCTGGCAGAAGAAATGGATGGGGCCTTGCTTCTGGTTGAAACTGTAAAAGTTGAGTCACTGGGTGTCTGAAAGGCCTCAAAGAGCTGTTTCTTCTCCCTTATTTGTCGGACCGTGCCTTTGTCGTAAAAACCTGGAACTTTCCCAAGCTTGACCAGATCCTGCTCCCTCTGGGCCTCCGCTTGGATCTCATACAACATCTTTTTGCCAGCAAACTCTCTGTCTTTTTCTTGACACCACTCAGTCTTCGTAGTTATTGAATGGCAAAGAACAGTTTTTCTTAAGGGGACCTCTACGTACTCTGGAGAGATGGGTAGATTTGGAAGCCCTCTGGATCTCCTCAGACTGTGCTCACGCTCCACAGCCTTTCGGATCTCCCTCTCAATAGGAGTCTCTCTGGAGAGCCCTGGGGAGCCCTCCAAAGTGCTGCATGGGGAGAAGTCAGCTGATACTCCACTGTCACTCTGGCTATCGTCACAGGAGTCATTCTCCATCCTCGTGTGTTTGCTGTGCTCAAGAGACACACCAAGGCTATGTTTTTCTCTTTCCAGCTCTTGTATTTGGACTGTGTGTGAATATCTTAACAGTCCCCTGCTGCGTAGCTGCCCAGCTGGCTTGTTCCTTCCAAGTCCGCTCCCTTTCTGCCCTTTCACCCCACCTGTTTGCTCATTTTCTCCCTCTGTTCTTTCCCCCGCCCTGCTATGCCTTTCTCTCACAGCAACAACACAAGCACAGCCTTGAAAAGCAGCCCCACCCTGATTGGACGGCTCCATGGCAACAGTTGACAAAGGTGAAAATCCCTGGCCGGGCACCTGTTGTGCTGCTTCCTGGTTTGCACCTTTGGGGGCAGGTTCACATTGATACTGTGGCAGCAGCTCCTCCTGCTGTTTACTTGAGGGTTTGACATGCAAAGCTGAGTCTGGTTCTTGATGAGTGGAAGCTGAATATGAAGGTTGGAAAGACTTGCTGTTGGTGTCTAATGTGCTTAGATCCATAATATTAAGGGCCACTTCCTCTTCTTCCTCACTTTCATCTGCAAAAGGAGGGGAACTTGCAGTGTGTGCATCATGTGGGTTGTCACTGTCAGAGGGAGAATGGTGAGCAGTCTGTGACACTCTATTTTCCATTATACTGCAACTTATTCCATCTGGTACAAAGTGAAACTGTGAAATATGTTTCTCTGCTGCCATCTCCTCAGATGTTGTATCCATCGTCTTATCAACTGGTTCAGTTATCGGAGATGTCTTTGGCCATTCTTGACTATTCTTCTTGTCTTCTGTTGGGCCTGAAATGACCTCGACATCACTGATAGACTCTGCCACCTCACCCTCAAGGCTGGAAAAGCCCTCTTTGCCACCATATTCTCCAGATGATAAGGTGTCAGTGGAAGGCAGAGGCAGGAAAGATTCCCCACATAACTCAGCGGGCTCCTCAGGTTCCTCTTGAGTCCTCAGTCCTCCTCCTAGTTTTTTAAGACCTTGCTCTAATTGTGTCACAACTTCTTTTCTCTCCCCGTGGGTGCACTGACTAATTCTCATGGCTCCTTCATTTTCCACTTTAGTTGCCTCAGCCATTTTGATTTTCGACACAGTCTGGTTCTCCTGCAGAGTTTTGACTTGAGCTCCAGGCTCCAGGATGTCTATGTCCTCCTCGGGTTCTGCCTTGGGCGCCATTTTGTCTTTCAGAGGGGAGTTGTCACCCTTTGCCCGAGACTCACTGAACAACTCGTCAAGTGAGCTGACAGGGCACGGCTCCTGCCAGGCCGTGGGCTTTGTTGCCATGGTGACAGGTCTGCCGACGTGGAAGCGTTTGGAGCAGTCAGGTTGTTTGGCCTCCAACCAGTGAGTCTGAGTGAAAGAACAGAGAGGGGAGAGGGGAGAGGCAGAGGGATTAACACTGTTTAGGACTGAAAGGCCACTTATTTTATATACTATTATTTCAGTGCATTGCAAATGACTTGTTCATTTTACCAGTGGAATGTATCGTTGTCTGTTTTCACAGTGATATTTACTGTGCAAAATGCTAAGTGCTATACTGACATGTTTTCATTTGTATTTTCAGAACTCCTTCAGTCTCTGTTGAAATACTGCAGCAAACATTTTCAAATGATTGTTAAGAGAGGAAAAAAACATGTTAAGACACTTGGCATTTGCATAGCTGCATTTGCTGTTTCTAAAAGATAATGTCAGCTTCTGTTTGCCTTTCAGCCATCAGAGGTATAAAAATAATGGTATAAATTTTTTTTTTTTTTTAATTAATTGTTATGCAAGTGGGAAACAACTGGAAGGAAAAACTGAATATACTTGAAGTGGTGATGTCTAAAAACAGGCTATATGAATATGAAAATGGGAATGAATGAGATGATGCAACAGTCCTCAGAACTCATTGCACTCAGATTTATAATTGTGCACAACTAATAATAAATGAAGACCATCTTTATATGCTTCATGTGCACTGGAAAATTTTACTGTATGCCTTTTTTCTACATTTTTCAAGGTACAGAGCACCAGCTCTATACCTTGCTCTGTACCTACTTACCTCTGTTGTGGTAAATAGTCCTTTTCATTATAACAACAAATGAGACAACATCTTTTTGTGAGGCATAGTTTCTGTGTTTTCAGCAGAGTTTCAGGGATCTGCAGAATCTGGACATCTGAGAAAAGAGCACTGAAACTGTTTTGGCTGCTTATGGTGGCCCAATAGCTTACTATGCTGGTTTTTCTTTTATTTATCACCCTCTTCTGTATGCGCTTAAAAACTGGATTGGATTAGAGCACTGAAAATCCAGTCAAGGTGTAGTGCAGTCCTATTCTTTCTCTTTAATGGCAGCTTCAGAGCGCTTATGTTATTATACAACACGCAGGGTGTTTATAAAGCTGTGCTTGGCTTTGGCTGTAAGGTGGCTTCCACTCTACTCCACGTGCAGCATCTAAAGTTTTCTGCTGAGTAAACCTTTTCTTTAATCAGCTTACAGGCTGGGGAATGTCTCAGTAACACACACACACACACACACACACACACACACACACACACACACACACACACACACACACACACACACACACACACACACACACACACACACACACACACATACAGACAATAGGACTGTCTGCAGGATATACTGACTAAAGGGGAGTCCAGCTCATATTTTTCAGTCTTGGTCCTGAATCAGTACTATTGCCCCCCCCCCCCCTCTCTCTCTCTCACTCACACACACACACACACACACACACCTACCTCATATTCAGTCTTCATCCTGACAAACTCCCTTTCACATCACTAACATCACTTCCAAGCCACTCTGACTAGGCAGGACTCCAACTGTGACTGATCATTAAGGGAATGCAGGCTACAGGATGACTGGTTTTTGATGAACTGGGACAGATGGTCAAATTAGGTACAGCCCCTTCATTTACAGATTATAAGGAGTGACAGCATGACATGGTGGGAAGAGTGGGGATCACTGTGGCAGTCATAATGGCTGAACATGTGGAAACAGCAGCGGGACAATGTAGCCTAGTGCGGGTAAATTAGGATGAGAACAGGGAAGAAACAGTGAGATATGAGAGATATGACAGAAACTGGTCTGGGGAACCAATCTCCAGCTGATATGATGTATTTGGGCTAAGATTATTATCAACTTCCAGCTAAGGCAGCCATAATAACTCAAGGCTGCTTTTTATTTCTGAAATGTAAAAATATTTCAGGCTATGCTCGTATGAAGAACATATTTGTTTTGTTTCATATACCAGTTTAACAAGCAGCTTATTAGTGTGTTCACTGAAGGCCCCGTTCAGACCCCATTATGAAATGTACCCTGGCTGATGTCAGACTTGGTGTTTGGTAATGAGGGGGTGGGGGATTTGGATAGTTGGCATTCCCACAAAGTTATTACTGTGTCTAAATGAGCAGTAACCTCAGTCATTAACTCAGTTTGTGCATGCTGCTTTTTAACAGATCAGACACAGAAACATATGTTCAGGTGTTGCCTGTGACTACCAGCCTTATTCTACAATAATTGACAGACACCCATGAAATTTATAAAGTTAGAATAATAAGTCACTTACTAACAAAGAGTTCTCAACATGACGTTTCATTGTGAAATTGAGCGTGAAAATGAACATTTTTGCCACAGTGAGAAAGCAATTTGTTTTAATGGTATAAACTTTGCTGCAAATCCCTGCTTAAACAGTTTCACGCACCAACCTCTGCTGATTCTGCTGGAAACCCAGCTGAAAACCAGAAAGCTCGAACAATTAACACAACGAGTCTGCTCATTCATTTTGAGGCACGTTGATGTAATCTGACTACTCTAAGCGTAAACTCTGGCATGCATTAATGAGATTTCTCTCTCATGTGCAATTTCTTCAAGAAACTTAATAGCATTATATCTAATATGGCATGCTGTTTTATTATTTTATTTTCTAAGATACACAGAGAAGGTAAGGTTGTGGATTAAAACTTCATTACATAACAGGCTTATGTTTGGCTCATTATATCCACAGAGACTCTCACATTATCAAAAGAACAGAACCCATCTGTGTCAGTCCAGACAAATGAACTTGCCTTCCTTTTTGTGGTCAGTGTCCTAAAACAGCTTAAGATCTCAGAGCTTTTGACCAAAAAAAAAATTTGAATTTGAATTTGAATAAATGCAGCCAACTTCATCCCTAGTGTTGTTGCTGTCTAATAGTTGCTGACTCTGTTCTTTTAACATTTTCCAGACACGAGTGTCACATTTGAGAAATTGGTCTCAATGGGCTCAGCTGCTCTGAACTTCTGTACTACTGTTGTTTTTTTTCTTCTTTTTATGGCAGTAATTACTTACCCTAGAAAATATCTCATGTAAGTATTTAGAGCAGTTTCCTCCTCAACAAAAACGTACTACAGTACCAGAATATACTGCTGCACATACCTGCCTCGAAGATGCCCTCAAAAATTCCTGTGAAATACACCCTTCTCTTGCTTCAGTTCACTGAGGTTTAATCAACAGAAAAGGAGCCTGTCTGCTCACAGCTCTCGCAGTGCCTCACAGCCTGCATCTCCTCCCTCGTGCACACCAACACCATCAGTGCAACAATTGTGCACGCCCACATTTGCATTTCATTCACCCACATTCACTAATACACAGACAAATATGAATGTGAGCCTGCGCACATGCGTGTGAGCCAGGCTTACCACCCTGTCATGGATTTGAAAATATATAGTAATAATCCTATTAGTGAGCGACACATCATAACTATTACACCCAGCAAATTAATAACATAATGCACCAGATAAAAGAGTGATATGAATTTATCAGGTATATCCGCAAATAAAACTTGATTTAAATTACACAAATTTACATTATGAATGAATGTGTTCAACAAAAACAGATGACACTGGCAGGCTTGGTTAGCAAGGCGAATAAATAGACTGCTGGTGCTTTGCAGAGACACATGTACCTTGTGCTAACATGCAGCTAAAATAATAGAGTTTCACTCACCAAATCTGGAACACAAACTTTATTACAGTTCTCCATTCTGTAGGCATTATATTAAAAAAATGCTGCAAATGGTACCAGCACCACAAATATGATGCAAAGGTTCAGTTCAGCTGACATGAAGCCAAAGACAGTATATAGAAGATTGATGTAGTCACAGATCTTGAAGCCTGTTGTGGTAAGCAAGTGGTGAATGAGACTGAGGAACTGAGAGACACTGTATAATCTTAGGGTAGAACTTGTGACTTACAAGATAGGCCCAGTCTAATGAAAACCCTGCTTTATATTAATTTTGGCTCTAAATGCAAACAAGTGCTATACAAACATTCTCTGATTTTCTCCATTCTAAGATGCTGACTGAGAAACTGATATTACAGCTGCCATTAGGCATTTTATGGCTGAAGTGAGTCACTACTCTATGCTGCCCTTGATAATGCAAAACCAAATAGGGTTATATTGTTTTGTAAACTCTGGGGTTACTGGATTCAACAGTGGTGAATTTAATTGCATCAGTTTAACCTTTCAGTGTGTCATTCAAAGAGCTTGCTTTGCAGAGTACTAATACAGCCTGTAGATGCTTGTATGCAAAATCACTGTATCTTTAAAGTTCTAAAAGGGGTATGTCATAGTGTTTAAAATCTTCCACTGAGAGTTAATAGGCAATAAATGCAAGCACCAAGGTGTCCAAACCCAAACAAACTATTCATTTAATAGCAAAATCTCTCTGCAATGAAAAATATACATTGTATTTAAAGGGTAACTTATGATGAGCGGATACAGTGAAGTTGAAAATGTCAAATCTCAAAAACAACACTTTCTAACAGTGCAAGTGCCATTCAATGTGCCAGTGTCCTTTATGCCTTTAGACCCACTGTCTCCACAGTCTGAGCTGCTGCTGCCCCTGTTGGTTGGTTCTCAGGGTGTTCTGGACAAAGCTCCTTGGTAGGATCCATCACAACAGGCTCGGGCAGCTGATAACACTTGAGCTGAGCTCTGAACTCTTCCATCTCTTTCTGCTCCACCTCCCTCCTTCTGCTCATCAGGTACAAATCTGTAGAAATCCTCCTCCTTGACTTCACAAGCCACCTCATCACCACACAGTCTGGGCAGGACGTGTAGAGGAAAGCCATGCTGAGGTTGAAACGATTCTGCACATCAAAGGTAAAGGTACTGCCTTCCACTGAGATGTTGTACGGCAGGTATTGGCATTGATCACCAAAGCGATTGATCTGGGTATAAGACAACGTGGAAGCTTTGCTGGAGTTGGAGAAGTACATGGTGATGCTGTCTCTTTGTCTCAGAGCCTCCATAGATGATGAGTGATTGAGACTGCCTGCAACTAGAGCCCATCTGCCCTCAAACTGATGAGGACCCAGCTGGTCAAGTGGGTGAACCAATTTTTCACAGACTGGAGAAGTTGCACAGCTCACACACATCAAATAGAAAAGAGTGATTTCACACACAGCAACCAAGTCTCTGTTTCTTGAAGATTTACCCATTCTTTGTTGAAATCTTTGCCTTTTATTCTGAGGCCTTTCCTTTTTACTTGTCAGGACTGGAATTCAATTAGCAGGCTTGTCTTTTTATAATAAAAACCTACATAAAAAAAAAAAATTCCACTTTTTCAACACAGGACAGGTTCATTATCTCTTCTCTAACTGTGGATTTTATGATTGTGCAATCAAAGACATTTTGAGCTAGTGTGTGTGTTTGTGTGTGTGTGTGTGTGTGTGTGTGTGTGTGTGTGTGTGTGTGTGTGTGTGTGTGTGTGTGTGTGTGTGTGTGGGTGGGTGGGTGGGGTAAACACCGCTTGCACTGGAACATGATGTCCAAATGGGAACTTTCCATCCTCGTCTTTGTTTGCTGTAGACATTGGGCTGCTATTAAAAATTTCAAGTATGATATATGAAATTGCCAGTGCAGACAATCTCATTCACCAGTTTCTAAATGCTATAAATACACACAAGCAGCAATGCATACAGTAGGTATGTATAAAAATACCTTTCCTGTCCTTCCCTCTGTAGAAGAAAGTGTGTTGAAATGAGCAGATTCCCTTTTAAATGGCCTTATTAAAAAAAGATGTGCGAGTGGCAAACATTCAAATGACAATGAGAACAAATAAAGGACTCTTACACATTATATTTTTGCATATTATCACAGCAAAGACAAAACACATAAATATGGAGACATTACAGATTAGATGTTTCTAATGATGATGTAATTTTGTTTGATTTCTGACACATAATTATGCCATTGTCTTAATGTTGACAAGCAAAAGAAAAATTCCCTGAAAAAACTGAAATCTTCTACTTTGTGATATTGATCTATTTCTACGTTCATCATCAAGTAGATTTTAGATTATTGCAATGAACTGAATTTTAATTATTGTACCATACACTGAGGAACAAATGCACCAGATGGAGAAGATGATATAGGACGTAATGAAGCTGGTGATTTGATCACTTCATATATTTAGCAGCGGTGCAAAAAAAGTACAAAGCATTATTAACAAAACAGACTTAGTTTAATGGTAAAGTGGTTCTTCATCATGTCTCCTGTGACTGATATGTGATCAGATCAAAGTTTTTTTTTTTTTTTTTCTGTTTTCTGAAATATTTGATAATGTGACAGGTTGTTTAAAGGTAACACTTATCAAGTGCTGATATAGCTCACCATGTTGGGGAGGCAATCCATGTGCTGGAAGGCTGTTGGAGAGGCCTGGATTCGGTTTAGATTGACAGTACAACACTGATCTAACATACTGTCAATTATTGTTTGCATCCGGTCAGTACCCTCAAAATGTAGCGAAGAAATTAAGAAAATTCTGGAAAATGCTGGTTATTCACATTTGCTCTTTCTGGAGAGACCACCAAGGTAAACCTTGTTACCTTGTTTTCTTCTTTTTTAACTTTTGACAGGAAAGCCATGCACCTCTAGGTACTGTAAAGCAGCTTATCCTTTAGAGGGCCAGAGGGTGAAAAAAACAAACAAATTTCTTGAAATACTACAAAATTCCATGCAAGGATGGAACAGAGAAAGAGAAATTCCTGACCAGATTTTCCTAAATAACTTAACTTCATGCATGACTTTCCAGACTCATTCCTGCTTTTATCTGGGACATGTCAGCATTATTAGAAGAAAGTACAAGAGGGCAGTCAAACAAACTAAACGGAGTCCAAAGAGTGAGTGTCATGCCTGTTATTCCTAGCAGCATGGTTTCCCAGAGAATTATGAGGCAAAAGAGCATTTGTTCTCTTGAAAACGAAATTACAGAGTATGACAAAATATGAGTACCACCAACGCAATCTGGTCTATTTAAATAACTACTTTAACAAATTATTTTAAATAAGTTAACTAAAAAGTAATTATTGTCACAAATTAATTAAAGGTAGTAAAACAAATACAAACAAGTTCCATCCATTTATTTTTCAGTCCTCCTTCAACTCCTCCATCTCCTACTGCTCCAGCTGCCTCCTCCTGCCTATTCTCCTTCTCCAGAACAGAGTCTGTCACCAAAGTCACGACAGAATGTGTAGCAAAAGGATCAGGTCAGGTTAAAGTAATTGTCCAGATTCGAGTTAAAAGTGCTACTTTTTACTGTGAAGTTGTAAGACAGATAATAGCACTCATCATCTAAATGGTTGATCTGGGTGTAGGTATAGACTGAAGTTGCACCAGAGTTGGAGAAGTACACTGTCATGCTGCCTCTGTGTTTCAGGTCCTTCAGGTCATATGGGAGAGTCATGCTCCCTGCAATTAAAGCCCATCTGCCTGCTAAATGATGAGAAGCTAGTATATTCAGAGGCTGAATCAAAACTTTGCAGGACAGAGGAGCTGAGACCCTCGTAAGCATCAAACAGAGGAGAATGATGGAAAACAGAGCAAATGTGTGCTGACATCATACTTTTATATGAAGATTTCTCCTTTAGCTCTTTATTCTTAACCTTAATTTTTAAGATTTACAGATAATGGCACTTGTTTCACAGATTAGCTCACCCTGAGAAAATACAATATTTCAACACAGTTAGTAAAAGTAAATGATGTATTAACCCTTTGTACACCATTTTATTGTGCAACTAAGAAAAAGTTTCTTTCAGTTTGGTAATGATCAATATTTGCACTGCAATGTCCAGCCGTGCAGCCTGGATTGGAGTAAGTACACATACAGATTGACAAAGTACATGGTAGTTATGTTATTGGAGTCTGAGGTGGATGTGCAGTTTTCTCAAATGTGTTAGGATTACAAACAGAACAGAACACACAGTCCCAGAAAATAAATTCACTTATTGTACCTTTATTGGTGCAACGGCTTGTCACTGGGGCTGCCTCCTCTCAGATACTGCCATTGTATCTGTGACAATGAGTACTTATTATAGCTTATGGAGATCAGTCTCGAACATCTGGAAACAATTTTATAACTTAATATAACAATACAAAAATATTTCTTGAAAAAGGATAGTGGGTACACATAGCTAAACAGCTTTCACTTTTTCCTCTGAAGGCTTTCGGTGTATTTCTGTGGAAATTTCTGCCTGTTCATCTAGAGGAGCAGAAAGGTCAGACACTGATGTTTTTGAATTCTTGCCATGTCTGTTATGGTTCATCCCAAAGGTGCTGAGGTGATGGGGTTAAGGTAAAAGCTCAATGTGGGCCACTCAGGTTATTCCACATCAAACTCATCCAACCATGCCTTTATGGACTTTGCTTTGTGCACTGCGGTAAAGTCATGCCAGAACAGCGAGAGGCCATCTTCAAAACTGTTCCCAGCTGTCATAGGGCAAAAGGCAGGATACACCCTGGACAGGTCACCAGCCTGTCGCAGGGCTAACACAGAGAGACAGACAACCATTCACACTCACACTCACACCTATGGGCAAGTTAGAATCTCCAATTAACCTACTGTATCCCCACTAAGTGCATGTCTTTGGACTGTAGGAGGAAACCAGAGTACCTGGAGAAAACCCACACAAAAGCAGGGAGAACGTGAACACTACACACAGAAAGGTCTCGGCCAAGGTGGAATCAAACCCAGGACCTTCTTGCTGTAAGGCTACCCCTCCTTGGTAGAGTCCATCACGGCAGGCGGAAGCAGATTCAGGCACCTCACCTGAGCTCTGAATTCCTCCAGCTGCTTGGGCTCAGCCTTCTCTTGCTGAACAGGAGCAAGCGCTCTACTTTCTTTGACTCGCTTTCAAAGCGCATCACCAGACAGTCTGCACAGGATGTATAGAGAAAGGTCAGGTTGAAGTTCACCTCCGCTCTTTCATCAAAGTTCAATGCCTTCCGGTGCAATGCTATAAGTAAGTATAGTCCTGCAAGTAGAGCCCCTGTGCCCTCCAGATGATGAGGATCCAGTTCATTTAAAGGTCTGACCAATTCTTTAGCTTATAGGCATCAATCACAGGAGAGTGATGGCACACACAGCAAACACGCTTCTCTGTGTTGACATCATTACTGTCATAAACTTGCGATGCAATCTTGTACATAACAGAAAGTAATGCTGCTTAAAAAGCCTGTAATAATACTGGAAATGAAGAATGGAGAGCAGATTCCCATTTTACATTCCTCTTTCTTTCTTTCTTTCTTCTTTCTTTCTTCTTTCTTTCTTTCTTTCTTTTTCTTTCTTTCTTTCTTTCTTTCTTTCTTTCTTTCTTTCTTTCTTTCTTTCTTTCTTTCTTTCTTCTTTCTTCTTTCTTTCTTTCTTTCTTTCTTCTTTCTTTCTCTTCCTTCCTTCCTTCCTTCCTTCCTTCCTTCCTTCCAGCCTACTTATTGACATATACAATAAAGATAAACATAAGGATACCCAATAACATTTGTTGCTTTTTTTTCATTGTTCTGCCTTGATTTAAAAAAGAAAACCAAAAATTTTGTTTGTCCTAAAATAATAATTATTGCTATAAATTTGCTATAATATGCTTATACAATATACAAAGCTTCCTATGCAGACTTTTGTGGTCAGATACTTTATAATCAGTTCTGCTCAAGTTGTGTATACAAAAAAAGTTGGTCTATAACCGTAATATGCTTAAAAAATACACTTTCAGAGCTGTATTTTGTTACTCTTTCCTATGTAAACTTGAATTGTAAAAGGCTGCAGATTTGAAAACTGTTGGCAGATACTGCAGATATGACTGTTGTGATTCAGGGATCAAAGAAATCAGTTTTCTCCAAAATGTGTTTCCTGAAGTTGCATCTTTGTGTTGTTTAAATAAATAATGGTTGAGGAGAAATGCAGCAAGACTACACATCTTAATGAGACAAAAAAAAAGTCAAACAAAAGACACTTAAAAATCATTTTGCAAATACGAGTTTTTTATTTTAGTATTATTTAAGCTGTTCATTATTTTAGCAGAATAAGCAAATCAAGTTCAAATGTGGGGTTTTAAATACACAGCTGTCACTGCATATCATTTCAGTCATTTGATATTTATGTTTTCTTTGAGGATGTAATTCAAAAACATTAAGAGTCAGTGTTATTCAGGCTTACAGAGTAATTCAATCCAATTTCTTAAATTTCAAATAAACTCTTTTGCATATCAGGATGGTCGGCTCTGCATTATTGCAGTGACACCGTTTGCATAAAAAGTCTGAAAGCTGATTCAAGGATAGTTTTGTCTGATGATTTCTAATTTCTGCGTGTCCATAATTAACTGTAAAAAGACAAAATGATCTGCACCAACTAAAGTGTTGCACAGTGCATCCAGATTTCCATTCATTTCAGTCTTTGTCACAATATGTGGCGAGTAAGAGTGTCTTAGGCATTTTGACCCTCTGTATTCTCCGTAGTTTGAGCAGCTGGATCGTGGGACACCTTTTCAGGACAAAGCTCCTTGGAAGGATCCATCAGAATAGGTTCAGAAACATTCAGACATGCTGCCTGGGCCCCAAACTCCTCCATCTCCTCCTGTCCCACCACCCTCCTCCTGCTGAACAGGTACAAACGCCGGATTTGCTTTGACTTGTCAAAACGCATCACTGCACAGTCTGAACAAGATGTGTAGAGGACGGTCACAGTGATGTTGAACTCTTCAAAGGTGAAGCTGCTGCCTTGCAATGTGATATTAGAATTCGAGTAATGACAGCTGTCATCAAAACCGAAGACGCGCATGAAGGTTATTTCAGAGGAGTCACTGGTATTGGCAAAAGTAATGCTGGCACTGTCTCTGCTCTTGAACTTTTCCAGGTGTGCCGGATCACTCACGCTTCCTGCGACCATAGTCCATCTGCCCTCCAAATGCTGAAAATCCAGTTGCTCCAAAGGACGGAGTAATTTTTCACAGGCGGGAGGAGCCGCATGGCTCACAGACACCCAGCAGAGGAGAGCGAAACCATACACAGCAAACATATCTGTGTGTTATGAAATGCGCTGTGTGTCCGTCTTTATGTTGGCAGTTTTCAGATATGAACTGTCACACTGGAGCGTCAAACTGAAAATGAGCCTGGAAAAGCAGCTCAGCTGGTTTGTAGAGACCTCCAGTCTCTGCCAGCTCTGAAGAGCAGAGTCCAGTTTTTTTTTTGTCGTCTGCTTATTTCATGATTGTGAAACGCGAGTTCTGCAACTGTTGAATATTAATGCTGCTTGTCCCTCTCTTGCTGCACATGTGACAGTTTTTGGTTCGCTGTTGGGTTTATCAAATATGACTGG
This sequence comes from Archocentrus centrarchus, assembly GCF_007364275.1. Taxonomy (NCBI): domain Eukaryota; kingdom Metazoa; phylum Chordata; class Actinopteri; order Cichliformes; family Cichlidae; genus Archocentrus; species Archocentrus centrarchus. The sequence goes on along the minus strand of NC_044346.1, from coordinate 24,351,226 downwards.
GCTGTTTTAGGATTACGCATAATGGGAAAATTCAGGGAATTTTAATTGATTTATTTTACAAATAGGAAATATTTAGGTTCAGTGCTCATACCATTTTCATGTGAGATACATTATTTTAATGCACTCTCAGGGTTGATTGTCAGTACAGTTAAATGCAATGCTTTTACTCAATGCACAACTCAGTTTGTTCAGTTTGTCAGCTTGCACAAGTATGTGTGTGTGCAAATATACATACAGACTTATGAAACAAACATTTGATCATAAGTAAAAATCACTGATATGATTAGAAAACAGTTTTTTACTGTTAGAAAACAGTTTCTTAATACAAATACAGAAAAAGGCTCTGTGTTGATTACAAATACATGAAGCTTACAAAATCAACTTTTTAAAAATGTATTTTTTTTAGTCAAATATTCTGTGATGAGTTTGTGGCACTTATTCAGCTCTATCCTTTTCAGTGATGTTTTCAGCAGTTTTTTTTTTTTATAATCATGGTTTGGAGCACCAGCAGCACTATTCCAAAGCTTCAATTAAAAGCTTAAGAAGTTGCAAAAGAAACCTTTCTCTGAAGACAGAGTCTGAAAATTGAAAATACTTTTAGTTACAGAGGTTAACGAAAGCAGATGTGGGCGAGAGGGTTTCCATCAGTAACATCTGGTTTTAACATACGGTACAATTTACCAAATTATTTTCTCATTGTCTTTCAGTCCTTCTTTTCCTCTGGCTTTTTAACATCTTCAGCTGTCTTCTCTTCAGGACAAAGCTCTTTGGAGGGATCCATCACAACAGGTGGAGGCATGTTCAGACACTCCACCTGAGCTCTGAACTCATCGATCTCCTTTTGCTCCAGCTGTCTCCTCCTGCTGTAAAGGTAGAAATGTCGCCGGGTCCCCGATTCTACATCAAAACTCATCAGTATGCAGTCATGACAGGTGTGGACGAAGGTTGTGTTGACTCGCCCGTTGTCAAAGATGAAGGTGCTGCCCTCTAGGGATATGTTGTAGGACCCGTAGAAGCATGTATTATTTAGACTCATGCTTCGTCTAAAGGAGATATTGGTTTCATTCGTGCTGGAGAACGTGGCAGTAGCACTGTCTCTAATTTTTAAGTCCTCAATGAAAGATGGCTCGCTCAGACTGCCAGCAACCATAGCCCACCTGCCCTCCAAATGATGGGGGTCCAGCTGATTCAAAGGCTGAAGCAAGTGTTCACATGCCAGAGGTGCAGCATGGCTCAGAGACATCAAACAGACGACAGCAGTGGCACAAACAGCTAACATGGTGCTGGCTCTCTGCAGGGTCTCGTTGAAATAACAAGATCTTTTTTTTTTTATAGTTGCTTTACAAACGTTTCACAATACTGAAAATATCAGGGAGCAGAGTCCCTTTCTCATCCGCGGTCTCTTTGATTATGAAATAAATAAATGTTTACAGTTCTGTGACGCAAACGCAGGACATTTGTATACTGCTTTTTATTTACTTAACATAACAGTCTTGGTCTTATACAATTAATCCATGAATCATTAATTTGTTAAAAGAAGTACAATCCTTTAAAATATAGAAGCCTTTTTTAAATTCAGATGTTACCCATGATATTGATAAATGAAATCCGTTTTAAGTCCTTTTTTCTCTGGCCATATTGACAATACTCTAACTGGTTTGCAAAATTGCACAAACAGATTTATCCAGTACCAACAAAATTACATACACTCACCAGCTGCTTTATTACGCACACCTGTTCAGCTGCTTGTAACTGCAAATCAGCCAGTCACATGGGAGCAACTCAGTGCATTTAGACATGGTCGAGATGACCTGATGAAGTTCAAACTGAGCATCAGGGTGGGGCAGAAAGGTGAATTAAGTGACTTTGAATGTGGCATGGTTGTTGATTCCAGATGGGCTGATCTGCTGGTATTTTCCCACACAACCAGATCAAGGCATTGAAAAAGAGAAAATATTCAGTTCTCTGGGCCGAAATGCCTTGTTGATGTTAGCAGAGGTCAGAGGAGACTGGTTAGACTGCTTTGAGCTGGTAGGATGTTGTGATCCTGGGTCTGTGACCCCATGTTTTCAGTTTTTGAATATCAGATTCTGTTATTTAAGGTCTCTGTGTGATTCTTAGTTCTTCATGGGTTTTGCAGTTTTGTGTTTTGTACATTTTTTTTTTAAGTTATGGCCTTCTTAGTTCAGTTATCTGAGTTCTTGGTTATAATTTACTTGTATTTCATTCTTTTTATTCTGTGAGTTCCAGCAATAAAGCTGCATTTTAAATCTACATTAATCTCCAGCTTGATGCATTTGGGTCCACATTCTGCCAACCACAAGATAGGAAGGCAACAGTAACTCAGAGAACCACTTGTTACAGTCAAGGTATGCAGAAGAGCATTTCTCAATGCACACCACACTGAAGATGGGCTACAGCAGCAGAAGACCACCCTGGGTATTGTTGCTGTGAGCTAAAAACAGGAAACTACAATTCACATGGGCTCACCAAGTCTGCAGCAACTCTGTCACACTATGATGTTTTTTTTTTTTTTTTTGCATTTTTGGCCACAGCAGCTTTTTAGTGAAAGTGGTGAGAGACAGGAAATGGGGGAAAGATACAGGGGAAGACATGCGGGCAAATCGGCAACGGGCCGGGATGCGAACCCTCGCCGCAATGCGGCATATGTATGTGGTTGCCGGCTTCACAACTAAGCCACCCAGGCACCCTGCACTATCATGTTAATGTGGACCAAAATCTCTGAGAAATGTTATGCCTTTAAAGGACTGTTGTTGTTGTGAATGAGCAATATACAAGTAAAACTGTTGAAGCAAATCTATGACGTGAAGAATTAAGGCAGTTCTGAAGGTCAAAGGAGGGCCAATCCCAGGATTTAAAGGCGTTAGAGTTGTTTGATGAACTAGATTTTATTTGATAATATCACAGACATTTGTTCTTGAAGGCTCCATCAGTTATGATGAAATCAGTCACATGTTCTTATATTTGTTAGATGTTCAAAAAAAAAATTTTTTTTTTCCCTTAAATCCCAGAAGAAGGACTTTAAAGTTATCAGACCCGGTCCTGGACAGTCTTAGTGACAAAATATACCTTCTTGCAGGAGTTTATTTTGCACCTTTTCATCATTTTTCTACACAGCAGGTGTTTCAGCTGCATCAGTCAACTGTCAGTCTTGCAATGAAAGACAGTGGAGGCACAAAGATGCTTCTATGCGAACTGTCTTTACACAGTGCATGCAGTAGAAGTTGGCAGATATCTAATATTTAATTTTAATTATTTTGGGGGGCCTTTTGGCCTTTATTTGATAGCACAGTGAAGAGCAGTAGGACGGCAGGGAGAAAGAATGTGGGAGAAAACATGCAGCAAAGGGTTCCGGGCTGGAATTGACCCCGAGCTGCTGCATTCAGGCTGTTGCTGGGTGTCCACTCGTGCTGTGGTGCCAGTGCTCAGCTAGATTTTGTTTTTAACACAGTATCTGATAGTTTTTGTACCCCGCCCAAAAAAAAAAAAAAAAAAAACCAAAAAACCCAACCCAAAACAAACCACAGACACAATTTTTCTCAACCCATTGTTTGGTGTAAACCCCTGAGTTAAATGTTAACACAACTATCTGCAAACATCTACTGGATGCACTGTATAAAGACAGTTGCCAAGATGCATCTTTGTGCCTCCTTTGTCTTTCATTGTGAAATTGACTGATTTATCACAATTTTCTTTTTTTATTTTAATTTTTTGAGTTCAAATCTGCGCCTTTAAAATATCTCCTCAAGTAACGAAAGCAAACTCTGCAACGATCCTCTTTGTGCCATTCAATATTGTGATTTACAGCACATCTGAGATACAACAGCCTATGAATAAGAGAACAATATAGTGCTTCAGGTGAACGCCAAAATGAGTATTCTCTGATACATCTTCAAATGAGCTGAAAAAACAAATTATAAAAAAAAAAACTCCATCTTTTATTCTTTTGAATCTTTTATTTCAAGTTTCAAAATTGCTTCAAAGTTGATGTAAGACTTACAGCAGGTGTAACGGTTTACAATCAAGAAGCATGTGCAATAGGAAAAACAAACAAAACACTTGAATTAAGACTTTTTTGATGGATGTGTGTCCATCCACTAACACACAGTGAGGATTTTCAGTGTCTCTCAGTTCTTCTGTCCCTCTGTTTTCTCTTCAGGTTGTGCCACTGGCTCCTCTGGACAAAGCGTCTTGGTAGGATCCATCACAGCTGGTGGAGGCATGTTTAGACACTCCACCTGAGCTCTGAACTCCTCCATCTCCGTCTGGTCCAGCTGTCTCCTCCGGCTGAAGAGGTAAAAATGCTGCCTTTTCCCCGACTCCGCTCTCATGTGCATTAGCGTGCAGTCATGGCAAGACGTATGGGCAAAATTTCCACTGAAGTTGCTGTTATCTGTCCCATCATAGGTGAAGCTGCTGCCATTCAGGGTGATGTTGTAGGTGTTATACTGGCACTTGCTGTCCAAACTGATGCTGCGGGTGTAGGAAATGTGAGTTTCACTGGTGTTGCTGTAGAAGTTCACGGAGGCGCTGTCTCTTTGTTTAAATCGCTCCAGGAATGGTAGGTGGCTCAAACTGCCAGCAACTAAAGCCCATTTCCCCCCCAAATGATGAAGATTGAGTTGGTCTAATGGACGGACCAACTCCTGGCAAGTCAGAGGAGCTGAATGACTCACAGTCACCAAACAAAGAAGAAAAAGTGCAGCAAAAATCATGCTGTGCTGTTAGTAGGCAGTCACTAGGATGCTGTCAGTCACTCTGTAGTTTCAAACCACCTTTGGAGCTGGTGAAGTGTGCTGACCGGTTTTATAGTCACTTCAGAAACCTGTAGTTTCACAATATAAAACCACCCCAAAACAAAACAGAGTATGGTAATTTTTCACCTGTGGTTTCCATGATTGTAAAACTAAATAATATTTTGAAATCTTGCTTGTGACTATTGATTGTTCAGTGATGTTTTACCCGCTGGCCGGGCTCTCTGTTCCAGTCAGCACCTGTGGTGTAACGCTGTGAAATCCAAGATTTTCTCCTGTTTACTGTTCCCAGACTGAAGCTGTCCAAACATACTGTAAGGGATGAAAAGCCAGCAGTTGATTCAACCGCACATATTAATGTGTTAATGAAAGCTGCAAGCTCTCATTTTCTTATGGCTTTTTTGTAAACTTGAGGAAAGGATAAAGGATAATAGGACTGGTGTGGCATATTTTTGAAAATTTAATGTTTGCTAAAATATGAAGTTTACATTACACAAAAGTTATAAACTGAATAAAATTAGAAATTATTTGGTCAGCTCAGATCCCTGACCAGATTTTCCTAAATAACTTAGTTACATGTGTGACTTTTCAAACTCATTGCTGCTTTTATCTAGGACATGTCAGCATTATTGGAAGAAAGGACAAGAGGGCAGTCAAACAAACTAAATAGAGTCCAAAGAGTGATTTTGTTTTTTTTTTTTTGGGGGGGGGGGGCATGCCTGTTATTCCAAGCAGCACAGTATCCCAGAGAATTATGAGGCAAAAGAGCATTTGTTCTCTTGAAAATGAAAATACAGGATATGACAAAACATGAGTACCACCAATGAAAACTGGTCTATTTATGTAAATAAACTATTGTAAAAATAAAATTTTTAAATAAGTTGACTTTATAGAGTAATTATTGTCACAAATTAATTAAAGGTAGTAAAACAAGTACAAACAACCTCCATTCACTTATTTTTCAGTCCTTGTGGCCCTCTATTTTCACTTCACTTTGAGATGCTGAATCGCTGATGTTCTGCTCTGGACAAAGTTCCTTAGTAGGATCCATCAGATCAGCTGGAGGCATCTTTAGACACTCCACCTGAGTCCTAACTCCTCCATCTCCTACTGCTCCAGCTGCCTCCTCCTGCCTATTCTCCTTCTCCAGAACAGAGTCTGTCACCAAAGTCACGACAGAATGTGTAGCAAAAGGATCAGGTCAGGTTAAAGTAATTGTCCAGATTAGAGTTAAAAGTGCTACTTTTTACTGTGAAGTTGTAAGACAGATAATAGCACTCATCATCTAAATGGTTGATCTGGGTGTAGGTATAGACTGAAGTTGCACCAGAGTTGGAGAAGTACACTGTCATGCTGCCTCTGTGTTTCAGGTCCTTCAGGTCATATGGGAGAGTCATGCTCCCTGCAATTAAAGCCCATCTGCCTGCTAAATGATGAGAATTTAGTAGATTCAGAGGCTGAACCAAGACTTTGCAGGACAGAGGAGCTGAGACCCTTGTACGCATCAGACAGAGGAGAATGATGGAAAACAGAGCAAACGTGTGTGTGCGCTGACATCATACTTTTATATGAAGATTTCTCCTTTAGCTCTTTATTCTTAACCTTAATTTTTAAGATTTACAGATAATGGCACTTGTTTCACAGAGCAGCTCCGATTGAGAAAATACAATATTTCAACACCGTAAAAGTAAATGATGTATTAACCCTTTGTACACCATTTTATTGTGCAACTAAGAAAAAGTTTCTTTCAGTTTGGTAATGATCAATATTTGCACTGCAATGTCCAGCCGTGCAGCCTGGATTGGAGTAAGTACACATACAGATTGACAAAGTACATGGTAGTTATGTTATTGGAGTCTGAGGTGGATGTGCAGAAACTCTGACTTTTCTCAAATGTGTTAGGATTACAAACAGAACAGAACACACAGTCCCAGAAAATAAATTCACTTATTGTACCTTTATTGGTACAACGGCTTGTCACTGGGGCTGCCTCCTCTCAGATACTGCCATTGTATCTGTGACAATGAGTACTTATTATAGCTTATGGAGATCAGTCTCGAACATCTGGAAACAATTTTATAACTTAATATAACAGTACAAAAATATTTCTTGAAAAAGGATAGTGGGTACACATAGCTAAACAGCTTTCACTTTTTCCTCTGAAGGCTTTCGGTGTATTTCTGTGGAAATTTCTCCCTATTGTCAGGTTTAGGGCTGTGGCCAGCGTGGTAGAGGACCCCAATGCAGGACTCAGACGAGGAGTTTAATAATAACTTAAATCTTTAATCCAAAAATACTGGAACGAGGCATAAACATGAACGAGGCATAAAGCACACAGCGGGGAAAAACCAACGACGACGCGACACAGAACAGAGCAAACACAGGAGCTTAAATACACACAGAAGGTAATGTTGGGAAATAAGAAACAGCTGGGGAACACAGGGCACAGGTGAACAGAATCTAACAAATTAAAAAGGGGAAGCAAAACTAGACATGACACACAGGGAGTACTAGACTATCAAACTAAAACAGGAAGTAAACAAAGACACAAATGCAGACTAAGCACAACATGAGGGAATAACACAGACAAGAGGTGAGTAACTAAAACGCTGAACACCGAGATGTGGAAGGACAAGAAAAAGATACAAAACCCAGACTAACTCAAAACCATAACCAACTGAAGACCCACACGAAAGAAACCAAATAAACATAATCAGAGATATAACAAAACATAACCAAAAGAACACAAAACACTGGGCCACCGGCCCAGGATCATGACACCTATTCATCTAGAAGAGCAGAAAGGTCAGACACTGATGTTTTTGAAGGCTTGCCATGTCTGTTATGGTTCATCCCAAAGGTGCTGAGGTGATGGGGTTAAGGTAAAAGCTCAATGTGGGCCACTCAGGTTATTCCACATCAAACTCATCCAACCATGCCTTTATGGACTTTGTTTTGTGCACTGCGGTAAAGTCATGCCAGAACAGCGAGAGGCCATCTTCAAAACTGTTCCCAGCTGTCATAGGGCAAAAGGCAGGATACACCCTGGACAGGTCACCAGCCTGTTGCAGGGCTAACACAGAGAGACAGACAACCATTCACACTCACACTCACACCTATGGGCAAGTTAGAATCTCCAATTAACCTACTGTATCCCCACTAAGTGCATGTCTTTGGACTGTAGGAGGAAACCTGAGTACCTGGAGAAAACCCACACAAAAGCAGGGAGAACGTGAACACTACACACAGAAAGGTCTCGGCCAAGGTGGAATCAAACTCTCACTCTCAGGGTTGATTTTCAGTACAGTTAAATGCAATGCTTTTAATCAATGCACAACTCAGTTTTTTCAATTTGTCAGCTTGCAAGAGTATGTGTGCATGCAAATATACATACAGACTTATGAAACAAACATTTGAACATAAGTAAAAATCACTGATATGATTAGAAACAGTTTCTTAATACAAATACAGAAAAAAGGCTCTGTGTTGATTACAAATACATGAAGCTTACAAAATCAACTTTTTAAAAATGTATTTTTGAGTCAAATATTCTGTGATGAGTTTGTGGCACTTATTCAGCTCTGTCCTTTTCAGTGATGTTTTCAGCAGTTTTTTTTTTATAATCATGGTTTGGAGCACTAGCAGCACTATTCCAAAGCTTCAATTAAAAGCTTAAGAAGTTACAAAAGAAACCTTTCTCTGAAGACAGAGTCTGAAAAATGAAAATACTTTTAGTTACAAAGATTCACGAAAGCAGATGTGGGCGAGAGGGTTTCCATCAGTAACATCTGGTTTTATTCTTTTGAATCATTTATTTCAAGTTTCAAAATTGCTTCAAAGTTGATGTAAGACTTACAGCAGGTGTAACGGTTTACAATCAAGAAGCATGTGCAATAGGAAAAACAAAACAAAACACTTGAATTAAGACTTTTTTGATGGATGTGTGTCCATCCACTAACACACAGTGAGGATTTTCAGTGTCTCTCAGTTCTTCTGTCCCTCTGTTTTCTCTTCAGGTTGTGCCACTGGCTCCTCTGGACAAAGCGCCTTGGTAGGATCCATCACAGCTGGTGGAGGCATGTTTAGACACTCCACCTGAGCTCTGAACTCCTCCATCTCCGTCTGGTCCAGCTGTCTCCTCCGGCTGAAGAGGTAAAAATGCTGCCTTTTCCCCGACTCCGCTCTCATGTGCATCAGTATGCAGTCATGGCAAGATGTATGGGCAAAATTTCCACTGAAGTTGCCTGTCTCATAGGTGTAGCTGCTGCCATTCAGGGTGATGTTGTAGGTGTTATACTGGCACTTGCTGTCCAAACTGATGCTACCAGTGTAGGAAATGTGAGTTTCACTTGTGTTGCTGTAGAAGTTCACGGAGGCGCTGTCTCTTTGTTTAAATCGCTCCAGGAATGCTAGGTGGCTCAAACTGCCAGCAACTAAAGCCCATTTTCCCCCCAAATGATGAAGATTGAGTTGGTCTAATGGACGGACCAACTCCTGGCAAGTCAGAGGAGCTGAATGACTCACAGTCACCAAACAAAGAAGAAAGAGTGCAGCAAAAATCATGCTGTGCTGTTAGTAGGCAGTCACTGGGATGCTGTCAGTCACGCTGTAGTTTCAAACCACCTTTGGAGCTGGTGAAGTGTGCTGACCGGTTTTATAGTCACTTCAGAAACCTGTAGTTTCACAATATAAAACCACCCCAAAACAAAACAGAGTATGGTAATTTTTCACCTGTGGTTTCCATGATTGTAAAACTAAATAATATTTTGAAATCTTGCTTGTGACTATTGATTGTTCAGTGATGTTTTACCCGCTGGCCGGGCTCTCTGTTCCAGTCAGCACCTGTGGCGTAACGCTGTGAAATCCAAGATTTTCTCCTGTTTACTGTTCCCAGACTGAAGCTGTCCAAACATACTGTAAGGGATGAAAAGCCAGCAGTTGATTCAACCGCACATATTAATGTGTTAATGAAAGCTGCAAGCTCTCATTTTCTTATGGCTTTTTTTGTAAACTTGAGGAAAAGTTAAAGGATCATAGGACTGGTGTGGCATATTTTTGAAATTTAGCTTTTGCTAAAATATGAAATTTACATTACACAAAAGTTACAAACTGATTAAAATTAGAAATTATTTTGACTTTAAGTCTGTTGAGTCAAATTAGCTTCTCTGATTTAAAATGAAATAATTTTTATGTTACATTGAGTTGAGACGCTGCAGTGAAAAGACCATATTTACTGAATTAGAGCAAGTATTCAGTATATGTTCTGTTAATGTTAAACCACTTTAAAATACAGGAGCAATCAAAAGTTTGGACACACTCACCATGGACTGGTACTGAACATGGGTGAAGGTAGTGGTGGAGATATTTACTTACCCTTTTGCACTGTGTGTGCAACTATTTGGTTTGATTAAAAAAAAAAAACACTTATGCAGCGCTGCCAGAGCCAGAGGGCATAGTCCTTTCTCTGCCTGCAGTTTCTGTGATTGTGAAATGATGGACATTTTTCAGAAACCTTTCTACATTCAGATTTAATTATAGAATGCGGATATGCTTAAATTTTTTTTATTTGATCATAAAAAAGAAGAGAAACAAATCCATAATTTCAGACAATGAACACACTACAGTCATTAATTTGTGATTAAAAGCAATAATATTATTGTCTTATGATATCTTTACTTTGGTTTGATTCAAATGTAAGTATTTATCAACACGATGAACAAGACATAAGGAGATCCAACCCTGATAGAGACAGAAACAAACATAATCACCTCCTTCAAGGTAAGTACTGCGTCTCATTGCCTTCATTATATGCACATGGCTCATTGACCGACCTGACACGGATATTTGTGCGTCTGAGCGCATCGTTTCTCTTTAAAAATAATTTATTCAATTCATGACTTATAAGAGTTTATTCAATAAAACATCCTTAGTTTGAATACTTAAGTAGTGCATTCAAATAATACAGCATATTCTTGTATATTTTGGTATCTATAACCCAAAAATGTCAAATGGTGTAACTATCCATTTAAACGAACAGACAAAATAAATAAATAAAAAATCTATTAAAAATCGTGTGTTTAAATGAAAATAAATTCTAAATAAAATACTCTGATGCAACCATAAACATGGCACTTTCATTAAGAAGTAAAAAGGTCAAAACAGTGAAAATGATATTTATACAAACACTAAAATGAATGCACATGTCCAAGTTAAAAAGCCTGTTTAAACTGAAAATAGTTGCAAAAGTCAGATGGTACAACTTCAAGAAATGCCACTTCTGATATTAATGATAATAATTGTAAACTACTACAAGCCTCATTCACCCATTCACACCCACACATATTCATGCAAGAACTTCTTTCTACATCTAAGTGCTCTCTAAGTATCTTGCCCAAGGATACTTTGGCATGCAGCCAGGGATCAAACCACCACCCTTTCCGACTGGTGGATGACCTGCTCTATATTTTTTTTTACTGCAACACAAGAAATATGAAATTTTCTTTGTTTGTTAAACATGGTACATTCTGAACCAATGATAACCACAATAGGTTTAAAAAAAAAACAAAACACTGAATACTCATAATCAGTTTAGTTTCCTTTGTTATGATCCTACAACTTTCAGCAGTGTTTCTGCCTGAGGTCATACAAAAAAAATAACACATGACACACAAAATAAGAGAATTAATAGCATATAATAGTGTAATAAAGGTATAATATTTTCAATACACTACCAATGTAGTCAGTATGATAATTATGTATCTTTAGAGCACCCAAAGATGTAGTAAAATACAGTGAAGTAAATGTACTATTTTGAGGCGCATACTTGCTGCAATAAATGTACTCATATATTTAGCACACAGAGCTTTTGATTATTTTTGTGTATTAGAGATAAAATACAAAGTTATGAAGCTAGAGTAGAAGGATATTAATCTGAGAAAATAAAAAATTAAAGTTTATTAAAGAAAATTTATAATGGAAAAAAAGGCAGCATGTTGGTGTGTGTATGCTTTTTTTTTTTTTTTAATTTATATTACATTGTGTCCAACTGCTCTATATGATGGATGAAATGTAAGTCAAAATTAGCAAAGCGTCTTGCAACCAATAAAAGACACCCAATTCAAAAAGTTGCATCTTATAAATGAATTGAGTTTTGGGTATAGAATAGATAAAAAGAAAATACATGGTTTCCAGCACACAGCCTTCATTTGGCACACTTAGAGAGATTTCTGTTCAGTAAGAAAGCTCAGTTCAGACAAAGATCCTTGGTAGGATCCATCACAGTAGGTGGAGACATGTTGGGACACTTGAGCACTGAACTCCTCCGTCTCCTTCTGCTCCAGCTGTGTCCTTCGGCTGAACAGGTAGATGTTAACCAGCGTGTAAGTGGGGGACTTTATGTTCAAGTTCAACACTGCACAGTCGTGCAGGTTGAAGCTTTTCACCCTTATGATGAAGAGGCGGCCTTCCAAAGAGCTGTTGCACGAAGGATAGCACCATACTGCACTGTGGGTCTCACCGACACTGTGTCCTGTAAAGATGTCCTCCTGGTTTCATATTTTAGTTTCACATACATTACTGACAAAAGTACTGGGCTATCTACACATTACACCTACAGCAATTTTAATATCATCCAACTCTAAATTGACCCCCCATACCCCCCACCCCCCTTTGCAGCTAAACAGCTTCCAGTCTTTCCTGGGAAAGCTTTCTACATATTGGAGTGTGTCTGGAGATTTCTGCCCATTAATCTAGAAGAGCAGAAAGGTCAGACACTGATGCCTGCCATCTCTGTTATGGTCCATCCCAAAGGTGCTGAGGTGATGGGGTTGAGTTAAGAGCTCTGTACAGACTGCACAAGTTCCTCCACACCAAACTCATCCAACCATGCTTTTATGGACTTTGCTTTATGCACTGGGGTACAATCATGTTGGGTTTTCCCCAGAACTGTTCCCACAAAGTTGGAAACATAGAATTTTAAAAAATGTCTTGGTAAGCTGAAACATTAAGCTTTCACTTCACTGGACCCAAGAGGCTCAGACCAACCCCCCCCCCCCCCCCCCCCCCCCCCCCCCAAAATAATAATTAAGCGGTATGGCCAAATACTGTTGTCTGTCTGGTGTATTTAGCTTTGCAGTACAAAATGTCCAGGATATGTTGATTTGGGAATTGTGAAAACAAACCACATTGATTGTGTGTTGTTTATACTGCATGTCCACTGGTCTCGATCCCGGTTAGTCACATATTGTTTATCAAATATAAGAAAATTACACACACACAAACAAAACCACATTGTTTTTATAGTGAGATTTAGTACATTCAACATTTAGCATGATATTTGCAATATTTGGGGAACAAATTGCCAATTACCATGCACTCTTTTTCAAATTTCTTGTGATGAATACATATACATATTTGCATGCATTTGAATGAAAAAGCTCACTTGTACTGTCCTAATTGCATATGTTTTGTTGTGTGTAACTAAGCAGATAAAGTGCACTTTTCTAATTTAACATTCATCATCTGCTGCTTCCACAGAGAAATCATATTTATATGATATAGCTTGTATTAGTTTTTGAGGTATTAGGCCTACTGAGTTGTCTCTTTCTGCCCACATATTTAAAAACTCTGGCACTGATCTCTTGTGTGAGCATAGATCATGTGGTGTAGCCATATTAAGTGTACCAAACATTAAAATAAACTGTGCATAGTAAAATATTAGACTTTTATGGTTAACTTTGGTCAAAAATGGCATTTATTCACCCTTTCTTCAGCTTCAATTTCACTTGATTTGATTTTGTGCTGAATTCTGCATTAAACAATGGAACAACTTTTGTCCACATTGCCAGAGTTGGGTACAGCTAAGTACTAACACTGGTTTGTCAACAAGAGACAAATGGCAGTGGAGGCAAATCTGGCTGTAATATTACAGTTTGAGTAGGACAAAAGGTTATTTTGTTATTCTCTACCAGGACTCTTACAATTCACTAAAATTAAACTAAAAACTGAGTCAATGTGTGTGTGTTTGTGTGTGTGTGTGTGTGTGGGGGGGGGGGGGGGGGGGCATTTAGTAACAAATTACAGTTAGGGAAAAATGTGGCTGTGCATAGCCATCTGCACTGGAAACTGAGCTTCTAATCCTTGCTGAACACTTTTGTATACAACAGCATGTTGACCACTATCCAGCTCCTGGCGCAGGATCCTGATGGAATAACTCTTTCAGATCCCCTTGTTGTCAGGCAGGACAGACATCCTGGGAGTTCAGCTCAGCAGGAATTATTTTCACATAGAAGATATGATGCATCCTTTACTCCATCCTTTACTCTGACTTTGGTTTGATCCACATAAGGACCCTGCTGTTCGTTAAGGGACTATCCCAGGAACTGGTAGAGACACATGCAGTGAGACATGCTAAAGGGAACAAAAGGCAAAAAGCACCAAAGACAACAAAGACACTCTGGGCTTTCCAATTTTTTTGTCCTGATCTTCAGTTTTTCTCTCTCTATCGTCATCTTGTTTTGTCTTAACGCTACCATCGATGCCTGTGAGTGACTCACTCTTCTCTGTAAAAGTTTCTGTTTTTACTTCATCCCCCACAATCTTCCCCTCTTCCCGCCCTCTTTGCCCACTTCTTCATTTAGAAGAAGGATTTTGCCTGACTGCACGGACTTCTGTTGATTTGCCTGCTACAAAAATTCTCTTTAGGAGCATCATCCCCATCATCCGTGATTCTGCTCCCAACACCAGAGTCTCCCATTCTTCCTCCTACTCTTTAACATTGTCATTTGAACCCTGAGCAGGTTTGATTACAGAATGGGGATATGATTTTTATTTTATTTTTAATTAAAAAAGAAAAGAAATAAAAAACATAAATAAATAAAAATAAAAAAGAATGGGGATATGATTTAATTTGACTATTAAAAAAATTGGGGAAAATCAATATTGTCAAACAGTCATGTAATTGCGATCATGAATTAGTAATGATTAAAAGCTGTATACATTTTTATGCTATCTCTATGATGGCATGATTTAAAAGTAATAATTTAACATTACATAAACACACAAAGTGACTTATTGCTCACAGAATATACTTATTCAAATGACTTTTCAAGTTGTACACAACAAATCTGAAATTGCCTTTCTTTGTGCAACATTTTGTGTTCTGCAGCAATGATAGGCACTCTGGGTTAAAAAAGCATGTAAATAAACTTAATTTAAGCATACCCCGAATACCTCCATGCGTACTCATAATTTGCTTTAGTTTTGTTTATTGTGACGCTACAGCTTTACACTTTGCAGCAGCTTTTCTTCCCGGGGCCAGGAAAGAAATAAAACATTATAACACACGCAAAACAGTGATTTAATTAACAGCATATGAAAATGTGCTAAGGTGCTATATTCAATGCACTAACTATGAAGTTAGCAGGTTAATACTATAACATTAGTACAACCAAAGTAATACAGTGATGTAAATGTCCTATAATGATGCAGCTGGTGAAACAAAGTACTTTGATATAGCTCGCAGTATACTGTATATTTTAACACACTTCTAATTACTTCTGTGTAATGGGGCCATGAGGTAAAATAAAAATAAAAATGTATGACGTTGGGGTATTTGGCTAATATTCATTGCATTAAAGACTGCATTAAAATGTGACAGAACAGATTAAAAATATAACAATTTCAACCAGTTTTTATAGTTTCCAACACATGACTGTCATTTGTTACACTTGGAGAGATTTTAGGTCAATAACATATTAGAGAGAGACATTTATTTATTTGTTTTGTGACGGATGTGTATTTATCTAAAGACACTGAAGACACACTGAGAATTTAAATGCCTTCTTTTTTCTTTTGGCTGCTCCCTTTAGGGGTCTGATCATCTGCCTCCATCTCTCAATTACTTTCCTCTGTTCTCTCTTCAGTCTGTGCTGCTGGATTACTGGTTGTCCCTCCAGGACAAAGCTCCTTTTTTTAAGATTCACCACAATAGGTGGAGACATGTTCAGACACTTCACTTGAACACTGACACCCCCCCAGGTAGAAGTCCACTATGTGATAAATAGGGGACTTGTTGTCAATGGTCAGTGAAACACAGTCTGCACAGGACATATGAAAGAAGGCGCCAGTAATGTTGAAGTTTCTTAAGAAGTGGCCTTCCAAAGAGAAGTTCTGGAGACGGTACTGGCATTTGTCAGCAACATGTTGGGCTTGGGTGTATGAGGAGTTGTGGAGATCAACAGCTACACTGTCTTTTATCCACAGGTTTCTGGAAGAACACACGTAGGCTGCCATGACAGACTGCTACTTCCGCTGTACGGTTTTATACTTCCGGTTACCCAAAGTTAGAGCCAGAGTTAATGACAAAATTCGGTTACTTTGTGCTGTAACAGGCAGCTTTATTAGTTGGAACATGAGCTCGGATTCAACTTGTGCTGTTGTCGGTTGTCACTACATCAGTCTGTACATTTTTTCAAATTATTTTATTCTGTAAATTTGTTCTTTTTCCCCCAAATTATACTACCCAGTTGCGCATCCTATTATTACTGTATTTTTTCGTTATGTTTTAAGTTTTCCTTTAATGTACAGCCTCTTATTTTCTTTTACATTATTTTATTTATAGTGTGACACTACAGTATACAGCCTACACAAAGCTTAAACAATGCCTGCCTTCATGTAAACACGTAGCAGTTAGCAAGATGACAGCTGCGTGTCTCCCCGATCACAGCCTTCGGCCAGTCCAGTGTTTCTGTTTCAGTGATCTGAACACTCTGATATCCTGATATACCTTCCACAGAATAGCTGTAGCATCACTACATGATTTCCCTAATCAGCGATACAGGAACAGCTGACTGTTTCCTCCACTTCACTTTCCCTTAGCATGACCCATGCTAAGCGCTTAGCTTGGCCGATGCGCTGGCTCGGCTCTACAGCTACATTGCCTTGTTTTTTCAGTATTACTTTATAGATTTTATTGCTTTGAAGGTAATCTGGTGCTCTTATAATTACGTGATTCCCCGCCATCAACACCTTCGGAAAAAACAAGGTAACTGATAATGTTGATGTAGCTAAGGGCCATAATTTCATGTCATTTACACAAATGACGGGTGAGGCACTGTTACCTCGCTGCTTTTTAAAACATCCTTGCAACTATCCACCTCCGATGTGGTACCATTTAGGCCAGGTAAAAGAAACTGCAGTGTCAAAATGAATAAATGAACGGCAAGTGTGTAAGCCCGCAACCGTAAACAACAGCGCAAACGGAACTATCGGTTTCCGCTATGAATTATGGGCAGTGGCGCGAAGTCAGGAATACTGTGGATTATTACAAGAGAATCTTTTGAAAGGTTCTTGTTTGATTTAAATACATTAATCACTTGCTCCCCCTACAGAGAGAAAATCTTGAATATAAAAATCTAACGGTAATAATAATCTTCAGACCATAAATAAGTAGTTCTCTCTCAGATGTTCACCTACACATTACACAGCTCAAAACTACTAAGAGCGCTTCAATCAAAGCAGGAACTAATGCGGGTTAGGGACATAAATGCTTTTTAATAAGCATGTATAAGAATAAATAAAACCTCTGTGTCTGGTTTCATGGTAATGAAGTCAATATTTTGGGAGGGGAAAAAAAGGAAAAAGTTATAAATTATTCTTTGTGTTTCTTTTGCATGAATCAATTATGTTTTGGAGACAAATTCAGTAAAGAACAGATGTCAACAAGTGTATTGCAAATGTCAGTTTAATCACTAAATTGTTTCAAAAATTATACACACTTTTTGTATACAGTATATACATTTGTAACAGTTATTTGGTGAATTTCAGAGCTTCCCTGTTAAGAATTAAAAAAAAAAATATATATATATATATATGCATCATACTTTCAGGTAATATTTTTTAAACTATCAATGGAGCACACTGTTTATAAATGACAATTTCATACCAAGAGTCAGTGTACTGTTAAACCTGTTCCTACAGAGGAAATAAAAATGTTCAGGCTCTTGTAGTTGGATTAAAAACATATTGAATAAAAGGCCTAAAACAATAACAGTTCAGCTTTATGTCATTAAAATAGAATATCTCCAGAACTTTGTGAACCTTTCCATATCATTGCAATTTTCCAGCTAAACTCAGATTACCAAATTGAACAAAGATGCAAAACAAATATTAGGTCATTTTTTTTTCTGAATTTTATGTAGATTGGATGTCTGATCTGCTAACCAAGAAAATTATATCAAACTCAAAACAGTGTGGCCCATAACATTAAGTGTTTGTTTTTCATTTGTTTGTACAAAGTGTGGAGAGAAATTTAAAAGTGTAGTTCCACAAGACACTTTAAAACTAGTTCAGTCCATAAGATTCCCCTCCTCATGTCGGAGTGAGCACACTTCCTGTTGCAGCATCAAAGCTTGAGATGGGGGATGAGGAAATTTTAAGATGAATACAAGGAATCTTGGCAGAGGATAGTAGAGGAAAGGGAAGCAGCTTTCTGGCATTCTGATTCAAAAACAGATGGATGCATATAACAGAGAGATGAGGGAAGTAATTGTTATGAACTGAACAGCCGAGTGACAGGCTGAAAGATACTGGCAGAGTGAAGATGTTGAGAGGAAATGCATGTACAGAGAGCATTTACATGACAGAGCAGCAGAG
Source organism: Archocentrus centrarchus (assembly GCF_007364275.1). NCBI lineage: Eukaryota > Metazoa > Chordata > Actinopteri > Cichliformes > Cichlidae > Archocentrus > Archocentrus centrarchus. Next base: position 24,332,798 of record NC_044346.1, on the reverse strand, counting down.
GCAGGTTTTGGGTTTGGGTGATTCAATCACCTCTCCCTGGCTAGCTCTGGTTGGGCTCTGTGCCTCTACGCTGGCTGGGCTGTCAGTGCCTGCTGGCTCTACCATGGTGCTGGGGGCTTTGGTGTTCAACAGAAGGGGTTCCTGTTCCCCAGGCCCATCCTCTGTTCTTTGGTTCTCTTGGGCATCAGTCAGGGGCACGTCCTGGAACTGAACAGGCAGACAGGTAGCCTCTTGGGGTTTTGATACTAACTCAGGCTCCTCTGGTGCTACTGCTGAATCTTCAGCCTGAGCCTCAAGCTCAGGACTGAGATTAGAAGGTTGCGCCTCTGTATAGACAGGCACCAAAGTTACCACAGTGCTCTCTAGAGGATTGGTTGGGGACTGCACACAGGTTGGCTCTTCCAATTCTTTGTCCTGGTCCTCAGCTTTGACCTTTCCACCTTCACCTGGATTTTCCTGTATGCTACCATCTATATTTCCAAATGCCTCGCTCTTCTCTGACTCTGTAAAAGTTTCTGTTTGTACTTTCTCCTCCACAGCCTCCCCTCCCTCTTTGGCTGCTTCTGGATTTGGCAGAAGGACTTTATCTGACTGTGTAGGCTCCTGTTGATCTGCCTGGGATACAACCTCTCCAGGGACATCATCCCCATCATCTGTGATGAAGATACATTCTGCTCTCATCACCAGAGTCCCTTCTTCTTCTTCCTCCTCCTTCTTAACATTGGTATTTGGAACCTTGACAGGATCAGCCTTAGAAACGCCCAAATTTGTTTCCATCTCCATACTAATAACACCATCACCGGTTGGCCCATTAGCGAGTGACTGATTATTTTGATCTGAAGCACTGTAATCAGTGTTTTCCCCACCATTGGTTACGACGACTTCACTTTCATCCAGTGGTGCCCCTTGGTTTACCGCCACATCATCTTCAGTTGTATCTTAAGAAACCAACAAATAAATATCAACAAAAAGTGATTAAATAAATGCTGTTCATTCATTACAATTAAGTTAATTTGCAATCAGAATCACACTGTATCTTTTATACAAATTATAAGCTTGCATTATGGCTGGTGTAGATGCACCTTTAATTTGTTACAATTAGAGGTCGCTTTTTCCATCACTAGCGCAGTGCAGGCAATTCACCTACTGTATGACTGTTAATGGTTCTCTATCCATGAATGATCCATTAAATGGAAAAATCAGTGACTTGCTCCAGGAACTGTATAGTAATGAATATAGGTATCTTTTTGAATGAAGCAGGCTATATTTACCATTTCAACATCAGCTAAAAATACATTTAAAGATAAATACAAATAAATAAGAAAAATATATGCCACACTTTTTAGGCTAGGCCATGAGTCAAAGAAGTCACGGCTGATTAAAGAGTTGGACACAAAAGAAGAAAGAGGACTGGAGTTAAACTAGATACAGTACGCTAGCTAATGTGTTCGAATCCATTTAAATTCTGCAGTCTGGACAAGAAAGTTCAAGACACTGGATGATTTCAATATAAAGGGACGGGCTGATTACATTTCACAAACTCTTGTGTCTGCTTTAACAGCTTGAGCAGCGTCCCGGTGGACATGTTCATGAACCCGATGACCTCTAAAAATGCAAGTTAGGCACTTAAGTTTCTATTAGCATACATTTAAATTCAAACCCTTATCCAACATGTGTAATTATTCATCACAGCACATATGATCTTTCTGTGCAGCACAGGTATGCCTGTGCCACTCTGTCCTTTATAATGCAAATTTCTATCAGCATATACAACTCATATAGACAAGCACATCTGCAGGGAATTACATGGTCTTTGACGTGAGGTTAACAGGGTCAGCACAAGCTGGTGATTAGATAAGAAATAACAAGAGGAAGAACAGAAGTGATAAGACGCCTTCAGGCTCAGGATGATGACAAAGATGTTAATAAAAGCCTGATGTTTCTGGATGATTGGGATACTCTTTTGAGGTGCGTGTCCTGTGGTGCATGACATGATTCTACATCTGTGCCCACCTGATCCAGTTGAATTGTTTTCTCCATTCCGTGCAACATCACTGACCACTTCTAAGGACAAAATAATTTATTATTAACAGATATGCAACGTGTATATCGGGAATCTTGAACATGATGGAGCAATAATTAATCAGAAAGTTACACCATAAAGTATGCTGCATCAATTAATAAATCTATGCTTTGGATAACTTGTCTTCTCCTGACTAAAGAACATTATTCTTTTCTATAAGATGGCACCCATTCACATTCCATTGCAAACAAAGAAAGAAAAACTGGAAGAAATCCCAGCATTACACAATTGAAATCTAATCAGTATGTACTGATGCAATTAAGTAAAAGCAGCATTAGTAGTGCAGCTGTTGACTGACAGTTGGTGGGTGCCAGAAAACAGTGCACGCACATGTTGACCGTGTGAGTGTTAAGAGGAGCAGGCAGATGGATGACAGCAATGCCTCACTCTACATTGTTACACACAAATTCCCTACAAATTTACAGTTTAACTGTTTTTGAGGGTGAAATATGAAAGAATTTATCACTTACTCTGACTTAAAAAAAAAAAAGAAAAGAAAATTTAACATTTCCCCATTCCCAAAGAAACTTTTCTCTGATCCTACTTACCTTCACCAGCCTGTGACACTTTAAAAGCTTCCTGTTGGGTAAAAAGGAATAGGGAACAAATTACATTTACTGTACTCAAATTGTGAAATTGTGACATGTCAGCTGAACCTCTGGTCTATTTTTGAAAGGCATATCAACATAGGACACAGCGAGTGAAATGCAAATACTGTAACATCACATTAGCTTTGAGGAAAGAATGCAAAATAAATTCTAGTAAATATATTTTCTCACGCTTTCTACAGTCTCCAAATTTCTACTGAACACTTTAAGCAAATGAGACAAGCAAGTCTAAACTGAGTAATCTTTCACCTTCAAATGGATGTCTGTGATAAGAAAGGACAAAGGCTTAATGTGTGGTTACATAAAGCACTGAAAAGCTTTTTTCACGGGGACACTATGCAAGGTTGAGATGGTTTGGACATGTGCAGAGGAGGGATAGTGGATGAATTGGACAAAGGATGCTGAATATGGAGCTGCCAGGCAGGAGGAAAATAGGAAGACTGCAGAGGAGGTTCATGGATGTAGCGAAGGAAGACACGCAGAGGGTTTATGTGACAGAGGATGCTAAAGATATGGTGAGAAGGAGGCAGATGATCCACTATGGCAAATTCTAAAAGGAGCAGTTGAAAGAAAATGCAACTTTTAAATGTTCATAAAGTAAATTCTTTGTCATAAAATTAAACAAAAAGGATTTCTAAACAATAAAAAATACAGCAAAGAAACAACAAAAATGATGGAAGGATATGAAGCTTCATTTCTGAGCAGACTGCAGCCTCTGCTAATTTGAGTCACTGAATCTCTCAACCGTTATTGTGATGTTGGTACCTCTGGGGCATTTCTAATGCAATTATCTAACTGCAGCCCATCCAAAAAAGCCCATGCTCCGCTTTTAGCGACTGAAATGTTAGTATTTTAGCTTAGCTCTTCAGTCTCTTGTCCAAATACAGTTACTTCTGGCTCCAAAAATCCAAAAATGATGGTGGCTATAATGCTGAAGTCTACACTTTTCAAACAGTGGCTATATTAGTTACATTTTGTTTTTTACTTGAGTTCTATTAAAGATGCTCACACTGTATTTTCTGTGCTGTGTGAACATGTTTCTAAGTAGACTGCAGTGTCAGCGACATATATTCACATGTTGATATCTTACCAGCTGCCTGTTGCTGTGGATTGAGCTGTCAGCTCTGCTAAGGTGAGTCAGTTCCCTAGCTGCTCAGTCAGTGTAAAGCTAGCACACCACTGCTGTGCGTTCAGATGTATAATGCTGACATGTCACAAGTGGAGACAGCAACTGATGATCTGTACTGAGATAATTATTTTGTGTTTGCTTGATGAACCATTAATAAGCTATGTCCCAGTCTCCTCCTTTACATATTGGAGCTCAACACAGTTTATTGAGCCAGATTCCCATAAATAGGCTGCTGTTGAAGCATATGAGCAAAAGTTGTGTGGGCTCGCTGTAAGTAGTGAGAGTCGACCCCATCTAATAACCACATCAGACCTGCCTATTCAAGAATCTCAAAGTGTTCTCACGATCAAAAAGTGTGAGTTTGTTTTATCAGATATAGCTGTCAATCAATCCCAGTCTGCCCACTAAACCAAAGATTTTATTGGATGAGCTTGTTTATAACATTTAATTTTCACAAAGAGGATAAGGTCAAGCATTCAAAGTGTCCTTTATCACAGTCAGCAGGGCTAATAGGCTGTAAAAGCTATTAAAAATGGAATCTTGCGGGGCGCCTGGGTGGCTTAGTGGTGAAGCCGGCGACCACATATATATGCCGCGGCGTGGGTTCGCGTCCTGGCCTGTCGCCAATTTACCCGCGTGTCTTCCCCTGTATCTTTCCCCCTTTTCCTTTCTCTCTCTCCACTGCTAGCAAAAGCCGCTGTGGCCAAAAACGCAAAAAAAAAAAAAAATGGAATCTTGTGTTTATGTCTGCAGTTGATTTTAGCTGAGCTCCAAAAGCCAAGGTTAAGATATGCAAGTATGACAAACTTTACTAAAAGACCCTGAAGCAGATGGTAGATGAGGACAGATGACTTTTGTTCTACTATAAAAGGCCTTCAAAGGTGAGGTAAACATACATGGCCTTGGCTTGAGCTGAAACAATAATTCCAGAGTGGATCAAGGGCTGTATTGTTTACATAACGGGGTTGGTTGCGCTTATAAAGTTCCTGCGTTTGAACAAGAGGTGCTACATCAAAGGTACATTAAGAGGAATGCATTATGCATGGCAAAAAGCCACAGACAGAAGTTGTGGTAAATTTTCTGCTTAATGGAAGATGATGGAGCAAGCTTGTTCAACACATATTCCAACCCCTTCTGTGTCCACAGAGTGACTGGATGGGCGGGTGAGTAGGTGAGAGTGTGTGTGCATGTATGTCTGCACACTTCTGTACCGTTTGGCCATCCTCTGTCTGTTTCACCAGCTTCTCTTGCTCCTCTGCCAGCTGCCGATTCTCTGACTGTGACCTGAGATGGACAGGCACGTACAAATAAAAAAAAAAAAACACAATCAAAACTGTGTCCTTATACTATATAATGCCTAAAAAAATAAAAAGAAAACTATTTTAATGGCTAAATATTACCTTACCGTAATTGAATAATAGTAGGCATCACTACTACAAGCACATTTTTTTTCAGATTTCAGTTTAAACTTCCTTAGAGGCCATGCACAACATGTGCTGAGAGTCTAATTGGAGAGTGAGATAGAGCTGTGGATAATTAGACTGGGATCTTTGACTGTAATTTTCAGGGCCTTGACAAAATTGTCCACTACAATAGAGAAAAGTCTCATCCTGTCTGGCAAGTGCGATCACCCTCTCATCCTCTGCGTGAGTTCAGTACTGGCAGGATTAAAACTCAGCTTTGCCAAAGAATACATAATGTACACCAACAGCAGAAAAAAAAAAAAGAACATGAAAGCTACAAAAACACTAAAATAGAAGAGAGGATGCTGCAATATACATGAAGTTTCAACTAGGCAAATACAACAGAAATGTGACAGTTCTCTCATGCTCTGCTTTGCTGTCTCAGACAAGCACAAACTGTCTCCCTTGTCTTCTAGCACTAACACACAGATGCGTGCGTAGACAGACAGACACACACACACACACACACAGTAGATGTACTTTTCAATGTGTTTTTCCATATTCTGGGCCTGGGTGACCCACGGAGGGGAGCGAGGGGTCTGAGTGTCCAGAAAGGTTGGGGACAAAGGAGCTCCTTCCATCAGCCACTTGTCTCTCAGTGACTTCCTCTGGAGGAACAAAGAGGAGGTGAGTAAGAACAGGGAGAACAAGGGAAAAAAGAGTGAGACAATTTTCACAAGTATTGTAGTTCACTAATGTAATAATAGCATTTACTACGATAGCTATCCTGATTATATCTCTAATAATTTTTCCGTTGTATTTTGCGAGCAGCATTGCAAATCAATAAGCAAATCTGCTGATCCGCAGCACTGAATGGCCCATGGTCCCATGGGATTTTTCTGTTTTTTAGTGGGCCGCACTCTTGACTTTGGGCTGAAAATAGAGTATCATCCATTCTGTAATTTATAGTCTTTCTAAGCATCAGAAAGGAGTATTATAAAAGGTGTGCTGGTTAGCCACTGAGCGTGCAGTTTCACAATCAGATCCATCTTTCATTTGTCACGTCCAGTTTCAAAACCCCAAAGCGGACACAGTGAAAATGCTCAACTTGTGGTCTTATAACAGGACTTTACAAACCTGCAGGTGATGTCATGGTGGCTACATCCTTTTTTGTTTTTTAAAATACTGTAGGCCATAATTTACAAAAACATATTGATTTGATAAAACCAGACTTCTCTGCCAAGAAAACGTTTGTAATAGCATAAAAAACATTTTACAGAAGTTAACAAAAGAAAAGTGGCTAAAGCTAAATCTATCCAGAGCTCAGCAGCCTCAGAATAAGGAAAAGGATCAAACCAGTTACGAGAAGACGAGCAAAAAGGGGAAGATCCTGTAACTCACTGCAGTTTCAGGAATTATAAAGTTTAATCGTTTCTTTTACTATGAAAATTATATTTTTAAGAAAAGTAGATTTTTGTTTGTGTATGCTGTCAGTTATAGTTCTTACAAAGAAAATTAAAATTGGGAAAAAATTGGCAGGTCATACTTAGGAAAAAAAAAAAAGGAAACCCCAGTCGACCAAGATCAGTGCATCTCTACCTGAAATGTCTCCAGGCACCTACTTGGGCAGTTAATTGAAGCATTACATAAATTAACTTTAATTTCAATGCTCATATCTGATAAAATCTGCGCAAACCTAACCCCAAAATAAGATAAGCATAAAATAAGCATAGATTTCTATTCAGGAGTCTCAGAGTGTCATGTCTCTCTATGCACTGACACTGGATGAACTCATAGTGCTCACTGTGATATTAATCTTGTAAAATAACAAGATTCATTAATTTAGCTTGTCTATATGTAAGAAAAAAAAAAACACTACAAAGCACTAGCACCAGCGATATCTCCCACTCTGTATTACCAGGTGATGCCTGCAAGCTTCTCAGAAACTGCTCTGTTCCAGCTTACTGGCCCATGTTTTCAAAATTTGGCCACGGTTGGCCACTAGTTTCCTACTCGAAAGTAAACGTCACAATACCATCTCTGTGTTTTCTCCTGCTGCACAGAACAAGCCTGGCTCTGTTCCCCTCCCTGTGCCTTTGGCTAGCTGGGCAGCCCCCTCTAAACTTCTCTGCAGGTCAGGAGCTGCATATAAGCGGCTGCTCCCACTTATCACACCCTTGCATCTACCCAGGGGTTGGAGTCAATGTCAAAGCTAATGAATGTGCAGAAAGCTGTAATGATAATAACTCCTGCGAGACGGCAATAATCACGTAAGATTAATCTTTGAAGCCTCTTGCAAATAGACTTTTGATCTCAAAAAATGCACATTTGGAGCGCTCTGCACAAATTCACAGGCACACACGATTTTCTCCTACAGGATTATACTGGCACACACAAGCATACCTGCATGCACGCAAACACTTTCTGCACAACTTTTACAAAATTTGAGGAATGTGCCCCAGGGCAGCTTAACACAGTGGTGTAGGAAGTTGGAACACCACACTGGAAATGATGTGAAAACAATAGAGCAGCTCTGTAACTTGAAGAGTGTGTAAACACTCACATAAAAACTGATTTCAACAAAGGAAGGCCTGCTTCTAAACCTGTGAGAGACTGGCAGGACCAGGAAACGTGGATGGCTGTACTTACAGCTCATCTGTGTGTGAGATACTGACTGTGAAAAGGAAATAAAATTGGAGGCAATCTGCTTGTTAACAAGCTGGAATGAGCCTACGGAGGATTTTAGCTGAGTGAAATTAAGGTTGCGTGTCTCTGTGTGACTATGTGCGTAAATGAACGAGACAGGTTAGCTCATCCTGAATATGTGTGTGAAACCTTGAACTGTTGGAGTCTGAGCTTCTCATCCTCCTCCTCTCTCCTGGCTCTGTCCTGCTCTTCCTGCAAACGACGCTTCTCCTGCAAAAAAAAAAAAAGAGGAAGAAGGAGAAACATGGCAAAGAAAGAGAATAAATGTGGACATATTGAGAGTTTGTAGAGAAGAAGAGGCAGCAGGAGGATTATTTGGAGAAAGGTGCAACAAAAAAAACCTAAGATATAAAGAAAGAGATGTAAATAAACAGAAATAAAGAAAGGTAAGAGGCAGCAATGAAGAAGACAACACTGGAGAAGAGTAAAACAGGGTCACCTTTCTAACCAAGCATCATGTCATAGGGCACTGTCACTGTAAACATTAGGTGTACTCCGTTTTACATAACGCCTCAAAGCAGCTGTTCCCTGGCAAAATGGTGTTGTTTTCGTAGGACCGGGGACAGCCTGGCTCAGCACACTGTGCACTCATTAAAATATTTAGGAGTTAAGGACAGCTCTAAGAGCACAGGCTCTTCACCCTCTCTTTTTTTTGTGTATGCAGATGAATATGTGTGTGTGTGTGTGTGTGTGTGTGTGTGTGTGTGGACTCACAGCAATGGCTTCAATACGTTGTTTGTATTTCTCAGCCTCATCCATCCTGGCACCTGTGACACAACAAGACAGGATCGAAGGTTAAAGATCAGAGGTTAAACAAATATCAGACAAGTCAGCTGGATGCATTTATTCCCCAAATTCACCGTATTCACTGAATCGAGAGAATGAGTTCCAGTGGTTATTTTGGATGAATGCTCTGGATTCCTATTATTGCATTTCCTTTTGCTGAGATGTCCATTTTCTGCAGTTTTTGGTGAGTTTTTCCTGGATTTTTTTGTCCTTCCAAGAGCAAAAAAATGTCTGTGGCCTAAGGCAGTATTTCAGAAACTTTTTCAAACTTTTTACAATAATATTCCCCCATTATTTTTTTTCTCATAGCGAAGGACCCCTCAAGCAGCACAAAGCCTTTTTTGCTAGAAAAAAGAAGATGCTTAGATAATGGAGCTAATATGTGCCAATAAAAACAACATTCCTGACTTAAGATATTACTTTATATTACTGATTTTCTTTTGACTGTCTTGTGACATTTGAACTCAAAACCATTTGTTTCTTTTGTCATTGTCATTACTAGCTGATTAACAGTTAAAATTGACAGTTAAAAAAAAAAAAAAACTGCGTTCAAAACAGAAATACTGTAAATAAAAATGTGGTTTATCAAAGATTTTTTTTTGTCAACTTATTCTAGTATTTTTCTTTACGAAGCATGTGTGACTGATATATATTAAATGAACATAAAAAAGCGGAAGAACCTTCAGCTCTATTCAAAGTAATACTAGGGCTTCTAGTAACCCCAGCTGAGAAACATTGGTTTTGAGAGTGTATAAAGAAGAGAATCAAACAGCATTTCTACACTGGTCCCCAAACTCTTGGAGTCTCATCAGGAGTGGAGTGGAGTCCTCTACATCAGAGAACACAGTGGCAGCTAATGAGCGGTAACAAAATCAAAGGCAGGAATTTACCCTTTGCGATTTATGAAGTATGCAACTAGACTAGTATTAGTATGTACCCTCATTATTAGAGCCAAAATGACTCACAATCATCACCCAAAAATGTCTTTCCAGTATACCCATCAAGCTTTTTTGTTTTTGTCGTGACACAGCCTCAGGCATCTGCAAGAAGATGAGCACAGACAATATTTGTTTTCCCTTGCAGCTGACACTATGTGGGACAATATTTGAGTTACCCCAAACTAGGAGCAGAGCCACACATAGCAACCAGCTCACGGCAACTCAGTCATTACTGACTTCCTGCCATCACAAGCCATAACTCTCCATATAGAGTGAAACCCTAAAAATAAAAAAAGTCAACTTATCAGGAAAAAAACAACACTTATTTTTGACCCACATGTAATTCAGAACAGAGTCGGCTCCATAAAATTATGAAAGGGAAAAGGGAAAAAAAATCTGAATGAAAATAGTTATTGGACATTGATTTTTTTTTTTTTTTTTTACACAATGACAGCAACATTTTCCTTGTCACCATCAATCCTGTGTGATATGTTAGGAGTGCTGTCCTACACCAGTAAACATTTAGCCACCAGGGTAACCGAGATGTCACATTGGGACAGATCTGACTAATGCAGGGAACCGTTTCTATACCAAATGCCACGCTGTCACAACTACTGCTGCTAATCGCCATCACAGGGCTTTGAAGCGCAAAATATGTGCTTACCAATGCACAACATGCACTCGCAAAACACTTTCCAGATGCATAACCTGTAAAACCTCATAAAGATGGTAATAAGCACACCAAGAGAAAGGTTACATTTCAGCGATGATGCCAGATTTCAGACTAAAATACAACTTCATACTGGGACGTCAAATTCAATAAAATGAAAGAAAGTGCCAGAATAAGACTTGACACATCAACTCTTGGATGCATTGCTCGTTCTTCCCCAAAACATCCCCCATCCTGACACGTGCACTCTAAAAATGAGGTCTCATATCTCCCCAAAAGGCAACCTAGAGCTTTAGCTATTGTTGCTGCTCCATGGTAGATCTTTCAAGGCCTTAGGGGGTGCTAGTTATCATAGCAAGAAATTCATCTTACCAACACCTGAAAGGTTCCTTTTGGCACCCTCCAGGAGTGGGGAAGGTTGTGTTGGGGGACTCAAATAAAACTATATAAAAATGTGCACGTACTTTGTATAGAGGGAAAAACAGAGAAAGATGAAATAAAATAAAGAAGGGAAAAATTTTGATGAGGAGACGACCTCTAGCATGGCTTTCATTATACAGCACTTCTCTAAAATATGCAGAAAGTAAAAGTATCAGCAGAAAGACATATGATATATATATAATAATATATATATATACATACTATATATACACAGAGACAACATAGAATGCAACCTTCAAGAGCAACAGAGGTAGAAAGCGACAAAATCTTATTGTGCCAGGGTTTTGAATGACTGAAGGTGCAGTGACAGCTTACAGTATAACTCTCCGTGGGGAGTGGCGGCTTGTGTCTCATCAGGGCTCCAGGAGAGCGCCTAGAATAGCAGCCAGAGATAAACAAGCAAACACAAACAAGAGCTTTGATGAGGAGGTATTGAGGAGCTCCCCGTAGACACACAGACTTCGATAATTAGACATGATACAGGAGGGTAGAGAAGGGAAGGCTGACAAAGTCAAAAAGTTAAGAGACAGAAACTCAAGCTGACTGGAAAGAGGAGCAACAGAGATGGAGAAGATGAAAGGGGAATGAGGTGATGTGCAAATGTAGCAAGGGGGTTTAGGATTCCAATTTCCCAATGTCCCTACAAAATGTGAATGACCTGTAACACAAAGAGGGAGAGAGCAAACACTGTAGAAGACAGACAGAAAACATGAGACTTGGAAGAACAGATCCTGATCATTATCAAACTCAGGTCAGGCAGTTTGCAGCTCAACCAAAAACTCAATTTGGAATTTCATAGGCCTGGAAGAGACACACAGAAAACTATCCAACATCTGAAGAACCATTTTCCTGGCCCTCTGGAGAGGAGTTTTTTTTTGTTGTTGTTGTTAATTTTGTTAATACAGCTCCAAATCAAATCCAAAGCACAAATAGAGTACATGATATGACAGGTTGTAGAACCTTAAAAAATTTCCTCTGCAAGCATATTTTAAAAGGACAAAAAAAAAAAAAAAGAAAAAGACGAGCAATAGAGGAAGCATCCTTCATGAGCGGTGGGCAGATGTACAGGTGTAGCCAGAATAGATAGAATTGGCAAAACTAAAAATCATTACGACAAATCCATCTATCCATCTTCTATCAGTTATTAGGTTTGCAGGGACAGCAGTCTAAGAAGAGAGCCCAGACCTCAATCTGCCTGGCCACCTCCTCCAACTCTTCCAGGAGGACACAGAGGTGTTCCCAAGCCAGCTGAGAGATGTAATCTCTCCAGTGTGTCCTGGATCTGCCTTGGAGCCTCCTCCCGGTAGGACATACCTGAAACACCTCACACTGGAGGTGCCCAGGAGGCATCCCATTTATATGCCTAAACAACATCAACTGCCTCTTTTCGATGTTCTGGTTCTACTCCCTCTTGAAGTTCCTCACCCTATCTAAAAGGGAAAGTCCAGCTACCCTTGAGAGGAAACCCATTACCATGGCTCGTATCTATGATCTTATTCTTTCGGTCACTATCCAGAGCTTGTGCCCATAGGTGAGGGTAGGAACATAGATCAATCGCTTTCATGTACAACTCTCTCTTGACCAAAACAGAACATTACAGTGTCTACATAACTGCTGAGGCCGCACCAATCTCCCACTCCACTCACTCCCCACTTGTGAACAAGACTCAGAGATACTTAAACTGCTCCACCTGGGGCAGCAACTTATTACCAACCCCTGACTGGGCATTCTACCCTTTTCAGGATGAGGACCATGGTCTCAGACTTGGAGATGCTAATCCACATCCCATCCACATTTACAATCGACTGCAAATCCCCCCAGTGCAATCACTGAAGAATCAAGTCAACAAAACTGTGGATGCCATAATTCATTCAACATTTTTCAGCAATAATTTCTTTTTATTGGGCAATCTCAACAACAACCCCCCCCCCCCCCCCCCCCCCCCCCCCCCCCCACTTGGGAGTCATATGAATATGAAATCTTTGTTTTAACCATGAATCTTTTCACCTCAACTGTGAATATTAACACAACTCCCACAATCATATTCTGGCATTAAGAAAGCACAGTAGTGCACGAATGTGTGGGACTTCAGGGCCTTTGTTAATTCAGCCTAAATCCAATACATCTCAGAAGCAGACAGCAATTATTAAAGCACATGGCCATAATCATAGCTTGGCCCCTACAGTATTTAATTGCAGATAATGCTTCACCTGTGGCACCTGTTACATGCCAACTTAGATCAGTTCCATTAAACCAGATTTGGTTTTGAATGCATTAATTTGTGTCCAACACAAAGCTTGCCAGTTGAAGGTGCCCTAACCCTCTCAGCTGTATGACCCCCTACCACACTCACACACACACAATTCAGTGGTCTGTGTGTGTCTAGCAATGCTGACATATCATTAACAATAACGATTTTGCCAGTGAGCCAAGACTGTGTGAAAGTGAGCCAACATAAACAATACAAGAACACTGAGACTGAAGCAATTGAGCAGAATTCAGCCATCAATAATTTTATATTTTTTTTAAAGTTCTAGATGTCACAGTGCTTCTCCCTCTGTGACACAGAAATGTGTGGTATAAAAAAGGTCTATCTTCAGAAAATTGAGGGTCAACTATCCACATCAGGGAAAAAAAATGGCACTTAGTGGGATGCAACCACACATCTGCTTACCATCAGTTGACACAACCATGTTGACTGCCATCAGCCTACTGGCAAAAAATTTTTACAGAGGCAGATAAATTTTAGCTGTTACCATCTGCCTTGAATTTCCACAATCGGTGCATCCCTGGTAATTTTAACTTGTAAATGGAACAATTTCGTTTCAATTTAACATCTTTGGATTTGGAAAAGTTAAAATGTCACTGTGGCCTTCAGGAAAGTGGGATGGCCTTTCTTGGGCACTTCAATCAGCTGTTAATTGATGTGTTCACTGGAAGGCAGAGGAAGTCCAGTTTCATCACAGTCATCTGGCATTACCCCAGCAGGGTTTCTTTACAAACATTCCTACCCTGGTGCAAAAGAATGTGGTGTATATTTGCCTTGCATGCATGTGTCTATAACAATGTATATTTGCCTGGCGGGGAGTCATGAAGTCTGTATACTGAATGCTTGTGTAGTTACATTAGCTCTGTGGGAACAGATGGTGGAACAGTAGGGTGTCTGCAATGCAAACTATAAGTATTATAGTATTACAGCTCACAGTTTGTGCCTTTCTCTGATCCACACTGACAGGAGTGCACAACTGACTGCATATGAGACTGGAAAATGGGAAACTTAGGTGGTGTTATTTCTAAAAGGCAAGGCACTCAATCAGAAGACCAGAACAACTTCCCTACAAACGTATTTGATGTTCAGCTAAATCACAGCACAGATGTAAAGCCAAGTCTTCATTATTTTTAGTCTGAGAAAATATCACAAAAGCCAAAGCATTAGCATTTCATTTTTTTTTTTTGACCGCTTTAAAAAGAAAGTCTCTAAAAAGACTGTGGAGGAGGCAATCAGCACAATCAGTGTTACCTGATAGGCAGCCCTCACATACATCAGTGCCTCATGTTGGTCTCAATGAGGTGGAATATAACATATTATCAGTGGTAGGAAAGCTGTAATGCATATACGCTGGCTGTGAACATGCCATAGTAATTTACAGGATATTTTTGAGCTGTGAAGCTTGTTTATTCAAAAATAATACACAAGTAAAACACAAGAGCAGCAGCTGCAGTGAAGCATGAAAACTGAACTTTTGGTATGAGAATAGCAAGATTGTGACAAGGTGAGTCTTTGATTCCAGGCACTGCTAGACTGGGATAAATGATTGACAAAGCCCCCTCTGATGAACAACTGACTTACACAGAAACACTATAATATAATATATTGTGGAAAATGGCATAAATTTGGCTGGTCTTTATGTTAGGAAGCCTAAAATATTTTTAGCTATATAGGGGAGGAGGAGGGGCCGAGGGAGACACTGAAAGGCTACCCATTCACATTTTGTTACTATGTGATGATGAAATCATGCTGCTGCTAGAAATGCAGAGAAGCAGGGTTTCTGCTCAATTTTTTAAATCATTTTTTTAAGCTCCTTTCCCCGTTCATGCTATAATGACGCTAAGAATACCCCCCTCATTAAACTGCCTTTCCTGGTTCAACCTGAAGCAAACAAAGAAGGGTGACAACTAACGCAGCAGTGTAGGTGTGCAGCACGACGTCCTGCTATGCTGGCTCGCCATTTCACACAGATGTCGATTCAGCTCTGTGACTAGCTCTGTTACAGGCTTAAAGGCAACAATAACTACATTGGAGAAAAGAAAAAAAAAACGCATAATGGTAATGTATGACTACGTGAAAGGGGCTTTGAAGAGATGGAGGTGGGAGATCAAAAAAAAAAACAGACTGAGGTGAGTGGGAAGCAGATCAGTGTGCAGTATTATGTGTCCTCAATTACTATAAACTTATCTAAGTGCTAACTGTAATAGATTTTTTTCATAAAGACAAACCGGCTAAGTTTATTACATCAGCTTGAGGCTCATTTACAATATTACTTCTAAATGTCCCATTACTGTTTCTGTTCAATATTACTGTAGTTCTTTTTAGCCTTGGGGAATAGAGTATTCAACTGTAGCGTTTAAACTGCGGAACCGAGAAGAATCAAAGAACACAGGAGCAGAAAAGAGAGTTTAAAACGTACTGAGACCAAAGGTTCAATCTGGAACGTTTCACGTTTTCTAATCTGTAAAATACAGAGAGACAAAGTATTTCAAGGCCACCGCAAGTTCAAAATATCCTTCCACCGATGTGTTTGGGAACAGGAAGAGAAAAACATCATCCTTCAGCAGGAGAACATGCAATCGCACTGACCCTGATCTCTGAACTGGTGCATCCTCTGCTGTCGTCACCAGCTATTTCTCAGGAAGAGCCAGATTTAAAGAGCCTGCTTACTTTAACTTACTTTAAAACAAATTAGCAGATAGAGCTTCATTTGGAGACGAGTCAGTCAAAGAAGCAATTACTCTCTAGCTTGAGGAATGAACAGAGCAAACTGTAGGAAAGTGCTTTTTCATCAGCTATTGACTTTTAGGTGCCTTATAGACCCAGCAGCAGAAATTACTTACTGGAGATGGATATCCTCCATATCTAGATGGAAATAAACCTGACACACAGTAGGAGGGTGTGTTTATGAGTGTAATTTGTGTGTATGTGCGCGCTGTACATGAGTGGGTGGTATGGGTGGAATTTGTGTAGCTTGGATGGTTCTGCCTCAAATGCACATGGCCAACATCCTCTGATTGACAGCCCAGGTCAAGAAAATGAAAACATCACATTCTAGTGCTGTGTGCGTGTGTGCGTGCGTGTGCAGGCATATGTATGTGTGGATTTGCATCACAAAAAAAAATAAAATCCAAGCTTAGTGTGCAATTTGTGTGTGCATTCTACGTCACAGAGCTAACATTGTAGTAGACTTTGGAGCATATTGAGGATTATCAGCATCAACAGCAGACATCACACAGAGCCACTCCACGTCATTTGTGCACTTCATAACTCCAACTGCAGCCCAACATCTACGTAACACAGAAGATAAAACAATTTGTGAATGTAAAAGCACAGAGAACATCATCCACCTACCAATCTCATATTTGTCAGAGTGTTACCTTTGCCGATATGATCAGTAAGCTGGCACAAATGATCACAAGGGAACACTTGAGATGCTTGAAAGCATCAAAGGAATCACTGCAGGAGAATATCAAAAGACATGTTCCAGTGGCTAAGACTAAAGTGAGTTTAATGTGCTGACAATCTGACTAAACAGTGTTGAGAGAGGAAACAGTGATGAAACAAAAGCACCTCCAAGGAGCGAATCTCTTTGCTCTCATTTGATTGCAACAGTGAGAAAGATTCAGCTGGATCGATAGCATTCTGTCAGGTAATACACTTACACGCACACACACACACACACACACACAATAGAGTCTCTGTTCTGCAGGTAGTAGGCTGGTCTTTGCTCTGCCCACAGTATCCTGCTGCAACATAGCACACACCCACAGAACTCCATCTGGGGCCTGTAGCTCAAAAATGATATGGCTTCACTAAACCTAACATCTGCAGCGAGGGGTAATACAAAGGTGTTTATCAAATTGTTCAGTCAACCAAGGGTTTCATAATATACAGTAGCAATGAGCACATTCAAATGAAATAGGTGGAGTTTGCAGCACGTGACCAGTCACAACCAGGGACAGGTTTACCTGCAGCAGAGTAGCAAATTTTACAAACAAAGAGCAAACTAAAATATAAAGCAAACACCACCAACAAAAAAAAAACCCTGACAAAGTTAATAATGCTACATGCTAAAAGCATCACAATTGCTCCAGCCCTAGCAGCAGTGTGCGAGTGTGTGTTATGGGAAAAGCGACTGTAAGACTGTAAATTCTTATAATATCTAGGACAGTTTTAAATGTATATTTTGAACTGTGATCCTGGCCGTGTTGAACTGTCTGAGAGCAAGTACAGAACAAATAAACAATTCAAACCAGTAAGGTGGCTTACATTTATAAAAATATCAGCAAGTACACGGTGCTGGACATGAAAAGGTGGAAACAGATAATCCAAAGCTGTGACCCAGAGTGGGAACAGCAGAAAGATGAAGAACAACAACAAGGCTTTAAAAATGCATATTCATATTCATAAACCTACTTAAAACTACACAAATAGTAAAGCAACAGGGATGTGAAATCTTTGGTCTTCTTCACAACTGCAGTTTGGTACATCTATTCTAATCCATGGGGGAAAAAAGTTGTACATGGTTATCTGCTAGGCCTGGAATGTCAGTGCTACATGGATTCATATAGAGAAATTAAGCCAAAGCAAATGATAGCAGGCTCCTCTCCTCGTGTCACAAATGGCTCAGAAAGGGCAGGACTTACTTATTGGAAACAATTTTTAGTCATGACTGCAACTTGACTGAAAATGTCATCCCATGTCTACCAAAATTATCTGCACCTAAAAAAAAAATTTAATTAAAAAAAATTCTTGGCCCTCATAAACATGAAGCAATAAGTTTGAGTGAAATTCAACTGAAATATATGAAATCAAAGGTTTATTTATTCAAATAATTAATCATTAAGGAAAATATGCTTGGTATAAAGTGAGTGTATACCAATAAAGTAAATTTCCATTTTTTTTTCATTTTTCATTGTACTTACGTAACAAAATTACACAGAAAATGTACATGTAATCACTTAAAGTCAACATTTTTGGCATAAATATTTTGTGAGTCTCCCAGGTCTGTCTTACTGTGCCTATTGACATATTCTGTGCTGTTAAACTACAGTTTGTGGAGCCATTATGTCTTCAGGCAAACACACAGATGGCTGAAAGAAGTCTAAATACCGTATATGGCTACCTACTGCTTGATGCTACCCTCTGAGTGGTTCTCAAGATGGGCAAGCTTCTGATCACTAGCCATGTCAAACTCACCATCTGCCACACACATTTAAAATATTAAGTCTAGATGGATTTGGGGTGAGAAAAATCAGTTCCACAGCCATTAAGCTGAGCAACTGATCAAAAGCGACAGCATGGTGAGGCCTTTGTTAAGACCTTGTCATCCACTCATCAAATCAGCTGCGGAGATTAATACGGTCATCCAGACCATACATATGTATGGTGAAGCTGAAGAATAACGCACTACGCAGCTTGGATGAGTCATCGTGGCTTACTGAGTATGATTAACATGCAGGATTATCTGTTTAATCCAAATGTGAAGAAGTCAGATTGTTGTATGGATCTAACTGTGCGCATTTTATAGAATGGCTCAGTTTTTAGAAGTGTTAGTGCGCAGAACCGAAACACCTCTGTGATCTAAAGGTTTGTGTGAAGTCAGCTCAGGGGGTCTTAATGTAATTAAGAGCTAACAAGTGATTATTATTTTGTGCAGAAGGTTTCATGAATGTTCACACAGACTATATTTAGATGTGATCAATGTAAAGTTCTCATTAAACCAGATCAGTCCGATGCACGAGGTTATTTAAGGTACATCTAACACAGTATTTTCAGTATTTATTTATTTGGTTTGTAAAAATCACACATCTAATCTCTAAATGCCTCAATTTAAAAGAGGGAAATTTGTAGTATGTTGGGTTGGAATGCTCTAAGGAAAGATGACACTGTGTATTATATCAGTTGTAAAGATGCCAGACACAAATTTGTGATTGGGCTATTTTAAAAAACAAACAAACAAACAAACATTTGATGAATTAATTTTTCATCCATTGGCTGTGCTGCTATAGGATCGGACTGCTGGAGGACCTTCCATGATGCAGTGAACACTTCTCCGCTCCTCTCCCCATACTGTATGCCACCACTGCAAGTCATTAACATGCAGTGGTGGCATGCAGAACTGCTAATATTTGTGCCATGTTGTTGCACAAATGCTAGAAATAGTGTTATAGCTTTCATGTTAATAAATATATAAAGGGTTGCTTAGGTCTGAGTGATGGAAATTTGTCATCAGAAGATCAATACCTACAAATTTGTTGTGACATTACACTGCCATTGCAGAAATTACACATACATCCTCCAGGTGTACCCCCAAGAGACCTGAAAAAGTGAAACAACAATAACTACTCATCCATGGTGCCTGTAGCTGTTTGTGTGCATCCACATGTGAGTATAATCCCAGCCTTGAGCTTCATTTAAAACAAAACCAGTTGTTAAAACTTTTAGTTTTACTACTGCTTTTGTTTTGTTTCATGTAATCCAAGACGGTGCAGTCAGTCACTGCTTTGAAATCACTTGAATGTCTTCTAGAAAAACACAGACAGGAGAGCATGATGAGCTTAAGTAGCAATGATCATTCAAAGCCACCTAAGGCATGCCTTTAGCATATCTTCTTAGCTGTGGACAATTGGCAATTAAGCCCACACACCTCCTTAAACACTATATCACTGCCACTGGAGGGCCCGCAGAAGTTGCAGACTTCTATACAGGATGTGTATCTAGTGAAATATTCTTATTAATATCAATAAAGGCTTCAGCCATGTTTCCCCGGCATAGTTTAAGCCTACAAGAAAGATGTTTGCACTATACCAAAATTATCATCATGAAAGCACTGGCTAATTGTTGGTTTACCACCCAGCCTTTTGTTTACATGTAGACTCAGTCATGACCTTGTATGACAGTTATCAACTGTCGCCCTTACACGGTAAAACGGTTAATCACTGTGTTTTCGGTGTTTTGGTATGCACAAATTCCCTCAATCTGCAGCTCCCAAACACTGTGCACAGATAGTCAAGGCACATATTAGTTTTCATGATAAGTGGGAAACCACTGGTTTTTAACCCTGAGGTGGAACGCACAGAGTGGGTGGCGTTACACTCAGATGAGTGAAGATTATATGTTAGATGAGGCTTCAGGGGAAAAAGAGAGAGGGTAACTCAATGTCATTACAGGCATTACAGCCTTTTACAGTATATCTGACTTTGGTACATGGTGCCAGTGTCATTGCAAGACATATACTGTTTACATAATGGCTCTAGAAGTGTAAACCTGTAATGCATCTGTAATTTAAAAATGACTAAGTCCTCCTCACTTGCCTGATAGCTTACAAGCCATTAAGAGCAAGGCGAACTTTAAAAATGAAAAATGTAAGGTGAGATTAAAGGAAGTATAAAAGACAGATGGACATAAGGACTAGAGGTTAAAACAAGTGGGAGAATAAGAGCTAGAGGAAGTGAAGTGAAGAGGGGGATCAGAGTTTAAGACACCTATTCTGACAAGTCAAGACAAGGCACTTGAGGCTGTGACACCACTTACCAAGTTCACACTAAGACTCCCTACAATGTGCCTGCCTTCATTCTGTGCAGACACATCAACAAAAAAAATCTAGAATAAAACTAGAAATACAACAGTAGGTTCACCTGCAATAGCGCACTGACAGTTAAAACTGCACACTTCAAATCTTAAGATGTCACAGTTAAGTATTATCAAGTATTATTAAGTATTATCCCCTGATAAATTCTTTCTATTCTATAATAAATATTGTTCTAAAACTGAGCTTTAGACAGCCTTCAAAACTGGTACACTGGTCAACTTTAGATAAGCTTGTATACTGAAATAGTTTAGCCCTTCATCAACAGAAAATTGTCACCATTTTTAAGCTGAGTAATTATTGGAAACTCTTGGAAAAGTTACTGAGTATTTTTCACTGTTTATTGATTAGAACACGGGCAAAAGAGGTTCTGAAAATACAGCCGTTCTTGTTTTGTTTAGGTTTTCTTTAGGAGTTGCAGTGAAGAGGAGGCTTCAACAAGGTTCAGACAGACTTGGTTTGTTCTTTTCGAGGAGCACTTTAGAAGCCCGGTGCACTGCGAAATATCACCAAAAATCAGCGCAAAGAGACTTTTTCCAACCCAAAATGGCTTTGCGTCCTCTGCTCAGTGATGCACAGAGGATGTTCATTTATACCGCTGCTGCCTTCAGGTTATCTGTTCATACCGCTTTGTGGTTTAATCATTCACTACTCTGTGCATTAGGAAAACATGACTGTCAACTATGTTAACGGAACGCAGGCTGTGACAGGTGGCATTCCCACAATGCAGCAGAATCTAATAAACAACGGCTGGGAACAAAACTTGAATTAAGTACTAATCAATTTTAAAATGTCTTTCTTGGCTAGCTTACTGATAATGCAGACTGGCTCAGGACTTCATTTATTTACAAGTCAGCACAAAAGAGTCTGGGAGCAGAACTGAAAGAGCACAGTGAAACTCATCTAGTGATAGTTATCAATGATTTGGCCTCTTTTTGACAGAGTTATTTTAGGACTTTCTACTCATATATTTTCAGGCTTTCCAATGCGCATACATGCACACACAATTCTTGTTGCTAAGTGTTCCCTCTGCACTTTAGGCAAGAGTGTGTTAGACATGTATTGGCTTGCTTCTGTGATCTGTCTGCCTGTGTGCCAGATTAGTGTGTGTGTGTGTGTGTGTGTGTGTGTGTGTGTGTGTGTGTGTGTGTGTGTGTGTGTGTGTGTGTGTGTGTGTGTGTGTGCGTGTGTGAGACAGGTTTGGAGAGGAATGCAGGACTGTTGTAATCCAGTCTCGGTTCATTTTCACTATTGTCACTGAGTCAAAAGCCTGTAGGCCTGTTTGCCACAGGGCCCCATAGCTCAGTCATGACTACACATATTCTCACATAATTCACTGCAGCCTAAATCATATTTACAGTGGGCCAACACATCATTACAAAACCAATCTGTAGGTACAATAAAAGCAAGATATTTAAATTCATAGCTTTGAAATAACCAAAAGATACAACTCACTAAAATTCTCCAAAGGGTAACAAAATGAACTTGCAGTGTTGAAGTAGTGTTTGTTGAAATTTGTTCTGCAGGGGCATCCACTCACCTTGCAAATGTCTAGTCAGGCAACTTAATGTTTAACTTCCCTCCTTCCTTCTAATTATTGTGGACAAGCAAACAAAATTCCAGCCAATCATTAAAGAAGTTAAAGATGATACACTGATCCGTCGACATTCTCAGGTAACAGATGTGAACATGACAGAAGCAATGTAAGAATTTTGCAACATGATTTTGGTGCAACTGATTTAGGTACAACAATAAAAATCTTACAGTTAATATTATCAGACCCAGTCTTAGCTGGGTTGATTTAGTTATTATGGTATGGGTCATCATACCACAGAGTCTAATTTTTGTAGTCAGAGGCAGATAGGGATATCTGGCACTTAAACAGCTCTCTTTTTAAAATGAACTCGTATGCACTGCTCACTGAGTGACTCTGCTCTTCTGACCAGTGGAGTTCCTCAGGGATCTATTCTGGGACCTAGTTTTTCCTTGACATGCTCCTTTTAACACCATATTTTTCATCAGTTTTGGCAGGTTCACCAGGAAAAATGATCACCTCACATATTGTCAGACCAGCCAACTTCACAGTCCTTAGATTTTTGGATTACAAACACCAAAATCTATGTACACTTATATTTACATTTTATAAATTGGAAATAATTGTTTAAACAATTTTATCTGGCTTTTCATTACTGTATCTGTATATATATTTGTAATTGTGGGGGTAGTTGCTATAAATACCTGTAGCCACGAGTAATGGCTACAGCTGTTTATAAAGATATCTGCTCTGTCATTGTGGAACAGTCTACCAGGCTAAATAATTAACTGCCTTATTTATCTTAACCTTATCTGATAAAACATTCAACAGTTTGTACACCTGCATCACTCTCTTCATCACCAACAATTTCATACAAAGCTGTGTGGCCCTAAATACAAGTGCACTGATCCACTGCAGATAAAACAGGGTTTGTCGACCCTCTTCACGTTGCCCTCAAGCTTTTCTTGTGCAAACTGATAGGCTTTTTTTGCCTCACATTTGTAGTCTAACCACTTCTTTCTTTTATCTCTTCCTTTGCTATGAATGTACAGTCTCTCTTACTTTTTCCTTCAGTAGTTTCTGTTCAGTCCTGATTCCAGAATTAATAACACCAAAAAAAAGCACCTCTCCTTTCCTCCACCTCTCCGAGTGTCTCGATTTTACATTTTCTTTGTGCAATTTCACAATTAAGGAGACTTATAAACAAAGATGATGCACAGACAGGGCTTTCTGCCTTTATAATGCATACACAGACACACTTAGATGTGAACCTACAGAATTTTATACATTTGTCCTCTGGCTTTTGCTCCAAATCCCTCCTTTGACAGTTTTCAAGAGCACAAAGTTGTTCAGTCTTGACTTTTTCAGACCCATTATTGAGACTCAATAAACATAATAAAGTTGAAGAATTTAAAAAACGGAGGTAGATTTGAGCACAGAAATATTTTTTCTTCTCCATAAGAAACCACTGCCATGTTTACTCTTATCCTTCAAAAATATAAAACAAATTATGAAGATATTAGCTCCTTGATTACTGTAATGCACTTCTATTTCTAGTCCAAAGTCCCACTGCAAATATACCAACAAAGAGTCCTCAGACTTTCAGTACAACTCTGGGTCATGCCACCTACAAAAATACTCAAACATTCTGCAGAGGTCAGAGGTATTAGTGATGGGTAGGGGGAGTACAGAGCATTAGTGGATGATTGTTTTTGGAGAAATAATCTGTTTCTGAATGCAAATAAGACCAGAGAGATGACCAGAAGAAAGAGGACAGCTACACTGCCCGTGTCTATCCTGGGATGGGATGTGACGGGTGGAAGAATACAAGTACCTGGGCGTCTACATCAACAATGGACTAAATTGGAAGACCAACACTGTATACAAGTAAAGGCTGTGGAGATGAGCAGGTGCTATTTCCTAAGGAAGCTGAGATCCTTCAATGTAAGCAGCATGTTGGAGATTTTCCATAAGTCAGCTTAGCAAGAGCAGTGTACTTTTCTGTGGTCTGCTGGGGGAGCAGCATCGGAGCTGGTGACACCAACAGACTGAACCAACTGATTACAAAGGATGGCTCTATCACTGGCTGCGAACTAGACACTCTCGGACGCTGTGGTGGAGAAGTTACTGAGCAAAGTTTTCCATCATTATTCTGACTGCCCACTGCACTGGACTGGACAGGCAGCGGAGCACTTTCTCTAACAGACTGATTCAACTCTGCTGGCAAAAGGACATACACAGGAAATCTTTCATGAATCATAAATCATTCAAACTGGCTACTGGCTAATAATAACTGGCTGTTATTAGCCAGTCACCAGCTGCTGGTTGTTTATTGGGGTTAGTCTTTGTGTTTTTTGCAGTTTGATTTTGCTGATTTAGTGGTCTGCATTTTTTTTTTTTTTTTTTGCCATATCTGCTTGCCAAGACTTTTGCATCAGGAATATAGGCCTCGCAAGTTTCTCAGCACTCAACATAGCAGGGTTTCAATAATAGCTCTGTCAACACCACGCTCCCATGTCAGGTACAGAGGATCATCTCTCTTTCTGTTAGTCAATACATTAAAGTAATAACTCTCTTGATCTACATAGGCAAATTATAGGAGTTATCCATTAATGTCTTAGCGCATCACATCTGAAAAAACAAAACGGCAACAACAACAACAAAGAAAAAAAAATGTTAAGCATCTCAATCACAAGCTCTGTGTCTAGTTGTACTTAGTATTGGAAATCCAGTAAAGCACTGTAAGAGTGGGAATGTCAACTTTCAGAGCAGGTATGATGCACAAGTTCCTTAAACTGCCCACAAAAATAGTCAAGTCACAGTGATACCATCATACACAGAAAAGGGGCTTGATGCAACTTAAAAACACCTTACTAAAAACTAACTGGTGCAAAACCTTGTGACCACAAATAATCTAACACATAAACTTGTGATATGAGAAGGGGCCCACATATACTATAGATAGATTATACTCAGTCTTGAGTATTTCATGTGTTATAGACCAATTCGTTACTGGGAGCATCAGATGTAAGAGTAGAGCACCCTGTATCGACAGAGTAGCGTAACAGTAGTTGTAATAATCATATTTTATGGAATATCAGACAAAAGGCATACCTCTAAGCAGCAAAAGAAAATAACACATTTGAACCTCCTGCAAGGATGGAAAAAACTGTGTTTACGCTGTGATTATGATGCGCATTTCTGCCAGGGCTCAAAACTAAACTACAGACACCAAACCCCTACAGACAAAGTGAGCTTGGTAAATCAGTAAAATTTCAGTGTGGGATGTAGATCCGTCATTGGCAGTTTTGTGCAATTTAGCAACAGGTGAGGTTCTTCCAAATTAGTTGTGAATTGCCAGTGATTAGATGTGGTTTACCATATAATTGAACAGACAAGAACATCACACATTGGCTGCAGCTATGGAAGGATGCCTAACATTAGACAGATTTCTGGCATCACAAGAATGTGAGAACACTTCAGTTTCTCCCACCACAAAGACACAGACTCACCAAAAAATGTGGACCCAGTTCTTTCAGTTTTTTAATGGGCTGTTTTGTTCAACCACTTTAGTGCATACAACCTATTTTGCAACCATATCTTTATACTGTTATAAATACCCAATACTTCAGATAAAGATTACGGCACTGTTCAGGGTAATTGTTGCATACAGTGAGCATTAGTGGGATTCTTTGGTTACATCTGTGCTTTGCTTGGTGGCCAGCCTGACTTTGTAACTTAGTAACCACAACCGTGGGCATTTCTTTTTTTCTGATGTCTTGTGGTGGTATCGTTTATGTTACTGAGTTTGTTTCATTTGCAGATAAACAGAAACACCAAACCATTCTAGCGTCTGGAATAGAGCTGCAGCTTCACTGTCCTCCATTACTGATCAATCATTAGGTCTATTAAATGTCAGAAAAAGATTCATATCACCCTCCCAAATTTCCAAAAGCACAAGATATGTGAAGTGCATGTTTTGTTACTCGGTTTGTTATCACATAAGAATAAAATATCAAAACCTCACAATTGAGACACTAATTCAGATGATGTTTTACTTGAATGAGTAAGAGTTTCACAGAAGCAGCTGATTACTTTGCTGCTGATTAATCTTTGCTACTAGATGTCCATCAGAAATGCCAGACTATACCACGGTGGTTCATTAACATTCCTTTTGTATTTTCTGTGCGATAGGATGTATAAATTCTAATTTTTCATTTGAGTTTCCTCTAGCTTCTGATATATGATAAAAACCAGAAAGGAATAGGTAACAGTGTAATGAAGACTGCAATCTAATGCTAGAATTTAAAAAAAGAAATGCATTAGAAGGGTGCTGTTAAATGCTGGGAAGCTAAAATCTTCAGACAGCTTTCAGACAGCTTATATATTTCTTGTTATCTCCTCAGACTCCTTCGCTACCATAACACATTACTTAACTCCCTAATCCTTGACCGCTTGATTAATACTTTGCTTGTGCAGGCAAAAGAACAGCATCTTTACTTTTTACCCAGTAAACTGAAGATAGTACATGTTTTTCTAGCCACACCATCCCATTTAATACTGTCAGGGAGGATTTTCTGACGCTTTAAGTCAACAGATTATTGCAAATGCACGGAATACCACACACAGGCGCTGATTTGAAGAGCACCATCTGAAAACAGCCTTTTGTGCCTAAACAAGACTAGTTAAAGAGACGAGACAAAAGGATGAAACTTAAACCACAATTGACAGCTCTATTTAGGGTGTGGCTGGTATCTCAGGCATGTTCGAAGTAACATGATGACATATTGCAGAAGGTCATGGAAGGTTATGGAGGAATGGTATGAGTCATAAAGTCATAGAATAACCACAACAGAGTTGCCTAAAATTCAAATATTGGTTGCTCAAATTAAATACTGATGAAAGAAACCTAAAACCAAATGATACTTGAATGATGAGAGCTCTCTGCCGCTACAGGAAAGCCTGAAAAAGCTTTACATGTGACCATTATCATAGTAATCGGTTGTTTGTATGGAAACCAGTTTTGCTCATTCTCTGCGATCTGAGTCTAATTCTCTGTTTAGCCAAAATAACAACCTGAAGGAAGATGTGCATTTTGCACACTGAGATAGAAACATGAGGCACAGAGTGTGTGAGGCAGAACGCCCAAGCTCTGGCATTACAGCACAGTGAGGGGGGGGGGGGGGGGGGGGGGGGGGGGAATCATTAATCAGGCAAAGCTCCACAGAACATACTTTTAATGGAAAAAGTTGCACTCATGTAAAAAAGCTCAGCTAAAATTTGACAATGTGCTAACAATCGCGGAGGAGTTGGTTTCTGGTTTCAGTGCTTCAGTGAGGGGCAAGGAAATGTGTAAATCCAATCTCACTTAAACTGAGGATGGACAGACTTTCACAGAGAAATGCTGGAGGCGATCTGACAGTGAGGAATTTCCCTCCTGCTGGAAATTCATCCATCACCCAGTTTGCCAAGCAAAGAAGTGGTGGGTTTCATCACTCCCAGCTACTCTTTTGTCTCCTCCCCTTTATCTTTCTGATTTTTAATCTCCCCCTGCCTTGTCAGAGTCTAACTCTCCACTGCTCTTTTCAACACCATTTGAAAAGATAAAACTCTTGCTGATTGGTGGTACTGACGACCACACAGTCTCTCCTGCCCTTTTATCTGCCTTTAACAGCCCACTCTTTCTTCCTTTTTTTTGTACATTTGGGTAGATTTCTGCAGATTCATAACAAAGCTAAATGATCTGCAAGTGATGAGCGTGTCAACCTGGCCGCTCTTGTTTATGCATCAAAGGGAAAAAAACAACTTTTCAGCTGAACACCAACAAACAGATTTAGCTTTATCACAATGGCACAAAGCAAAGCACGGCTACAGCCAACATGCCACAAAGACTTCCACACCATTAAAAATATGCATGTTTCATTTATGTCCACATAATGTGGAACATTTTGAGGCTGCGGTAGACAGATGTGCTGTCTGGCTTCTCACAGAAGACATTAACGAGTTTAATGAGTATTTAAGACAGAGATAAAACTGTCACTGTACAATACACGAGTTGGAATCAAACAGCTGAAAATGCCAAAGCAGTTGGATGCAGTGAGTGGTTGCAGTTTCAGTCTAAATCTCATTTCACTGCAAGCCACGACTGACATAACAGTAATAAACTGTTAGCAACATTTTTATAATCAGTTACAGTAACACAAGATACAGAACAGTATATTAGCAGTTTCATATACTACACTGCTGGTTCGTTTGAGGGTGACAGCAGCTCACGTTAAATTCCCAGTTTCCTGTCACAACTAAATCAGGATTTCTTTATGCTGTGCCATAAAACAGCAGTACCGAACCATCAGCTGGGCTCTTACAACACTCATATTTCTATAAATCCCGTACGGAGATTCTTTATGCGTAACTTCTCTTTAAAACCAGAAGGCATGCTTTAAAACCTTGCCAAGCAAAGATGAAAACTCTTTCCAGAGAGCCAAATTAAGCCAGAGGTGAGTAACACCCATCGGATCTGGCCTCAAGGCCCTCAGTGCTTCAGCCTGACAGAAGACGAGCCATGTCAGGAGCTCCTGCTGGGCTCTCCGATTGTAAATCAGTATACTCAGCTGCATGCTAAGCAGCTCTTGTTTGATAGGCTGCAAAGTTAAATACTGGCGTTTTAAAAGCGAAACTCGAACACGGATCCTGCGTGGCTGTTGGTAAAAGTGATGAAACAGCAATGTGCTCTGCTGTAAGTTGTTGAGTCATGAAAGCTAGAAAAACAAATGTGTGGTTAATCTGATACGCATACCTTAAAATCTGCCAGTGTGTATCTGTGTGTAGGTTGTCTGCGTACGCCGATGGTGGTGAGATGCAGCTGCAACAGTAACTGCAAACATGCCATGATAGAACCTCTATCTCAAACCACACCTCATAAAGCTACAATATATGCACTGCAGACTTGTACCCATGCTTGTGGAAATACTGTAATTCGCCTATACCTACAAACATAAGTGACAGAAAGACCTTGCAGGAAAGCGACACTACTAGTCTAATACTTAACTGTGAAAAGTCAATGATACACGCAAATGTATTAAATCTATTTGACAGTAAAATAGTCCCAATGTGCAGTAAGTTGTATTAGTGTTTTTGGATCAGGATTAAAGAAACCAAAGAGTGTCAGAAACTAACTCAACCGACTTTTAATTTTTTTTTTTTTTTTTTTTTTTATGGCTTTAATCAAAAAGTAATTGATTAGTGTGCAATGGTTAATGGAGGTCAGCCAAGTCAACAGCAGCATGGGCTGTCCCAACACTGCGGCTGGGCTCACTTCCACCTCTTGGCTCAAGCTCAAAAGGTGTCAACCGACCACGTACACCAAACTTTTGTTGCAATTTATGCAAAGAATATTCACCGGAAAATGAAATTATTATGCTTACTTACGAGCTCAGACTTGCCCTCTTGATATTATAAATCCAACACACTAGGTAAGCTGAATGAAACCAAGTACAAAAGTCAAAAATTGCGAGCGAAAAAAAAAAAAAGAGCAACCCTCCTTCCGGCTCAATAAATTTTGCAGCAAGAAGAGTAAAAATGCGACGCAAACTTCCCCGGGTAGCGTAGCTGAACACCTGAGTAGCCTCCGCGCTAAGCTGGCCCCAAAATTTGACAGTCGTCACATGAAGGCTGGACAACGCGTCGTAAACTGTATGAAACTTTTTTTTTTGTTGTTGTTGAAAGCACTATAAAGTCCGCATCAAACAGAAAGTCGCAGCATCGCTTCAAAAAGTGAAACAGTCCTGCCTTTCGGCGCTCTCCTGCGCTTCTTTTTTGCGAGGAGGAATATAGTCGGTCTGTCCGGTGGTTACCTGACTCCAGTCATTACCGTGAGGCCAGCCCTCCTCACAACAGCAGCTGCCGCCTCATGTTTCCTGTTATTGTCGCTCTGAATGGCTGCAGAGCCGATAAACAGCTTTCCTCAAAAGCAACAGGTTGAGATGCTTTCCTCTTTCATTCAACAAGTAGTAGGCTATGACCTGCGACTCTGGGACTGAAACCACAGCATAGAGGAAACTCCAGTCACTGCAATATTTTAAATATATATATATATATATATGTATATAAAGTAAGATATAAGTAAGGCCATGTCAATTAATCAAAAGTCATTTAAAATGTAGGGCTGCTCTGTCGTGAAAGTCTAACCAGACTCTGTGGGTAAAACTATAATTTATGATGCCTTTTTATGAACGAGCTGCTTCAAACGGGAGACCCTCTTTCAGTTCTTTTACAGGTTACAGTCTACGAAAGAAAAGGAATATGCATGTTAAACGTCCGCCTTACATTTTTATTAATAAGGTCATTTTTTGGTCTTAAGTTTCTCTCGTGTGCTTGGAGGTGGATTCTGTCTGATCTTACAGGCTATTCTGCATCTGCAGTCATTTTATCCGGTGGCAGCCCCATCTAACACAGCTAGCCCACCTTCTGTCTATTTCAAAAGGAAAAGAAGCTTATTAAAAACAGAGCTCAGAGTAATTATAACACTTCAGAGCACTGCACAGTAAAAGTACAGCAAATTGCACGTTATTAGGTAGCCTATATATTGTTTTTCAGCTTTATGATAATTTGTGATGCTGTTCAGCAGCTCTGTGTTATGCTGACAGGTGTTTATATTATTTTGACCAGTCTTTATATTAATCACACCTCTAGCTGTAAGCTAAGTGGGTGGTTGGACAGCCTAATAGGTAACAGTAATATTAAGAGACTGTAACTGCTCCAGGCTGTATTAAGCAATGCATTATTATTCACTGTATATAGGATGGGAGCCAAGGGTTAATTTATGGAGAGTGACATGTGGGTCATCTGCCTGCTCCTGAGTGTCAGATTTAAACAGGTGTCTGATATCAACTGATTTAGCTGCATTTTGCCATTGCATGATGGAAACACAAGAGGCTGCTTGGAATATTAATAAGCAAATGAGACATGGATAATGTAGGAGTGGGCTGCACATTTATTTGGAGTAGCTAATGTGTCATGTTCCTAACCTTGATTTTTATGTTAGTGATATTGCAAAAACCAGGGGGGGAGGTACAAAAAAGATTTTTTTTTTTTTCACCTTTGGTAGTAATTTTGTTAGATTTATTAGTTTAATGAAGTTTAGCAAACTCTGTATCTACTTTTAAATCAATCTTCAAAGCTTACTTAATGTTTTAACAAAGCAGTTTTTACTCCGACTATTATAGTTACAGTACTCTGTAGTATGTTTTGAACAGTGCGCTTTATAAGTATTATTAATTATTTGCTCTGTGTTATAGACATTATGAAGAGAAATAAAAGTTTTATTATGCAGAAATTAAATTTGAGATGCAGATGAATAGTAGATAATAAAGATGCATGTATTATGATATAGCACTTCATATTGAGGAAATTCTTTAGTCCTAATCTCACACAGTGTCATATACTCCTTCTTATATCAGGTTTCCAGATAAAGAAGCTCAGTATGTCTCTGCACTATCAACAAACAGCCAGGCTGTCCTTGTGCCTATCAATGAGCCAAAACACTAGGCACCATCAGTAGAAAATCAAGGTCATCATATTCCTAAAAGCTCCAGTGAGACTAATCTTTTTTCCTCCAAAAATCCATCACACTAAGGTCTTAACAGTTATCAGATCTCAACCCATTTTAACACCTATGGGAGATTCTGGACTGATCTGTTAAACAGTGCACTCCACCACCGTCATCAAAACAACCAAATGAGGGAGTATGTTCGGCTGGAATGGTGTTCTATTGGTACAATCGAGCTCCACAGAGTTACAGAATCAATTTCAATTGTTTCTGTGCTGGTGGGCAGTAGGGCCTAAAGCTGTTTTCACATTTGCTCTACAGCCCTGAGCTTTTCTTGACATTATTCGATGGAGATGCATGGGAGAGCACTAATGTCTGACTCAGTCAGAGTGGCCATTAAACAATCTTTAACCTGTCACCTTCCTAGTATAAAATACATGTGAAGTTCAATTGTGCTAAGGTGGACCAATAGTGCATTTAGTCCAGTAAATTTACAGCTGGTGAGTGGTTGTCCTCCCTCCTGGACTCTGACAGTTTGCTCGTTGCAGTCCAACAAATTATATTCGCTACTGAGACAGTGGCTAATATAAACTCTCCTGCTGTTTGGCACATGTGAGAAAGGACCACTTCAGACAGTGTCTTAACCTGAGTCACATGACATTATCCCTGGTTCATGTGTGATAACTTCTTAGGACACTTTATATCAGTGATAAATAGTTTTATGAGTGACAGAAAGGACAGACCAAAGGCACTATTCAGCTACTCTGTAATCCCATGAAATAAAACTAGGCCAAGCTATTTTTATGTATCATTACAGCTTACTCATATTTCATTTATTCTACAATATACTTCATCCTCATTTTCCTGCCATTAATTGCTTTTTTAATTTTCCCAAATGTAGGATATGAGCCCCTGACATCCAAGCGTAACAAGTTCTTTAGGGATGTATTTTAGCCTCATGAATCACAGCTTAGCTGACCTGTGCTGTATCTTTTTTATAATCCCATTTTTTATTAATTCTTTATATCTGAAAGTCCCTGGCATGGCTATTTGAAGTAAGAAAGACCTTGGCTGTGATCCCACACCGTGATACTATGCAAAATGAGTGCATCCACTGACATGGCCTATTTCTGATTCCCTAAGACAGGCTCTTCACACCACACCAAAGAGAGAGAGAGAGGGAGCATGCAGGCTCAAATCATACAGCTTTTTCCTAACAATACGGCAAATAGTCTTTTGTTTGTGTGTTTGTAGGGGTGGCATTTGGCAGTGTAGCAACCTTTCTTTAACAATACCATATGCATAGGCCTTTTGTACCTTTGTGTCCATGCGTACGAGTACCAGCACTGCTCTTTGTTCGCCTGTATCTGCTTTAATAGCGTTGTGCAGAAAAAGCACTGTTCTTGTCTGTGTGTTTGTGTGCATACAGTACAAATGTAAAGAGGAAGTGGGACTACTAGTTTCTAATGGGAGGTTTACTGACAGTGTTTTGTGGTCTGTTTTTTAAGAGGCAGAATGATCTCAGTCAGGTTGCTTATCATGTGGGTGTTTTCACACATAAACAGGTCGGGATACTTTTCACAGTTGTAGCACGCAGCAGAAAATAGTCCACTTAACACGCATTTCGACTACTTGATTCATACATCATGGCAATCCAGCATCACACAGACTCTGTTAATGGGAACTGGAAGGTTAAAGACTGGCTAGTTTCCATTTGACTGTGTAGGAGACTTGCAGTTTTTTTTTTTTTTTCACATATCCTGGTCCTCTGACCCTGGTCAGATGATATCTAGAAAACTTCAGGGCTACAGTTCATGTGTGAAAACAGCTTATGTCTTCCAACAAAACACTGTGTGTACAGTTGTTGAGGAAAACATTAACAGGGTAGATGCTTGTCAGCATAAAGTTATAAGCTGGGGCTGAAAAACAGTGCTGAAGTGGTGACAGTGAATTGAAGCTTTGGATTGCAGCTGATCATTACAAAAAAGTCACTTTTTTTCACTTTTTAGGCTTGGGAACAATGTTGATCTTTTATATACACTCTATACTTGTCACTTTTACACATATAAACAGTAACGTGATTATTTTTTGACGTAAATACTGATTAGTAGATAGCCACCTTAGGTTAGGTCATGATCGGACAGACTTTGTTATTTAAGAATAATACCCGTGCTACATCACAGAAATGCAAGTGTGACTTCTGGTCACTATTGGAAAGTCAGTTCTGCTCACTTGCATTGAAGTCAGAGCCATTATAATGTGATCCAAACCTCCAAACCTTTAGATTCAGATTCTGCCTCACTCTACAGAATAAAACATTAGCATTAGCTCTAATCTTATTAATTGTAATCCGTTGTAAACAGACAGTTGTGATTCCTACAGATACTGAAATAAGAAGTGTGTGAAAAAAGAGTTAAGAGATGGCAGGTGTGCTGCATGTGTTTCTGTTCGTGTGCATTTTCACTGCACTTGTGTGTCACAGTGTTTGTAGGCTACCCACGCCCACCCCTGTGTACTTGTTCTATATAGAGAGCTCTGCAGTGTCTTACCTTTTGCGTTTTGCCCTTGACTTTGTCAACTTTTCTTACTATTTAGACTACCTGAGTTATTTTATCAGACATACATCGCCCTATCAGGCCAGACGGGCATATCTAAAAACCATCAACTGTCGTGGAAGAGATATTACTGTACACCTGCAGTGTTCGGGCTAAAGTGATGGGATGGAAAAAGTAGCTATCCTCTGGGAGGCTATAAAAGGTAGATATTAATGTAGCCACAGAAAAATACTGCAGTTCTTATTATGTCCTTACAGCAGGTGCTGTGGTGACAAGAAATTTGTATCTGTGCAAAATATCCACTTATCCTTTGAGACAGTCATTCGCAATTATTGGATGTTCATTTATTGATATGATTACTTCATACTCAACACTTTTTTTTGTTGCTTCAGACGGCAGTAAGTTAGAGTAGTTACTTGAGGGTTTTTTTTTTTTTCCATGAGAGAGCTTTTTTGTGTGTTTTACAAGTGGTGTCATTCAGGCAAGGTCATTATGAAGTGATACTTGTTGCATCTACATTGTATTTGCTCTTTAAAGTATGTGCGTGTTTCTGCATATTCACATTTCTTTGCTTGATATATCACTCTATGTATGTAGTAAGTTACCATGGGAACTATGACATCTGTCGCACCACGTGATTTTATGTCATTTTCAGCTAAAAAAAAAAAAAAACCCCAACAACAACAAAAAAAATCCCCCACTTCACCACACGTGGTTTGTTGTCCCTCTCCAGCTGTGAATGATTCATTTGAGTGTATTAGAAAGGTGGGTGGCTTCCTGTTAGCAGCTGAGATGTGTTCAAAAATTTGTCTTGGCAGTAGGGATACCACACATCTTCCCTTATTCATTTATTCTCCTTAGATTTAATTCATTGTAATGCTGTAGTCTGAAGGTGCAATTTGTTATTATTGCCTCCCTTTAACAGATTTAAGAGGGACGTAGATGCCATAAACAAGGTTGGTTTCAGCCTGCTCGTTCAGGGTGGGGTTTGAAAAATAATGGGTGGGCAATTCCTCCCACAGTCCAGAGAGTTTGTGTGGGTTCTCTCTGGGTACTCTGGCTTCCTCCCACAGTCCAAAGACATGCTTGGGGTTAGGTTAATTGGTGATTTGAAACTGGCCGTAGGCATCTGTCTCTCTGTGTTAGCCCCGCGACCCTGAATTGGATAGGTGGAAGAAAATGGGTGGATGGAAGGTTTGAAAAATTTGTACTTGTAGTCCAAAGTTTGCTGATTTCAGGTCAACAGCTCTTCCAATCTTCC